>NC_063182.1:25128503-25728503 GCF_023159225.1 Perognathus longimembris pacificus | reverse complement strand
CTAACATAATTGACTGGAGAGATTCAAACTTTTCATTTATCATGTTTATCAGTAAACTTTGTAGAGCATTTTGGGGGTTTTCTTCTATGTTTTTGATTGACTGCTCTGCTTCCTGCTTGTTTTGGGTGGGGGATAAGACTTCATTATTTGCCATCTTTCTTGTGTTTCTTCTGCCCATTTGAATTGGGAATGCCAGTCTACCAGCACCTGTGAGCACTGTTTAAGACCCAAAGCAGCCCTTACCAAGCACTGTCGTATAAATCTTACAATTTCACAATTATATACAGATAACTTGTATACCTGTCTATAAAGTTAGATTGGTGTTCCTAAAGAATACAATTTCAATATAACATCTGATCCTGGGCCCTGTATTCAGTAGTTACTTATTTACTGTTACAACCTTATACGCAATTCTTGTTTTTATATTAAGTTCTTTTAGGACTGGCTTTCTCTATGAACCCCTTTGATTCACTCGTATTAAGCTGGGATATCCTCTATCCAATAGCCAGGAGTCAATGGAGCCTGGAGGTCCAGGCAGTAAGTCAGGAGGGTAAGTTGGAGGTAGTAAAGAGAATAGAGTAAAGTGTATTGGGGGGGGGTGGTGGTGATTTTGGTTTAGTTTCAGTGACGTGGAAATGTGGAGAAGAGTAGAATCAGTAGAAAGCACATTGATAAAATGACAGACACTGGAGAGTTAGCAGAAAAGGGTGTAGGTGTTATTTATAGGAAAGTAATTTTTAAAGGAAGAGGACGCAACGAGAGAAATGAAGTAAAAATACTGGAAGACAGATACACAAAACAGAGAAAAATTATTTAACAAGGAAGCATAAGTAAATAAAAAGGAAAATATCAGAAAAGGGACAACCCAAGCAAATAAACAAACACAAAAAAACTTGATAAAACAAACCAGTAAAAATGGAAAACAAACAAAAAAAAAAACAAAAAAAAAAAAAACAACCAATGATGTTTCAGGTGTGAAAAAATTGAAAAGAAAATTTAAAAGAAAAGTTAAAAAAAAAATGTTTGAAAAGAAAATGAAACCAGTCTCTGGTTTCCCTGCAATGGACTGCAGTCTATTTTCCTGATTGGCTGGTTTGACTTGATTTCAGTTGGCAAGGGGTGGATCTGTTCTGACCTTCTCCTCTGTTGGTGCAATCGTGGGTCTCTGAGGTTCGCACAGCTTGCAGGCAGGCCTTGGGCGTCCTCTGTCGATGGGGACGTGGGCAGTCACAGGAACTGTGGCTCCTCTGTCTGCTGTGGGGCTGCTGCCTTTGATGCCTGGACTTGACTAGACTGTGAACTCAGCAGAGCGTGGCGCCTCTGGCCTGTTTTGCTCCACTAAGAGTTGCTTGCCTGTGGGAGGCGGCCTCTTTGGCATAGGTAGCTATGGAATGCAGCTCCGTTTTGGGCTGGGAATTAGTTTCCTCTGTGAGGGGACCGTTTAGCTGTCCCCGGAACTGTTTGTTCCTCCTTCTGTTGTTTCCGTGCCCCTGGTAGCTGCTCGCAGCTTTTGCTTTAAGTTTAAAAGTTCCGGCGGGCAGGGCGCGGCATCTCTGGATAATCCCCGGACTCGCCTCCCGCCAGGGCAGGGGGCGTTCTTCTGGGCGGAGCTGGTTCTCACTGATTCCGCCCCTCCTGCCCTTTTCAAAGATGGCTTTTTTGGCCTCGCTTTCCCCAGGCCCGCTTCAGTTCCAGTCTGGTCTGACCCTATGCCAGTGGCAAAGATGGTGCTTTGCTCTGGCGGTGGGGACAGGGATGCCTTCCAGAAGCTGGACTCTGGGCACAAGCGAGAATTATTATTTTTTTTTTTGCGGGGTACTCACGCTGTCTCTGCGATGTCAGGTCCTCCGTGCTCGGCTGCCGTCTGGAGTATTTCTCGCTTTAGCTGCGCCGAGTGTGGGGGGCTGTGCCCGGCACTGTGCCGGAGCCGGCGCTGGCGCGGCGGCGGGATGCCGCCAGGAGCTCAAAACTGTGTTTTCAGACCAGCAAAGTCGATTTTCCCTTCCTGTTCAGAATCCCTGTACTGTTAGAACTTACTTTGGCTGTCTTTCTCGGAGAAACAGTTTCTATGAGGTGAGAAAACTACAATAACGGAGGGAGCTCTGCAGGGCTCAGCCGCTCCTCCGCCGTCTTCCGAGACCTTGTTCAAGCATTCTCATTTTGTCCCCATATCTTATCAATTTCCCAGTAACAAACATATTCTCTCTATATATGTATCTATGATCCTGTGTGTTTATATGTATAATTATCTTTTATGTCTAGCATCCATATATGAGAGAAAACATGTGACCTTTGGTCCTCTAAACCTGGCTTATTTCACTTACCTTAATGCTCTCCAATTCCATTTTCTATATGTGTGTATACATACATACATACATTTATATGTATGTATATGCACATCAAAAATGTGATATATATGAAAATGTGATAAATATCTTGTATTTCTTCTATGTATAAGAAAATATATAAACAGATCAAGAAAATGTGAAATATGTTTCACATAAATATATCTGTAATAAATATATTTCGCTTTTTTGATCTGTTCATCAGTTGTGGGTCACTTGGGCTATTTCTATGAATAGTCTTATGACTATTCACTATTACTTCTATGAATAGTCTTATGAATAGTGTTGCAATGAACATGAGTGTGCAGGAGGGTCTCTTGTATCCTGACTTGTTCTTTCAGATATATGCCAAGAGTGGTATCATTGGATAGTATGATGGTTCTATTTTTAGCTTTTTGAGGACACTCCATAGCAAATCTTGTAGCGGATGCACTAGCTAACATTCTCACTGGTAGCACAAAAGTGTTTATTTCTCATATCCTCCCCAGCATTTTGTTATTGTTAGTATTTTGATAAGTGGCTATTCTGACTGGCATAAGACATCATTTTGATTTATTTATGATCAAGGATGTTGAATATTTCTTCATCTATTTATTGACCGCCTTTTTGAGAATTGTCTGGTTGGGTTGTTGATTCTTTGGGAGTTCAGTTTTTGAGCTCCTTGGATATTCTATTTATTAATCTTGTGTCAGATGTATAGCTGGCAAAGATTTTTTTTCTCATTCTGTGGACTATATAGTCATTATTTCTTTTCTGTGTCAAAAGATTTTTAGTTTATTTTCAGTCCTCACTCTTATTTATTCTTTTCAGGAAGGAACTACCTATGCCAATATGTTTCAGTCTTTTCCTTATTTTTTTCCTGTAGTGGTTTCATAGTTTCAGGTCTTTCTAACATTAAGCTCCTTGATGCACTTTGTTATTGGTATAAGATGAAAGATAGAGAAGGGATCTGATTTCAGTCTTCTGCTTATGTGTATCCATTTTTCCCACTGTATATCCTTTTACCAATGTACAAAGCCCCATCCTTCAGTAAATTCTTTTACTCCGGGTTCTTTGAGTCCACAGAGCAGGTGAAAGATGTATTATGTCAAGGTTTTGATGGGTCTTGCTAATACCCATCAATGGGCCCTCAGTTTTTCATCCTTCCACAGACAAGTAGTCTCTGCTAAAGAGGTTTGGGAGTATTTTTCTATTCCTCATGGCAACTATGGGGTATCTAGAGAGTATTTAACATGGTTTAGAATGAAGATAATGAACTGTTAGTATTAAATGTTAACAGAGGGAAAGTCATTTTTTAAATGGCCAAGCTTAATGGAATGGGTATCTAAGTTAATTTGAAATCCATTACCTTGATTTTGAGGAACTGGAACCTTATTGCCCCTGGATAACTCTTACACCTTAGCCATCTTTCCAGGTGAAGTTTATACCACTCATCTTCCTAGGTGAGAATGTTGTGTTTCCATGTAAAGATAAAATCTACATTTGCCTGCTCAGCCTCACTTGTAATTTAATTGTGTCCACTGAGTTGGAGCATGGAAAGATTTGCTATCCTCTCAGTTCAATAACAAGTCTTCTATTTAGAGATACATTCATAAATGTTTGAGAAGTGTGCTTTTAACATTAATGAAGAAATTACATAAATTGAATTGATTATAACCACTATTAAAGATTAATATTTAGTATACAGCACTATAAAATTAGCATAATTTCATGTTTATCAGGCTTAAGAACAAACCAAAGAACTGAGTAATCCACAAGAATAGATAGTTTCCATGTTCTAGAGCAGAAAGAAAGGAAGAAAGTAAAGAAGGAAGGGAGGGAGGGAGGGAGGGAGGAAGAGAAGCAGAAAGAAGAAAGAAAGCTTTTCAAAGCTATGAAGAAATGAATTCTGGAATCAGGATTCAGACAACATCCTAATCTTAAATATTCCTCAAGTTCATTTGAATTCCTCTTTTTTATGTGCCTGTCCTAGTAGCTTTACCTCAGTATGAAGACTTGGGACTAAATAAGAAGATGAGACTATTCAAAGAAGCTATTTTTTAATGATGAATAATGGGAATTTTTACTGTTTGAAAGGATTCAATATACTCTTCAGAGCCAAATAGTTTTAATTTAATTCTATAAATTAAGCCTGAGTGTAAAATCTGGCATTTGTATAGTTGCTCGCACTCCAGAAAGGTTTTTGTCTAGTAGTATTATTTTTCTTATTTATTTTTCATAGCACTTAGCAACATTTGACATAATACATATTTGTATGTTTATTTCTTTATCATCTTCTTTCTGTTAAAATTTCAGGTATATAAAAGTAGAATTTTTAGTATGCATCGCTCATTATTCTATTCCCAGCACTTGAAATAGGGACTGGCACATATCAGCAATATGTATTTGCTGAATGAGTCAATGCCTTTCCTTCCTTTCAGACTTACTGGGAAAAAGAAAGATGAGTATTTTTCTCCCCCTCCCCCTTTGCATATGAGTAACCAGCACCTCTAAGCACCAAATTATATGTCATAATTTAAACATTTAGTTAAGGTAGAGTTTTTAGAGGGCCTTACTTTTTCGTATGGTTTTGTTGAATCTCATGAAGGGCCTAGACCAAAGATTTACTGTCATCATTATCAGTTCTTTCATTCTGCATAGATTCATGCAAAAGGGAAAAAGGAAGAATGTACATAGCCTACTCAAAAACTATAGCTTCCAGCTGTGCTCAATTTTTTTTCTTTAATTGCCATTATATGTTAAACAGCCTTAGGAAAGTGCTTGTGATGTCACTGCCCATTCTGTTTACAATTTTCCTTCTGGTGTCTCAACTTTATGTAAGTAGTGTGTCATTCAGATGCTCCTTGTACATAATGTTAGGCAGTTTCTGTTTTCAGAAAATTATTTTTTAGCCATAATAAAGAAGATTCATGTCTAAGGGGCTCCAAAGCCCTGGGCCTTTCCACATCTCCATGCTCCAAGCTCCTTAAATGCAGTCCTCAGAGTGCCCTGACCCCCTTCCACAACAGCTAGCCTCATGCTGGGTAGCTTCCGAGGTGTTGTGGCCAAAGGGATCCTATATGAATAGGCTCATTCTGAGCACCCCTGGTATATTTGAGGTAGTAATGGAATGAGAAAGAATAACAATTCAGCCAGTAATTTGTCTAAGAGGCCTCAATCCCAGTGAAATCAATGAATCAAATTTATATTTTTTCCCTGTTTCACTAGCTACACTAAATCATTTTTGCAAGGACATCATGTTTTCTGTTATTTCCACCCCTTCTCTTTGTTCTTTTTTTCTTTCCTCTTTAACTTAATGACACATGAGGTTTCATGAATTGGTAGTGAGCATGTGTCGAAGAGGATACCTCATGACTCTCATGTCCTTTCTAGCACTGAGTAACAATGCAGTCTTTAAACCCCTACACAGGGGCATGTCAACATAGATAAAGGGACAGAGCACCGATGCTGCCTCTAATCCATCTGGTAAGTAGGATCAGGGGCACTCTGTTTTCTTCCATTAAGAATGGTGGCCATGAAAATAAATCCATCCTGAATTTGACCTTTGGTTGCTAAGAGTTTGGAAAGCCACTTGAAAAGGGGAACAAGTTCCATAATCACAGTTTGAGTGGTGGATTTATGACACTTTACAAGCATGATATGCTTTCTTGCTATTGGGCCAAGTTGTGGGGTTTGCAAGGCCTCTTTCACGTATTAAAACAAATGAGAGCCTCAGCAGAGGACAGTCTTTACTCAACAGTGTATCCTGTGTTGAGCTTTAAACTTGGCAAGATGAAAATAATTCTGTGAATTTCCACCAGTGAAATTGTACAAACTGTAGAATAAGCCTTCCAGGCAAAGTGGGAGATGGGAAGATCAGGAGTCCATGACCAAACTTTCTGCCCTGAGTTTCTGCATCTCCTGATAACTGAGATATCAGAGAAAATACAATCCCATATGTGCTTAGCTATACGGCAAAAGAACACTTTGAATCTGAGACTTTATAAAGTCTATCATACTCTATTCTGGACAAATATTGTGGAAGAAAACCAATTACTATCCATAGACCTCAGTGTTAATTTTAGTTGCTGTGGAGGTCAACCTGATTTGATCAATATTAAGAAAAAATGACCATATAACCCAATCACTAGATACCCTGATTTAATTTCTTGACCTTAGAATAAACTTTTTCTTAGAGATGTGCAGGTAATTCTAAGGTCCAGCAAGGACGAGGAGCACTGACTTGTTAAGATTAACAAGTCTTATGATAATATACTTAATAATTATTCCTGAGGTTAGCCAGCTTATTAACAACAAGTTTTGAGGGTTTATGTTAGTCATTAGTAGATGACTATTAAAAGTATTTTAAATTCACTGTGTAGTTAAGTTGTGGTAATTGCAAGTATTTATCTTTAAAACTCATGGAACATAAAATATTTTCCTAGAATTATTCCTTACATTGGTGAGCTATGGGTAAAATTTCCAAGGGCAGAACTTGGTCAAGCCTCATAAGGTTTAGGTTTAGGTTCTGCACCATAAAATGCTCAAGAGTTGTTATGTTTAATACGTTTGCATATCATTAGGGAAATAGAAGCCAAACCATTAAGCCTTTCTTCATATTTTGGCATACATGGTGAGATGTCACTCTGATCATTTTGGACAGAAATTGTAATGAAAGTAGTTTTTTTTTTTCGCACAGTGAAGAAATTACACATTACCTCTAAGCTGACATACTATAAAATAGAATATATTAGCAGGACCTAGAGCAGAGAGCCCCTGGTAGACATCTGTTCTTTATAACTACCTAGCATCACTTCCTCCTTTGTCTGTTATTATATATCTTTGCTACCTAGGAGTCTACATATGACTGCCAAGGCATCTACATATGACTGATCTAATCCCCACACCTCCTCCCCACCATCAAAGTGAACACATGACTCATCCCACCAGTGCTATGACAATGGACATGTTTAACAATGGACATGTGACTTGAGTCACTCTGAGCCACAGTGCTACCAGACCTGAGTGAAAGGATGCTCTCTTTCCAAGGAAGTCAGAAAACTACTAGGTTATTTATTAGATTATGTGTCAGATACTGTTAATTGTTTCCCAATATCCATTTTCTACTTTTCCCATAATAATAAAGTTTTAGCTAGGGAAATAGAATTATAGAATATATTAAACAAAAGCTCCAATGTTTTAGAAGACTTAAGATATTTCCCTGGAAAGTGGAAATTTAGGAAGCTGAATCTGCTTCCAAGATGCAGAATAGATGAAATGATTTTGAAGGATGAGACTGAATACCAGGTAGTAAGGAGTAAGATGACAGGAGCTTAGTGACTGAGTGATACTGAATAAACAGGAAGAAACAAACATTAAGGGGAGCAACTCAAACTCTAGCTTTAACATATCTTTTGTCCTATTGATATTTTATATAAGTAAAGTTCTTCATAGTCATGAAATATTTTCACTTATATTATCTCATCAGACACTTAATGATTCTTTGGAGTAGTATCATCATTTTACACAAGTGGAAACTGAGGCTTATTGTGGTGATAAGTCTTGCTCAAAGTCACCTAGGTGACACAGTAATGGTCATAATCTATATTAGCAAGCCAATGTATATGCAATAACTTTCTGTGTACATTGAGACTATTTTTTAAAAGGTATTTTTCAGCAATTTTATTCAGTTTTGTTTGTGATTTTTATTTCATTATTAGTCACTTTATTATTAGTCACATTATTAGTTATTTTCTCATTCATGACCTCTCCTGAGCAATGATGAAAACTATAAGATATAACTTTATCCTGAGACGAATCATCATTAAAATGAAATGTTGGAATCAAGGAGTATGTGTAGGAAGAGGAGGAGGAAAGAGGAAATACCAAACAATGACAAATCCACACCCTTGAGCCCCATGAAATGGATTTATGTTAATTTTGAAAAATCTTTTCCTCTGTTTAGTGCTTTCAATATGATGAGATCATCACCTCTCATTCATTACAGCACCAGTAGCCCTGATGATTTTAATAATTTACCATTTCAAGGAGCCATGCAACATGAAAGGAAATTGCTTTTAGCCAGTGTCTGATTTAAGCAAACGGAAGTGGTTTCTGAACCACAGAATACAAATAAACATGCCTCTACCTGGAACCTCATTAGTGTTTGCCTGTTGTCTAGCACCACAAGATACGCTTTAAAATAATGACACAGTGTTGAGTGGTGACTCTATAGGTAATCTGAGCTCCAGAAGCAGGAGACGCTAACTGTGCCCAGGACCACTGAGCTTAGATGAATTCCTAAACTCTAGTTTGAAACCATGGTCTGTCTTTCCATAAAGCAAGATGAAATGCCAAGTCTTTAATGGTCAGCCCAGCTTTGGCAACTTCCAAAGATACATATCTAATTATTACTCCAAATATAATGCAAGTCTACTATGTAAAACTGTAATGGATGACAATTGTCACAATATTGGTAATTGGCACTCTGACTAGTGTTTAAGGCCTTCTACAGACCATTTATTTTCTATCTTTGCCAAGGCCATTGATTTAATTTTCATCCTCTGTTTATGAGTTATAAAATACAACTTTTGGAATTCTGTGGGATGCTGTTGAATTCCATAGTTAAACATAGCTACATGGTTGTCCTTCTCCATAATGTTGTTCTTGGGTATGGAAAGGAGTATCTTTTTCATGAAGGAAAATTGGCAGGAAGGCTTCTTCTCACAAAGAAGTCATGGTTTGGCAGAAATATGAGTCACTAGGGATGCAAACATCTCATCTTCAGATCCTTACCTGGCAACAATACAAGAAGACACACTTTCCTGATGATACTTAGTAATCGATAGTAACACAATGGGTCTCAGGTCTTTGAACTGATGTCTGATGAAATGGTAGAAGTCCAAAGTAAAGCAATGTGACCTGGAAAAATAGTCTCCTGGACCAGAGTGTGTGATTTCTCCCATTCCTATGGAGATCCTCATTTGGCTGAAAGTCCACTCCAAAGACAAAGTATTTCCAGATCTTTGGCAGAAAAAGAAATGCCCTCTATTCAACTTTGTCTAGTTCAGAAAAGTAGACTGCTACCAAAAAAAAAAAAAAAAAAAAAAGAAGAGTTTCCTCTACAATGTCCCATGGCAATAAGAGCTATACAGATTTTCACACCTATACAATCATGATAACAATAGCCATTTTCAAAGTCAATGCAAGAATATACCATTCTTTTTACCTAAGCTATAGGATATGTGATAATAGATAAAACATGTAAACATCTTTTTTGTATACATATATGTTTGTATACATGTATAGGACATAAATATGCATATGAACATACTATATGTATTGAGCAGTCAAGGCTCATGAAGTATAACCATATAAGCAGACTCTGAATTATTTGTTTGTTTGTTGTTTTGAGTCAGTCTTGGGACCTGAACTCTGTCTGAATGCTGTCCCTAGGTTTTTTTGCTCAAAGTTATCACTCTACCACTTGAGCCACAACTCCACTCCCAGTTTCCTGGTGGTTAATTGGAGATAGGAGTCTCAGACTTTCCTGACAGGGCTGGCTTTAAACTGCTATCCTTACATTTCAGCTATGATTACAGGCATCAGCCACCATACCCAGCTTCTGTTTTTTTTGTTTCTATCTTTTATTGCCCTTTTCAGTGAGGATGTAACTTTATCTGCCCTTGAGTGGGAATTCTGGAAGTCTGATGGTTTTTCTGAGCACACTTGAGATAGAGGAAATTCTATAGAAACACTAAATTGTGAAATATAATCTTGACTCAGAAATTAAATAATCTATGGTTCAGTACCATAGACTTCATGGTGCCCTGCCCCCATTCCCATTCCATATGCTGGGCTAGCACAATCTTTCAGCTCCTGTATCATCTCTGAATGGCTTCCATAGAATTCCCTCACAATTGCCCTTGACTGGCATGTGCCATCTTACTGGGAAGTTTTGTCTCCCCCTAACTTGACAACTGACAACAAAGGTACCAGGGGATATTTGATGGCTCCAGGAAGCACTGCCTTGTGATGTGATTTATATTTCAATTCCCTCCCTAGCAGATGAGGCCATGGATCCTTGTTGGTTTTTTCTAAACAATACTCTTTTAAAGTTTGGCTTTGAAATTCCCTCTTAGGCTCTGCTTCTAGAGAACCTAAACTAAGACAAAACAAAACAGACAAAAAAAAATCTCTATTTTCATCCAAAGTTAATATTCTCCATCTTCCAATGAAAAGTAGACCTGCCTCCCAGAGAGTTCACTTTCTTTTTTGATGAGAAGGGTGCTTCCTATTTTACAGTACATGTCTATAATATCAACTGGCTGGTATTATAAAATCATTGTCCTGCATCTACTGAAATAAAAAATGATTTTTATTTTAAAAAAAACTCCATTTTATGGAAATGATTGTTATATCAGAGTTGTAACTACTTTCAACATCCCATGTGTATCTGTAGTTTCTACTATTGATGATGTTCGTGTATCACCTTCTTGTGATTGTATCTACACTATCTCTGTAATCTTATCTGAGTGTATGGGAAACAGTGTGTACTGGTATTAGAATTAGAAAATTCAAAGGGAATACCAAAATTGAGAGACAAAGGGTAAAATAAGAGAAACAACAACAAAAGAAATACTTGCAAAACTGTTTGGTGTAAGTGAACTGAACACCTCAGGGGGGGAAAGAGGGAGGGGGAGGGGGTATGAGGGACAAGGTAACAAACAGTACAAGAAATGTATCCAATGCCTAAGGTATGAAACTGTAACCTCTCTGTACATCAGTTTTACAATAAAAACTTTAAAAAAAATGTGTGTGTGTGTGTGTGTGTGTGTGTGTGTGTGTGTGTGTTAAAATCTATCGAGATTTTCTTATGGTGAACCATCCTTATACTTCTGTTATAAAACAAGGATACTTTATCAGCGTTCTTTGGCTATTTTGAGACTGTGTTTTCAGCACGCTCTCATCTCTTTAGACTTACTCCTCTCATCTCCAGGCATATACAGAATCTTAGTCTTGGACTAATATCTCCCCTCCCCTGTCTTTGGTCCTTAAAAATTTGTGGAGAAAATGAATTTTAGAGAATTTCTTCTCAATTTATTTTTCTTCTTATTGGAATAGTTTGGTCATATGTGTTTACAAAATTATTTGTATGGTCAATTTGGGACTGAGAATATCTCCACTGGACCCTTCATGGTGTTGAGACCTGGCTATGGAGGCCTACAGGGTGACAAGCAGCCCCCCACACAAAAACAGTAAGTTTTGGGGTAACCTCCTATTATACTTGCATGTCTCTGTTGCTGGCATATGGTTGCCTGGGAAGCAAGCAGTTTCTGGGAGAAGTTTCTGGAAGATGGCTCAAGCCTGTTTATCTTCTTGGGGCCCATAGGAAACTCCAACACCTTTTGGACCTCCAAATTGTAGGCCCCTCCCACTTTCTGATTATCACTTCATCAAAGGTTTAAAGGGACCTCCAGCTCACCTCCCCCAGGAAGGAAGAAAATATTAGACCACTGGATACACATACTGGGCTCCTTGAAATGTTTTCTCACTGCTTCCCCTCTCCAGCATTGTAAACAGTGACCCACAACCTGGAGTCCAGGAAATCATCCGCTCAGAAACGAGACATCGGTTTTCCCTCTCACAGGCACAGGCTAGAAACAATGAGAAAAATCCAAAAAGTTTAACTGGTTAAAAACAAAACAAGTAAATTTCCAGAGCACTTCAGACAAGAGATCTCAATAGCCAATAAGCATAAGAGTGGGCAAAGCCACACATTATTAAGATAAAATAAGGAGATATTACATGCCAATGGCATTGCAGAGGAAAACAATGTAAAAGTTATAACACCAAGTCTAGAGAGAATATGGAGAAAGGACATTTACACATTGCTATGGAAGGACAAACTTATACAACTGCTTAGGGGAATAATGTTTCATCCACAAAAGCTGAAAATGGGGATAGACCAGTAATTACAATTCTTGGTGTATCTTTTAAACCATAAGAACTTTTTGTTCCTGTGACCCAGGAAGACTATTCAAGGTTTTTTTTTTAAAATAAGAGAAAAGAGAAAATCTAATGCTCATAAATAAGGATGAGTGAATAAGCCATGATTTATTTATATAACAGAATACTATGTAGCTATTGAAAGAACCAATCTACATGAATAAATCTCAGAAACATACATAAGGGCAAACTGAAGTTGCAAATGGTATACTTAATTCCATGTGCATAAAATGTTAAAGCATAAAAGAATCCTCCATTTGTTTGTGTACTTACACACATAGAATGCATGTTTGGAAATCTTTATGCAAATGCTACCAACAAACTCAAGAGGGGTGACTCCTAAGAATGGGGGCGGGGGGGGGGGGGAGGGTGGTTGAGAACAGAGTGGGTGGGGGTGGGGGAAAGTCCTAGATCCATTCATAATACTGTTACATACTTCCAATAAAAATGAGCTGAAATAAATAAATAGAAAGCTATTTGTGAATAGCTTGTATTAATTTTCTATATGTTTAAAATGGTCAGCAACAGTAGAAAAGTTGTATATGCTTGCTGGCTATCCACACGTAGTGTGTTTGTGCTTCCAACTGAGGACAATACTAGGCTCTAGGACAAATGCCTTGACATCTTTTAATCCACATTCCCTTATTGTTAATTGGAAGCTAATAACCTTTTCTCACCCTGTTTAGATGTTTGGAGGTTGATCAAATGAAATAATATGCTTTAGAAACTATCATGAAAAGCATTAAGATAATCTGAAGTAGTTATTACTGCTTACATGTTAACTGGTAGAAATAAATACTGAAAAATAACAACGTTAATTCAAAGGGCCATTATTGCATATCTTCAGTGAAGTTAGTATATTGATATTTTGATTTCTGAAAAATTATGCATACCATCTGTCATTGCTCTGGTGCGTTGTCCAGGAAGGAGAAAATTGTACTCCTTCATTCTTCCCAAGTCTATCCCTCAAAAGATTTTGAAAGACTTAAAGGGCAATAATCTACCTGTATCCACTGAGAAAGTACATTGAATGTAAACAAGATATTTCAGGAAATATCCATTCAACTAGGGAGACTACTGGCAGAGGAGTACAATGTACACTTTTATTTAGAGCTATAAATCTTTAGTTTAAATGATAGCTTTGGAGAACATAAAGGGAGTATAAAAGAAGCTTTTAACATATGTCCTCTTCCAAGTTGTGCTCTTATTAATAAATAAACTCTCCTTGAAAACATTTGTTAGATAGAAGCAATTAAGACTGAGGTTCTATCCTCTCTTCACTAATTAATTACAGCAAATGAGCTTATAATGCGCATCAGAACAACTTAATAAGCGGGGCCAAACTATTTTAGATTCTGCCATGCTAGTATTTCATCATTCCTGAGCTATCTAAATTAGGTCAGTAATATCTGAACATAAATAGCTTTTGAATTACCTGTGTCCTTCAAAATAAACACCATGTCACGAACAGACATAAATAGATGTGTCCTATTTACATGGGTGGGGGATGAACAGAGAATGGGAGAGAAATGTTGGGGACAGGAAAAGGATGAGGAGAGAAAAACATGAGAGTTTATATAAACTGTCATTTTCAGTGATTTATTGTCCATCCCCTGAGCAATATGCTACACTGGCCAACTGGATACCATTCCATCAGCTCCTTCACGTTTCTCAGTATTGTTGGACTTAAACAGTGAAGAATACATAGCCACATTAGCTTCTCTTGGTTGACATCATTGGTTCCATTATCAATTCTCACCTCAGATGTCTTCTAACTGAAGCTGGATCAAAGTGTGACTAATACAAGCTCTTTAGTAATGTCTCTGCTTTGTTTAAATTAATTTAATTAATTTATTAAATGAACACAATTTTTTGACAAGGTGTTGTGCAAAAAGGGTACAGTTACATAGTAGGGCAGTGTGTGCATTTCTTGTGATATCTTATGCCCTGTTTTTCTATCCCTTCTCTAAGTCAGGTAGACATATATACAATATACAATGTATCAAGAACATATACAGTAGCCACGTGGCCACGCCCAAGAAAGTTCGCCTAGGGTTTTAAATGTAATGTCGATATTAGACAATATGTCGACAGTAGTCTTATATGAACAAACATACATAGCTTTTGAGCTATTGTATTCCCCTGAGAGGTCAATTTTTGATCTTTACATGTTGAGTAATTGTTGGTTTTAGTTACATACTGTTGGGTCGCTGCCCCAATCCTGTGGGGGATATTATTTGACAAGCAGTTTTGGTTTCACAGACTTGGTCTCTACTGTCTCTCTGTCTCCCTTTCTTAACAGTCATATGTCAGGGAGATCATGCCCCTTTGTTTTCTGTGTTCTAGGCTTGTCTCACTCAACATTATTTGTTTAAGTTCTGACCATTTCCCTGCGAATAACAACATTTCACCATTCCTAATCACTATGTAGTATTCATTATGTATAAGTACAATATTTTTTGGATCCATTCGTCTGTGGAGGGGCATCTGGGTTGTTTCCATATTTTGGCTATTGTGAATTGTGCCATGATAAACATGGAAGTACAAAAGTCTTTTTGATATCTTGGGGTTTGCTGTTTAGGATAGATGCCTAGGAGTGGTATGGCTGGGTCATAGGGTAGGTCTATATTGAGCTTTTTGAGAAACCTCCATACTGTTCTCCAAAGTGGTTGTACTAATTTGCACTCCCACCAACAATGGAGAAGGGTTCCTCTTTCCCTGCACCCCCTCCAGCATTTGTTGTTGCTTGAGTTCAGAGTATAGGCCATTCTAACTAGGGTGAGGTGGTATCTCAGGGTTGTTTTTATTTGCATTTCCTTTACTACCAGGGATGTTGAACATTTCCTCATGTGTTTCTTTGCCATTTTTATATCTTCTCTTGTGAAGTCTCTCTTTAGCTCCTTTGCCCATTTCCTAATTGGTTTATTGGGCTTGGAGGGGCTTAGTTTTTTGAGTTCTCTGTAGATGACAGATACCAGGCCTTTGTTGCTGTGCTGGTAAAGATCCTTTCCCATATGGTTGGCTGTCTTTCTATTTTAGTGGCTATGTCCTTAGCTGTGCAGAAACTTTTTAATTTGTAGTAGTCCCATTTGTCGAGTCTTTCCCCTATATGTTGTGCCCCTGGGACTCTATTCAGGAAGTTCCTTCCTGTGCCTATAAGTTCTAGCGTCTTTCCTACTCTGTCCTTCAGTAGTTTCAAGGATTCAGGTCTGATATTGAGGTCCTTGGTCCATTTTGAGTTGATCTTGGTGCATGGTGATAGGCTTGGGTCAACTTTGAGTTTTCTGCATATGGCTGCCCAGTTCTCCCAGCACCAGTAGTTGAAGAGGCTATGTTTATTCCATTGTATGTCTTTAGCTCCTTTGTCGAATATCAGCTGGCTGTAAGAATGCAGTTTTATTTCTGGGTCTTCAATTCTAATCCATTGGTCTTCCAATCTGTTTTTATACCAATACCAGGCTGTTTTTGTTATGATGGCCCTATAATAGAGCTTGAAGTCTGGTATTGCGATACCTCCTGCACTGCTTTTTTTGCCTAGAATTGCTTTGGCTATTCTAGGTTTTTTCCTGTTTCATATGAATTTATGGATTTATGGTTTCTCTATTTCAGTGAAGAATGTGGCTGGGATTTTGATAGGTATTGCATTGAATTTGTATAACAATTTGGGCAATATGGCCATTTTCACTATATTGATTCTGCCTACCCATGAGCATGGGAGGTCTTTCCATCTCCTTGTGTCTTCTTTGATTTCCCTTATTAGATTTTTATAGTTCTCATTAAATAGGTCCGTCACATCCTTGGTTAAGTTGATCCCTAGGTACTTTATTCTTTTTTTGGCTACTGTAAATGGAATTGTCTCCATAATTTCCTTTTCTGTTTGTATATTGCTGGTGTAGAGAAAAGCTGCTGACTTTTGTGGATTGTTTTTGTATCCTGCTACTTTGCCAAAATGGTTTATTAGGTGTAGGAGTTTGGGGACTGAGGTTTTTGGGTCCTTCAGATATAAGATCATGTCGTCTGCGAATAGGGATAACTTGATTTCTTCCTTGCCGATGTGGATCCCTTTGATGTCCTCCTCTTGCCTTATTGCTATGGCTAGCGATTCCAGCACTATGTTGAAAAGAAGTGGGGAGAGTGGGCATCCTTATCTTGTCACTGAGTTTAGGGGGAATGATTTAAGTTTCTCTCCATTTAATATGATATTAGCAGTTGGTCTGTTGTATATGGCTTTTATTGTTTTGAGGAATGTTCCATCTATTCCTGTTCTCTCCAAAGCTTTTAATAGGTATGGATGTTGTATTTTGTCAAAGGCTTTTTCGGAATTGACTGAGATAACAATGTAATTCTTAATTTTAGATCTGTTTATGTGGTGAATTACATTGATTGATTTACGGATGTTGAACCATTCTTGTGACTGTGGGATGAAGCCTACTTGGTCATGATGTATGATTTTCTTGATCAGTTTCTGGATCCTGTTAGCTAATATTTTATTGAGGAGTTTTGCGT
This sequence comes from Perognathus longimembris pacificus, assembly GCF_023159225.1. Classification (NCBI taxonomy): domain Eukaryota; kingdom Metazoa; phylum Chordata; class Mammalia; order Rodentia; family Heteromyidae; genus Perognathus; species Perognathus longimembris. The sequence continues at coordinate 25,711,665 of NC_063182.1, read as the reverse complement.
CTGTGTTCATTAGTGATATTGGTCTGTAGTTCTCTTTTTTTTGTTGGGTCTTTGCCTGGTTTGGGAATGAGTATGATATTAGTTTCGTAGAATGAGTTTGGGATTTCACCCTCTGTTTCTATTTCGTGGAAGAGTTTGAGGAGTATTGGTATTAGCTCCTCACTAAAGGTTTTGTAGAATTCATTGGTGAATCCATCTGGGCCTGGAATTTTCTTTGTTGGGAGGTTCTTGATTACCTCCTGTATCTCACTGTAAGTTATTGGTTTATTTAGTTGATTTATTTCTTCTTGGCTCAGTTTGGGCAGTTTATACTTCTCTAAGAATTGATCCATTTCTGTAAAATTATTGTTTTTTGCTGAGTAGAGGTTTTGGAAATAGCTCCTTATGATTGTTTCAATATTGTGTGTACTTGTTGTAATTTTTCTGGTGGAGTCCTTGATTTTACGCATATTATGAGTCTCTTCTCTTCTCTTTTTTTTTGTAAGTCTTGTGAGGGGTCTGTCAATTTTATTTATTTTCTCAAAGAACCAGCTTTTAGTCTTATTTATTTGTTGAATGGTCTTTCTATTTTCAATCAGATTTATCTCTTCTTTAATCTTTGTGATCTCTCTCCTCCGAGTCATTTTAGATTCGGTCATTTCTTTTTTTTTTTTTTTTTTTTTTTGGCCAGTCCTGGGCCTTGGACTCAGGACCTGAGCACTGTCCCTGGCTTCTTCCCACTCAAGGCTAGCACTCTGTCACGTGAGCCACAGCGCCGCTTCTGGCCGTTTTTTCTGTATATGTGGTGCTGGGGAATCGAACCTAGGGCCTCGTGTATCTGAGGCAGGCACTCTTGCCACTAGGCTATATCCCCATCCCCCTGTCATTTCTTGCTTCTTTAGTTGTTTTAGTTTCATTGTGAGGTTATTCACCTGCTCTGCTTCCATTCTTTTAATGTGAGTGCTGAGGGCAATGATCTTGCCCCTCAGTACTGCCTTAGCTGTGTCCCATAGGTTTCTTTGTAATGTGTTTTCATTGTCATTGTGGCTTATGAATTCATTGATTTCATCTTTAATTTGGTCTGTGGCCCAAGTGTTGGATAGCAGTGTGGGGTTTGGCCTCCAAGAGTGTGTATAGCCTCTTTGGTATCCTTTTTATTGAGGTTACCTTTAATCCACTGTGATCAGATATAATACATGGGATGACGTCAATACTTTTGTATTTGCTGAGGTTCTTTGTGTGGGCTATGACGTGGTCTATTTTGGAGTATGATCCATAGGCTGTTGAGAAGAAGGTGTATTGGGTCTCTGTAGGGTGGAAGATTCTGTATAGGTCTGTCAGATCCATTTGGGATATGGTGTTACTTAGGTCCTCAGCTCCCTTGCTGATCCTCTGGGTGTTGGATCTGTCTCTTGGAGAGAGTGGGGTATTAAAGTCACCCACTATGATTGTGTTTGCATCTATCTTGTTCTGTAATTCTGTGAGAATTTGCTTGACATATGTAGGGCCTCTTTTGTTCGGTGAGTATACATTTATCACTGTGATGTCTTGATTCTGGATTTTTCCTTGTATTAATATGTAGTGTCCTTCTTTGTCTTTTTGAGTTGATTTTAATGAAAAATCCAGCTTGTCTGAGATCAGGATGGCTACACCTGCCGTTTTGGTAGATCTTGCTCCATCCTTTCATTCGGAGCCTGTTTTTGTCTCTTGCTGTAAGGTGGGTCTGTTGTAGGCAGCAGATGTCAACTTTTTGTTTGCAGATCCATTCTGCCAGTCTGCACCTCTTCATCGGAGAGTTTAAACCATTTATATTTAAAGAGATCAAGGGTAAGGGTGTTTTTTTCTCCTTCCATTTTCTTGTTGGGCTGTTTTTCCTCTTTTTTATTTTTTCTTGTCTTTAGTGAGCTGTTCTTTCTGTTGGGCTTTGGCTATTTTAGTTTCTTTCTGTTTCTGTCTGTGTGTCTTGTACGATCTCTGTTGGGTGGGGCTCCCCTCTTAGAATTCGCTGTAGGGCTAGTTTTTTATTCACATACTCCTTTAGCTCCTCTTTGGTGTGGAAAGATCTGGTTTTCCCTTCGAATGTGAACTCCAGTTTCGCTGGATATTTGATCCGAGGTTGCATATCGTTAGCCTGAAGTACTTGGATGGTGTTCTTCCACTCACTACGTGCTTGGTAAGTTTGTATGGAGAGGTCTGCTGTTATTTGAATCCTCTTCCCATTGTAGAAAATTTCTTTCTTTGCTTTGGCTGAATTCAGAATTTGCTCTTTAATCTTGAGGTCTGTAGTCTTGAATATTATGTGCCTTGGGGTGGCTTTCCTGGGGTCTGGCCTGCCAGTTGTCCTATAGGCTTCGGTTACCTGGATGGGGTCCCCTGTGAGATTGGGGAAGTTTTCTGCAATAACTTTGTTGAGAACATGATTAAGCCCTCTGCTCTGGTATTCGGCTCCTTCTTCTATTCCAATTATGCGCAGATTATATCTCTTGTCTTTGTCCATTAGTTCCTGGATTATTTTGCCCTGAAGCTTCACCATTTCTTGGAGTGTGGTCATTTTCTGGTTGTTGTCGGCTGCTTCATCATCCAGGTGAGAGATTCTGGATTCCCTATGGTCAATTCTTTGTGCCGGCTGCCGTGCAGTGGAACCACGTGACCGTGAGCCTGCTGGCCGAGGAACCCGAGGCGCTGGAGCTGGTGTATGTCGCTGCTTTTAATGAAACTTTAAAGGCAATTAGTGACTCATTAAGTCAATGAATAGACTTTGTACATCTGGGGATGAGTTAAAATATGGCTTGTTGTCAATGAAAAAAAGAAAAAAACCAACAAGGGCCCTGACCAGCTGTGAATTACCTCAGACACAATTACCTGAAACTTTAAAGCCATGGTTTCTTTAAAATCAGAGGTCAGTATGTCTTCCAGGTAGCAGAATTAACACTACAAGGTGTTAATTGACTAACTTTATCAAGAGTCAAACATCCCTATTTCACCCTCTTTGAAGCAGATTGTTCACCCACACAGGTGTAATTCAGGCATTTCCAGATTAGGAGGAAGAAGAAAAGTCTAGAACAGACCTAGATCTTAAGGCAATCTATCAAGTAACCTTTTCTGTCAATATTTCTGGCCTGTTTATTGTTTCTTTAGAGATTCTCTAGAATACACAACAAGAGATTTCCTCTGCAGAATGGAAAAAGCAGTAGAGCAATTTTTGTGACAGATTTTAGAAACATGAAGTATTTAGGGGTGATGAACACATGCCAGTTTAACAGGCTATAGAAACCATCATAGACAAAGGCTAATAACAAGGAGAAATAATTCAACAGATCCCTTCCTCACTTTTCATTGTTGTACCTATCATCCTCAGTAGGTAATACATGAAAATACACACACATACACACACACACACATACACACACACACACACACAGGTCTTGGACTAAAACGTCTTTAATAGTGATATAAACTATATTTGGAAAAGCTTATTCTTATGTATTCCAAAAATCTGACCGGGATATGAAACTATTAGACATTTATCTAAGGGATAGCATGCAATAAGCAACCTGCTCATCCATGTTTATTGTAGCACTATTCACAATAGTCAAACTATGGAATTAATCTAGGTGTTCAACAAACAATAAATGAATGAAGATAATGTGAGATATCTCTCTATATATGTATATATATATATATGCATACTCTCTTACAATTTTGCACACATTCCCAACAGAAATTCACATATACATCCACTCAAATATATGGAGTATTATTCAGCCATAAATGCAAAGAAAATGTGTTGTTAGCAGGAAATTGGATGAAACTAAAGACTCTCATGTTGACCAGGAGGAGTGAAGTGCAGAGAGACACATACCACATTTTCCTCTCATATTTAGAATCTAGACCTAAAGCACTCAATATGACATAAATATAAAAAGGGAACTATTCAGGGAGAAGCAGTGGGAGGAAGGAGGAGGAAAGGAAAGGTGATGGGGGCTGAGCATGATTAAAGCATACTTCCTGTGTGGATATATAAAAACAATATAATGAAGCCTGTTAAAAACTGTAAAATAAAAGGTGGTTGGGGAGAGGCAACAGGAAATGAAATAAAAGATGTAAATTTGAAAAAAAATTAATACATGAATGTATAAAAATACTACAATAGAACTCCTTTCTTTATAGCTAATAATTTCTTTAAGGAAATTTTAAAACCCCCAAATCTGAGGATAGTGACAGTCTGTTAGGACTGGGGACACAAAGGCAGATGGCTAAGCCTTAGGGCCCTGCCTGTGTCTTGCTGGTTCCCTTATACTGAGACCAATCCAGGAGACACTAGAAGAAGAGAAAACAATAGATGAAGAGATGTCTACTGCATGTTTGCGCTTCATTAGTGGAGAGTTCAAAGAATTCAAAATTTGAAAAAAAAAAAACCACACTGTATTTTCTGAATTAGGTATTTTCAAAGAACATTTTCGTATGTAAAAAAATATCTAAACAAAAAGTTTAGAAAGTTTTGGAATCAGTTTAAATTGTGTAGCTGCCCCAAATTAAAAAAAAAATCAGTCAGCAATATATAACCAACTTAAACATTTTTCTTCAAAAAGAAAAGCTAATATTTTTATATATTTTTGTCACTCACTGTCAAGTCATAAATCCATTGTGTATTTCCTTCAAGTGGAAAAACTGGGGTACACCCAGATAATCTTGCTCATGATTATTTCCATGAGTTGTTCTACTCCCTTGGGTTTTTTTTAAAAATTTTTCCCCAGCTCACATTGCTTGTGTAGTCTTATGAAGAGTCACAAATGCTTCTAGTCTTTCAGATAGGTTAATGAGCTGACAGATTCTCCAAACTACGAAAGCCAGTGATTGCTCCTCACAGAATGGTTTGGCACTTTTGAATTCCAATCATAGAGAAAGTTTGATAAACAACAACACATTTTATTCAAACCAAATGTATCAATATCATATAAATGACAGGACTGTATACTCATTGTATCCTCCCTCAAGACATGGTCTCCTCTATGTTTGCTTGTTCTCTTAGCACTAAGGCTGTCTCTTAGGAAGATGTAATTGACATAAAATACTTCATCTAAAGATTTACATCAGTTGGTTTACACCAAATGGTTTTGTAAGTATTGCTTTTGGAATGGTTTCTCTTTTTATCCCTTGTCTCTTGATTTTGGTATTCCCCTTCCCTTCCAATGCTTATATATACAGTATCCAGGGTACTAAGATCAGATACAGTGATAGCAGGGGTAAAACCATGGGAAGGGAATATGAGAGGAGAAAAAAGGGTACAGTTTCATATGGCATGTTGAAAATAATTGCAACAATAATATACCAGTTGTTTCCATAACTAAGGGAGTTCATTTCGCTTAGCATCATCTTATGTGTTCATACGGGCATAGCTATCGGGCTATTGTGATCCTCTGCTATGATTATCCTAAACATGTACTAATTATTCCCTATGAGGGAAACCATAGAGTCCATGTTTATTTGGGTCTGGCTCACTTCACTTAGTATGACTGGGGTGGAGGAGGGGGAGGGAATGAGGGAGGAGGTAACAAGTTGGATAAGAAATATACTCACTGCCTTACATATGAAAATGTAACCCCTCTGTACTTCACTTTGACAATAAAGAAGCAAAATATAAAAACAAAATAAACTAAATCTCATTGCTAATGTTCTAAGAACACATGTGTTATGCATCCATAGTTATAACTAATAATAAAATATGAATGCAACTAATGTAAAAAAAGATTTATATCAGTTATACTAACTTCAAAGAGACAATGTATAATTTTCCTTGAATATGTTTCAGTTATCAAATTTTAAATCATTTTTTTGCCAGTTCTGGGGCTTGAACTCAGGACCTAAGCAGTATCCCTGGTTTCCTTTGGCTCAAGGCTAGCACTCTACCTCTTCAGCCACAGCACCACTTCTGACATTTTCTGTTTATGTGGTGTTGAGGAACCAAACCCAGGGCTTCATGCATGCAAGGCAAACACTCTACCACTAAGCCACATTCCCAGCCCCTCAAATTTTAAATCATTTGATCTTCATGATCCTTCACTTTGAGAGCAATCAGGAAATTGAACAATTTGAGAAAATAACTGTGTCAGATTTGTCTAAATGAAGGGGATTTAATTTCTCCATAGCATTATAACAATAAAATGTATTTAAAATTATTAAGAGAAAAAATACCTACAGATTATTAGGATCATTGTGGTAAAACAAGACACAAAAGTACTTTGTTTATACCATTAAGATAACAAATGTTGCACTTTTATATACACTAATAAAATTTAAATTAAACCTACAATGTAATACTACACTCTGATGTTAATTTTATGTGTCAACTTGAGTGGGCAAAGGGATACCAACACAGTGAGTAAGACACTTCTGATGTGCCCTACAGAGGTGTTTCTGGGGATCATTATTGTCCAAATCAGAAACTAAGTAAAGAAGATCTACCCTCACTGATGTGGATGGGCATCTTCCAACCTGTAGAAAGGGACTGGATAGAACAAAAGGATGGAGGAAATGCGGATTTTCATTCCCTTCTTCAACTGGTTCTTGGGCCTTCATATTCTAGAATTTATACTAGAGAGCCTTCCTCTGTGGGTCTCAGTTCATAGGCCCATTTGGGCCAAGACTGAATGATATCACTGGTTTTTCATAGGTTTTCAGCTTATGGTTGACAGATGGTGAGATTTCTCAGCCTCCATAGAGACATGCACCAATTCTGCTTCTCTGAAGACCCATGAATAAGCCCTATACCCATGAACAAAATGTCTAAAATGAAAAAGATGGAAACGACTGAGCAAACACCAGGATTCTTATACACTGTTGTTCAGCAGTATATATTTAAAATAAATATACAATAAAATAAATATATGCATCTGTATTACAATTTCACACACATCCCCAACAGAAATTCATCCATATATATATATATCCATATATATTCATATATATATATATATATCAGCATTTTCATAGTCTCTAACTAAAAACTATTCAAATGTCCATCCACTGGTGAGTACATGGCTAGGTGCCAGTGGCTCAAACTGAAATCCTAGATACTTGGGAGGCTGAGGTCAGAAGGATTGTAGTTTGAGGTCTGCTCAATCAAATGCTCAAGACCGGGCTGGGGATATGGCCTAGTGGCAAGAGTGCTTGCCTCGTATACATGAGGCCCTGAGTTCAATTCCCCAGCACCACATATACAGAAAATGGCCAGAAGTGGCGCTGTGGCTCAGGTGGCAGAGTGCTAGCCTTGAGCAAAAAGAAGCCAGGGACAGTGCTCAGGCCCTGAGTCCAAGGCCCAGGACTGGCAAAAAAAAAAAAAAAAAAAATGCTCAAGACCCCTTCTCAACAGCTGAGCACAAAGGCAGGAACCTATTACCTACACTTTAAAAATAAAAATTCTAATGTTGGGAGGATCATGGTTCCAGGACGGAGAAGAAAAAAAAAATTCTCCATCCCCAATGGAAGAAGCTGGGCATGAACGCATATATTTAAGTTTGCTGTCCTCCACATTTCATCTTTACCTATGTGAGACCTCCACATTGAACACTACACATATGATGAAACTAAGATGATTTTCTTTCTTTTGTTCTTTTTGGCAGGGAGAGGAAAGTACTGGTGATTAAACCTTGAGATGTTTTTCAGAAGAATGCTGATGGTGGAGTTGAAGACAGCTAGACACAAACCCCAGGAAGCAACTTGAGGCAGGCTCCTGGAGAGGAAAAGAGGGTATTGAACTGGGCTCTTCCTACAGATCACCCTATGATCCTGACTGTCAAGGAAGGGGTATTTATATAATTTATGTATTTTGCAGTTCATCCTCATACAAAAGCAGAAAATATTTTGATTAGGCTATGATTGTAAGTGGAAGCTTGTTAGGTGTAAAGTGGTTGAAGAAATGAATTAGCAATAGTAAGGGAGTAGACTTGCTTAATTCAGTGTAGACTAGGGCACTTACCAAAGGCTACCACAAATATTTACTTCACACAAGATCCTCTTGAGGAAAGTTGCAGATGGATATCGTACTGAGGGTCTCTCCGGCATAGTTATAACTGTACACAGACTACATTAAAAGCGAAGAAGATATAAATAGGGTGACCGCTGTGATTGAATACAATTCCAACAAAAATCAACCAACATGTTTAGTGATGAGCATGAAAACTTATCACACTAGGAAATAAACAGAAAGTGATACACATATGTAGTTTAATGAAGGCTAGTCTTATTTAATCAAGCCATTTTTTAAACTCCCTCTGTTTCCTATTCTACCTTTACCACGAGACCTGTCTGTTCTTTGTGCTGCTCCAATAGGAACTGGTGAAACGGTTCTTGATAAATGATTGGTGAATATAAGAAATAACAATATTGATCACTCACCCAATGCTCTCTTTTTTTTTTAAGGTGTATTAAGCTCCACTCACCCCATGATGCTTTGTGAATCTATTTGGGGTCCTTGCTGCATCTCTTCTGTCCTCCTTATTTTCAAGTCCCTGAGTCACTTGTCCAACTGCCTATTATTTATGACCCATAACATCCATCTTTATCCACCCCCAAACCTACCTTTGTAGTGTCCCATGTTCAACAAGGAACATATGCTCCACTCTATTCCAGAAGCAGAGGAGCTCTGGAATATATTCAGTGAAGACTGTAATTCTCAGTTGTCTGCACGTTAGAAGTGCTTGTTCAACTGTGAAAGTATACTGATAGCAAGATCCCACTCTCAGGAATCGGAACTCAGTTTGCCTGGAGTGAATCACCAGAAACTGTATTTTTTAATGTGCATCAATTGATTTCAAAAACAACCATGGCAGAGAAACACTGCCTAATGAGAGAAAACATGTCTACAAAAGGTAGGAAAGAACCTGGAGAAAGGGGGAAAATAAGCATTGTTGACTCTGGTCATTTTTAGGCACAAGGAGGAAGAATAGGGTGGGGATAAAACCAGTTGAGCAAGACACCTGTCTTTGGCCAGGGCTTGAGCACTACTGAAAAGAAGCTAACAACTTCGAGGAAAAGCCTGCTTTCAGTCTGATGAATGAACATAGGACCGATCACGTGACCCTGTCCTTTATGAAGACAGGGCATCCTGCCTAGTAACTGTGTTCTTTATACCCTGTACCACCATATATTCCCTCCTCAGTAGAAATTCTATATTTGCTATGTAGTAGCATTTGATGTCAGCGTGATAATAGTCACATTGTTTGCATTCAGGGTATAATAGTGTAGTGGTAGATCACTTGCCTAGCATGCCTGAAAACAACAACAACAACAAAAAAAAACCCAAAGTTATTGCTAGGGTCTTTTTTTTATTAGGAATTTAGTTTCTACAAGGAAACGTCAAGGACAAGCTTAAGAGTGAAACAGGCCTAAGTTTAAAGGCTAATTTGATAGTCTAGTAGCTATAAAACCTTGAACAATTTAATGCATGGACTTCAGTCATTTACAATCCATACAATGGGAATAACATCTACTAGGAAAGGTTTCAGACTGAATAGATCATACAAAGAATGTTTCTGACAATGGAAAGGTACCCAACAAATAGTACTTTTCTCCCTTTGTCCCTAAGATCTATATTTTAGAAATGTGCTGTCCAATGCGAGAGCCACTAGCTACATGTAACTATTTGAATCTAAATTAAAGTACTTGAAATTCAAAAGCAGTTTCCTGGTTTCCCCAGCTACCTCTCAAGTGCTTATTTGGGATGCCTACTATCTACAGATCACACCAGTTTCACCCAACAGCACAATGAGCCTTTGCCTTCAGTGCAGAAAGTTCTAAGGCAGAACTCACCAGAATCTGCTTTGCTACAGCTACAATGCGGATGAGAACCATCCATGAAATGCTCTGGCTCAGGAGTGAGTCATCCCACCGGAATTTCCATACATGTCTGTTCTTGGTAGCTACTCCCAGGTACTGAACTAAAGAAAGAAGCTGCTAGCAGTCCTCAAAACAGCTCAGTTTATGGAACAATTTTGCTGAGTCTAGGTGTATTCTAAGCATCTTCAGCTTTGGGTAAGCAAATAAAGCCATCCAGGATGTCAAGTCAAGATGCACTTGCCATGGATTTCATTTACTATTCACTCAAAGCTTCTAGAAACTAATGTGGTTAACTTTGAATTCATTTCCCTAGCAACCTGGGCTAAATTAAGCAGCATGGGAGAACCATGAGGCAGGAAAACTTTTGAGAACATCTAACCCATCATCTCAGGCTTTGAAGTTGCCTTTTATCTTAATTGCTATGCCCCTGCCCGCCTGCCAACAATTGTCATGTGAGGGCTACAGTCTCCAGGTCACTAGTTCAGGCCATAACTTGTTTAAGCAGGAAAAACAAGATTGTGATGGGCCACGGGGTGTGGTTATGTGGTCAGTACTCTGCACAACTCCACGAGGTACCACTTATAATGTTATCATAGAGTTATACATTTATTCTGACATGCTCCCACCAAAACCAGCAATAAATGTCTCAGACAAGGTCATAGCTTTTTCTAAATTTTACAAAATAACTTTATATATTAGCTAAAGAAGGATATGGTGATGTACTCTGAAGTTGTAAAGCAGAAAACAAAGATGTTGAAATCATTAATCTAGGGGAAATTCATGTTAGCACTCAAGAATGTTCTGGATATCTATGACATTCTTTGTTCCAAGAACAGCTGGACACATTCTGAACTAGTCTTGCTCCCTGGATTTGGAGAGTCCCACTGGCGCTGTCTGGCTTAAGAACAATACCAAAACCAACACTGTGGTTTGCAAACCTGACTCTCCACTCACCTGAAGACTTAAACTTCCTTACCCTAATAAGTCACAATCTCTATGCGTGAGGACAAGGTACCATTTTTTAAAAAATCTAATGTCCGATGGTTCTGAGATATGCTCCCCTAGCTCATGAAAGGATGGTAAGAAGTAGATGGAGAGACCTTAGTGAGTTGTTGAGATGGAAGAAGACTTCCTTAATTGTGTACACACAGGCCTTTTTTAGTCATTAGGACCACAAGTAAAATGAAAATTCAAAGAAACTTGAAGTGTTCACAGTTGTGAAAGTCTTCATTATTCAACTGAATACTTCACTACCAGTGTAAATAAATAGCATCAAATTTCTTTGGCACGCCTCTGCAATGCTCAAATTGAACTTTAAAGTGTTAGAAATAATGAAGGAAAGACAAAAAAGAGGGAAGGGGAAGTTAGGTCTGCTTATGAGTGAAAATCTATGTATATCCTGCACATAGCCGAGCCTCCCATAGTCTCAGCAAGAAGAGGTTTGATGTGATTTGTAGTGTCATTGGTGACCAAAAGACGATCCAAGGCTACCTTTCAAGAGTGCAGCTCATTTATATACAAGACCTTAATATTGCCTTCTTACAGTGTGTCCTGTTTTTGCTTGTTGAAGATGAGGATTGTCTAGTCATGTTACTCAGTTCAAGAGTTATCTCTGAGTCATGGTTTATACTCAGTTCATATTTAGGCCCAAGATAACAAGCCCCATGAAATTCCCCAGAGTTGCATCTGTCTGCTGGATCTTCCTGTACTATCTCAAACATGAGTCAGTGTTTTGCTGTCTTCTTTGCCACCCAAATTTAGGGAGAAGTATTCAGAATTTCCAGAAAGGCAGATAATCTAAATGGTTCTTAGTAAAAGTGCCCATCTTATAAATATATGCTCTATTTTCAGATGCATGTTCTCAGTCTAAATATATGCATCCACTTTGAATTTATCTATGACTGTGCTTATTAAAGGCAGAGACTGACAGAAAACTTTAAAGGGGAAAAATATGCTCTCTCCTATCCATTTTTACTTACATGGCTTTTAGAAACCAGTTTTACCCCTCATATTTTCTGTTAACTTTTTCTAGCCCAAAGTAACTTCTTCTCATTTGGAATTTACATTGTCTGATCCTTTTCTCTCTTTCTTAGTACTTACTCATATATGATGAATACTATAAATGGCACCTCTGTAATCTAGCTCACTGCATGGGATTATATTTTTTTTAAAAACTGATACATGTCCTAAGTGAAGAGTAGAAGAATATGTGCCTTACAGCATTTACTAAATGTTACATGAATTCAATGTAAAACAATTCAAAGTCATGATCCAATTTTATATCTATCCATGCTACCAGGAAAGGACATAAGAATATATTAAGGTATAGAATATTGTGCTCTGGCTCTCTTATAACTGTGGGACTCAAATTGAAGGAGTCCCTGAGTTCTTTTCATGTGTCATGTCCTAGAAATATGGAGAATTTCCAGTGTTTACCAAAAAGAGGAATATTTCTCTAAAAAAATAGGGGCAAAGAGGGATGCTGCAAACTAAATTATGTGTCACTGATGGAAAATATAACCCACTTTCAACAAAAACCAATATAACAAAATTGACCAAATGTGGGAAATATGGGATTTCAGAATTATAATATGTAATAAAAATTAGAAACCTCCTTTATTAAAATATCATAAATTGGGAAGAGTTGCTTGAAATAAAGGCAATTAGATCTGTGTTTTAGTCAGCTTTTTGTTTCTTCTGTGAAAACACACCTGAGAAACAACATCAAGATGAAATGATTTTGGCTCATGTTCAGGTCTCCAGTCCCTTGGCTCTCTGTTCTGAATGTGTGGTAAGGCAGTGAATTATGGCAGAAGGGTGTGGTGGACGAAAGCTGCTTACCTCATGGCAGCAAGAAATCAGAGAGAGGAGAGAGAGAGAGAGAGGGAGAGAGAGAAAAAGAGAGAGAGAAAGAGAGTGGAAGGAGGCAGGAATACAAAATGTTCTCAAAGACACACTCTTAGTGACTTGCTTCTTCCACTAGGACCCATCTTCTAACAGCCTGTTCATCTATGAATTCATCAACAGATGAATCTGTCCATGAGGTTAGTAGCCTTATGTTATTATCAGCTGGTGACTAAGCCTGCAACACATGAAACTTCGGAGTCGTTCTACATCCAAACACTAACCACCAGTCTCTAAGCATGGAGCACCAGGCCAAATCCAACATCCTATCAGGCTGGCAATGGCCTTATCACAATGTAATGTACTACATACATTCTTAGACCAAAGTCCAAAGGAACAAAAATTGCAGTGTTGGGCTGGGGATATAGCCTAGTGGCAAGAGTGCCTGCCTCGGATACACGAGGCCCTAGGTTCGATTCCCCAGCACCACATATACAGAAAACGGCCAGAAGCGGCGCTGTGGCTCAAGTGGCAGAGTGCTAGCTTTGAGCGGGAAGAAGCCAGGGACAGTGCTCAGGCCCTGAGTCCAAGGCCCAGGACTGGCCAAAAAAAAAAAAAATTGCAGTGTTGCAGCCTTTGTTTCAAGAAAGAAAAATGAAGTCTGGACAGCAACATGAGCTTCACATTTAAAGGGAAAAGGAGGTTTCTAATATGCTGCTTGCCAGCCTGTAAGCGGGTCCACATGGAGATGGCTCAGTGACTGAAATCAGCCTACTCACGATCATATCCACCAAAGCTCTGACAACGTTCTTTGCACCCCTTTGTGTGGGATTGATGACATGTTTTGTAGTACATGTCTCTGTTACATGTCTGTGGGGGTGAGGCATGTACCTCGTCCATACCTCTCCTTCCCTCTTTCCCTGGATGCCCTGACAATGTTGCTCATATGTCACATCAGTCCTTCTAAACTTATGAAGTATCACTAACAAGGAACTAATCAAAAGAAAGCAATATCCGCCCTCAGTTCTGGGGTTGGCCGATGCTGAACTAGGAATGAGGTGGTTAATCTACAGAAGGGTGTGTAGTGGGACTCCTGGAGAAGGCCTGAAGTGTGTCTTCCCCAATTTACTATTCACAACTGGTTATGAATACAAAGCAAACCCCAGCAATTGTTTTACCCATCATGTCCATGTCGGCAGTAAATTCAGCAACCTTGCCCTTTATCCTCTCTATCCCAAGACATCTCATTTTTCATCCAACTGTGAAGTAGAATTTAATAGACATAGTTTGATGTCCCAGGTAGAAGCTTCTATTAAAATAGATAAAACAACACAAGAATGGGTTCACTATGTTACTGTTTCCGCATGTAACTTATAATACATTTAACTAGCACCCAATGCAGGCATAGTAATCCCTCTGCCTGTACATAGGCAAGGTGGAGATGACTCCAGACTGCCTAGAAATATATTAAGCCATAAACTTGGGATCCTTCTAAATTCATTAAGAGAGGAAACTAATTTTGCTTTTGCCTTAGAATACTCTTCTTCCTCAAGTCCCGTACCTAAGAGCAACAAGGAATAGCTCAGAGACAGCAAGGATTCATACAAGAGCTCTGCTTGTATTCCTTCTGGCAAGGCTGCGTAGGTTGCTGTGTTGTCCCTTCTCTGCCTTACAGTGAGTCACGGTGCCATCTGGGCTGCCTGTCCTAAGGATGCACAAGGGACGAGAAGATTACATCACACAGACCAGTAGCCTGTTCCATGTGTGGAAGAGATATGATTATCCACCAGTGATACCAATTAAACAACCAAAAAATAATGGTTTTGGATATACTATCCCTGTGCCAGCACCATGATTTCTGTGGAGAAATCTCAGAAACAAAATACAAGTTCAAATAATAATAGGAAAATAGCATATCTGTCATCTAACTATCATCTATCTATCTATCTATCTATCTATCTATCTATCTATCTATCTATCTATCTGTGTGTGTGTGTGTTGGTATACACACACACCATCCATATTTTATCATCCATATTGGCTTTTAAAAAACTAAACAGTATGTCTACTTATATTTGAAAAACATTATATGAGCAACCACTGCATGCAAGAACAACCATTACATGAACTGCTACACCAGTAGTTGCTTAAAAACCAGAAAGATGTCATACCTTCCTCGTGTTTGTATCTTCTTAGTCAAACATACTACTCAAAACCTAACAGGTTTTCATAACTGCTTGCTGAATTGGGTAAATGAATGAAGGTATGAATATCTACTACAAAGATAGATGCCACCTAAACCAAACTGTCCTTAAAACCTGTCACAGCCTATACCCAAGAAAAAATAGTACCAAATGTCTAATGTTTGGGATTTTTGATACTGCTACCTTGGTCACAGCTAATCAGTCCCAGGAATTCATATTAAGATCAAAGTATCATGCTTAAGGGGGGCCAAACTATTATGTGGCATGTTGGATTAAGGTAGATGGATAGTGACCACCGGATAGTGGTCAGTCCATTCCACCAGTTGACAGCGAGAGAGGTCACAAGCCAGGCTGTCATATCAGTCAAGTGACACACTTAAGAAGTATCTGCAAGATAGTTGTGTACTTATAAGAAGCTTCTAGTTCCAAGTGGGTTCCCTATCATATTCTAAGAAATGGAATTGTGACAGATGAGTGGTAATAACCACTTTATACATGGTCCAGAAATACCACAAGCCCTGTTCTTTCTTGTTTAGCCACAATATTTACATGTACATTTAATTCTCTGAGAACTCTTGCTCAAACCAACCCTGTTTCACAGAGGGTTAGAAAGTCTGTATTCTGGGCTGGGGATATGGCCTAGTGGCAAGAGTGCTTGCCTTGTATACATGAGGCCCTGGGTTCAATTCCCCAGCACCACATATACAGAAAACGGCCAGAAGTGGCGCTGTGGCTCAAGTGGCAGAGTGCTAGCCTTGAGCAAAAAGAAGCCAGGGACAGTGCTCAGGCCCTGAGTCCAAGGCCCAGGACTGGCCAAAAAAATAAATAAAAATAAAAATAAAATAAAATTAGTTTAAAAAAAAAAAAGCACAACCTGTATGTAGGTAAAATATAAAAAAAAAAAAAAGAAAGTCTGTATTCTGAAGCATAAAATAACCACTAAAAAAGAAGTATGAGACTATGGAGTTAAGAAATGGGTGTATCTCCTTCCTCACAACTCAAACAAGTCTAACAAAAGCTCTGCCTTTATTATGGCTTATAAATATTATCCTCAGGAAATGATCCTCAAACTTGTGATAATGAAGCCACAGGCTTAAAATTAGACTAGGCATTTTTCTATAAAGCAGTTACTCAAATTGTAATGTGAGTCAAACTTTGGGTTCCAATTTTTTTAAGACTTTATGACCTCATTCAGGAATCCTAAAAACAACCGTGGTCATCATCCATTAAAAATGCAACTTCTAGAATGTTCCACAGACAGGAAGATAAAAGTACTTTGGACTGGTCTATTTTCATTAGAGTCCTGCCAGTAAATATGTAAACAATTTTGAAGCAGGCAAACACACATGCTGAGCATAATAAAATCCATCTTAATTGCTGCCCTACCAAGGAAAAGAACTCCAAGTAACTTGTCAAATAAATAAATGATCTATGCCTTTCCTTGTCACTTTTCTTCTTCTCAGAAAGTTTAATAAATAAAATTGATGGATTTGGAAGGAGTTTTTAGGTCAGCTATTCCAATTGTAACATTCCTTCACTTAAATATCAGTTACCACAACATTCCAAACTTTGAAGCAAAAGTTGTTTCCTGCATTTATTTTGACACATATCATAAAGCAGCAACGAAAAAGTTTTGCCTAACAGTCCTGGCTAGAGCTGCTCTTGAGACATGCCTGCTTTGTAGTCCTGAGTTTTCTTTACCTTCCCCCAAACTCCATACCCCAAAACATGACTCATTCAGTTTATGGCAGGAAAATGAATTCTTTTTGCTTTTGAATCATTTGAGGTTTGCCATATATGCTACAAAGAAATGCAGCTTTTAATCTACTTAAAATAGTCTAATTAGGAATAATGAAAAGACTTAACAAGGAGAAAATATGCCAAATAAAAGAGAGAAATGTGAAAAATGTACTCTGTTAGAGGAACGTAAAATGACAGCTCTGGTTAGAGATTTTTTTTTACACATGTTTTAATGAAGACTTACAAAGAGGGCATCAAAAAAAAAAAAAAAAAAGAAGGAGAAGAAGAAGGAAGAAGAACAAACCGTTCCTACCTGTTTCCAAATGAAAATTAAAAATTCCTGACATCAGAAACTCATTTCCTATCATACATCCATCAATGCCTATATTTTGTGAGTAACAGAAGAACTCTGGGCAAGATTTCATACACTTTCCCAAGAATAAAATTTAAAGAAAATTCTATGAACATGTACAGACTAGTTTTCTCTTCCAAAAGATAGGTAATAAATTTTTCTGGCATACAGAAATTGATATTTAGAGTACTTAGAGATTAAAGAGAAGACAATGGAAAATTGGAATCACTTATTTGTATTAGAGAGAAGGAAATAAAAGCCATCAGGAAGGAAGAAAATTAGAAGCCAACAGGGAAGAGGTAGGAAATTTTGTTTCTACCCTTGCTCTTTTATAATTTGCTTTAATCTTTAGAATTTATTGTCTGTCATGTATTTTGTTTCTGAAATGAGCGATAACATAAAGTCACTGAAATAATGTCGCTAAGTTACAGACAGAATCTATGGTAGCTGTGTTCAGGAGAAGGTGACAGAAGTAGGTCAGCATATGGACATTTCTGCAGCTGCAGTGATCACAGTTATCTGTACATTCTGTTCCGAGTCTTGCTTCTCACCTCCAAATTAATTCAGAGAAAAATTCTTGCACTTATGTGAACATCCTTATAAGGATTGGAGCTCGTGTTTTTAAAGACTAAAGATTACGGGAGCACTTTACTTTGATCAATCCAGTGCCACCCACTACACCCCTCCCAAGGAATGCCTGGGACGTGTCAGAAAGAAAATGCATCTCTTTCTTTTTGCCAACTGCATGTAGATTGCATAATCACTCCTATAAAGTTCTAGAGATTAATCGAATGACATAGACAATGTTATACCAAAGGAGACGAAATTTCGTGCCATTCCTTTGAAATAAAATGTGCTCTATTGTTAGGCTTGAGCTATTCCAATCATTGCATTCCAAATACTTTCAATAAAAACAAATGCAACGTTTTCCATTAAAAAGTTTCTTAACTGCCCAAGCAATTATTCCTTTCATTCTGCCATAGGAATAGTGACAATAATAGTAATAATTGTGGACTTTACATACATTATCCTTTTCAACTCTACAGGAGCTTAAGGAACAGGAAGTACTGTTCTCATTTTAGAAATGTCACATAGCTAATAAAGAAGTCACAGGAGGATATGCATTTTGTTTTCTTTAACACTATTACCTACACAATTTATTTGGAAGAATTTGACAAATGTCTATATAGGCATTAGGAGCCTACAATATCAAAATACCTTCTAATTATAGATGTATAAATATGGAAGCTAATATATAGAAGATTTCATAACTAGGAAGTTACATGGTAGCTAGAAAATCTGAAGCAATATTTGGACAGTGTGCTGCATAATCTCTTCTATATTCACCCAAAAATGACTTTTAAAGAGATTGGTCGAGTACTAATCTTGAGCACAAAAGCTGAGACAGGCCCTGAGTTGAAGCCTCGGGACCAGCACACACAAAAAAGTAAAGTTCTAATATCCTCTACTACTTTGAGAATATTGTATGATTGTTAAGATGGTTTAGCTCTAACAATGAAAAGAACATAACTATATGTATAATCAAAGCTCTGGGCCATTAAACATATTTAAAATGCAGCAAGTTTTCATGTATCAAATAATCTCCTCAAAGACAGATGTTAGGTGAGTATTTAACAAGTTTTATTTTAGGAAGTTGAGTTCAAAACAAGGACCATATTAACAAAGCAGATGAGATAGGCTCCAATATACATTTTCCTATTGACCAGAATCTACACTGGGCATTAATTTGGAAAATGTGAACAATGATATATGGCATTCACCCTGCAGTAGCAATTAGCTTAATTATATTACTTTGTTTACAAATAGAACTGGGAATTTTTAGCAACTCTCAATCCTAGCTTCACATTGGAATCACCTAGGGCTATTTTTAAACACTGCCACAGCCTGAGTTTCACTCTACAAATTCCATGGTTCTCAGGTGCCCCCCCTTTCCAAGTTTCCCATCCAATGATACTGGTATGCACGCACCAGGTTTGATGAACACGGTCCATCTTCTATGAGAAACAGCCAAGTAGGAATCCTTACCTAGCCATGTCCATATACTCCTATGTCAAGTCTAAATAAGTTACTCTCTTGCTGTAGGCTATGTTCAGAGAGATAGTAGCCAGATCTATTTTGAGATGAAAAATCAACTTGTGTGGAAAGGAAGTTTGAAAAAAGAAGCAGAGTGTGGTGGTGCATGCATAGGATCCAATTGCTAAGGATGCTGAGACAAGTTTGAGGCCAGTTGGAAGAAGAGACAGGTCTCTAGTTTTATTACTTAAGGAGAAAAATGGTACCTAACTTCTTTATGACATAGGAGACACAACCCCATTTTTGTAAGTAATCTTTTAATTATGACTGGGTGCTTTGAAACACATACTTCCTAATAGCACTACATCTTTATTAAGCCCATAACAGTTAGCAACTGAGGGGAGCTGAACCTTAACTGTCATGGTCATCATTCTGATACTATATGAGGACTGTAGATTACCGAGCAGATCCTATAGTCAACAACTCAATTGCCAATTTCTTTTATCCTATTTTATCAACAGTTCAGATCTGCAGTGCATGAAGAAACCTGGATGAACTACCTGCTTATCAGGAATCTAGGACAGAACATTATTATTACTGAGAGATGTTAAAATAGAGACACCAAACTTCACATAGTGTTCTTTCAATAAAAATTTTCATATGTAAATAACTCATCACATTAACGTGTGAAGCTTATCAAGATTAACACCTAACTTTCTCACTGGCATGAAATCTCTGTAAAAAATTGAGGAAGGTTGGTTGACACCTGTGAGCCTCAATTTCTTCAGTTTCAAAACAGAACTCTTAATACTTACATTAAGTCCTTTGAGATTTTGTTACATATTCTTATGTACTTGAAGAACTGAAAGATCTATTACAAAATAGAGGTAAGTTGTCAGTATTACTCAGTCATAAGCTTTTTGAAGTCAGGAACAGTTTCTCAAAGAGTTTTGCTTTTTCAGAACCTAGCACAATACCAAGCACATAGTAAGGACTAGGTAAATGAGTAAGGTTCATTAAATGAATGAACCATAGAACTGAAATTTACAGAAAAAGATGACCTAATAATTGCAATGTAAAAGTAGTACCACCTCATTCTATTTTTCCTCTTCAATCACTAGAGTTATCACTACCTTTAGAAATTCAGTAATCATGTTCAGTACCCTATATTTTAGTACTCCTTCCTCTGTGCTGATAGGAAAACAATGGTAGAGAAACTTCCAGTGACTATTGGACACATTTTTCTCTGGCAAGTAAGAGTAGGGCAAGACCAGACACATCCCCTTATTCTTGAAATGTTACCTTATATTCCATACTTATCAATTCAGATTGATGATTGGGAAAACGTATCGGGAAGAGTTTGTAGAAATTTATCTCTAACCTGTACATGAAGATGGAGAAAGAAGAACAGAAAGGATGTCTACTCCTAAAGTTAACCTGTAAGTTAAGCAATTGATAGCATTCTCAGTGCTGGGATCTTTCCTATCCTCAAGATCCTGAAGAATCAATCTTCTGAAACTTTTCTTTAAGATTTATGGGTTAAAGTCAGTTAAGCTAGATGTTTCTGAGTTTTTCCTATTACTGATAAATGGTGATGGATTATCCACAGGGATAGGGAGCCTTTTTCTGCCAAAGGACATTTGGATATTTATAACATCACTTGAGAGCTATACTAAATGATCAAGATAGGCAGATGGTCATAGGCAGCCAAGAGTCACACCAAAGGTACCAAATGGTTTCATGGGCATCGTATGGTTCGAGGGCCAGGCATTCTTCCCTTCTTCCTGAGAGCTGGCTTGATTTCACCTTCTCTAGAATGTATGGATTGGTTGATGTCTGAAATGAACCAATTGCTCTTTTTGTCCCATCTCCTTTCACTTTCAGAGACCAAGTTCAAATTTCTGGAACTCTTTGTAAAGTAAGCATGCTTTTTCTACTTGTTGTTGTTTTTCATGTAGTCAGTTTTTAAAAAGATACTAGTAAGTATGGCTAAAAATTCCTTTATTTCCATTGAAACTTGCGATCTTGGAAGAAAGAAAAGAGAAAAATAAAAAAGAGAAAAGGGATGTATTTAGACAATAGCGCTAGGCACCATCCATTCCAGAAAGATTATATATTCTTTAATAGTTTCTTCAAATATCAATAGCACCAATAAACATATCATATAAAGCGTCACTCACTGACATCTGTTCATAAAGCTTTACCTATGCCTCTTGCTCATAGGTATTTTACTATATCATATACTTTTTTAAATTTTTTTCATATTTTTATTGTATGAAAAGTATATCTGAAGGCCCAAAGAAATAGATACCATAGTAAAGAATTTCTGCTATGAATTCGATCCTCATTTATAGAAGAACATTTAATGCCTTTTGAACAGTATATCTCTCTACTAAGACATGAAGTACTGATATTAGAGCAGCACCTTTAAGTAGAAGGTGTGCTAGCTTAACGTAAAACAATTTGATATTTGAGTTACTTTTCTTTTTTTGTTGTTTCTTTATTATTATTTATTATCAAAGTGATGTACAGAGGGGTTACAGTTTCATACATATGGCAGTGAGCACACTGGTAATAATTAGTACATATCTAGGACAGTTCTAGCAGAAGATCACAATAGCTCAATAGCTATGTACATATAAACACATAAGATGATGCTAAGTGAAATGAACTCCAAGTTATGGAAAAAAGTGGTTTTTCACTATTGTTACTTTCAACGTATCATGTGAAATTATGCCTTTTTTTTGGTTTTTCTTCCCCATGGTTTTACTCCTGGTGTCACTGTAACTGATTTTGGTATCCTGGGTATTGTATATATGTTTATGGGAACTACAGAAGGGAAAGGGAATACCAAAATGGGGAGACAAAGGGTAAACGGCAAACCAATGTAACAGCGATACTTATAAGACAATATCTCATATACTTTTGATGAAATTAATCTTTAGGGGCTCATGTATGGATCTAATGCATTAGTTATGTAACAGAACAGAAAAATCCATGAAAAAAGAAGGCAAGCTTTCAACTCTTAATACATAGAAGTTTTTTGTAAATTGTAAGATTAATGACTCTAAGATGAAATGTGTTGGAAAAGCCAAGCTTTATTTAAGAAAGCACTGATTTGAATTTTTCTCTGATATTTTAATTTATTTAATTTATTACCTGATATTTAGTACTGCTTTCTAGAAGTTGAGTGTTTAAATCAGATACATTCTATTTTACTCTTCAGGGTTATCCATTGTAAGATTATCCATTCAGGATTTACCATTGTAAATCTATGACTTTCTAATGTCTAAAGTGCAAATTACATTGAAATACTAGTTACTGGGCTTCTGTAAAGTAGAATTTTTCAAGTTGCTTTGTTTGCTGTTTTTAATATAATTAACATTATGGCACTTCAAGATCTCTTTCCAACTCATGTAAAGTTTCAGTTGGTTTTGTGCTCAGTGTCTCAAAATTTATATTGAAATGATTGGCCTCTTTGCAGCTGGGATACCTGAGATGTTTTTAGAGATATTTATTACCATATACTAAGTGTTCACTGAACTATTAAATTGTCTATTGTTGGCAGAAGTCCTACAAGGAAGATACTATTCTTAGCTCCTTCATAGCAAAAGAAGGCACAGTCTTTAAACCAAGATCATGTGACTGAGAGTGGTACCCAGCATTCAAACCCCAGCGCTCTCCTGAAGCATACTGTGTTTTCCACGTCTATCCTATATTTGGTCTTTAAAAAGGCATATTTACTTAATGACCATAGTAAAAATTACAAGTGATTTCAAGGTACTGTAAAATTATACTATATAAATGATAAAGGCAAATGTCTTACGTATTTTGAGTATTTGTGCAACCACATTCAATACCACGTTGTTGTTGTTTTTTTAAGTTCAATGTATCTTTTTTTTTAAAGCTCAATATAACTTAGTCCTCATCTCTAAATGTCGCCCTGTGGAAAACAAATCTGGAATGATTTAGGATAAAATGACAGCTATGTGACAAAGGTCAACATTTAGGCCCTGGATAATTAAGGAAGGGGTGATGAAACCAATATTTCTCCACAAACATCTGTAATTACATTTGTAAAGAAGATCCCATTAGACTCCACATCTTCCCCCAACAACGAATGAGTAGATGCATGTACAAAGATGAGAAAAATCTTAAAATTACTAACAGGTACTATTTTTATAATAAATCTGACAACAAAACAAAACAAATCAAAAAGCCATGCATTGACACTGTATTTGAAATACCTTTCTTTTGCAAAGGAACTAAAATTTTCTCTCAGAACAAACAGGTCAGAGTTTTCAAATTATAATTCTTTCATTGTAAAATAGTATCTATAGTCTTTTTAGGATTTAAACCTTGTCTTTTTTTTTTTTTTTGGCCAGTCCTGGGCCTTGGACTCAGGGCCTGAGCACTGTCCCTGGCTTCTTCCCGCTCAAGGCTAGCACTCTGCCACTTGAGCCACAGCGCTGCTTCTGGCCGTTTTCTGTGTATGTGGTGCTGGGGAATCGAACCTAGGGCCTCGTGTATCCGAGGCAGGCACTCTTGCCACTAGGCTATATCCCCAGCCCCTAAACCTTGTCTTTTGAAAGCTAAATTAATTGCTTAGTTATTTTTTAAAGTTTCTGACAATATAATATACAAAGTAAACAATACTCTAACCTCTATCCAAGTCTACTTTTTAAGTCTTCTTTTGAAACTATATCCCATTTCCCTCTTGTTTGTGTATATGTTTATTCTGTCTTGCAAGCTGATTAGTAATAATAAACTTAAGATCAGAACTTTGAAATCACAGCTTTCAAATATGCCCAAGTATAGGACACATGTTTCATCTTCCTTTGGCACAAAAGCCCGGTGCCTTCCATCACTCTCACCATGGATACCATCCTATTTAGCTCAGCCTGAACCACACTGACTGCTGAGACTGAAAGCCAATGGGTCATTAAAACAGGTTTTCCTCTCTTTACACTCTGCTAATGTGCATCAAGTGGTTGAGATAAAATACACTTTTAGAAAAGTCTGCCAAAGGATAAAGGAAGAAAAAGAGAATAACAAGGAAGAGGTGGAAGACAGAACAGTATGATATATTAAGATAAATAAAGGGGAGGCCAGGAATGCTTGATGATGACCATCATTTTTGACATGGTGTTAATGGTGAGAAGCAACGTCAGAAAGAAGGAAGCCCCTGTACTGAAGGTATATATAAATGGGCAGAATATGTGAGCACAGAACATTGCCTGTCCCCACCAAGCCTTACTGCCAACAGTAAGTGATGTCCTTTCTCTTGTCCCCAGTTCTGTGGCACCTTAATGCCTTCCCTGAATGAGTAGCCTAGGGGAGAGGGAGAGACAGGGAAAGTGGCTTTCTTTGAAAATTGGGCATTAATTAGTTCTATTATGCTTCCTTAAGATAACCCTACAGATGCTTTTCTTTGCTTTGATTATCAGCACATATAAAAGGGTTGCATTTTTCTAAGCTACCAAGCAACCAAGGGTTTGTGTGGCTATGACACCTGCCAAGTGATTTCCTGCAAGAGAAATAAAATGACAGGAAAGAGAAGTCAAGTCCCTTTCCTGCTGCAACCTAGCACCAGCACTGCTGATATCCGGAGAGGAAAAGAAAAATCAATGCTCTCACTTGTATTTATGCCCCAGGCCAGCTGGGCATTACTTGTTTTCTCTCTAGTTTGAGCATGGTTTTTCTAGAATAGGCCCACACAAATGGACACATGTTCACTCCAAAGTTTTATGTTACAGAATAAGACTCCACAGATATTCCAAACTAATCACCCCCCTCCTGGTAGTGTGCTGGGAAACAAACTATGTAAACCAAGCATACAAGGAAATATGAAGTAAATGAAGTAAACAAGGTGCCTGAATATACACCAGGGCATTCTATCCCAAAGCTGGAGCAATCTGTCCCAAGAGGAACTGACAAGATTCTTGGCCAAGAATCCAGCTTACTCTAATTAAGACCTTGTTCTAAGGACTTTGGATCTTTGGTACTACAGCCAAAGAAGATTAGAATTAAAAGGAAGGGATGTGGGCTGGGGATATAGCCTAGTGGCAAGAGTGCCTGCCTCAGATACACGAGGCCCTAGGTTCGATTCCCCAGCCACATATACAGAAAACGGCCAGAAGCGGCGCTGTGGCTCAAGTGGCAGAGTGCTAGCCTTGAGCGGGAAGAAGCCAGGGACAGTGCTCAGGCCCTGAGTCCAAGGCCCAGGACTGGCCCCAAAAAATAAAATAAAATAAAAATAAAAGGAAGGGATGTGCATTCCCCATACACACATGCTGACAGTGCTACAAAGACAGCTGGCTCTCAAGCAAAGACAATCGCTCCATCTTGGCAAACCAAAAGCAGCACAAAACAAAAATCACAGAGAAAAATGTATAACTTCCATTGTATATTAATGCAGCACAGTAAAATAGATGGTATTTATAAAGAGGATTCTGAATCTTTGAGAAAAATACAAATGTTAAATATTGCTTGACAAACAACAATGATGGTTCAATACTTTAAAGAAGTTTGTACACATTAATAGGCAATTTCTTATTTTCTGTCATAATAACTGAAATTATTATACTTTAACATTTATCTTTACACTATATGGTCATTTATCCAATTGCTTGATATTTGGCCAGGACAAAGCCATACCAGAAAATGAGAACAAGGTTGAAATATGCCAAGTACAGATTATTTGGGTGTTTATGTGGGAGGAGTATGTCTTTAAAAAATAGATGTGTTAAGAAACCTGCCCCAAATATCTACTTCTCTAGAACACATTGGTTCCAGTTCACGTACTCCCAAGCTAGAAATTGTGCTAGCAGAGTAAGAAAGTGGCCTCCTTCACAAAGGATTTAGATTGGAAGCTGGGAATCCTAGCCAGCTTTTAGAATTACCTTTGAAGGATGCAGTTTTCTAAGACGAACCTTTAGTTTGGAATGTTTGTCTGGGACCCTGGAGTCTGCACTTTTCCAACTCCTGCCTTGTTGGACCCACTGGCCAGGATGCTGTCATTTGGGGGAGGTTCTCCTAGTTGGTAGCTTCTCACTTCACTTTAGCCAGTCCTCCCTGAGGGGAATCCACAGTCACTTATCTACCCAATACAGGGGTTCCTCTTGTGGAGCATTTCCAGTTTTAGTGTGGCTCTCCACTGTGAACACACAGAGCTCACACTCGCTCACAGAAGACCAGCCCTCAAAGTGAGCATCCTAAGAGGCTCAGAAGGAAGAAAGAGAGAAACTAGATACCAATTGTTTCTCTGTGAGGGAACAGATCTCTACCGACTAAAACAAAAAGTGAGAAGTTAAAATGAGATCTGATATTTTGCTAGATCAAAGTAAGTTATGAAAAGATAAACCAATGCAACAACAGTACTTCAGAACTCTATGCTGTAAACCAACTGTACAACTCATGAGGGGGAGGGAAGGGGGAGGATAGGGGAGAGGTTGGAAATGAGGGAAGAGGTAACAAGTTGGGTAGGAAATGTACACACTGCCTTACGTGTGAAACTGTAATCCCTCTGTACATCACTTTGTCAATAAAAAAATAAATAATTTTTTTAAGTTATGAGAAAAAGAAGTTTGGATATATAGAGAGAGACATACACACATACATATACACACACATAAATGTATGTATGTATGTATGTATGTATGTATGTATGTATGTATGGGGTCCTGGGGTTTGAACTCAGGGCCTCTTGCTCAATTGGTTTATCTGCCCATCTGGCACTCTAAAACTTGATCAAGCTCCTTCAGCCCAGCTTTTTGCTAGTTATTTTGGGTGTGGAATCCATGTACTTTCACACACTGTTTTGCTTTGCACTATGACCCTTTGGCTGCCTGACCCTTGAGTGGCTGGGATTACAAGTGTGAGCTACTGTGGCTAGGCTTGTTTGTTCTTAAATTTCCTCATGAAGCAGCCGAGGGCCTTCAACATGCCCAGCTCCAAACATTTTCTAATCTTCTCCCACTCTTCTTAAACATAAGGGAAGCTTACGTACATGTGTTGTATCTGATTTTATCCAGTTCCACCCAGGTATCCTTCTTCTTCCTGGCTTTGTTCTTTTCAGTGATTTAATTTTCCGCAGTGACATACGGCCCTGCTCCACTGCACAGATTCTCAAATACAATCTCATGGAGACGAAGTTTCTAAAAAATAAAAGGAATCAGGCAGGTATTGGTGTCTCTTGCTTGTAATCCTCACCAAGCAGAAAGCTGAGAGCTGAAGAATGAAGTTCAAATCCAGCTCCATGCAAGAAAATCCATGAGACTCTTATCTACCATGAACCACAAAAAAAAAAAAAAAATTCAGAACTAGAGCTGTGGCTCAACTGATAGAGTAATAGCCTGGAGCACAAAAGCTCAAGGTCAGTACCCAGGCCTGAGTTCAAGCCCCAAGAATGGCACATGCGAGACACACACACACACACACACACACACACACACACACACACACACACACACACACACACTCCTTAGTCCTGAATTTGAATATGTAGAGCTTTCCTGCCTGGTTACTATCAAAACCTAGTTATGCTTCTTTGGCATCTTTGTTCCCAGACTCATTGCATTTATGGGTGTTTTTCCATTACATGGAAAGTAAACATCGATATCTCTGAGCATACAGATAATTTCTTCTGCACAAACTAAGCAAACTCTGCTGCCAACAGGTCAACTTTTTAAAAACCATTTTTCCTTCCATTGCTGAACAGGCACGGTGTACAGTGTGAGACTGAAGGTAGAGGGAGACTAAAACTTACATTTTTCTGCAAGATTCCTATTTTGAGTGCTAGAAAGGGTATTATAAAATGGTTATGAGCTTTGACTATATATTATAAAAATTTCTGGACAGTCATTGAATCTGGCTCTTAGAGGACTGGGTTTGTGAGTATTTGTCTCCTACTCTGTACAGGTGTACTTAAAACTTTAGCAGCATTATTAGAGTATTTATCCAGTTTCTCTTTAGCAAATGATACCCATTACATTCTTTTTACCTCATTATTAAATGATCTGAAATTCTCTAGAACTTAGGTTGCCTAAACATATCATGTATTGTTAAAGGGCCAAAACTAAACTAACTAGCTAGCTTTTTCCTATAGATAGATGGATGGATTTGTGGATGGATGGATGGATGGATGGATGGGTGGGTGGATGGATGGATGGATAGTGATAAGTCCACTCATGAGAAATGCACGTTACAAGTCCCCACCCAGCATCTGTAACCCAGGCAATGGGCATTCCTGAG
This sequence comes from Perognathus longimembris pacificus, assembly GCF_023159225.1. Taxonomy (NCBI): domain Eukaryota; kingdom Metazoa; phylum Chordata; class Mammalia; order Rodentia; family Heteromyidae; genus Perognathus; species Perognathus longimembris. Next base: position 25,683,423 of record NC_063182.1, on the reverse strand, counting down.
GACAGTGAGAGGTCCTCAAGGCTCTGAGGTCATTTTCCCCATCCTCTGAGGTCACCTGAGTATTTGCTGCATCCCTAACTCCTCCCTGCCTGCTCCTACATCATCTCTTTCCTCTGCCATAAGCTCTTATGCTCCCATTTCCAGAAGGCCAGCAGTATGGTTTTCCCTTCCAATAAACTCCCTTCATCCTGAATTATGCGGGATTTTCCTTTTGGAAACCAGACAGACAGACAGACAGACAGATAGATAGATAGATAGATAGATAGATAGATAGATAGATAGATAGATAGATTCCTGTTATCTTGGTAGCTTGTAACTCCTAAGCAAGCCTCAGAAACTCCAATATTCTATCTATAAAATGGGCAAATATTATTTGCAGGCTTATTATAAAGATTAGAAATAACAATGTTATTGTCTGGCATACATGACTTGGGGTGGAAGTGGGGGTGGTGATGATTTTTCCTTAAAAATTAATGCTACTAAGAGCATAGCTATAGCTACAGCTTCTCATGCTCAAACTTTTCTTTCAGATCCATCTATGATTTTATTATTTTACTTGACATAATTTCCCCAAATGAGTGCTATATTCAAAAGCATTTCACTTCTGTAGCATATGAATAAATATTTGAGGAATATTACTTAATTGCAATGTTTGGAGCTTTACTGAGGCCTTTATCCATCAAGATTCTTGGATTTCAAAAGAGAGTTGAGTCATATGTTGAGTGAATTTATTGGAAGAATTAAAGATAATTCATAAAATTGGAAGAAATGATTTATAATCAGGCTTTGGGAAGGATAAAAATTAGGCTGCTTTGGGGAACAGAGAGTGTCTTAGGGCAGGCTGATTAGAACGTTCCAATTCTGAGCACTTTCTAATCTGTGCCACTCTGCTTGAAAATAATAAAAGTGCAGACTATTTACTGCATTCTCTGTGCCAGTCACTCTTCTAATCACTGCATGCTGCATGCATTAACTCACTTAATCCTGACAAGTTTTATGAGGTAGGCAATTCTCAGAAGAAAGCAAAAGACTCATGGGTATACCTTGAATCAAAGGGTCATGTGTTGGAATGGATAATAATGCATCATTTGATAGCCCTAGCAAGACAACATCTTGGAACAGGGAGAAGGGAAATTTTGCTGAAAGGGTTAAATGAGGGTGGGAAGATGGAATTTATTACACTTGCTAACGACTGTGTGCTTGCCTCTGATGATGCATATCTTTATTTCTAGTTGACAAAACAAAAATTTCCTGTGAATGACACATACATGCTAGCATTTCAAAGGTTAGGAAATAAAAATGTCTCCTCTCCAGAAAGTAAAGCTATATGTTTGTCTCCTGTTCTCTTTGTAGATAAGAATATAACATTATTTTAAGTAAACATGTGGCTGTACATTGATAAAAAATAAATGTTGCATGTATTTAACAAAAATACTTAAAAGAAAATGTAAGTTCTTTCAAGTTTAAATTCTCCAACTCCATTGAGTCTAGGAACCATAAAGAATTTTCTCCATTACCCAAAGACCAGTGACATAAACATCCTCCCATCTCCTGTAAGCCCCTAGCAAAATAATTACTTCATCGATTTGTTTGAAAAAGTTAGACTTTCATTGCCAGAAAGAAAATGACATTTTCAAAACACAATTCTGATCTTTGACCTAGAAAAGAAAAGAAAGAAGTAGTTGTTGCTAGTATACCACTGTGTTATTATAATGTGAGATTCTTTGAGGTAGGGAGATGCCATTCTTTACTCATCTGTACATCTATTGTGCTCGTAAGAAATATAGATAAAGTTTATTTTATAAATTAAGGAATAAATAATTGAAGTTATTTCAAGGATAGGTCCAACCCTGACTTTTTGTTGATAATCTTGTTCTAAGTACTATCAGAAGTTTCTAGAAAAGGCTTAAGAAGAATCTGAAAGGTTTCAACATATGCAAGAATAATATAAAGGTTACAAAAAAAAACTAGTATTCCTTAAGTTAAAATGATATTCTACTTCATTCAGTCATTAGCTCTTTGAATGTCTGTTAGGTAAACTGGTTAGTGTTAAAACACATGAAAATGTGAATCACCAGAGAAGAAACCTTACATTCTCTATTCTTAGTTTTCCACTGGGTTATAACAACAGAAAATCATCTTCAAATTTAGAAATCAGGGAGATATCACCCACAAAGTAGAAACTTGCAGGAGTCTTCAGCTATAAATACAGTAGAGTTGGTTAAATGCAAACATAGTTAGTCTCTGAAAAACAACTTAAAATCTACATAATAGAGATCAAGGGACAAAGTATAAACAAATGCAGCAATAGTACTCACTGGACACTGGTGATAATGAACTGCCCAACTTGTGGGTAGGATGGGAGGGACAAGCTTGGAGAGAGGGAGGAAATAACTGACATTATCCAAAAGGAAATATACTCTTTGCTTGACTTATGTTGACTGTAACCCCTCTGGTTTTAGCATTTTCAAATAGCATTTTTTTAATCTACTGAATGTAGTCTCCTATTTGGAGGGTCAAATTCTGATGACAAACAGAAAACTGAGCCTTCCTACTTCATTGTGCTGATACTCAAAAGAAGTATTTCTTGAAGGCACTGAATTTAGCAATTTTGGGGACATAGAACAACTGCTTCTTGGTATTGGCACAAGAACAGGTCTGATGACCAATGGAACAGAACTGAAGACCCGGAAATTAACCCGCAGACCTAGGGATACATAATCTTTGACAAAGGAGCTAAAAAGAAAGGATGGAAGAAAGACAGTGTCTTCAACAAATGGTGCTGGCAAAACTGGGTCAACACCTATAACAGTCTAAAATTAGATCCCTATTTATCACTGCACCAAAATCAATTCTAAATGGATCAAAGAACTGGAAGTAAAATCAGATACCCTGAAAACACTGCAAGAAGGAATAGGAGAAACTCTTGGACTCCTTGGCACAGGACAAAACTTCCTTAATAAAGGCCCAGAAATGCAACAAATCCAAGAAAGGTTGGAGAAATGGTACTGCATCAAACTGCAGAGCTTCTGTGTGGCAAAGGACATTGCTTGCAAGATAAACAGAAAGCCCACAGATTGGGATAAGATCTTTACTGGCCATACAACAGACAAAGGCCTCATATCTAAAATATACACAGAACTCAAAAAGTTGAATTCCTCTAAAACAAATATTCAAAGAACCAGCAGTCCCCTCAACAAATGGGCTAAAGACCTAAAAAGAGACTTCTCTGAAGAGGAAATGAGAATGGCCAAGTGACACATGAAAAAGTGCTCTAATCACTGGCCATAAAAGAAATGCAAATCAAAACAATGCTGAGATTTCACCTCACCCAAGTAAGAATGTCTATTATCAGAAAAACTAATTATAACAAATGCTGGAGGGGATGTGACCAAAAGGGAACCTTACTACATTGTTGGTGGGAAGGTAAACTTGTTCAACCACTCTGGAAAGCAGTGCAGAAGTTCCTCAGAAGGCTGAACATAGAGCTCCCCTACGACCCAGTAGCCCCATTTTTGGTTACAAGCAAGACCACACAAAAGCCACCAGCACAACTATGTTCATCGCAGCACAATTTGTCATTGCTAAAATATGGAACCAACCCAGATGCCCCTCAGCTAATGAATGAATGGATCAAGAAAATGTGGTACATATACACAATGGAATTCTACGCCTCTATCAGAAAGAATGATACTGCCCCATTTGTAAGGAAATGGAAGAACTTAGAAAAAAATCATACTATATGCAGTGGCCCAGACCCAAAGAAACATAAACTCTATGGTCTTGCTAATAAGGGATAATTAGTACATATCTAGGATAGACATAGCAGAAGAGCACAAAAGCTCAATAGCTACACCCATATGAACGCAAAATACTAAGTGAAATGAACTCTATATTATGGAAATAAGTGGTATATCATTGCTGCAGTTAATTTCAACATACCATGTGAAACTTTACCTTTGGTTCTCTCATATTCCCTTCCTGTGTTTTTATTCCTGCTATTACTGTAACTGAGCTTAGTACCCCAAGATAATGTATAGATGTGTATTGGAACTAGAGAAGGGAAGGGAATACTAAAAATGAGAGACAAAAGATAAAAAGACAAACCATTACAAAAGCAATACTTAAAAAACCAATTGGTGTAAACCAACGGTACAACTCTGGGGAGGGGGGAGATAGAGGGAAAATGAGGGAGGAGATAAGTAATGTACTTACCTTACATATGAAACTGTAACCCCTCTGTATTTCACTTTGACAATAAAGAAGAAAAAAGAAAACTAAAGAAACTATTTTTACCTGTTATTTACTCAATGACTCACTGATCATTTAAAATTATAGTGTTTCTAGAACAAAAAGAAAATCACAATACAGTTCACTAGAATGTTTGGGATACAGCAAAGGCAGTTCTATGGGGAAACTTGATAGCTATGAGTTCCTACATTAAGAAAATCAGTGAGTTCACAGGCAGATGTACCTTAAGATCTTAGAAAAACAGGAACAAGCCAAACCTAAAGTTAGTAGATGGAAATAAGCAATAAGTAAAGATTATTTTGGGGGGCTGGGGATATAGCCTAGCGGCAAGAGTGCCTGCCTCGGATACACGAGGCCCTAGGTTCGATTCCCCAGCACCACATATACAGAAAACGGCCAGAAGCGGCGCTGTGGCTCAAGTGGCAGAGTGCTAGCCTTGAGCGGGAAGAAGCCAGGGACAGTGCTCAGGCCCTGAGTCCAAGGCCCAGGACTGGCAAAAAAAAAAAGATTATTTTTGGAGTATTAATGAAATTTTGTGTAAGGTATTGTTGAAATTTTGTCAGGGAGAGCAATATCTGTAGAATGTTTTGGGCAATAAAGCCATTTTCACAATCTTAATTCTGTAATCCATGATCATGGGAGGTGTCTCCATCTTCTAGTCATTTCTTCAGTTTCTCTTCTTAATGATTTACAGTTTTCATTATATTGGTTTTTCACTTTCTTGGTTAGACTTATTCCTAGACTTTTTAAAAAAATTTTTTTGAGGTTTTTATGGATTGGATTATTTGCTTGTTCATTATTTGCTATGCTAATATATAGTAATATATATTAACTTTTGTATATGCTAATTTGGATATGTTAATTTTTGTATGTTAGATCAAATATTAGCATATTATATGCTACAATATATTAAAAAATAAAACATCCTTTAATAACCTGATATGAGCACATGATTTCAATATATAAGAGGGTAAATTAATCTTTTACAATGCAATCTAAAATAACTAAAGGTAAATACATATTTTCATAAGTTAGAAAATGGAAGAACACAACTAAGAATAAGTTTTAGGCAAAATTAGCAATATATAAGGAGAGATATCAACATATGGAGAAGAAAGCAGTTTAATTGTTAAAATATGTAGACATAATTTTATATGAAATAACATTAATGTCTCATTAAAAAATCATGTTTGTAGAAAAAGAAAAATTTCAAAAATTGAGTCGAGAGGATATAGACAACCCAAATAAATCAGTGATGATGAGATATAGCTTTGCCAAAGGTCATTTTCAGAGTATGGCTCTAGGCCTTTCAGGTTTTTCTTTGCTTTTTGGGTCTGGGCACTGTCCCTGGGCTCTTCAGCTCAAGGCTAATGCTCTACCATTTGAGCCTCAGCGCCACCTCCAGTTTTCTGGTAGCTAATTGAAGATAAGATTTCACGACTTTCCTTCAGAAATTCAGAAGGATTCACTGAAAGTACCCATCCAAGCACATTTCAGTTACGAGGACACTAGACAGAAGAAGGGGAAGGACTCTAGAGTTGGGGAGGGAGGCAGCTTTAGAGAGACAAATGTAAATAGTACATTTCTAGTAAGACATCGAATGCCCTAGACTTTCAGAACTGGCAGCTCTGCCAGAGACCAAGCCAGGGAGCAAGAAGCCAGGCTAAAGACTGAGAATCCAGGAGCTTGGCAAAGTTATCCACTTTTCCTGGACACCTCACTGAACGGTGAGTTTTCAAAGGGAAATAGAGCTGGCCATGATGGTCTTTGGGATTTCCACTAAAACATTTCCAAAGATGACTATGATAAATATTTCCCAAGAGGAGACAAATCCAAAAACAGCCACAGTATAGCATAGTGGTTAAGAAAATGGAGTCAGAAGTCAGACTTCACAAGGTGTGAATTCCAACTCCACCCATTGTGAGCTGAGTGACCTTGGGCAGGGGGTTCATCCTGTCTGCAGATTCAGTTTCATCTGTGTAAAACTGTAAAGGACCATAAATGAATGAATTCAACTTATATACAAAGTTTCTGACTCACATTAGATGCTTAGTAAATGGTCATCATTGTAATATTTTAATATTTTAACCCTGGGGTCTAGAATAGGGCTCCCAGAGTCTAGAATCAAATCCCAGCATCCACAGGCAACTCTGATCCTCTCCAGTGTGAGGCTCTCCTTGCTCTCAGCTTCCTCTGGTTAGAAAAGGGAATTATAGTTACTCGGAGTTAGAAGGAAGGACACAGTACAAGGACGCTCCTACATTGCTTCAAAATGGAGTTTTAACAGAATACTAAATGAAATCAGAAGCAGGATAGTTATGCCCACTCTCTCCACTCCTTTTAGATGTAATGCTAGGATTCCCAGACATGGCACTATGGTAAGAAAAAGACATAAAAGGGATCTAAAAAGGGAAAGAAATTAAACTCCTTATTTGCAGATAATTAGATCTTATGTTTAAAGGACCCTAGACTCGACTCTAGAGTTGAACAATAACTTTGGCAAAACTGTACTATACTTAATTAACAAAAAAAAAAGTTAGAATAAGCAGAAAGGTATATCAGGAAAACAATTGCATTTGCAATAGTCCCCCCCACCCCCACCCCACAAATAACTAGGAATAAATCTAGCTAAGCTAATAAGAACCTCTATTGTGAAAACTATAAAACTCTGAAGAAAAAAATTGAAGAAGACACGAGGAAATGAAAGGACCTCCTATGTTTATAGATTCATATAATTAATATCATGAAACTGGCCATATTACCAAAGACAATCTTCAAGTTTAATGCAATACCATCAAAAGCTCAATCTCTTTCTTCACTGAGAGAAAAAAAATCTATCCAAACATTCACATGGAACCACAAAGATCCCAAATATCCAAAGCAAACCTAGGCAAAAGAGCAATTGGGAAAGCAGCTCAGTGGTAGAGAACTTGCCTAACGTACACTAGGCCCTGGATTTGAGTCCTAGAACTTTAAAAAAAAAAAAAAAAGCATTTGGAGCTAGGATTTCAACTATGACTACAAAAGCCACATTTAGGGGCTGGGGATATGGCCTAGTGGCAAGAGCGCTTGCCTTGTATACATGAGGCCCTGGGTTCAATTCCCCAGCACCACATATACAGAAAATGGCCAGAGGTGGCACTGTGGCTCAAGTGGCAGAGTGCTAGCCTTGAGCAAGAAGAAGCCAGGGACAGTGCTCAGGCCCTGAGTCCAAGCCCCAGGACTGGCCAAAAAAAAAAAAAAAAAAAAAAAAAGCCACATTTACTTCTTTTAAAAAATTTTAATTTTATTGGCAAGGTGATGTACAGAAGGGTTACAGTTACATACATGAGATAGTGAGTACATTTCTTGTCATACTTGTTATCCCTTCCCTCATTTTTCTCCCACTTTCCCTCCCACCAACATCACACTGCCTGCCAGGACACAAAGATTTAGGCCAGAAACAATTCCTAGGCATTCTTGATTCTCTTTCTGTAGTTGTCTAATGGCTCACCAAGTTGAACTGCAGGACTACTTGGGGCAGCCCCCTTAGGAGAATTTAACTTGAGAGATTATGGCAGATTTACTAGTTTCTTCTCAAATAACCCTTATGTTTTTTGGTTTTTATCTTGCAAAAAAAGGAGCTTGGTCTATTTGAGGGACAAAGTTCCTATTTAAAAATACTTACCTGATGGAAATATTTGCTATCCCAAGTATTATGATTTCTTAAGTATATGCATGTCAGAACTCATCAAATAATATACTTCCTATGTATGAAAAGTAGATAGATAGTTTGGTAAGTTAGTAACTCTTTCTCCTTCTCTTCATCTGTCCCTTGCTCCCTTCCCCCTCCCTCCCTCCTTCCCCCTCCCTCCCTCCCTCCCCCTTCCTCCCTCTCCCTTTCCCTTTCCCTCCTCTCTCCTTCCCCCTCCCTCCCCCCCTCTCTCTCTTTCTCTATTCTCCTCTATCCACCCATTTTCCCTCCTCCTCCTCTCTCTCCCCTTCCCTCTTGGACTTCTTGAACTCTATTTCTGGCCAGGAGATGTAAGCCTCAGTCTACAAAGTAGGATTTCCATCAAAATCTCAATACTGTGAAAAGAGAAGTCTTGGCTGAAAGAAACATTTTACCTGTTCTTTCTTTTTGCTTTCATCTTAGTAGTAGCATAGCCCTCAAGAGAATGGAAACAAGAGTTCCCATCTAAAGCTGGTGAAATAGAAAGGGAAAGTAAGCCCAATCCTTAATGACTTCCTGAAGAGGCTACACCATCTTTGGCTTATGAGTAGACTAACTTCTTGTTTTATAAGCAAAAAGGTCCCTATTTCATTGGCCAATTTCTTTCTATTGCAACTTTGCAATTACTGAATGGCAAGTATCCCATGTAAATCAAAAGATAGATGACACTGTCATTTCTCAAAATCATTTATTGCTTAAGAATAAAAACCAAACCCTCTCCTCTGTTCTATTCTCCACTGTTCCCTCTACAAATACTTCCCTGTAGCCCTAGTGTATCCATTGATGCAAAATATTTTTTATTAAAATTGATGTTAAATAAATATCAAAATGAATGTTTTTAAATTAAATGTTGCTGTCATATATATATACATATATATGTATGTATGTGTGTGTGATATCTTTTCATTTTCCCAGAAACTGGGAGATTTAAAGAATGCATTCAGTGTCCAGGTGGCCACTGGAAAGCCTGAGAAAAAAATGTCTACCTCCTATACATAAGCTAAGTATTCTTTGCTTTACATACCCTCAGGAAATCAAGTGCCCTGGTAAGAAGGAACCTTATTTGCTCTTGACTTTTCCTTAATGTCTAAGCTCTCACTTAAAAAAAAGAGTAATAAAATGATCAATTAGGGGTGTTTATGTCAGAATGAGAACGCTCATCCAAAATGGTGGGTTATGAAAAAAACTAAAATGGAAAGATTATGTTTTCAGGTTCTACAGTGTCTGATTGTGTGCAAACATAGGTTTTCTGTCTTAGACTTGTAATAGGACATAATTAAGTTTTTATGTTGTGTTACAGTAGACTATGAAGACTTAGCATTGCCCACTGATATACTTTGTGGTAATTAGAATTGCTAAGTTATTGACTACAATATTTTGTTTCCAGAGCTACTTTCTATATTACCAGGAGAAAATAATTAACCCTTTCAGTTCATCCATCTATCAAGGAGAGAAGATATTATACTTGCCATCTGGCCAGCTTTCAGTATGGCAAATACTGATGAAAGTAACTAAGACAATACAGGGTTTTATGCCAACTCCTTTGAAAGACTTGACCAATATTGAAAGCTCTAAAATTCAATGTCTATTGATTGATTTCGTTTTTTAAATATTGCAAACATACAAAAATTAAAATATAACAAAAACTAATTATATGTTCCACAGATCGCATGTTATCGTCAGACTATTGTTGCTGCATATTTACTCAGTTAAAAACAATAGTCTAGGCAAAGCTATAGATCTAATACCATCCTGTGCTTCCTTTGTCAAGAGGTGTCCCTAAAGTTTTAGAGACTTAGCTCTATGTAATGTGACATAATTTTAATATACTGCATGCAGCAGTTAATATATAGCATTATTTTGGTCTTTAAATGTCACATATTTGATCATCATTTGTAAATGCCATTTGCTTTTACACTGAATATCTTTTCAATACATTTATATGGATGTGTAAAAGTGGGTGCAATTGACTAATGGTAGTAAGCCACAGTATATTTATCCATTCATTTTCTGCCTGGTAGATGGTTATTTGGCCTTTTAAAACATTCTGAGTAGTTCTAAGTAGTGCACACATATGAAAGTGTTATTCTGCAATATGCAACTATATTTTGAAGTATAATTGCTACATTATTTTTTACATTTTTATGAAAAGTCATAGAAATACTTATTAGAATTGCATTGACTTTCTCAATAAATTTAAACTTAATATTGTTGTGTCTCTTTCATCCATGAATATGGCATTTGTTCTCAGTGGTTGAGAAGGTCATCTCTCTTATTACTTTAAATAAAGTTTTATAATTTTTGTATGAAGAAAGGAAAGGTTTCAGAACACTTTTCTCTAGTTATCTTAGTTGCTATTTTCTCCCTCTTTCCCAGTCTCCACTTGTCCTCTCCCTTGAATTGTTGCTATTTTGAATTTTATCATTTTTAAATATGCTTTATTTCTACAACATATTGCATTTTTTAGGCATTGAATTTTGTCTGTTTAATTTGTATTCAATAAGCTAGCTAAATCTAATTGCAAAGATTCTTTTCTTTATAGATCATGTTGAATTTTGTGAACATTACTGTCATGGATTTAATACCAGATTGTCATTGATTTAATTTCAGACAAATATATGTGGATTAGGATTATTGCCTTTCACTTGTAGAGCATTATTTATTTTTTCATATCTTATTTTGCAAACTGGGATTTCATTATCATATATAAATAAAAGCTCTGAGTAATCGCTCATTCCTCCTTTTCATCAATGTCCTATAATTTAGTTGTGTACGAATCACCTAATGATTTCTTTGTATTTACTTATTTATCGTCAAAGTGATGTACAGAGGAGTTACAGGTTCATATATAAGGCAGCGAGTACATGTCTTATCAAATTGTTGCCTCCTCTCTCATTTTTCTCCCTCCTTTCCCCCCACTCCCCGCCTCCACCCCCCTGAGTTGTACAGTTGGATTAAGGCATATAATTTTGTAAATATTGCTGTTGCATTGGTTCGCCTTTCACCCTTTGTATCTCTATTTTGACGTTCCCTTTCCCTTCCCTAGTTCCAATAAACATATATGCTAATTACTGTTTCTAATTGCAGGTTCCTGGTTTTCATTACCCACATCCTCCAGAGAAAATTGACACAGAGGTCTATAGTGGAACTGCTAAATGTTCACTTTTAACCAATGTTCTTCCCCCCTTAGACAACATTATGGTAAGTGTTTCTCTGACGTATGCACCGCACCCCACCCCTGGATCCCTCGCTCACTCGTTTGCTTACTTGCTCTCTTTTCCTTTCGTTTGCTCGCTTGCTCTCTTTTCCTTTCTCTTGGCTATTATGGTGCCTGAACTCAAGTCCTCACAATGTTTATGCAAGTCTCTACTACTTAAGTCACATCTCCATTCTCTTTGGGCAGTGGTTATTTTTAAGGCCTGTCTCACTCTATGCCTTGGCCAGCTTGGACTGTGATCTTCCTACTTGTGCTTCCCCAAGTTTCTAGGGTGGCAGGCATGTACTGCCTTTCCCAGCCATTGGTTGAGAGAATCTCACAAACTTATGCCTGAGTTGGCTCAAACTTTGGTCCCCTGATCTCTACTTCCAAAGTGGCCAAAATGATAGGTTTGAGCCACTGTGCTTGGTTCATATTTTCTTTTATGAACCATGGCCCTTCGCTTCAGGAATGCATCCCTGACAGGTTAAAAACAATTTGGGCTTGTACTGATAATTGAGTTCACACCCTGTGCCAGAATGTTATTGGACAAAATTTTCTGGTAGTTTCTTCTGTTCTGAGATTTAGTGCAAAATTATGATGCCTGTTGGCTGCAACAGTATTTAAAAAATGGGCTTACTGCATAAGTTTGATGCACATTTGTTTTCTTTTAAAAATGTTCTTATTCTCAGTCTTACCATTTTTATTTTACAGTGAAAATAGTAAATGATAAAGTATTACTCAGGGTTATTTTCATGTTGTAATAATTATTTTAACAGCTTAACTGATATGTAATGTATACAATAAGACCTACCCACTTAAGTTTGCTTAAGTATACAATTAAGAGGTACTTAGCATATTTTGGAAGTTACATACAAATCACCATAACCTCCTTTTTAAACATTTCATCATCATAAAAAGAGTTCTAATAACCCAGTAGAAGTTACTTCCTAGTCTCTTCTCCCTCTACAAACCTTATCATCTATCTATTTTCTGTCACTATAAATTTACTTATTCTATGTCTTTTTATAAAAAGGATACAATAGGAGATCTCTTGTGATTTAGCATCTTTTATTCAGCATGTTTCTTAGGTTAATTCATGTTTTAGGACATTTCAGTACTTTAATGATGTTTTATAACCAAACAGTATTACTATGTTGTAGGGTAAATCTCAGTTGTGAGGAAGCCACATTTTGAGAGACTTTACTGGAGAGCGGGCCCCATACCTGTGGACTCCAGTCTCAAACACTAGCTAGCAGCCTGGAACAAAGTCTGAACCAAGCTCTTAAAGACAAAACCACATGTTTGGGAGGAGCTCCCAAGCTCAACAAAAGCAGACCTTATTAGGGCAGTAGCTCAGGTACAAGAAAAAATCTCCATTTAGGGGATGTGCCTGAAAATTTCTATTTAGAGAAATCTTAGAGGCTTCTCAGAGGTGAGTGAATCAAGCCATTTAGGGGTAACTTAAGGCCAGCATTTTTTGATGGAAAGCTTTCCTAAGGCTATGGCAATCTTCATTTCTCTGAAGCTGAGCTCTCCTAGCTCACTTTGAGCTCTGCATTTGCAATACAATGAATGGCTTCTTTCACCTCTAGGCTTTTTAGAACTGAAGTGGAAACTCCCTTCCATCCAGCAAGGCACCAGGAGGATGTGAGGAGTTGCTTGGACTCACCCTCCTCACTTCAATTGTACACATATACTTTTTGTCTGTTCATCAGCTCCTAAACTTTTGGGTTGTTTTCAATTTTTTTTATATTATGAATCAGGCCCATGTGACCACAAATGCACACGTTTTTTAGGTATCTCTTTTCCGTTCTCTTTTGTAAATACCTCCAAGTAGAATTGCTGGGTCTTATGGTAGTAGTGATCCTAACTCCCCATGTCCAGCTGGGAGGGGAACAAGACAATGCTATTGTTTTAAGACAGAATGACTATGGGTAAAGATAAAAGAAAAATTTGTTTCTGGCCTATCAAAGTCACAGCACCAAAAGAAGCCATTAACAATTATGATCAAGATTTTGAATCTAGTTTTCCCCACTCACATTTCTTATGCTATGTGAAGAAGAAAAATCTCCTAGTTCAGAGAACAGATTACCTGAGTGAAAAATAATACTAACTGAATTGACCTTTCCTTTCAAAACACAATACAAAATAAGCATGCATAAGATTTACTGTGAATAACTTGATGTATTGAATATTATTTAATACATTTAAGACTTCAAATGACTTTTCTGTTTTTTAATCTTCATTGTGTATAGAAACTCCTTGGTTACCAGGCTCAGAAAGATATCATCATTTTCCATCTCTAAGGTTTGATATTTTCTAAGGATTTGTAGGGGAAAAGAGGAAAGTAACATTTATAACTAGCATCTTTGACATAATAAGTAAGGTAATCTTAAAACCCTGCTTTCTTGTGAATCTTGATGATTTTCTATTATAAGTAGACACTACCAACTTATCTTTTTATAGTATCTTTGTGAAATCAACCTAAGAATGATTTGATGTGTCCCCTCTTAAAGCTAGGTAATGATAACATGAACAAAGTTAGGCAAAATAAATCAAGGAAAGCTTATTATGTAAAAGTTTTTGTACAGTAATTTCAAGTGATTTCAGATATTTTGGGTCACATGTCACACATTTTGAGTTTTGTCACTTGAATCTTTATTGGTATTCTTTAGTTTTTGTGATAATTTCTTGAAATTTTCATTATCATATAATTTGGCTACTTTTTCCTTAAAACAACAAGGGCAGAAACTTGAAATACAATCAACTTTGTAATCATAATGATATCACATTCACTTGATATTTATATGACTTAAAATGATTCCTCTTCTCAAATCAAGGCTTTTACTATGCAAATGAATCATTCTATAATCCTGAACTTCATTATCAAGCCTGTCTATGTAAAGATAGGTGATAAAATTTTTAATAGTTATTTTAGAAAGAAGTATTACCAATATAGGCAAAGTTAAAGCCAGGCATGTTGACTTACCTGTGTGATCCTTCCACTGGTGAGGCATGAATAGGAAGTTTATGGTCCAGACCAGCTCAGACAGAAAAGCAAGACAAGAGCAAAATGAATTGGTGGTATGGATCAAGCAGTAGAGAACCTGCCTAACAAGCTGGAAGACCTGACTTTAAAACTTTAGTATAGCTACACACACACACACACACACACACACACACACACACACACGCACACACACACGCACACAGACACACACACATGTACTGAACAAAAAATGAGGATATTTAAATTCCAATTGATATTATACTATTATGTCTTGTATATACTTGAGAAAATTAATTTTCCAGAGTATATTAAGAATGTGCAGTAATATCACTAAAATGTTAAAGTGACATTAACTGATGTCCACTGAAAGAAAGCCAGAGTATGATGTGCAGATATAGTAGAGTGGCATCATAAATGAAGCAAGTTCTTTCTATCTTCCTTTGCTGTTGTCTCTTCATTCTTGGGCTCATAGGTCCAAAATGATGCTAAGTTCAAGATATCACATTTCCATTCAAAATATAAAGCCAGAGGTTAAAAATATCACCACAATCAACAGCTGTCTATGAAGTGATCCACTAGATTTCCCCTTAGATGTTGCTAAAACCTTAAGTCATATTGCAGCCCATCACAAATGTCTGTGTGTAGGAAAGTGTCAGATTTTTTTTTCAACCTTCAGTAAGGGAGACACACAAGGAGAAAGGAATCTCATAAGTTTGTCTCACCATTTGGGGACTCGAAAACACTGACCTGTGAGATACAATGTGAGGCTAATACATACTCTTTAATAAATAGAAAGTAATGAGAAAGCAATAAGATAACTTTTACTTCACATTTTTTAGGAGAGGTTTCTGCCTTGAATTCAAACTTCCTGTGATGGTATTTTTCTCCACTCTCTACACCAAAGAAACTTCCTCCATCTATGATTCTGACTTTCACAAAGGACTAGGCTCTCCCCTTCCTGAACTAGAGAAAACCTTCCGAGTCGTCCAGACACTGAGTCATTCAATTTAACTTTGATGGGGCTGCATCTATTTTTGAGGTCTAGCCATCGTGGTTTAAGAACATTGACTGTCTGGAGACACTTTGGACACTTTTCCTAACACTTCTCTGAGTTTATGCTGTGCTAAATTTAAGTCTGAAAAATAAGATGTAAAAGGCTAAGTAAATAACCTTATTGAGAAAAAATATGAGTGGTCTTCCTTAAAACAAATTCCAAACAATGCAAAAGTGTGTTGAGTTTGTCCAGCTGACGTTCCATTTGTGGTACCTCATAATCCCATGTAATAGTACAATGTACCTCTGCTTCATTTTTTTACAGAAAATTACACAGCTGCCCCTTATTATTAAAAGCACCCTCCCCCTCGCTCTCTGAATAAATGTGTGTTCTGAAATTTAAACAAGACACTACATGAGAACAGCCTGGAAACCAGAATGTCACCAGCTTAGTGTGCCAGATATGATTATAGAGCAATGGTGGACAATGTAGCCAGCCCATCGGTTAGCCAGAAACTGTGGATATCCAGAACACTTTCAGTCTGAATACGTGGTGTTAAAAGCTACCATGCAAAAATGCTTGTTTTACCAAGACACTATGGGAATATTTAGCTATTACATTGTAAATGCTGTTATTTTGGTTTCTAAAAATGTCATGACAGGAAATGATTTCAGGGAGGAGTTGCCAAGATGGCTGTTGGGTAGAAGCAAAGGGTGGGGGGCGGGGGCAACGCTAAACCTAGGAAATGAGAAGCTATGAGGTGAAAACATGAATTACTGCCTGCAATAAAGTGCATTCTTAAAGTCCAAAACAAACCTGTCTCCCACCATCCCCATTTGCCTTCTTCCAGAATGCTGCTCAAGTTTATAGAAAGATTTTTCTAGTGTTTATTGTTGCAAAGATGTGAGGTCTTACTTCTTGGGCTTTAGAGTAGTCCCCAGATAGAAATAACTTGACAAAGAAATGGCCTCCACATAGCACAGGACCAGAGTCCTACTTCCCCTTATTTGCTCCCAGCATGGACAGCCAACAGGCAATTGAGGCCTTTTGGAAAGAATTTCTGCAAGTGCCCAAAAGCTGGTATTCAGCGTGTTTTATCCCCATCCCTGCTCAAAAAGTACCAGGAGTAGGACTGGTCAGGAAGTAGCTAATGCTACTACTTTAGGCGTTTGACCATGTTTTTTCATCCTGACAGATTCAAGTATAAAACAGCTTTCTCCAAGTATGGAATTCCTGTTTTAGCTAACATTTCTTTTCTTTTTAAGTGTTACTTTTTCTTTTTAAAATTACTTTATTATCTTTAAGTAATTGTACAAAGAAGTTGCCATTCAACAAAACAGTTTACAAACATAGTGTATCTTGATCAATATCATTTCTTTCAACATTCTCACATTTCTTAAAGATGATTTTCTTTAATCAAATATGTATTTTAAGTAATAATTTCTCCTCTTTCACTACTACTTTGAGTGATCTACAAGCCTTCAGAAATCACAGCAGATTCTCAAAAACATTACCTCAGTTAGACAAACAGGTATCTATACATATTGGTAATGTTGGAGAATTATCACTCCCAAAATTTTTACTTGCTAGAAAATTTCCAATGTACATATAACCTTATTTCATTGCTTTTTGTGTAGACTTGATGTTCTTGCCCATTTTGGGTGACAGAAATGAACTTCTTTACTTTTTTCACCTTTTTTCTCACAATTCTCCCTCTTTTATTTTATATCCTTTTATTCAAACTCTTTTAACGTTAGTCTCAATATGAATTTTTCCCACAACACACAATTATAGACATATCCCAATCACAACTATGAGGAACATTAGAGCTGAGATCAACTCTCTGAATTTTTAGTGGATAGTCCCATCTAGGCCCTTATTATTGGGGATGGAAGTACAACTTTCACACCCCCTAATCAGGACAAATACCCCTGTTTTGTCTGCTAGAATAATATAAAGAGCCATCCAATTTTCCTATATCTCTTGCAAGAGAGATTTAATTATTCCTGCCCTTAGGCCACCTTTTATTTTTAAACTTCCACTTAACCTTTGGCTATATACTGTGTTCTTCATGTATGCAAAAGTATATAAGCAATACAGGTGATGAGTAGAATCAATGTATGGAAATCATGCAATGAAAATGCTCACTTTGTACATTTAATATACACTAATACAAATAATAAAATAGAAGTACAAGAGGGAAGAAGGTAGGAAAAGAATCTACTTGGAATCACGTACCAGTGGATACCATACCATATATACATATCATACCACATATGATATGTATATAACATTAATATCTGATGTAACATCATGGCAGAAGCATTGTCTTTATGTCTGCAGAATGCCTGCAAGTAATTGCTCCATTCCACCCCTCCTCAAGCCCCAAGTCCCCAGGAAAATAGAGCAACATGCTCCTGCAAGAGAGAATCTTCCTCCATCCTTCTTTAAGCATTTCCTCCCCTTTGAAAACTGTGAGTAATCACACTCAATAGAAGTCTGACTGGTTCATTCAGGCAAAAAGTAATTCCTCATGGTTACTAAGAACTAGGCACTTTTTCACACTTTAATAAGTGTGCTTATGTAGGTATATATGAAAATATGCATATATATATATACGTATATATATGAAGCCCACTACATATATATGCATATGTATGTATATATATTACTCAAGCTTGTGTCTGTAAATCTTAGCTACTTAAGAGACTGTGATAGGGAGGAGGTTCTAGACCAGCCCTGGGGAAGAAGCTTGCTGTCCTCCTAGTTACAGTGGGGAAACCTAAAATAAGCAGGTTGAGGGCCAGGCATGGCAGGGTAAAAAGTGACACCCTATTTCAAAATTAGCCAGTGCAAAAAAGAGGATAGAGGCATGGCTCAGTGGTAGAGCATTTGTCCAGCAAGTATGAGGCCTTGAGTACAAACTACAGACTGCAAAAATGTAAAAAGTAACCTCATAAAATGGCTTCAACAATTAGAAAGTTCTAAATATTAGGAAATCAATTATCTTTCATTCCTATAATGGAAAGCACAAGATTTTAATTTTTTTATTCCAAAAGCATTACTTCTGAATCAGCAAGTTTAGAGTCAGTTTTTGATCATCTTGTAAAAAAAATTGTTTTAAAGAACACAAAGCAACTAAAGTTCAAATAGTATAAAAGATGTTCTTATTTTCTTTTAAATAGACTATTGTTTGCATTGATTACTTCAGTGTGTGAAAGAAAATCTCCTTTGGCATTCCATTGTGCAATGGACAAGAGAATGTAATTCTGGTATATTTGGAACTTGATTTTTTTTCCCTACCGAGTTAATATTGATTTTTATTCATTCTTCAGTTATTTATGATTCATCTGATATTGACCTATTTTTCAATTCTGAGGCATCCTGTGTAGAAATGCATTCCCTATCAGCCAACAATTTAGATAAATGTCAAGTTCACAACCCTAAGGAGAAAAAAAGAATTTCTAACACCCTTATTTATCTTTGAAGACAGTTTGTCACCATTTGAATGTCACAGAGCACAGGAGCAATTGCCTCAGAATTCTTAAAAATGTAATTTCTGTTTCTTGAGATATTGATAACACAAACATCAGATGTCAGAAGCAGAGTGATAGGGCCTCTAGAGATACAGTTTTGCATATCAGAAACCAATAAGAACTTGGGGGATGGGTGTTGTGGGAAAATGAGAAGATAATTGGGTAGAGAAGATGGAAGATAGAAGATCTCTGGTCATATAGAGCTGAGGGTATATTGCAGTGAGGATATAGGTGCATTCAAAGATATATTCTTGGTTAAATTTGCTACTCCTATGAGATATTTAGCATTAGCACTATAATTTACTGACTTAATATTAAATTCGACAACATCATCAAGGAAATATTATGTACACTTTAAGTACACCAAGTAAAAGTAAAACATAGCCACTAACTCCAGGAATTTACCATGTAAGAAAGAAGCCACATGACCATAAACCATAAACCATAGTTTACTATTTTCATGAAATGATCTGTAGAGCAAAGTACTAAGAACTGAGAAGAGATTGTCATTTCCTGCTGAGTAACATCATTCATTCTCCCTTTATCTGGCTTTAGGACACAGAGACTCAAACTGCTTTCTCCACTTTTTCATATCGATTTATGCTTGTTTCTGTCTAGGATCTACTCTGCCTAGACCCATTCTGTAACTCACTCCCTTCTTTTCTGTACCCAGTTTTAGCACATGATCTTATTTTGTTATTAACCTGTTTGTTGATTCCGTGCTATACAGAAAAGTTTTTTAATTAAGATTTTTAAGAAATTCCATGATATGAATAATTTAATCTATTACATTTATTAAATGGAAGTATGGAATCTAAAACATTGACTGTCTCTCAAGAGATAATATTCCAGTACAGATGGAAAAGAAGTCAAATCAACAGCATACAGGAGCACCTGCAACTACGTATTAGTTTCTTAGAGTTGCCCTAACAAATACTACAAACTGGATAATTTGAAACATCAAAAATTTGTTCTGTCACAGTTTTAGAATCTAGAAGTCTGAAGTTTGAAATCAAGATCTCATTAGGACCATAATAACTCCAAAGACTCTGGGAAGAACCTTTCCTTTCCCCTTCCTTGCCAACACTTCCCCTTCCTTGGTAACAACACTTGGTGTTCCTTGGCTTGAAGACACATTACCCCAATCTCTGTATCTTCTCATTGCTCTCTCCCTCTGTCTCCTCTGCCTGTGTCCCTATGTCTAAAACTCACTTTCTTTATAAGAACAGTAGTCACCAGATTAAGGACCATCCTAAACCAGTAAGACCTGGACTTAACTTGGTTATATCTATGTAGACACCATTTCCAGATATGTTCACAGTTAAAGTTAGCAGATGTTCAGACCTGCACATTTCTATTAAAGGACACAAATTAACCTACAATAAGCTAAGGGAGGACAAACTGACATTCAAGTCATCCATAATGATCTGATATTTCTGAATTTAACTCTGAAAACATATGCCAGGAAATAAATGAATTGTGATCTCCTTTAGTGAAGCATGTAATAATAATAAGAAGAAGAAATGACACTGGGAAGTAATACGGCCATTTTTCCTCTTGATAAATATCATACTGAGAAAGAGCAAAAGAAAATGTGTTCATTTCATGCTTCAGAATGACAGAAATCATGATACTGTTACTTCAAATATCTTATTAAACTCAAGGGAGAATGTAAACAAACCAGAATGTAGGATACTCTCACTGAATAGCCAGCTAAGATCAGAATTATTTAGAAACAAAACTAAATGATCACTACCCACAACCACTTTAAATAGTCAGCTACATCTGAGTGATGTGTTATTTATCATGAAATATACAACTAGTATTTCAGATGGTCTGGCTTCTATGCCAGACATGGTCATTAACATTCACTATAATTTTGGAAAAGATCTTTAATTGCCTTTGGTCTCAGTTACTTTTATCTGAGAAATCAAAAATTGATAAGTAATCATGATCATTTTTATTTCAAAAGTTTATTTTTCTTCAAAATTTTTTCATAAAATACTGTATTTAGTCTCATGATTATTTAAAAATGCATGTTTCCTGCTCTGCACATCTCAGTACAAGAAATGAGAGATAGGTAAGTCTAGTGGATTTGAGTGTATCTTTTACTGTCTTAAAAATGAAGAGTCTCACAGCTTCATGGTCTCAAGATAGCTGCCACATCTCTGAGTACACAAAGCAGTGTTCAGAACAAGAAAGGAAGTTGGGCACTGGTAGCTTATACCCCCAAATCTACATTAAAAGCCATCTCAGGCAAAAATGTCAGAGAGATTCCATCTCTAAAAGTCTCCAGCAGTATCCCAAGCTGGAGGCCTGGCTCAAGTGGTAGCACAAGCTCTAGTACCTGCGTTCAGGGAAAACAACAATAAAAACAATAAAACAAGCAAAAAAAAAACAGAAATCATAAAAGTATAGTCACTTCTGTTACCCATCTTTGTGCTAAGGACACAAACCTTCCTTAGAAGCTTCTAACAAACTTAACCTTGTGTCTCACGATCCAGGACTGAGTCATAGTAATAAAGAAAGCAGTGAGAACTAGTATTTTGTATTTGGTGAGTCTCTGTTCAGGGAGTGAGGCTCTAACAATAAGAAGGAGAAGGGTGTAGGATTGCTCTTAATCTTCAGAATACTAAGAAGTTCAGCTAGGAATATTCTGAGCCAAAAGAAAGTGAGCCGAGAACCTTTGCTCAAACTCTGGCAGTCACTTGGCAGAAGACAGAGAAGGGTTGTCAGTGGAGAGACTAAGATATAAGTGATTTGGGAGATACTAATTTTTGTAGTCATGCCAACAAGCATAAAACTGCATCAAAGAATTCCATTGTGTATATGTACCACATTTTCCTGATCGACTCGTCTACTGAGGGGCATCTGGGTTGGTTCCATATTTTAGCAAAGACACATTGTGCTGTGATGAAAATAGTTGTGCTGGTGGCTTTAGTGTGGTCTTGCTTGTAATCTTTTGGGTAGATGTCCAAAAGTGGGGTTGCTAGGCCATAGGAGAGCTCTATGTTTAGCCTTCTGAGGAACCTCCATACCACTTTCCAGAGTGGTTGAACAAGTTTAAATTCTCACCAACAATGTAGTAGGGTTCCCATTTGGGCACATGCCCTCCAGCACTTGTTACTGTTAGTTTTCCTGATAATGGACATTCTTACTGGGGTGAGATGGAATCTCAATGTTGTTTTGATTTGTATTTCTTTTATGGCCAGTGATGTAGAACACTTTTTCATGTGTCCCTTGGCCTTAGGTCTTAGTGCATTTGTTGAGGGGGAAGTTGGTTCTTTGAGGATTTGTTTTAGTGGAATTTAATTTTTTGAGTTCTACATATATTTGAGATATGAGGCTTTTGTCTGTTGTATGGCCGGTAAAGATCTTCAAGAAGGACACTGCTCCATTCATAAGGAAATGGAAGGACTTGGGGAAAAAAATCATACTAAGTGAAGTGAGCCAAACCCAAAGAAACATGGACTCTATGGTTTCCCTCATAAGGAATAATTAGTACATGTTTATGTTAGTCATAGCAGAAGATCACAATAGTCCAATAGCTATACCCATATGAACACAGAAGACGATGCTAAGTGAAATGAACTCCACATTATGAAAACAAGGGGTATATCATTGTTGTAATTATTTTCAACATGCCATGTGAAACAGTACCATTCTTTTTCTTTTTTCTCTCTCTCATATTCCCTTCCTGTGGTTTTACCCCTGCTATCACTGTACCTGATCTTAGTACCCTGGATACTGTATATATGTGTATTAGAACTAGGGGAGGAAAAGGGAATAGCAAAATCAAGAGACAAAGGATAAAATGACAAACCCTTCCAAAAGCAATACTTACAAAACCATTTGGTGTAAACCACTGTACAAATAATGGGGGGAAAGGGAAAGGGGAAGGAGGCAGGCAGGGAAAAATGACAGAGGAGGTAACAAGTTGGATAAGAAATGTACTCACTGCCTTACATATAAAACTATAACCCCTCTGTACTTCATTTTGACAATAAAGAAAATAAAGAAGAAACACAAAACTAAAATACATATGGAAATAAAACAGATGGAATGAAAGAAAAAAAAATGCACCAAAGATTAAAAACCCTATAAACTGCTTGCATCCAAACACATATACTAAATTTTAAAAGTTTAATATAGATAAATAATCAAAGTTCACAAGATTAAGTAATTAATTCATTCATTAGTGCAAAAATAATCAAAGTTCACAAGGTTAACTAAGTATAGATTCATGTGCATATATATGTATATATGCATATATGTGTGCATGTGTATATATGTATGTGTGTATATATATATATATATATATACAGAGAGAGAGAGAGAAAGAGAGAGAGAGAGAATGCCCCCAGACACCACAAATTCTTAATGGTGAGTCATTGATATCCCAAAAGGAGAGGCACTAATTTGAACCAAGGTGAATCCTTTTAGTTAACTAATATTGCTAGTGCTTTAAAAACATTAAGTTACTCATTCTTGGTTACTGATGTTCAGAAACCAACCATCTAGAATATTTAGTACCAGAGTATGAAACACAATATAAAAGAGAGAATCTTTTCATTTTACTTTTTGAAATTTCAACTGAAATTTTACACACACAGATTAGATGGATGGATGGATAGATAATCAGAGTTTAATTCTCTTAACAACACATCCATGTAACCAAGATGAAGAACAAAACACTACAACACTCCAGAGGCCTCCTTCAAGCCCTCTCCTACCCAATGTCCAAGTATAACATACTCAATTCTAGCACCCTTGTTGCTTATTTTTATATTTTATGGACAAAAAGGCAAACTGCTTGTGTTAACTGGTCTGGTTTTCTTCTCTCAAAAATATATTTCTGAGATGAATCCATGTTTGGGTATATAGTTATACACCATTAATTCTCATTTTTGTCCAGAAATAATTCTGAATGTTGAGCTCACTGCTATCATTTTGAAATCAAGTATTTTCATAGAGTAAGATATAATCTACCTTTGTACTAGTTTGATAACACAAAAGCAATAGTAGATAAAATTGCTAGCATCTTACCAAAAATCAAGAACACCAAACTGTTCTGGTTATTACCCTATCACTACTCAGTACCATGCCCTGCCAATCAACAGAAACACACAAAAGTAAAAGAACACTATTTTCTCATAATAGCCACATATGTATGTATGTATATACATGTACACATATGTATATATTTATATTTTACACAAATTAATAAAATTTGTATTATCATTAATCCTTACATATATATCTTTTTATATTCTTCTTAAAGCTTTTGTCATATTTTAATGCAACTATGTTTTCTAAGTAGTTGTACAAAGGTGTGCAAAAAAGTATATACATTAAATACATGAAAATGCCACAAACTGTGGCATTTAACTATGAGTCACTTGTATCCCAAAATGAGTACTCAAATTTGAACGTTACCAAGTCAAATTTAGTATGATGCATGTTGATGAATTTCACTTCCTCCATAATTTCCCCTATCTTTTCCAATTCCATCCCTACCCTCAAGTTACATAAATTTTTGTAATCCACATAGAAAATAGATGACTGCATTTGCTCACCCTGCTTTCCTCCATTTGCTTGCCCTTTCTCTCTAATCCTCCCTTGAATATACCATCCTTCAGTCCATTTGTTTGTGTGTATATATATATATATATGCATGTAACCCTGTATATGATTTCATGTTTTATAATTTTCTACACTAATGAAGCATGTGAAAAATATTTCTGCTGCATTCTCATGTACTGTGGATGAAAGGACTCTGAAGAAAAAGGAATTGATTGCACTAGAAGCTAAATTAGCCAGATTAGCATGGAGTGCCATTTGTACTTGAAAGTATGATTTCCCAGACACATAGGTATTTTTTAAAACATTTTATCAAAACAAATGAAGAGAGTCTATAACATCAAGGAAAACAACTGTCAGAAACAATAATAACAATAAAAATTGGACTTTCAAATATCAATCTGGATTTTTATGGGGTGGGGGAATCCTCCACCATCATCTTCAAAGTTTCCCATGTGAATATATTCCTGTGATAGTTTAAAATATCATACCAGGAAATAGCATAAACATTGTGAGAATCTGAGTAACTCAATGAAATAACATTGCATAATAAAAGGTACAAAGTACAAGATAATCCAAAAGACATTAAAGTAATAGAATACAAAATATTCATAGACTGATTTCAGAATCCACATTCGATTAACCTTTAGAAAGTTAATCATCAAGTGCTAATGTATTATCAAAGAAAGAGATATCCATACATATCTTCAAAAAATAAAATTATCTCTGTGGGGCTGGATTTTCTTCAGAAGTTTTAAATACACCATATAAAAATAGGCTAAATAGAGAGGCCAAGATGAGAAATCTATTCATTTCTTCATAAACAAAAACTGTAAAAGTATGCCTCTATTCTCATTATTTGGTGGGGGGACAGGATCTGGAAAATGAAAAGATTTTAAGAAAGAAAAGCATGCAACAGATTTAGTTTTTCGTGTCTGTTTAACCAATACTATAATAACTATCAAAATAGGGGCTGAGAATATGGTCTAGTAGTAGAGTGCTTGTCTTGTATACATGAAATCCTGGGTTCAATTCCTAAGCACCACATGTACAGAATGTGGCTCAAGTGGTAGAGTGCTAGCCTTGAGCAAAAAGAAGCCAGGGACAGTGCTCAGGCCCTGAGTCCCAAGCCCCAGGACTGGAAAAAAAAATCAAAATAAAAAACAAAATTCTGCATGATTTTGTGAATGTTCTTAAGAGGGTATATACCAGCTTAATTTCCTCATCTGGCGTTTTTGCTGAGTTCTTCTCCAATCCCCTCTTGTACTGGGCCCATCAGATTACTCTCTAGCCCAGGATTTACAGTGACTATTAAATCAGGTGCACTTTCTCCTTCCTCAAAGGAATGTTCCAGAAGGCTTTACCAAGAATGTGGAATGATGTTGCGGCTTTAAGAATTCAGCCAGAACAGGGTCAGAGGAGGACAGAGTAAAGTAAGGCAATGTAAACAAAATGCCTTTTCTTTGACTATGGATATGGTTTTCTGGGATTCTCATCTGAACATCATCTTCTAACACCAAATATAAAACAATCTTTCTATGCCTTTGGAATATATAACCCCATTTTGTTGTCCTTCTAATGCCAACTACTACCTGGCTCTTTCTCCTCTTGTTTTCATTTTGTTTGTTTCTTTCTGTTTGTTTCTTTGTTTTCTTGCCTCCTCTTTGTTTTCCCAGAACATAAACTTTAAGAGTGCTAAGATTTTGTCTATCTTGTTCATTGGTGTGAACTGTGCATGAAAGAAGCAAAGGACCACCTCCACCCACGCCAACAGCAGAATTCTTGTTCTCTCGAGTCCATGGAACACAGAACATGATAGAATAATCCTGGGGCAGAAACCAAGCTCTGACAATCTTTTTTTTTTTTTTTTTTTTTGGCCAGTCCTGGGCCTTGAACTCAGGGCCTGAGCACTGTCCCTGGCTTCTTCCCGCTCAAGGCTAGCACTCTGCCACTTGAGCCACAGCGCCGCTTCTGGCCGTTTTCTGTATATGTGGTGCTGGGGAATCGAACCTAGGGCCTCGTGTATCCGAGGCAGGCACTCTTGCCACTAGGCTATATCCCCAGCCCAAGCTCTGACAATCTTAAACCAATTGAAACCATACAAAATATCCTCTAACAATGTAGAAACAAGCTCAAGAGCATCATTAGGGGGTAAATAACAGCTTAAATAATTCATGGATTAAAGAGCAAGTTTCAAGGGGTCAGAAATTTACATAGAACTGAATAAAAATGAAAGTACAACAGATGTATCAGGCAGACACAGTTGAAACAGTATAGAGAGAAATTTATAGCAGTAAATATTTACACTGGGACAGGAGAAAGGTGCAAGTCAAAAATTAAGGTCCAAACTCAGGAATCTACAAAATAATAGAAGAAAATAACTGTGAAAGCCAGAAATCAATGAATTAGGAAACAAAAACAATAGAGAAAATCAATGAAACCTAAAGGTGATTAATTTCCCTTTTCCATCAATAAAATTGGCAAATAGCCGGGTGCTGTGGCTCAAGACTGTAATCCTAGCTATTTGGGAAACTGGGAACTGAGAATCACATTTGGAAGCTAGCCTGGTTTAGGGAAAAAGAAAAAAAAATCAACTCCCCATGAAACCCTTACCTCCAATTAACCATTCAAAAACCACAGTGCTACTGTGACTCAAAATGGTAGAGCACTAGACTTCAGCAAAAGAGCTCAGGGAGAGTGGCCAGGCCCTGAGTTCAAGCCCCAGGACTGACCAAGAAAAAAAGCAAGCTTCTAACAAGAACAAAGAAAAGAAGTAAAAAGGAAAGACCAATAACAAGAGCAAAATAAGGGACAACATGACAGACATTAAAAGAATAACATGGGAATGTTGGGGACAATTCTATACACAGAATTCTGGCAACTGATATGAAATGGACCAACTCCTTGAAAGTCATAAATTCCCACAGCGAATCTGGAACACAATAGCTAATTTCTTTAGCCTAACAACTATTAATTCATAATGTAAGAGGCCCTCCCCCCAACAGAGAAATCTCAGAGGAAGTTTTACTTTTGTATTATAGAATTCATCTAGATATTTAATTCAATATCAATTTTCAACACTCTCTTCCAGAAAATACAACATAAAGGGACACTTCAAATTCATATTATAAAACTTTGATTGCCTTGATAGCAAAACCAGACTGGCATAGCACACAAAAAGAAAACTGCAGTGCATGGTATGACCAATTTCTTAGGAAATGATTAGCAAGCAGAAATTACATACTATGGCCAAGTGGGGTTTATTGTAAGGGTGAATTCAAATATTTGAAAATCAGTGTTATCTACCATATTGTCAAGCTAAGGGGAAAAATAATGTGATCATATCATTTGAGGAGAGATAGCACTTCACAAAGTTTGATATCCACTCTTGTAAAAATCTGTGTCAACTAGGAATAGAGGATAATATAATCAACTTGATAAAGCTAATAATACCTAATACCTAATAATGAAGGACTAAATGTTTTCTCAGGAACATCTCTTTTCACCACTCTTATTCCACATGGTAGTAAAGGGTATAGCTAACACAATAAAGCAAGACAAGGGAAAAAAGGCAAAATGATAAGAAAGAATGAGAAAAAAAGTTTAATTTGCAGATGATATAGTTACATATAAAATCTCAAGAAATCTACAAAAAAATCCTCTATATGTGTGGCTATACATATGCATACATATATGTGTTTAAATATACATGTAAATATGTACATGCAGACATATATATACTTATGCACACACATATCTATATATAATTGATTTTTTATATACTAGCAATAAATGCATGAATGCCAAATTTGTAAACACAATACCACTAATAAATCATTCAAAACCAATTCCTTAGATATAAAACTAAAAAAATATCACTTGTATGTTGAGTTATTTGTAAAACGCTGCTTAACGCTTCAGGTTTTAAAAAGGAAAAATGGGCCAAATGCTGGTGGCTCATGCTTATAATCCTAGCAACTCGGGAGGCTGAGATCTGAGGCTCATGGTTTAAGCTAGTGTGGGCAGGAAAATCCATGAGACTCTTTTCTTCAATTAATCCTGAAAAGGCCAGACTTCATGCTGCAGCTTAAGTATAGAACACTAGCCTTGAGCAAAAAAGAAGCTCAGGGACAGCACCAAGGCCCTGAGTCCAAGCCCTAAGATGGGGGCGGGGGGAAATGGAAGTAAAAAATCCAACTAATTTCAACACATATTATGTGGCCTTGGTAATTAAAATTGTGTAGTATTGATAGAAAGACAAAGATAAATGAAACAGAATAGAAAACAGAGAGAAACCATGTAAATATGCCTAACTGCCTTTTGTGGGATATGCCAGTCCAGGGACTTGAATTCAGGGGATGTTCCTCAGCTTTTTCAATCAAAGCTAGCACTCTAGACCTGAGCCATGGCTCCACTTCTGGCTTTTTGGTGGTTAACTGGAGATTAGAGTGTTGTGGACTTTTTCTGTCTAGGCTGGCTTTGAAATGTGATCCTCCAGTTTCAGCATCCTGAACAGCTAGAACTACAGGTGTGAGCTACCAGACCCAGCCCAAATGACTTTTGATGAAGATTGAAAAGCATATAGTGCTAGGGCAGTGAACAGCAATAGGAAAAATAAATAAGAAAGTCAACTTAAGGTGGATACTGGTGGCTCATACCTGCAATCCAAGCTACTCAGGAGGTTGTGATTTGAGGTTCATGGTTCAAAGCCAGCTCGGTGAGGAAAGACTGTAAGACCCTGCTCTCCAAATAACCACAAGAAAACCAAAAGTGGAACTGTGGCTCAAAGTGGTAGAGCACAACCTATCCTTGAGAAGAAAAGCTCAGGGACAGCACCCAGGCCCTGAGTTCAAGTCCCACCATCAACAACAATAAAAGGAATTTAGTCTAAACATTTACCTGGGTTGGACCACAACTAACTTCAGTATGAAATACTACACTCTAATTGTACTTGAAAAGAAAATATTTTTGTAACTGAACTTTAGGCTAAGTGTTTTAAGTCTTGGCAAAAATAAACACAGTCCATAAAAGGAAAACTTGATAAACTGGATTTCATCAAAATGAAAATGTTTGGGCATAGAAGCATGGCTCAAGAGATATAATACTTATAATAGTCACCTAGCATGTGCAAGGCCTTGTGTTCAATCCCCAGTACGAAAAGAAAAAAGGAAAGAAGGAAGAAGGAAGGAAGGAAGGAAGGAAAGAAGGAAGGAAGGAAGGAAGGAAGGAAGGAAGGAAGGAAGGAAGGAAGGAAGGAAGGAAGAAGGAAGGAAGGAGAAAAGAAAAGATCTAGACTCTAATAAAACCTTTTAAAACCACATACCCAAAACCGGCTGGGAATGTGGCTTAGTGGTAGAGTTCTTGCCTAACATGCATGAAGCCCTGGGTTCAATTCCTCAGCACCACATAAATAGAAAAAGCTGGAAGTGGCACTGTGGCTCCAGTGGTAGAGTGCTAGCCTTGAGCAAAAGGAAGCCAGGGACAGTACTCAGGCCCTGAGTTCAAGCCCCACCCTCCAAAATATCTGGTAAACAATTGATATAGATAAAACCACCCAAGAATCTAAGATGTATAACAGATGTATAACGTACTCAAAACTCAACAGCAAAAAGGAGAAACATCCAAATTAGTAAATAAGCAATAGACCTAAAGATTCATCATTGTTAATGCAGTTGCCTGCCAAACAATTGAATTTAGCAACTTCCAAAGGATGTGTGAATATGAACTTTACCACAAAATGAAACAAAAATACATAAAAGAAATAGGCTGGACTTTGAACTCCCTGGATGATGTTATTTAGGTTAAATAATCCCCAGTGTATAGCGATGCTGGACTAATAAATCCTGATGCAAAGTACATGTAGTCCTGAAGAGCGTAGGCCAACTTCTGTGGGTAGAACTGGAGCCTGGCCACTGTCAATTCAGGAACAGTCTGGACTGAAAATATACACTCCACAGTGGACTTTTACTGGACTAAAAGAAAAATCCCTTTTCAGGTAACAAACAGAACAAGAAATGTGTCCAAGGCCTAACATATGAAACTGTAACCTCTCTGTACATCACTTTGACAATAAATAAGAAAAAAAAAAGAAAGAAAAATCCCTTCTCACTGGGGACTTCTGGGAAGGACTTGGTTCCTGAAGCAACCATGTGGCAAGACTCTTCCTAGAGGCCTTTTTCCTAGATGTAATTTACTCTGCATGGTACTTCCAAAATTTGCACCCATACCCCATGTTCAGCGAAGGGGTTTGGAAACTTACAGTTTAGTCATCTCTACTGGGAAGAGTTAAGAGATGAGCTGCTTTTCTCTTCGGCTGGAATAGTCATGGGTACAGTACCCCATTCCACTTTACCCTTTCCCTCTCTCTCTCTCTCTCTCTCTCTCTCTCTCTCTCTCTCTCTCTCTCTCTCTCTCTCTCTCTCTCTCTCTACCCCAACCCCCACCCCACCCCCCCAGTCCTAGGGCATGAACTCAGGGCCTGAGCACTGTCCCTGGCTTCTTTTTTGCTCAAGGCTAGCACTCTACCACTCGAGCCACAGCGCCACTTCTGGCTTTTTCTATATATGTGGTGCTGAGGTATCGAAGCCAGGGCTTCATGCATGCGAGGCAAGCATTCCACCATTAGGCCATATTCCCAGCCCCAGGAATATCTCTCTTTGTGTATGAACACAACAACCACACAAAGGTCATTGACAACAGAGCAGCTGTGTCCTAGTGGCTTTGCAGCAAGCCCTGATGGAAGATTCAGTCCATCCTGCCCACCCTGGAGACCACATCCCTAGGAACACAGGAAGATTTTGAGAAC
Source organism: Perognathus longimembris pacificus (assembly GCF_023159225.1). Taxonomy (NCBI): domain Eukaryota; kingdom Metazoa; phylum Chordata; class Mammalia; order Rodentia; family Heteromyidae; genus Perognathus; species Perognathus longimembris. The sequence goes on along the minus strand of NC_063182.1, from coordinate 25,652,336 downwards.
CTGGAAGGAGAGGAACTCGTTTCCCTCTGTGAAACTGGAGCTCACATTACTTGCATGGTTCGAGGAATTTAGATGATATTTTGTAGTCATTGGTTATTGAGGCTAGGACAGTTGGGTTTTACAAAGTTAAAAGAAAAGATGTCTCTCCTTTTCAATAACACACAATGTCTTTTCATTAGCAGTCTGAAATAGCAGGGTTTTTCTCTGTTCTTCTATTCCTTTGAAACCCTACTCATAATTAGCTTCCCACAGCTCCTCCTAGGTTTCTTCCACCATTACTCATCTGGCTGGTCTATTTGTGCTGTAGATTTTGCTTTCTTAACCTCCACTGTCTTAACCAAATTTAGTACAATTTTGTTATTTAAAGTCCATACTGCTGAACTTTGACAAATATAGGGCCTTCTCTCTCACTACTGTTTTTTTTGTGTGTGTTTCCAGATTAATGGAGGTCATAGAGGTTGTTCATCTGAGATCTGTAAATATGCATATTATAATGTATATGATCCATGATTTTGAACAGGAAAAAGTTGTATATTTCCATTAGTCTCTAACTGAAATTTAATATTACCTTATACTATTAACACGAGTCAAATCACAATGAAATAAGTAGAAAGTAGAGGACTGGGCGCACAGCACCTGTCATGGCTAGAACACCTGCCTACCTAGTGAAAGGAGCTGAGTTTAAAAAATGACATGGAACACAAACTACCTTCATATTGTATTCTAATTATTCCAGGTATCTCGAAATTCAATTAAGCTCATCATCAGCGAAAATTTTTCTAACTCAATGTGTCAAATAGTGACAATGGATCAAATGCTTACAAATAAGCCATACATAACTTCAAAATATTTCAATCTAATTTGTGTTCTTTATAGCCTTGTATTTTTGTACAAATATTTTGAAGAAGAATCAATGGACTTAATTTAACTGTCCAAGGGAATAATCACACAAAATGTTTAAAATTCTTGAGCTAGCCGTTTCTATATCATTGTAATAAAAAGATTAAAAACAAATGTCAACAGCAGATTAGTAAAATCAATTAGTTCATATATTTACAGCAAAACATTAAGCCATGTCTATAGAGGACTTTATTGGAATATATTAAAAATATTCTGCATATACTACATAAAAGGTCATGTATAATTTTAATAAGCCAAATACACATGCACTTACAATGTGTGCACATAGAAAATGAATGTTATATCACACATAATAATGCTCATGATGATTATAGATGATGGGAATTGTGTGTAATCTTTGTGCTAACCTAATCTTGTAAATTTTTTTCATGGACTTTTAATTTTTACAAGAAAAATGTAAATTATTATCATCCTTAAAAGAAATAAAGTTTTAATAAAGGACCTCAAATGACTTATAATTCTTAACTGATCATCTATGGTACTTATTCATTTAGCAAAACAAAACAAAACAAATGACTTCAATTCAATGGCCAATTCTATAAGCTTATTTAATGATTTCTACAAGGTCATTATGAAAGAAGGATCCACTGATTTCTCTACAAATTCTTTTGCAACAGAGCTAATTAAGCCCCACTCTCTATGCACCTTATTAGGTTGTGGTATCTGAAATCAATTCTGCATTTAGCTCCAGTACCAGACATTCATTCCTTTCAAAATTGTTTTGCCAATCAATAGTAGTTTTATCTTCAGAAAGTCTTTTTCTGATTTGTGTGTTTATTTTCCAAGTGTCTTGCAAAAAACATCTAGATTCATTCTATAAATCTAAGAATATTTAATAACACTGTTCTCCATGAAAACTATCCTCTTCTTACATAATTGTTCCATATCCTAAAACTTGAAAATTTTAAATTGTATTATTATTGTTATTTTCATGTCTGAATATTAGGAATTCCAAAATGTTAGTGTGACAGATATATCTTTCATACCTCGTATATACTACATTTGGCCTTAGCTAGAAAAAATATACTAGATGTTAAGAATTCTCCCAAATGAAGACTCCATGACTTAAAATACATAACTCTTCTAAAATTAGACCTTCATCTAATATGCAAGTTATGACTATAAAGCAATTAGCTGATAGGGCTGCTTTAGTTCATAAAAGTACAAGTAGTACTTGCATAAGAGATGAAAGCCACCTGTTGTGAGTCATGTCTTTAGGAGACATCAGACTAGCACCAGTGGCATTTACCTTTGCTCAGACCAATGTTAGGACTAAACTTTTTGAATTTAGTCTGCTCCACTTTATATTAAATCAACACCTGTTTGGGCAGATACATTTGTCTTTTAAAGTTAGACTTAAAAGTCATCAATAGCTAAAGGTAATCAAGAGTAGGAGATGGGGTCCTAGTTGCACTAGGGACAAAGAAGTGGGTGGAACAGTAGGATTAAGAGATACAAGATGCCTCTCTAATATATTAGCTATTCAAAATATTCAGTATTACTTGTGAGAGGACACAAGCAGTCAGAACAGATGGCACCTTGACTAAGAGCCAGTACTTTTTTGCAGCTGGGGGGGTGGGGTGGGAGGAGGTGTTTCCAGGGAAAAACTGTAGTATCTCAGGGATGAATGGACACTTGGGTTTCTGAGCTGTGCTATTATCAGTGAAATTTAGAGATAATTTGGGTTTATCAATATCTACCGAGTTAACAATCTTTCCTAAAGGTAAATCAGGCACTGCAGCTGTTGGGTGGACCTGTATTGGCCTGAAGTGCACTCACTTCCTGAATTGTTTGAAGTACACAATAACAGCCATATTAGAATTAACATGCAGGATTCGGGATGGGTATTTTGAAGAGCATCAATTAGCTCTCTTTAATCCTCTAACCTCATTAGGAATAAATTCCATGTCTTTGGCACTTTCTTTTCTTTCCCTCTCTGTCTCTTTGTCTTTATCTCTGTCTCTCTCTTTCAGTAAAAAGGTTTGAACTCAGTCTCTTGATTACGAGGCAGGCTCTCTACCTCTTGAACCACACCTCTAATTTTCTTTTCAAACTTCCTTGTCCTAGCAGTGAACAAAAAGTTTGGTCCATATAGTGATTGCATTTTTTTTTAAAGCTGGAAGAATAACATGTCTGTTAAAGAAAACTGCAAAGCAAAATGCATATGTAAAGTTTGAAAACTGAAATAATTTTAGATTAATAAATTATCTTCATTTTGCTGGAGATAAAAATCGTTTAACAGGGGCTGGGGATATGGCCTAGTGGCAAGAGTGCCTGCCTCATATACATGAGGCCCTGGGTTCAATTCCCCAGCACCACATATACAGAAAAAGGCCAGAAGTGGCACTGTGGCTCAGGTGGCAGAGTGCTAGCCTTGAGCAAAAAGAAGCCAGGGACAGTGCTCAGGCCCTGAGTCCAAGGCCCAGGACTGGCAAAAAAAAAAAAAATATTTTAACAGGGCTGGGAATATGGCCTAGTGGTAGAGTGCTTGCCTCCTAAACATGAAGGCCTGGGTTCGATTCCTCAGCACCACATATATAGAAAACAACCAGAAGTGGCACTGTGGCTCAAGTAGTAGAGTGCCAGCCTTGAGCAAAAAGAAGCCAGGGACAGTGTGCAGGCCCTGAGTTCAAGGCCCAGGACTGGCCAAAAAAAATTTTTTTAAGATTAAAAAAAAAATCTTTTAACAGTGAATCCACTAATACTTAGTCCTGGCTCAAAATATTTTGGATAGCTGCCTACTTATGAAAAACCATGCTTTCAAAGCTTTTTTAATTAGTACATGACTTCAAAAAACCACAAGTATATGTGAATCTGCCTTTAACTCCTTGAAGTGTGTCATATTTTTAGCCAAAAAGAGCCTTCCTTTTAATAGGTTAGGCTTGAGGCTTTCCTGAGACTGGGGCTACTATATTGTGGCTGGCTGCTGACAACCTATTTTAGTCAAGGAAACTGAACTACCCCCCCCCCCCCCATGTCTGCACAGCTAGTGAGTGATGAAGGCAGGGTTTGAATGTAGACAATTTGGTTCCAGAGCTGAGTATCGTTGAGGAATACAGTATAAGAAATAGCTTCCTTTTCATCTTCAATCAATTAATCAATCAATGGAGTAGGAGCTGAAAGATTTCCTGCAGTTGAGGTACCTTACACTAAATCACAGACAGCAGCATAAGAAGGTATGAGACTTCACTGGGCATGCGTCCTGCAAACATTGATGTTCCAAGTAGGACAGGCTTTAGGCCCTGGGAAGACAAGTAAGAACCCCCTATGTCTTTCAGGTTGGTAAACACAACATGTAGAAATGATCTCAAGCTTTTGAATGCCTTTATCCACTTCTTCAGATAGGATAGGGACTAGACTTCATCCTGTGATTAGTTTGCATTCTGAATCCTATGTAATCATCCTTGATAAATTGCAAGATAGATATAGCAGAGATACACTGGTTTCTTCTTTCTTGATTCCCCCGGAGAAGCATATGCTCTTGAAAAATCTGTCTTTACATGAGTAGAAGTAGAGAAAGGAGTAGGCGACAGTTATAAATGAAGCATTTGGTTTATGAGTATCACAAAATCATTTCAGAAATGCAGGCAGCAATGTCCTGATGGTGCAGACTACCTTGTACCATTCTGGTATTCAGAGCCAGTTTCCAGCAGGCTCAGTGTTTCAGTTCAAATTTTATATTTGAAAAGATATATCAGGCCTATACTGGCCTTATTATCAGTATTGGAAAAGCCAATAACATTAATTGAACTTTGCACCTGCCACAGAGGATTAAGTTGTACATTAAAAAGAAGTTAATAAATAACCAAGAGAAGGCTATCAAGAACTTGGGAATAGTCAACTGTACTGAATGTCCAAGCAAACTGAGAGATTAAAACAGTAACTTTTTCACCTCAAAATTATGTAACTTGTGCTGAAAGGTTGGACTTGCAAGTGAAACTGGTGACTCTACTCCCTAACTTCTATTAAGATGTCCAGGTAAAATAAGGGTGATTTAACAATAACCTCAAGCCCCAATATTTAAAGTTATCCTATTGTGCTTGGTTCTTTTCTTTGGGGGGAGGGGGAGGGAAGGTGCCAGAGATTGAACACAGGGCTTGTGCTTGCTCGGCAAGCACTCTACCACTTGAGCTAGGCCCCTAGTCCTTCTGTGTTTCTCAGATCAATAAAACATGATGCCAAAAACTGAGAATGAAACAGGACAAATGGCCATTATAGCACATAATGCTTTAGGGGAACTATGGTATAAGGTCCTAAAAAGATTCACAGGAATACAACTCACTGACCACTGGAAGAGAAGTATCTCCATTGGTCCCAGGACGAAGTCTTGGTTTTCACGTCTGTTCACTCCATGTGGTTTTTCCCTCAGCAATCATTATTGGGTTTCATAATGATTAGTTTGTGTATGAAAAAGGAAAGCTCCAGACTATAATTTTATACATACTTAGAAGAAAACATATGAAGAAAATTCAGTAGCAAGACAAGTAATCTCCTGGAGCCTGCTGTGACCAAAAGTGTACCTGTGAGAAAGACAAGCTGATAAATGCATGTAAGCCTCACTGCAGGGCACAAACCACGGGGTGGGGGGGGGAAAGCTCTCCCAACCCCCATACCACATAAGGAGCCCTGCTTTCCCATCCCTTCGGAAACAGAATCCATAGCAGCACAGAAGACATGGCAGCTATTTGGACCATCAAGTCACACATTCAATACCAAAGCCAGGGATATGGAGAAGGGGACTCTTATTTAATTTTAACAAGCAAGTAATAAGAATTCTTATTAATAATGATCCAAGAAAGTTAAAGTGGAGGATCTGATGTAAAAACCAAATTAATCAAGAGGATAGAAGCTAGCGTAGGTGCTATGTCAACGGGCAGGGCACACAGCCTAGTGGATGATTCCTCTGCTCAGCCTGCCTAGGACCTTCTGCATGGATTTCCCAGTTCTCTCACTTAGAGACATAGAATAGGTTAATTTTTTTTAATGTTGGCTTTAAATTTTTGGTTCTTACTGTCTATGAGAGACAGTTGCTTAATGGCTCCATGCCTTGGCTTCCTTACTTGCAAGTAGGAGTATCAATAAGACATACCTTACTGAAAACAACTACTACTGTGCTTGGCACATAGAAATGACTAAAACAATGCAAGCAATTTTATTACAGTTGATAGGTAGTCCCCCCTTAAAAAATGCACCCCACTCCTTGCAGCTGTATTTATGCTTTGACAGATAGAAAGGTAGCTTCCCATTCTTTCTTGGCCATGGATCAAGTAAATTAAGGAATTCCCTAATTTTTTAAAAATTATTTTTGCATTTCTATAGTACCCTATGTACACACACATACACACACACATGCATGCATGCACGCAAAATAATCTTCTAAAAAAAAGGAATAAAAATTAAGATCTGTGTAGTTTTCAGAGTAGATAACTGAGAAGGGGAGAAGTTAGGAGCCTGTGTTCTTCCCAGAAGGGAAAATGAAGCAATTGAAATACTGGGAAGGAGATTCCTATGGGAGAAAAGAAAGGAATGATATAAATAACTGAGGATGACCTCTGAGAATTAACTGAGATACAACTCACTCTCCCTGACAAAGAGAATGCCATCCTGCCTGTCATCTAACCTAGTGATTCCTAAATAAATATGTGTTAGGATTATGAACAATTGTGAAGAAATGAAAATCTTGATAATGCTAGACATGTAGACATTAAGGTTCAAAAACCATATGAGTCATGACATGTGACTTTCTTCATTGACTGCACTGAAAGGGGAACACACCTGTATTTCTTAAATACGGAGCATTCGTCTATCAAGCTGTCCTTACCCTTAGACTAAACTTATTGCAATAGGCTGGAGTTATTCTTCATTCCACTCTTACTGGGTTCATTTTCTGCAAGAGCCTAAATGATTTTTATGAAATACAAAAAAACAATCTATCCCTAGTTTGAATATCCTACGCAGAATAAACAGAACATCCCTCCATGGCTTGCAAGGTCTTGCATTATCTGTCCTTGCCTTCTCTTTTTGTTTTTTAAGTCACCTTGCATCTCCATTCTTTGTTAAAAGTTGACATGCTGGATTTTTATCTTAGCTGATTCCTTCCTCAGGGGCTTTGCACTGACTGATTTTTCCTTTCCTTACAGCTATTCATCATTCTTAAGTCCTGGTTCAAATATTACTACCCTTTCCAAACCATCCGATCTACAGGAAGACTTTTCAACAATTTTATGACCCATTTTATTTTCTTTACAGTACTGAAAAAATGTATATGTATCTGCAATCATAGCTTTGTAAACAAAGCTTCATTAGAATAGGATCAGTTTACCCAGTACCTACTATTGGGCCTTCCATAAACTTAGTTCCACTGGGTGTTTGGTGACCACGTTCATCAAAGGTAACTTATAGGCAAAAGGAAAGGAAGGAAGGAAGGAAGGAAGGGAGGGAGGGAGGGAGGGAGGGAGGGAGGGAGGGAGGGAGGGAGGGAGGAGGGAGGGAGGAGAGGGAGGAAAAAAAGGAAAGGAAAGGAAAATATAAATTTCTAAGAAGTTGAATAGTCAGATACATCACTAGAGAAGTTTTCTCAAAGGACAAATTGAAAAAAATATGAAGGAGGGCTGGGAATGTGGCCTAGTGGTAGAGTGCTTGCCTAGCATGCATGAAGCCCTGGGTTTGATTCCTCAGTACCACATATATAGAAAAAGCCAGAGTGGCACTGTGGCTCAAGTGGTAGAGTGATAGCCTTGAGCAAAGAAGCCAGGGACAGTGCTCAGGCCCAGAGTCCAAGCCCTAGGACTGGCCAAAAAAAAATATATATATATATGCATATATATATGTATATGAAGATGTATATATATATGAAGAATCCATACTATATATTCAATTAATTATTGTCTTCCATCTAGCTTTTTTGCCTCCTAATGGTTGAAGACCATTCAGGTAATTCAAATAGGGAATCGAGATAACTCAGAAGACAACTGTCTACATCAATACTTAAAATCCAGGCAAGTGCAGTGGTTCGTGCCTGTCATCCTAGCTACTCAAGAGGCCGAGAGTGGGAAGATTGTGGTTCCAAGCCAAAATAAGCAAAAAATAAAAAAAGTTCACGAGACCACATCTCAACCAGTGAAAGCTACTACAGTGGCAACCACCTTTTATCCAAGTTAGATAGGAAACATTAAGCAGGAGGATCATGGTATACGCTGACCCAGGAAATAAGCATGAGAACTTATCCAAAAACAATGAAAGTAAAAAGAGTTCGGGGGCTGGGGATATGGCCTAGTGGCAAGAGTGCTTGCCTCGTATACATGAGGCCCTGGGTTCGATTCCCCAGCACCAGAGGTGCCAGAGGTGGCCAGAGGTGGCGCTGTGGCTCAAGTGGCAGAGTGCTAGCCTTGAGCAAGAAGCCAGGGACAGTGCTCAGACCCTGAGTCCAAGCCCCAGAACTGGCAAAAAATAAAAAATAAAAATAAAAAGAGTTCAGGCATGGTTCATATGGTAGAGTACCAGGCTAGCAAGTATGAGGGCCTGAGTTCAAACCCAAGTATTTCTAAAAAAAAAAAAAAAAAAAAAGCAAGAGAAAAACTCAGACTCCGGAAACTATTAAGAGGATCTTAGATTCACTCTGTCTTTCTATACTGATAACTCAATTACTGGAATATTCCTGAAATCATAAACAATGAAATATTTATAAAAATTGAACATTATTTAAAAACAAGTAGATGAATGAAACGCCTCTTCCTAGGAGTAAACATACATTTAATGCTATAATAAACTAATATGAAATTTGAGGTTGTAAAGGATGTCATTGATCTCTTACATTAAAAATCCTGGCACAAATATATTATCTGTTTGGTAATTTGGCACATTCATATTTCATAATTAGGACCATGACTTCTCTTTCATCATATGAAGCTAATTCTTCTTCCAAACTCAAAGTCAACCTTGCCTTGAAAACAGAAAAATGCTTTCAGTCTCTGTTGATGTTCAGATAACTGGCTATTCCTAACATTTAAGTAATCAACAGTGAAATGCTGCATTAAATAGCTATTCAAATACTTCTTGTCATAACAATGCTATGTCAATATCAATCTTATAACCTGTCATCATAGATGCTTCAAGATATTGGAGTTCATTTCCTCTTATTGTTTTCCAAAGCTGTGGACAGATAAGAATTTTCTGGGAGCCTCATACACATATGAATTTCTGAACCCTGTTCAGTGTGATTCTATTGCTATGGATCTAAATTGAGGTCCAGAAATATCAATTTGTTGAAAAGCCTTTCCAAGTGCTATTGAGGCCAGCCAGGGTAATAAAACAATGATTTTGATCCAACCTCCAGCCAATTCCAGAATCCTTTCACTCACAATTATAACAATTTTTTACTCAGGTGTGATTTGAGCTCTTCCAGGGGTGACAAGCCCATTTTTAGGTCAACCCTCATCAGAAATGTCTGAGTGACATAGAAAGCTTTTGTCTATGGTAAACTGAAACAGGTCTGCTGGCTGCATCCAGTTTTGCCCTCTGGCATAGCAAGGATAATTACATATGAAAGCCTTTTGTGCATTGTAATAGTATGGCTTTCAGGTTCCCCAGATGTCTTTTCTTCTGCTGAACAGCTGTGTGTTGTTTTTTTTAAATAAACAATTGATTCCAGATCCCATATCATCCAATGAATCACTTTCTTCTACCATCGCATCCAGAAACTTTTTCACCTCTGCCAAAACTCCAAACCCTAACCCTGGGCGTGAGGCAGGCCACCTGCCCAGCCATACCCTGGGACAGGGTACCAAAGGCAACAACAATATAGAGGGATTTTTTTCAGCAAGCTACAGTGAAACTGACAAAGAAAATGATGTGCCTAAGTGTATTGGATCTGAGAAAATTGTACCTTTTACCTATATTATGTCCTGTCCATATGCTTTGTAGAATTCTTTTTTTTTTTTTTAAAGTATAAAATAATCAATAGTTGGCTTAGGGGCTGGGGATATGGCCTAGTGGCAAGAGTGCCTGCCTCATATACATGAGGCCCCGGGTTCGATTCCCCAGCACCACATATACAGAAAATGGCCAGAAGTGGCGCTGTGGCTCAAGTGGCAGAGTGCTAGACTTGAGCAAAAAGAAGCCAGGGACAGTGCTCAGGCCCTGAGTCCAAGGCCCAGGACTGGCAAAAAAAAAAAAAAAAAATAGTTGGCTTAGTTAGTTTGTCTATTAAAATAAAAGTTAGCAATTCTATGCTGATACATCCTTATTTATTTTTAAACTGTCTCATCTTTGATGACCAAATATTGGTTACCCTGCCCTAACCTGGCACCCCTTGCTGATATACCTGAGTTGTAGAATTCAACCTTTGCCTCTAAGTACCCAAAATGTCCCATGGTGCTGTTGCTCACAAGCACTATAGTCTGACTCTTGGATCCAATGGAGTTTTATGAAAATACAGAGCCCCTGTAGTTCAGCAGGTCTAGAAGAATTTTTATCATCTGAATTTAAAAATAAATTTAAAAAAAACCTCTCTGATGGCCATTCAGGAATAACAAGGAGGGTGAATGAAGATGAATGTGATCGAAATATGAAAACAACAATGAAGGGCTGGGGATATAGCCTAGTGGCAAGAGTGCCTGCCTCGGATACATGAGGCCCTAGGTTCGATTCCCCAGCACCACATATACAGAAAACGGCCAGAAGCAGCGCTGTGGCTCAAGTGGCAGAGTGCTAGCCTTGAGCGGGAAGAAGCCAGGGACAGTGCTCAGGCCCTGAGTCCAAGGCCCAGGACTGGCCAAAAAAAAAAAAAAAAAACAACAATGAAAGCTGCTGAAATTGTTTTAAGAGGAGAGGGAGGTGGAGGCTAGAGTAAATGATAGGAGTGAGATTGGAATATGTTTGTACATGTGGTGATTCCACTATGAAACGAATCCTTGTATAATAAAAGCATGCTAATAAAAAAGAAAGAAAGCATATCCTGATATTCATTTACTTGGTGTATCTTTTCAATTCATTTATTACTTAACATCAAGGAACAGAGTTGATTTGTGCGGCAGGAGTGTGTCAGGAATATGATGTCAGCCAGCGAGCTATTTAGCTTCCTGCATTCCTCAGATATGAACACATCTATCGTTGTTACCCTAGGCTCATAGTTTAGCCTTTCTTTTGATAGGCCGGGTGTCTTTTGTTTTAGGTTCAGATACAATTACCTGATCAATTCCACTTTTTCACTTTCTTCATAGAAGAAATAATTAACAGAGTAAACTTAACCCAATTCTCTTGAATTTTTATGAATACTTTAGTTGAAGGATATATTTAGTCAGAACCAAATACTGACACCAACCCTCTCTTCTAGGCCCAAGCACCTGTTAGTACAACTTGAGCTCATGTTCACTCTTATAGAACCACCATCACAGAGGTGTTATTCTGAGCTTTAGACCAATACAAACTGACTTTTCTAAATCCAAGACATAGATATCCTTCAACAAATTCTCTGATATTTAAACGTGCAATTTCAAGTCATATATTTATTCAGGTCACACAACCCCAAGTTATAGATGTTACCATTGTTTTCAATATCTTTTCAATAGAGTATGTTATTTTTGAATACTGCCTTTGCTATCTAACATCAAATCTCTTCACATCCTATCTGATGTAATGGATCAGATGCTTTGTAAACTTGGTCTTGTTATGTAAACATCTTGTTGCCATTCAAATAATTGATAGAATCATTTTGAACAGATTGAGAGAAATGGATGATTTCCTAAAACTTTCCTTCCAACTCTGTTGTTCATCTACCTATATGCTCATTGAGCATGTATCTTGGCATTGTCTAGCATGATGCAATATATGTGTTCACAGTTAATACAAATTGTATTTCTGGAAAAATGTTAATTTACTTCAAAAGACAACACAGAACAAATTTTTAAACATCATAGAGTACTGAGAATGTGATCAAAAGCAACTGCAAGAGAGGAAAGAATGACTGTGGTCTAACATATTTTTTAAATTGTGTTAACAGTTTCTTTCTTTTTCTATAAGCTCTAAAATTTTCTGGTTAGAAAACATAGTTTTTGTAAATCCACACTAAGATTACAGGGGGGAATTTTCAAAATCTACTACAGATATACTACCAGCATCAGAATGGGCTAAGATGTACTGTGATAATAAGGAGCCCTAAAATCTCACTGGCTTATGCTACCCATTGCTATTTGTGCTCATTGAATGCTGCTGCTGATTCATGTCGTGCTCATTCAAAAGTCAGACTGAAAGTGCAATCCTACTTGTAACATACTTCTGGTGTGTAGCAGAGACAGAGAGGTGGCAGAAAATACAATAGATCTTCAAAGGTTCTGTGCAAAGTGGATCCTGCCCAAATGTCACATACACACAAACGACCACAGCAAGACACATGGCCAAGTCAACACCAACGAAGTGAGAAATACTAGCTTCCTCTACATCAGGACGTCACTCAAAGAGCCAACAGGAAGAGCTAATACATATCATGTACTTAACACAATCACATCCCTTCTTATCAAAACTGAGGTTACTGTCTTCATTCCTTTGAATATATCCCCTTTTCTGTAAAAAAAAGGAGATAATATGATAGTTGTACAATCATATCAGTAAGATTGTTTATAGTTTAGATTGTAAGTTCTCTTGATATTGAGATTTGAATTTCTCTAAAATGTGTATGTTACTGTTACTTTCTCTTATCATAGGTGTCAATGACATTTTACATTGATCTCTCAACATTGCTGGCTTAAATGTTCTTATTCCTGGAAATAGACTGGAGAAAAAATGGAAGCACAGTGTTTTCTTTTAATATCACACTATCATTCTCAGGCAATGGACCTATAATTTTCATCTATCTATTGTTCCAAAAATAGCTATAAAAACTGCTGCTGCTGTCTCTAAGTGGTTTTTGCCAGTCTCAGCTAATCTTCAGCTTTAACTTGAAATTCTTATCTTAGTCCCTGTATTTTCCTGCCATATACTTTCTCATCTATTATTTAAATAGATCTCCTCCAGTCTTAACAGGCAGGTTCCTGGATTCTTTATCTGCCTCTATTTTTCTTTCCATTGAGGATATTTTTAACTCTGTAGCTAGAACTTCAAACTTTAGTTCTCCTCACCACCAAGGAATTACATTAATTGTTTAAATCTTGATATGTCTTCACTTTTAAATATTATATTTCAATGTAGAGGCAAACACTAAAATGTACATTTCAACAGAAAAATAGATTTCAGAAAAGAGCAGAACTTAGGTACAATAAACTTATGTCAAGAGCATATGCTAAAAATGTAATGATAACCACTAAGAAAGATATAAAGTGTTTTTAAATACTATTTCACAGCCCATATTTGGTATCCTTGTGATATTGTTATGAAAAGTAATATAACATAAAGTTTAAGGTTTAGAGATTAAATTCAAATTTTACCTTTATACTATGGTTTATATGATTTGGGACAAGTTATCTCTCTCTACATTGGATTTCCTCACCTACATCATGATAGTAATTATAGTACTTCCCTTTTACTGCTATTAATATGATTATGTATATATAAAGTGTGTGTGTGTGTGTGTGTGTGTGTGTGTGTGTATACAGTTACTGGCATATCACTCCATGTACCTGTTAATATTAGGTCATATAGTTAAAGTTCCTTGTGCCATGTCAGTTTTTCTGCTTCTGGTGAAATATAGACATTAGAATTTCTTGCATTTTTGCAATCATTCTGTTTAAAGCTTACTGAAGCACATGCGAGTCTGGCAATCCCCTACAGAAGGCGAATGGAGTTATTGCAGCTCATGGTAGTGTGCTGGGGAAACAGGTTGCCTCACTTTCTTCCTGACACTACAAGGAGGGCAATGAAGAAACAGAAAAGGCAAGGGAGCCTTAATAACACAGAAAGAGAGTTGCATTAACAAATGCTTAGGACTAGAAAGGAAGCAGAATCTTGTGGATATGTTCAATAGAGCCCAGAAGGCATCTATAGTGACAATAAAAGGGGGCATGGCAAAGATGGCGCCTAAATCCTGCACAGGAATTCTGGGAAAGACAGGATCACAGTAGACACTTGGAGTGAGAGGCTCACCAAAAGTCCTTCAGAATATTACTACTACACCTGTTGACCCTCCTAACCACATGTGTGCATGCGCGCATGTACATGCATGGATACACACACACACACACACACACACACACACACACACACACATGCACCCCTCAGAGTACAGAGAAAGAAGAAGCCCTACACAAAGACTCCTACAGAATGAGTGCTGCCTGGAAAATTTAGAGACTGCTGGTGAAAGTTTGATTCCCTGTCCACCCCAAATCTTGCAATGATATGATAAGCTCTTCTGGAAAAGAACCTGCCTATACATTAATGAAGTAACAAACACCATCAGCCTGGAACAATCAACCTAAATATTTACTCTACAACAAAAGCTAATAATCAGCAGCCATCAGACATATGAGGAACACTAACATCATTAAAGAGAAAGATTGAGATTAAACATCAAACAATAGAAGTAAGAGAAAACCTTAGAAATGCAAAGAACAGAAAAATACTTTTTAAAACCATCCAATTAGGCTGATCATGACTTCTAAAATAATTCTGCAACCATAAAAACAAGAACATGAGTCTATAAAAATGATAGATGTAACAATACAGCTAGCTCTTAAAAATTTGAATGCAAAAATCAAAAAGTCATAGGATATCTATAAAATAAAAATGTATCAGAACATAGAGTCACAAAACAAAAAAGATCAAAGAGATGACAGAAAATAAGAATCACGAAGTACTAATCCATAAAGTTCAATGTTCAACCAATTGGAGTTCCAGATAAAGAACAGAGAAAATATAGAAAAGTATTTTTTTTGAAAAAAAAAACTTTCAAAAAGGAATGAAAATATTTGAGCCAAAGGAAGATAGAACCATCAAATTGAAAGGACTTCTAAAACTGTGCTCAGAAAGATAAATGTATAGTCTCATATTTAGACATATATTCACAAATAAAGATAAGAAAGCGGGCTGGGAATATAGCCTAGTGGCAAGAGTGCTTGCCTCATATACATGAAGCCCTGGGTTCAATTCCTCAGCACCACATATATAGAAAAGGCCAGAAGTAGTGCTGTGGCTCAAGTGGCAGAGTGCTAGCCTTGAGCAAAAAGAAGCCAGGGACAGTGCTCAGGCCCTGAGTTCAAGCCCCAGGACTGGCAACACAAAGATAAGAAAGCACTGGAACAATGCCACTTGTGTTCTAAGGGGAGATAGTTTTGAAGATGACAACAATTAACAACCAAATTTTCAGATATGCAAAAAAAAGTGACCTCCACTAGTCTAACTCACCTCACCAATGCTTTCTAACCAAACTACTTGCAAAAATAGTCCAACCAGTAGAGGTTAAAAGAAAATTTAGTGTTTTCAGGGAATCTGATTTTACCTCGTGGTCTTTGATCCATTTGGAATTGATTTGGGTGCAGGGTGATTTGTAAGGATCAATTTTAGTTTGTTACAGGTGTTGTACCAGTTTTGCCAGCACCATTTGTTGAAGAGGCTGTCTTTCTTCCATCCTATTCTTTTAGCTATTTTATCAAAGATTAAGTAGCCATAGGTCTGCGGGTTCATTTCTGGGTCTTCAGTTCTGTTCCATTGGTCCTCAGGCCTGGTCTTGTGCCAATATCAAGCTGTTTCTATTACTATGGCTTTGTAATGCAGTTTGAAGTTTGGTATTGAAATTCCAAGGTGCACAAAAACAGTCACAAATCTGTGACAGTTAAGTGATACAGTAAAGACTATGATTTTCTCTCTCAACAAGAAAAAGCAAGGATGATTAGAATATACATTAAAAAATAGTTCCAAATAAGTGATGGGACCATGAATGCTTCTAAGCAAGAGTAATAAAGAAAACCGTTTGGCTCCAATAATGAAAACATTGTCCTTTTAGTGATGAGAGTCAGAACATTGAACACATGGGAAAAAAAGTATAAATTAGTACTATATTTCAATGCATAATTCTCATAATTATACAGTTCAGTAAAAACCACTGATTTGCTTTAGAATAAAACTATAATTTATTTATATAGTTAAAATGTTAGTGTGAGGAAAAACTATAATTGGTAGAAATTAAAGGGAGGATAAAAAATATAGGTGAGGTAAAACGGAAAAATTTTTAAGTATCTGGGCTCTTCTTACATAGTATTCACTCACCAGATACATTTAAATTTGAAGGAACAACAAATAGAACACACTGATATTATAGATATAAAATAATTTATAATATCAGGTAGAAAACTCAAGTCAACAGGGCAATATCAAATATTGGGAATAAGAATGCAATATAAATTGAATAGTGTTTCAAAAGGCTGAATCCACAGAATTCAGAACAGAAAACCATAAATAATATTTTAAATTGATTAATCAAGAAATATGAGCATATATACACATTACTAGATCTATAGAAAAAGATTTTTTTTTGGTTGAAAATATTTACTGAGATTTCCAAGAGCATAAATGAAGTAGTATATTTTATTACTAATTTTTGGGGCTCTTTTTTTTTTGTACCTTGCTCTTTATTTTGGCAAGTGCCTCTTATGCAAGAAAAAGGCGTAGGCCTATGGAGGTAGGGAGCTGTAATGAACGATGTATTGATGTAGTATAAGCCACAGCCATCTCTACGGGAGATATGGACAGCCCCAGGTTGGGGAGCAGCTCCCTGACTGGGTTGGCAGGAGAGAAATGTCATCCCTTGGGTAACTACAAAGCATTTGGAGTCATTTTTCAGAAGCCCAGGAAAGAGAAAAATGGTTTTGAGCTTAATTAGAGATGGGACTTTTCCTGGGTAGCTGTTCTGTCAGGCTCAGTTTTCAGTATGCCCTGATATCTCCAACCTTGCATTGGGACTTAAAAGGATAAAATACACTGCTGTTGAGGTTGTTTTTAACTTCACTAGTAGTAGTACTAAGTTAAATACTTCCCCAAACAGTGGGTGCTACTCAGTACTAGACACTGCAGGAAATGCAAAAATAAACAAGGCAGGATTCTTACTCTAAGAGAGAAAGAAACCACTTACAAACGCCGAGTAAGAGAGAGTTGTGCAGAGTTGATTTTATTAATTCTAGTTTATTTTGTGATTATTTATTTTGTGTGGTTCCCCCCCCCCCCATCGCTACTCAAGTTACACGGTTCACTTTTTACACAGTGTACATTGAATACAATGACTGCATTTGCTCACTGTTCTTTTTAATCTCAGATTGAGAATAGGTCACCTGGAGCACAAAGAAGGAAGAAACTGCTTCCAATTTAGGAAGGGATCAGGAAAGGCTGAGTAGGGAGGTATAAGAAAGGAGTTGAATTCTGGGCCCCGAGTCAACAGGATGCCTGCAGGCTACTTCTGTGCTGCTGTTGGACTTGATTTAAGTGATATTATCTAAGCTGAAGCTGTCCTGGCCAAAGTCAGTGTTATTATCTATACTTGGAAGTGCATTGAATTTGCGATTAAAGGCCAAGGTCATTATAAATACTTCACTTACCCACACATTTGTGTTGTCCTTGAAAAATAGGAATTAGTCAAATACAAATAAAGCATAGTGCAGAAGTTCATATGTGGTATAAGCAAATCAGAACTCATTTATTACTCGTTCTGAATCCCAAATTCTAGGTTAGTTGCATTTTTTAATAATATATTATCAGGTGCATGTTTTACATTTGACCTTCAAATCCAGAAGAATAAAGAACCAGAGTTTGAATTGGAAGTAATCTCAACTATTCTTCACTATAACCCTGTCATTTTACAGATGAATAAACAAGGCCAAAATAAGACAAATGTGACTGCCCAAAGTTACATGACCATGATGGCCAGCAAAGCCAATACTGATACCAAGTTTTCCATGGTCTAGAAGCTTTTTGTTCTGGATTCTATGCTGAAAGAAAAATGAAAATGCAGAAAAATCGTTAAAGATAATTTTGAAAGTAGTCATTAACAATGGTAACAATAAATCCAAGATTCTCTATTTTTCTGAAACAAATTCCAAATCATAATTAAGAGCTTTTAAAAAATTGTTTATACTTGAATTCATGGTTTATTTTTATTGTTGTTGTAGTGTTGATATACAGAGGGTTTATAGTTAGATGAATCAGGTAATGAATAATGAGTACAATTCTTTTTGAGTCATGTCCCCCCTTCCATTTGTCTCTCCTGGTTTTTCCCTCCCCTCCCCACCCAGAAAACATCCCGTTCATTTCTGCATAGTGGCTAGTGAGTATTACTGTTGTTTTTGTTCACCCTAGTTCCACCTTTACACTTAAAATTCTTTTATACTTGATCAAAATATAACAGATACCAAAGTAATATTTATTTCTAAGATATTTTGGGTATTATGTTACTTAAATAATTAAATAACTTCCATATCCCTTAGATAAAGAAGCCAGGGAAATAGTCAATACTTATTCATCCATTAATATATTGCTTTCATTTTATCAAAGAAGAAATAGATTCATTTAAAAGTTGGTATTCTCTTACTTTTCCCTAGTACTGTATATCCAGGAACTTTTTTTTTATTTCATTAATTTTTTTTCTCAGTATGTTTACCAGGCTTGAACTTGCAGTCATCCTAGCTCAGCCTCCTGAGTTCTGAGATTACTGAAGTGTGTCACCATGCCTGGCTGAGACACTGTATTTTAAAATTAGGCTATTTTATAGCAGAGTCTGTGCTGCATTTATGTACAAGTTCTTCAGTATCTGCCATTGCATTCATCTTGTACAGAATACACTCAATAAACATTTATTGAATAAACAAATAAAATTTTAATCTTTGTATATTGTGTTCAATATGGTAAATGTGGCATTATTTGTAGGAGCACAAATTTTTCTTATTCTTCATTTTAAATCAACCCATAATTTCCTAAAGAAGGCTCCATGAGCTGAGCGCTGGTGGCTCACACCTATAGTCCTAGCTACTCATGAGGCTCAGATTGCAGTTCAAAGCCAGCCTGGCAGGAAAATCTGAGATGCTTATCTCCAATTAACCACCTAAAAACCGGAAGTGGAGCTGTGGCTCAAAGAAGTAGAGTGCTATACTTGAGGACAGAGAGAGAGAGAGCAAGAGAGACAGAGACAGACAGAGACAGAGACAGAGAGAGAGGCAGAGAGACAGAGAAAAGGAGAAGGGGAGGGGAGGGGAGGGGAGGGGAGGGGAGGGGAGGGGAGGGGAGGGCCCAGGCACGGAGCTAAGGCCCTGAGTTTAAGCCTCACAACTGACCCAAAAAAAAGGCTCCCTGATTGAAGATGTGCCTTTATACCTATCCATAATCAAACTTCAGTTGATAAAATGTGCTCAAGGTAGACTATTTCTTTCCTCCAACTCATGGGTGAAAGTTATAGGTGAAATTTATGCTTTGTTTCAGACTATACTTCCAGACTCAACCAGCCACTAGTCTCCAACTCAAATCACCAGACGCCTTCTATGAAAGTTATTCTAAACACAAGAACGTCATTTAAATGTTATGCATGCAAATAAGATGTTAACATCACTGTTGCTATCTTTTCTGAGCATTTTATTAACAGGCAAAAATGCTGTTTTGAAAAGTGGTTCTTCTGACACTTTGCAATTGTTTTATCTTATTTTATTTTTGTTGGTCATGGGGCTTGAACTCTGGGCCTGGAGAGCTGCCCCTGAGCTCCTGGTCTCCAGGCTCACACTCTACCAATTGAGCCATGGTGCCATTTCCAGTTTTCTGGTGGTTCATTGCAGATTAGAGTCTTATAGACTTTTCTGCCTGGGCTGGCTTTGAAGCACAATCCTCAGATCTCAGCCTCTTGAGTAGCTAGGATGACAGGCGTAAGCCACCAGCTCCCAGCTCCAATTGTTTTAAGTGTAACTGAACTGATGAAACTTCTACTTATAATCTAACCTGCCATGTGTTCACCCAAACAAAAGTGACATTAGAATCTTTAACTTAGCTATTTAAGTATTTGCCCATTTAGCATGCTGAAATATTACAAATATGGTCATTCTTGTTATTTGTACATATAGTACAATTTTGTTATTTGTATATATTGTACAAAAATCTAATGTGATAATTATCTTTCTTCCACTCATGAAGAGATAGCCATAAACTAAATATTGAGAGAAATAAAAACACAGCAGCAAAAAGTTAAAAACGTCATGTTCTTCCTGAATGCCACTGAGTCGCCATGTCTGCACCTTAGGTTTCTCTTTCTGAGAAACAAAGGCCTGAGTCAGAGTTGCAAAGGAGAGAAAAACTGGGAAATGGTGGTTTGCAAGTTATGCTAACCTCCTTTGGACAGGTAACTGTGGCTCCTCAAGACCTCCTGCTGCCCTGTGTCCCAAGTCCACATCAGAAAGTGACAGCAGTCCAGGGAGAGAGGGAGCCAAGGAGACTGGGACAAAGACCGGCCTTGATGCTCAGAACCTGGCCATTCCCCAGGACTTGGCCACACCTCGAGAAGGAAAATTTTTGTGCTCACTCTGGAGGGAGAAAAGTTCTGGTAGATAAATTTTGCGCTCTTCTAACAAGATTGAGTCAGGGATGAACATAATTTAGAAAATGTTGATCTAAACAAAGTTTTGGGAAGATTTTTAACAGGGAGTGGAGGAATGACAGTGTAATCCTTTTATAAACCTAAGTCCCCGTCCTGTTGTTTGCCTGGAACACTTCATGGCTTCCTTACTGATGGCACAAGAAAAAGAAATCTATAAAAGTATTTTGCAAGTATTTTTCGAAAGGAAAAGGTATTCAAAGGTATTTGATCATACCTTTTCATATAGGTACATGAATTAGCATATAGAAATATTATCTTCTAGAAATTGATGGTTTTCTTTACGAGTTTAGTTCTAGATGTGGTCTGAACTTTTGTAGCCCTCTGGAGAAGAAAATAGTTGAAGCTTCCAGCAAGGTCACAGAGGTCTGTTTGTTTGCTCACTAAATCGTTCTGTGCTGGCTTTTCTTGGCCTGAAGAAAGCACAGTTAGACAACTGCAGTAATTATTTCCATGACACTGACCTGTAAGCATTCATATGTGTTTCCTTAATTTTAAAATGCTCTTTATATGAGCATTTTCAGTCATTTTCTATTTTCTTTCCTATTCTTTTCAAATTCTGTCTTTTCTCAGTTTAACATCTTCTTTCTTTGCCATTTCCAAATAGTTAAGTGCATAACAGAAAAGAAGCAGAGAGAGCAAAGAGAATAAGTGCCTGGGCATGACATTCCTCGGGAATAATTTCCCAGGCAGGGTCTGTGAGAGGAAAACAAAGGACTGAGAGTGTGAAGAGCCTGGCTTCTGACCATCTTCTCAGAGTTGACAGTGTTGCCTCCAAGCAGGTGCTACATTTGGTTCCACAATATTAGAAGAAATGACTTACCCCAGAACTTCAGATTTGCATGCCACTGCCTGATCACACCTCTTGTAGTTACTATAAACAGATATTCTTGCATAGAGCCTAAAATTGCTCATAAATAACAAAATCAAACTGCATCATGACCTTTGCAGGAAGGGGGATAACTTGTAAGTGTATAATATCATACATTGTGTGATCCTGTTTGGATAGTTCTTCTTTCTCAACCATGCCTACAGGCTCAAGAAACCTCTCTGACCTATGAGAGAAATGGTGACAGATGTTATTATAAGTATAGAATGCCAGGACACAGGTTACCACAGAATTCTGTATCTTACCCTTGATGCTCCAGCTGTTTAACACCACTATAGTTCTCAGAACATGGAAGCTGTCCCGTGCTGTAGCACATGTTGTGTTGTTCTCTCTGCCTAAAATACTTGTGTCTGTTTTGCTAATTCCTCCCTAAAGAGTGAGTCAGCTCAACTCCACCTTTAGTGTGTGGTTTTTCTCTGATTAATCCCTAATTGCAGGTATTCACCTACAATGTGCTGAGCACTGTGCTTGCTGCTGAGCTGGAAAAGGAAAACAGTGAGCTTGTCCTCAAGATGCAAGATATATTAGCATGGTGCTCACAATGAGATCATTCAGGACCAGAGAGAGGAATTGGGAGCAGCTTCTAGGAGAGGGTAATAATTTGCTAAAAATGTGAA
Organism: Perognathus longimembris pacificus; assembly: GCF_023159225.1. Classification (NCBI taxonomy): domain Eukaryota; kingdom Metazoa; phylum Chordata; class Mammalia; order Rodentia; family Heteromyidae; genus Perognathus; species Perognathus longimembris. The sequence continues at coordinate 25,630,366 of NC_063182.1, read as the reverse complement.
AGACAAATAGGAATTATTCGGGAAAAGGGAAGAAAAAAGGAGGGTATCTCAGACACAGTCTAGAAATGAAGCAAGAGTAGGAGAAAGAATTCTGATTGGTTGGGAAATATTCCATTCAAATTTAGATATTTAGATATTCTTCTTTTCTTTCTTTTTTTGTGATAGTACATTTTTATTAGTGTATGCTAGTTACACAAAAAGGTTTTATTACTCTATTTTATACATGCACGTGATATACTTCAATTATTTTCACCTCTCTATTACTCTCTTATCCATCACTCTCTACAATTTTAATGAGTTTCATTATTTTGGTTTTATAATGTGTGTATTTTCACCATAGCCTTTTAAGCAGAAGAATGAGATGAGTAGAAGTATCTTTTTAAAAGTGTAAATACCAGGCAATTATAAAAAGACTGTGGAAATCAGAAATCTTATTCATAAAAGAAATCATGTGGACTTAGTGTGAAATGAACATGGGAAACAAGTGAGAGCATTTAAGGACTTGGTGATTACTGACACACTGTGGGCATAAAGGCACTAAGGGGAAACCCCAGACTTCTCTGTTTTCCTATGTGGGTGGAAGGTGGAGTTTTTATTGAGATCAGGAATGCAAAAGGAAGCACAGAAGTACTGAGTTAAGTTTTGAATCTGCTGACTAGCATAGTCCTATGGAGCATCCTTTGGGAGGTGACTGCTTACTCCTCTAATTACCCCATTACTGTGTAGAATTACCCCATGTTACCAGACTGGGATTGTGTATATCTACTTTTGACTTTCCCAAGGTAGGAAAGGCCCTCCAAACTAAACACCTTTACTAAGAATTGTCCTCAGTTATGCTAGGTTCCCTCATTTTTTCTGTCTTCATCTTTGTCTCTGCCTCTATGTCTCTATGTTTCTCTCTCTCTCTTTCTCCATTGCAGCAGGCTAATGTAGAAGAAATCCTCTGCAAGAGCTGTAGTCCATTACCTCCGCTAGAGAAAGCAAAACATGGACTGAAAAAAAAACAACCAACTATTTCCTCTGTAATTACATAAGTCACATTTTTAAAAGAACTGTTGTTTCAGAACAGAGCATTTCCTAAAAATGAATAAAGGCATGAGCATTGCTCCTCTTCTAAGATTCCAACGTACCAACAAAACGTATGTAGAGTTTATGATTAAAATGATGTTTGACGCTAATCTAGAAAGCTTTTAGCTGTGAAGATCAGAGTTCAAGGCCTCAGAAGGGTCTGTGGTTTTCCAACTGGATTATATTACTAATGATAAGATAGAACATTACATCATGTGGGATTTTCCTCGCAATTTTGGTACCCTTTAGGTGCAATTTAGAAAGGATTGAAATAATGGAAGAAATCTCAAGACTAATCTTGGCTTGTGGATATTGGAGTTAAAATTTCATCCTTGGACAAATGTTTCTAGTTGCTGGTATTCTTTCCAGATATAGACAGACAGACAGACAGACAGATGTGGATATGTCATGAGCTATTACCTACATGAACTATATTTTATAATCTTGGATATATTGAAATATACAAGTATACACTCATTTTCAGAACATTTCCCCTTCATACATATTTTAGTTCAATTGATCATTCCTAATGAATAGTACAATTCTTCTTTCAATGTTCCTGTTCACTCCTGTTAAAAGAAAGAATTCTAAGGGGCTGAGAATGTGGTTTCCTGGTAGAGTGATTGACTGGAGTACATGAAGCCCTGGGTTCGATTCCTCAGCACCACATAAACAGGAAAAAGCCAGAAGTGAGGCTGTGGCTGAAAAGGTGGAGTGCCAGCCTTAAGCAACAACAACAAAAGCAGCAGCAGAAGAAGAAGCCAGAGTCAGTGCTCAGGCCCTGAGTCCCAGCCCCAGGACTGGCAAAAAGAAAAAAAAAGTTCTAAAAGTTGTTATGCTACAGCAGTTGGCAGCAGCCCCCAGAGCAGGTCAACTTGGTCAACTTGCTGAAGAGAAATGGATGTTGTACTCGGCACTCATTGACTTTCTGCCTTTGGTGTGACAAATTAAGAGATGAGTCATTTTCTTCTTTTCCTAACGAACTTTACATGCTTAGGATCAGTAACTCATCAGAGACAAAACTAGCTTTATAAGTACAAGCTGATGAGATGCCACAATGATTCATTTCAAAGGTGGTGGATAATTTCAAACAACTGCTGAGAGTCCTTGCTGTTCCCTGAACTTGGAAGGCTCGTTCTAGCACAGGCACAAATTCAGCTTGCCATATGACCAAAAGTGAGATCATACGAGCTGATTCTGGTAGAGCCCCTGAGAGTGCGGTAATTCATGCTGTCAGTTACTATTAGCAGCAATTTGCTTCTGGATTGATTCCCATAAGCACTCATGTGTGCATTCTGCACAAAGGAGTAGAGTGCAATATTCTCTTGGATTTCAGGGACTTAGTGTGCTTTCGATATATAATCAAAAGTGCCACGTAGTTTACCACCTCACATTTTGTTTTAAAGAGGCTAAGGCTTAAAAGCTGATTCTTTTCTTCTCTCCCCCCAAATAGGAAGTTACTTGTTATTTGGAACTCATCTCTAGAGCAATCAGTTAGTGTTTCAGTGAAACTTACTCTGTTGGTATAATGCACAGTAATTTTTAAAAGCTAAATGTAAATATACCATCTCAATAATAGTAATGATGATAATAATACAACTTTTCAGATTCAACTCATTCATATCTTTAAGAAGAATGATATTGACATATTGAATTGAAACTCTTTTGTAAAACTACTTAAAGATTATTAAAATGATAACCAAAAAATGAAAAGTGCCTCAATTTGTGCTAGTATATTCTCCTAAGCTTAGTATAATTTTGGAAAAGCCTTATGACAGAAAACTTTATGATCAATATATTAAAAAATACATGAAAATATATAACAGTAAATATTTTTCATATATATTGAAATAAGTAGTCAAATTGTACAAAAGTACAATTCCTATTAGTTGATGAGAAACCATTCATATCAATGTGGCAAAATAAATCTGAAATGAATAGAAAAGGAAGGTAACTCCTTAGAAAGACAAAGTTCAGCATAATAAAAACACCAAGTAGCAGATGCTTGAAAGGTTCAGGCTGGGGTCAAGGCGAAGATGTAGACAGATAAAGAGAAGAATAGGGGAGGATTCAGTCAAAAATTCAATGTACCTCCCACAAAATAAGGAAAATGAGAGAAGGTTGGGAGGGGTGAGTGAGAATGTTTAAAGGGGTGATATTGATCAAGATACAATTTGTTCATATACTGCTTTGTGAAATATCAACTCCTTTGTACAACTACTTAAACTAAAGGATGAAGAGAAAAGCCTTTGAATTAACTAAAAAGTGAATATAGGTGGGCATAGTGTGTCACTATTATAACCCCAGTTCCTAGGGGGTAGGGGCAGGAGGTGACATCAGGAAAGTCGTGGTTGAAGGCCAGCTCATCACACAAAAAAGTTTGCAAGACACAAGAAAAGAAAATAAAGAAATGCAGGAAAGGGAAGGGAAGGGAAGGGAAGGGAAGGGAAGAGAAGAGAAAGAAAAAAGTGGGTGAAGTAGGGCCTCCCTGCCCTCATAGCTACAGCAGGAAACATAAACATGATGGCTGTCATCAGACTGGCTCCTGTAAAATGGGAGACCCTGTCCCCAAATCGCCAGAGTAAAGAGAACTGAAAAAATGTGGCTCATGTGGTTAAAGTACCTGACCAGCAAGTAAAGGCTCTGAGGTCAAACGTAAGCACTGCCAAAAATTGGAAAATAAAGCATTTAAGTATACACTTTGGTCAAATGCTAAAGCACCACACATTTACACATTTGATGGGACCAATTACACAAAGAGTGTGCATGGTCAGACCCCTTTATTTCTATGGCAATCCTACTATAGAGGTACAGTTTCACTCACTGTGATCAGAATAGAATGAGCAGATTAATATCACAAATAATGACCTAGAAATGAGAAGGAAAAGTGATAAAAAATGTATTATCTCTAAAAATTAATTAACAAAACAAAGACATATATTTTTTTAAAGTCTTATTGTGAAACTACTAACTCCAACAAGAAAGGAAATCCAGAAGACTAAAATTGCTATTGGACTTGAAGCCACTTGCATACTAAGTAGATTTGCCATATAGATTATTCTGGCTTGAATTTAGATCACCTCACAAGCAAGAGGAAGAGTGACCTGCCAGAAGTCTGTGGAGGAGTGGGAGGACAGATGATTGTGACTCCCAGCATGGGCTCCTGCTCACACCTCAACAAATATCTTCTGCTAGATTCTTCCATGGATGACTTTGTAAATAGGAGGAAATCCTTTGTGACTTGACCTAGATATGCATGTTCCCAGAAGAATTAGCACTGATTTAATGTAGTGGAATAAGACCAGACACTCAGCAAGGAGGAAACTGGCAAGTCTGGACAGTCCCAAAGGCTCCCGGGAATCTGCACAACTTTCCCAGGGCACACTTGATAGGATGCCCTGTCTCTAGATTGTCTGGAGTGACTATTTTGGTTAAATTTAGAGTAAAACAAAAAGAAAAGCTCAAGATCTATATATCATTTGGTAGATGTATGACTATGACTACAGTAGTCAATCTAACATTCCTAAACTAATACAGTGATGAAAACAATATATCTAAACCAAGAATTTTTTAGTTTTAAAGTAATTTCTATGAAATACTTTTCATCAAAAACCTCCATGTAATATAAATGACTATCACATGTACCAAATAGTTACTTAAATCCTCTACATACTCTCATATAACTATTTTAAACACAAGCATCTAACTTCTGATGTTCATATTATAAGGATATTCTATCTGGGCTTCTATACTATTTATTTTACTACAAGTGATAAACTTTTAGGTTCCAATAAAAGTTCTTGCAAGTAACATTTTCTTTGGTGATAATTCTCCTGTACTCTTGATATTTATGCTCTATCCCACAGTACATAAAGCCTTGGACAACCATGAAGGCTATACCTAGACCCTTAAAAAAGACAAATAGAAAATGATATGATGACATAGAATTCCCACCCATTTGCAGGCAGAATTACTCCAGTTTAGGTTCTCCAGTTTAGGTTGCTACTTGTAGTACAGGAGATCTGTGATGCTTTCTGTAGAGCTCTTATCTTTTGAATGTTCTTCCTCTACCAGGCAGGCAACATTCAGTCTTTGTATTCATACCTCCACAAAGCAAAACACAGAAACTCAATTTCCCAGCCAGATGCTACTTATGACACAGTTGGGATGTTAGGTCTATCAATAAGAAAAATTCATAAGCAACTAAAAATCATATTCTGTTCAGCATAGTGCTATGTGTGTCCAGCACTTGGGGACAGCAGGGACATTCATTCTGCTGCTCTCCTTTGACTGAATCCAGGAATGATATTATTGTGCTCTTGTGGTTTGGGGGATTTTGCAGGAGCAAATGTCACAATGTTAGAAAACCCATTACATTATATAAGCATTATTCTTGGTTACATGAGCTCTGAGCCTAATAACCACTCTTAGAAAATTTGTAAACTCCATGATATCATACCGTAAGTTCCCTTTCTTCTAAAAATAACTAGAGGGAGATCTGTTGTTTGCAAATCAAAACACTGACTAATATAAGCAGTCTTTCTGTCTTATTATGCATTCTGAAATGTTTAAAATACACAGACCATTTCTTTCTCAGGCAGGGATCTTTCCCACCTACATCCAACACTTCCAGTAGCAGCTGATCTTTTTGTGGAAAGTAGTTCACATACAGTCATAACTGGGAAGTTTTCTGTTCTTAGACATGATACCTGTATGGACAAGAGGCTCATATCTAAAATATACTTAGAACTCTAAAAATTAAATTCCCTAAAAACAAATCCTCAAAACAACTGCCCCATTAATAAATGGGCTAAAGACTTAAAAGACAGACTTCTCTGAAGAGGAAATGAGAATGGCCAAGAGGCACATGAAGAAGTGCTTAATCACTGGCCATAAAAGAAATGCAAATCAAAACAACATTGAGATTCCACTTCACCCCAGTTAGAATGGCCATTATGAAGAAAACTAATACCAACAGTTGCTGGCTGGGATATGGCCCAAAGGGAACACTACTATACTGTTGGTGCGGGTGTAAACTTGTTCAACGAGCCTGGAAATCAGTGTGGAGGTTCCTGAGAAGGCTAAATATAGAGCTCCCCTATGACCCACCAATCCCACTTCTGAGCATTTACCCAAAGATCACAAACAAGGCCAAAGTAGAGCTACCAACACAATCATGTTCATTGCAGCATTATTTACCATAGCTAAACTATGGAACCAACCCAGATGTCATTCAGTAGATGAATGGATCAAGAAATTGTGATATATATACACAATAGAATTCTATGCTTCCATCAGAAAAAATGACATTTCCCATTCATAAGAAAATGGAAAGACTTAGAAAAAAAATCATACTAAGTGACATAAGCCAGACCCAAAGAAACAAACTCTATAGTCTCCTTTATTGGTAATAATTAGTATGTTGATAGTCTTAACAGATGATCACAATAGTTATACACATATGATCACAGAACATGACACTAAGAGGAATGATCTCCAAAATATGGCAACAAATGGTTTATCATTGATCTTGTTATTTTCAATGTACTATGTGAATTTCTTTCTTTTTTTTCTTCCATTCATCTTCCCTATGATTTAGTCCCTTTGTCACTGATTCTGGTACCCTGGCTATTTTATGTATGTCTTTCTAAATTAGGGAAGGGAAGCGGAACATTAAAATGGTGAGAAAACGTATAAAAGCCAAAGCAATGCACCAGCAATACTTACAATATGTTGTAAACTAACTGTACAACTTGAGGGGGGATTGGAGAGGAGGGAAGGTGGGAGAAAAATGAGGGAGAGAGTAACAAGTTGGACAAGAAATGTACTCACTACCTAACAAATGTAACTGTAACCCTTCTGTACTTCACCTTGACAATAAAAAAATTTTAAAAAGAAATGATACCTGTATGGAGCACTTAAATAAATCATTTCCTTTGGTGGGCCTTGGAAGAATAAGGAGCTATTCTAGGACAAATAGATCAACACAGGTAGATCATAAACCTATAGAGATGGATAGATGCATGATGTACTAAAGCAGACTCATTCTAGCCCATGGTAGCATTGTGAATTTTTCAGGAACTTTGCAAACCAAGATTAAAAATTAAAGTGTTTTAAATAAATTAAAAAGCAAGTTTCAAGTTAGCTGTCTGTGGATCCCAGGAGGCTGAGATCTGAGAATCCTGGATCAAAGGCAGCCCAGGAAGGAAAGTCTATGAGACTTGTATCTCCAGTAAGTTACAACACACACACACACACACGCACACGCACGCACGCACTGGAACTGGGGAGGAGGATGCTAGCCTTCTTTCTGATGGAAGCATAGAATCCCATTGTGTCTATATACCACATTTTCTTGATCCGTTCATCTACTGAGGGGCATCTGTGTTGGTTCCATATCTTAGCTATGGCAAATGATGCTATAATAAACATAGTGTTGCTATAATAAACATAGCTTTTGTGTAGCCCTGTTTGTGGTAATTTTGGTAAATGCCCAGGAATGGAATTGTTGGGTCATAGGGGAGCTCTATGTTTACTCTTCTGAGGAACCTCCATACTGCTTTCCAGAGAGGTTGAACAAGTTTATATGCCCTTCAACAGCGTATAGCTCTCTCTTTTGGCCACATCCCTGCCAGCATCTGTTAGTATTAGTTTTCTTGATAATGGCCATTCTAACTGGAATGACATGGAATCTCAATGTTGTTTTGATTTGTAGTCCTTCTATGGCCTTAGACATTGAAATTTCTTCATGGTCTCCCTTGTTTGTATTAACTAGGATATGACTAGGATATTCTTAGCAGAGGATCACAATAGCTTGATAATTATGTGCATGTGACTATACAAAATGATACTTATTGAAATGAAATCCAAGAAATGGAAGCAAGAGATTTCTTTTGAGTGTATTGTTTGCAGTTCTTTGTTTCTTCTTTTTTCCTTATTTATTTCCTTGTTTATTCCTGTTGTCACTGTTTTTTTTTTTTATTTCTGTACCCTTTGTATTGCATATAAGTTTACATGATTTGAGGAAGGGGAGGGTAACCACAGAAACAAATAGTGGGACAAAGGATGAACCAATGCAACAGTGACACCCATTAGACACTACGTTAGAAATGAACTTCACAACATGGGTGGGAGGGAGGGAAGTCCCGGGGAAGTGGGAAAAAATAAGGGAAGGGTAATCATTACTCTACGTATAACTTTAATCTCTCTGTACATCACTTTTACAATAAAATAAAATAAACAGTAGATGAATCTGTAATAAATACACCAATGAAGTATGTCTTTACCTACTGGCCTGAAGAAAGAGTGTATCCCCCCCGCCAAAAAAAAAACCTATAGTGTAAAGTGTATTGTATGCAGTTTACCATGTTTTTCTAAAATGCTAAATAAAAATCTGCGTGTATATACATCTACTGTGTTTACATAAGTAGCAGAAAGGATTGAATGAACAATAGAATAGAGCATTGGCTTTCTCAAAGTACAATACATAGAAGTTATTCGTTTTTTCTTTACACACCTTTTTATTTTTCTGTTTTATGCAATTTGACATCATTCTGCCCACTCTGGTACCTTCCCTGCCCAAGCAGGAAAGGAAGGTGCTCAGTGATATCTCCCAGACACTCAAGACTGCAGAGTTAGGATGAAAAAGACTAGACCATGCTGATACCCTCTGATTGCTTAGCCTTGAAGGTGTTGTGGGCATTTCATTAGCATCATAACAGCTGTATGTTTCTAATGGTAGAATTTCATAGTTTAGCCTTTTTCATTATTATTAGATTAAAGGAAAATCTACATCAGATTCCATCAGGCTTCCTAGATATTGGCCTTTTATCCAGTTTGAGAGCACCTGGCAAGCAAAACGTTAAGTAGAACAACTTAGGAGTCACAAAATAGAAAATGAGTGGCACTATTAGGTTAATATGGGCATTACTTACTTTATCAGAATAATTAACCTAACTCTTTGCACACCAACATGGCACAAAATACAACTAAATAACATTTATTCTGTATTCTTCAGATGACAGGCAGTACTATCTACTCAGAACGGTGCAGGTGATGGTTTTTCATAAGTACATCGATCTAGGGAAAATCTCTTCTGTTTAACTACAGCAACTACATCTGCTTACATATTTGATGCCAATGTTGATGGCACGCTAACACTTTCTGCATCACAAATACAGCATCTTTTACACAAAACATCAAACGTGTTATCACCAATATGATAATAATAGTCCTTTGGGAAAAGGGCCTGCTGTGCTGTACTGTAATCAACAATGTTTCCCTGAGCCTGAAGTAAAAGATTCCTGATTTTAATTTCATATGTAATTACTACCCCTCCCACTTTTGATTGTGTCACATAGATATAATATCACTAAATATAATATCTTGTGAGCAGAAAACTTTGGTACTGAAAGCAACAAGGTGATGATGAAGGAGCACAGAGATGCAGTTATTAAAAACTGGTTAAACAAGGATCTCCTAGCATTTCAGTTCAGCTGAAGAAGTCATCAAAGGCTATTGCTGACAGATGCAGATTGTATGATTAAAAAAGAAACAAAAGGCATTACAGTAAGGTTTTCTGTAAGTCTCCTCTAAATCAATCTGTGTTTATAAATTAAAGATCCATGACATACTCTTTTTCATGATTTCTCCTACTCATTGAGTCATAAATCTTTCCAGGATGCAGTCTGGATATGGGTGGCTGCCTAGGTGTTATAAAATCTTTATAAATTGTATTTACATTGTTAGGCAAGTTCTTGTGTTAAGGTTTTTCTTGGTTTGTATTTTGTGTTTTTCTTCTGTTTTGTTTTACTGGTATTGTGTTTCAAGTGCTGTGATTTCTTCTCTTTTTTTTTCTTTCTTTTGTGCAATTTTGTCCCTGTGAAAGCCAACAGAGTAAATATTATATACAGATTCAATGAAGGAGACTTCCTTGATCAAAATCTATTCTACAAGATGAATTCTTATTATTACTGTCATGTCCCAAATCCTCATACTTTAATGATGAAAACATCTAAGACAATTAGCCTACAATATATTTCCAGGAAGTGACAACTCAATTTATATTTTTATGCTTCTATTTTTTTAAATCTCATTGCTTGCACACATATTTTCAGAAAATCAAATAAAGTTTTTGTTGGCACAATGTAACTGGGAAAAGTGAAAAGGCCAAATGCTGGCTAATTAAGCTAAAAATGACTGACCTCAGCTCTCAGCTAATGTCCTCTTTGTGAATAATGCTGTTGCTGACAGTTCCATGACTAACGTGTAACCTGCCCTGCTTCAATGATGCCACCACGGGTGTGGCATTTTACAGTGGCATTCGTGACACACCATAAAGGAGAGCTAGGGTACAGAAAAACACCCCCAGAGCTGCTCTCCTCTTTGGGGACTTTCCTAAAATGTTTTTTCCAGCCAGGTGCTGGTGGTTCATTGCCAGTAATCCTAGCTACTTGGAGGCAGATATAGCACCCAGGCCCTGAGTTCAAGCCCCTCCCCACCACCACCAAAAGAAATAAATAATGATGTCTGTGGTCAAATTAGGACAGACCTCAAACACAGAGAAGAACATTTTGGGAGATTTGCCAAATCTAATTCTGGCATTCAAATGATAAACCTCCAGGGTCTTAGAAATCATCTAGTTCAAACTTCTTGGCTTGCTAGCAAATAATCAGTTAAGGGAAAACTAGTCAAGTTTGACTGCAGACTATCCTAGTCCAAAACAAAAGTCACATAAGTGAACACCTCTATTATAAATAGAGAATATTGCTCTAAAACACAACAACAGATCTGGAAGATGGCGCCGCCACAGTAGGAAGGCACCCCGACTTGCTCCAACTGAATAGTGAGCTGGAACTCCAGCACCCAACACCCCATCAAGAACCCAGCAAATCAGCAGCCAGAAGCAGTGGAGAAATGCAGGAATACAAAAAGGAGCAAAAAAGAAGAGCCGAAAACCTACATGGAGCCGGAGAATCTATGGGGCACCCTCCCCCCACCAGCCGACCCTGGCCCGTACAGAGCCAGGCTGGGAAAGGGGACCCGGCGATCGGCAGACAGGCTGCCGAAAACTCACACCGGGAGCACAGAGTCCAGACAGCGGGACTCCACGGACACCAGGGAGAGTGCGGACCAAGACACACGGCGACGGCGGCGACGGGTAGTTCAGGTCCACACCGGGAACAGACATAAGTGGCTGGGGAACCTAGTGGTGCAGAAGGGGAGAGCCGGGGACACCACCACAACCTTCAGCCACACCCGAAGGACCAACGGTGGCGCACGACACACACACACTCGAGGACCAGTGAGTCCCCCATTACCCCCTCACCCAACGGGAGACCAGCTATCAGAGACCCAAACCCTACAAAGAAGCTAGATCTCCCTCCTTCCCCCTCCCCACCCCGAGGGAACAAAGAACCCCCAAATCAGGTGGGAAACTCCCATCAGGCACTGGGAAGTCACAGGAGTTTAGCAGGGGAAGGGCGGAGCAGCCCCAAGGCTGCCCAGGAGCTGGAACTGGCCGAACCGGCCCTGCCCCCTTCCCAACAGGGGCCGGGGGACGGCCTGCAGTGCAAGCCCCACCCAAGGTGCCTGCACCTCGTGGACCTTTACAACTAAAATCACAGGCGCTGGTGGGCAATACCAGCACAGCAGGGACACCTGAGCCTGATCACGCCCCCCCCGCCACAGCAGAGGCGTAGTCTTAGGGCGCTAACCCGCACCCGGACAGTTGATCCCACTGGGCCCCACACATACTGCCCCCCACAGCGGACTCGCGGGAGGGAACAAGCACAACCCAACAACCTGGGGCTCGCTCTGGTAGGCGTACCCCACTCAGGTGGGCGTGGCCACAGCGGCAGCGCCCGCTCTGGTAGGTGTGCCTGCACAGGAGGGCAGAGCTCTCCATCGGCCCGTGCCCACTCAGTTTGGCGCATTTTGCACAAGTGGGTGGGCTGCACCTCAACAACACCCGCCCTGGAGCTGTCCACACAGGAAGACGAACCGCCTGAGAGGTGAGCTCCTCTGACCAAGATACAGAGTGGAAAAAAGAACCAAAGAAGAGATAAGCTTCCATGCCACGCTGAATCAGCGACCCACCAGGGGCACGCTAGGGTCAGCACAGCACAGCGACAGGACACTCTCCCACAGAGAAAGACACAGAACCTACCGGCTCCCAAGTGCAGGGAGAGTGACCCTCAGCAACAACCGAGAAGGTCACGCTCACCCTTTGGGAAGCAAGGTTCAACAGCCAAACCCAATCCCAGAGCCAGGACACCAGGGCACAAGGCTCCCACTGATGGACCAGCGGGAACCAGCACAAAACCAAACCAGGCAAGCCACCCACAGATCTCCAGATGCGCAAATCACAAAGAAATATAACACAGTTCATCAAAGGGCAAGCCAACTCGCCAGCTCCAAAAAGCAGCATGACTGAAGAGGAGATGGAGAATAAAAAAGCAAATGAGGCCATGTTAACAGAAATGATGGAAAGCGTCAGAAACGAAATCAGAAAACAATTCCAGGAGTTTAGAGTGGAAGTCTTGAAGGACATTCAGGAAGCCAAGAAAGAAATGGAAGCAAAAATGGATACAATGCAAACCTCCCTTAAAGAAGACCTTAACATCCTGAAAAGTGAAAAGCATGAAAAAATAGATTTAAAATACAACTCTTTAAAGGAAGAAATTTCTACGATCAGAGCTGATCTGACAACCATAAATAGCTCTCTGACATCCATAAACTCCGCAATTGAATCCACAGCACAAAGAATTGACCATATGGAATCCAGAATCTCTCACCTGGACGATGAAGCAGCCGACAACAACCAGAAAATTACCACACTTCAAGAAACAGTGAAGCTTCAGGGCAGACTAATCCAGGAACTAATAAACAAAGACAAGAGATATAATCTGTGCATAATTGAAATAGAAGAAGGAGCCGAATACCAGAGCAGAGGGCTTCAGCATAATTTCAATAAAGTTATTGCAGAAAACTTCCCCTGTTGGGGTCAGCTGCACCTTTAAGGGGCCACAGCTGACCTCAGCCTGTCCCTCCCCTTCCTGTCTTTAACAGGAAGAGAAGGAAGTCTGACATCACTTGAGGGACAGCCCCTTGGGACCAATCAGGGGCCCCTCTCTTGTGCCCGCCTTTGTAGTATATCTGGGAGGCTCCTCATTTGAATAAACAGAAGCCCTAGAGGTTTTCTCCAGGGACCCATGCGTCCATGTCATTCTTGGCAGCTTTGGGGCACCCTGCGACCACACGCCACCGAGGCTATCCGTGGCCATCACTCCTGCATGAGCGATAATGGACCACCCAGGAAGGGGCAGACAAGCCCCTTCCCCCGCCAAGCAAGGGGAAGTCAAGAGAGAAACGAGGCTACCTGTGTCCATCGCTGCCACATGAGAGCAATAAAGGGCCACCCAGGAAGGGACAGACAAGCCCCTTCTCCCCCAAGTGAGGGGAAGTCGAGAGAGCCCACATTCCCCAATCTCACAAGGGACCCCATCCAGGTAACCGAAGCCTATAGGATACCTGGCAGGCCAGATCCCAGAAAAGATACCCAAAGGCACATAATACTCAAGACTTCAGATCTCAAGAATAAAGAGCAAATTCTGAATGCAGCTAAAACAAAGAAAGGAATTTTCTACAATGGGAAGAGGATTCGAATAACAGCAGACCTCTCCACACAAACCTACCAAGTGTGAAGTGAGTGGAAGAACACCATCCAAGTTCTACAGGCCAACAATATGCAACCTAAGATTAAATATCCAGCGAAACTGGAGTTCATATTTGAAGGGAAAACCAGATCTTTCCATAGCAAAGAGGATCTAAAGAAATATGTGAATAAAAAACCAGCCCTACAGTGAATTCTAAGAAGGGAATCCCACCCAACAGAGATCGTAGAGGACACACAGACAGAAACAGAAACAGAAAGAGCAGCTCACTAAAGACAAGAAAAAAAAAAGAGGAAAAAACAGCCCAACAAGAAAATAGAAGGAGAAAAAATACTCTTATCCTTGATCTCTTTGAATATAAAAAGTATAAACTCTCTAATAAAGAGGAGGAGACTGGCAGAATGGATCCACAAACAAAAAGTTGGCATCTGTTGTCTACAAGAGACCCACCTTACAGCAAGGGACAAAACCCGGCTCCGAATGAAAGGATGGAGCAAGATCTTCCAAGCAAACACACCTATCAAAATGGCAGGTGTAGCCATCATGATCTCAGACAAGCTAGACTTTTCATTAAAATCAACTCAAAAAGACAAAGAAGGACACTACATTTTAATACAAGGAAAAATCCAGAATCAAGACATCACGGTGATAAATGTATTCTCACCGAACAAAAGAGGCCATACATATGTCAAGCAAATTCTCACAGAATTACAGAACAAGATAGCCACAAACACAATCATAGTGGGTGACTTTAATACCCCACTCTCTCCAAGAGACAGATCCAACACCCAGAGGATCAGCAAGGGAGCTGAGGACCTAAGTAACACCATATCCCAAATGGATCTGACAGATCTATACAGAATCTTCCACCCTACAGAGACCCAAAACACCTTCTTCTCAGCAGCCCATGGATCATACTCCAAAATAGACCATGTCATAGCCCACACAAAGAACCTCAGCAAATACAAAAGTATTGACATCATCCCATGTATTATATCGGATCACAGTGGATTAAAGGGAACCCTCAATAACAATGGTTACCACAGAGGCTATACACATCCTTGGAGGCTAAACCCAACACTGTTATCCAACACATGGGCCACAGACCAAATTAAAGATGAAATCAACGAATTCATAAGCCACAATGACAATGAAAATACATCACAAAGAAACCTATGGGACACAGCTAAGGCAGTACTGAGGGGCAAGATCATTGCCCTCAGCACTCACATTAAAAGAATGGAAGCAGAGCAGGTGAATAACCTCACGATGAAACTAAAACAACTGGAGAAAAAAGAAATGACCGAATCTAAAATGACTAGGAGGAGAGAGATCACAAAGATTAAAGAAGAGATAAATCTGATTGAAAATAGAAAGACCATTCAACAAATAAATAAGACTAAAAGCTGATTCTTTGAGAAAATAAATAAAATTGACAGACCCCTCACAAGACTTACAAAAAAAAGAAGAGAAGAGACTCATATACGTAAAATCAGGGACTCCACTGGAAAAATTACAACAAGTACACACGATATTCAAACAATCATAAGGAGCTATTTCCAGAACCTCTATTCAGTAAAAAACAATAATTTTACAGAAATGGATCAATTCTTAGAGAAGTATAAACTGCCCAAACTGAACCAAGAAGAAATAAATCAACTAAATAAACCAATAACTTACAGTGAGATACAGGAGATAATCAAGAATGTCCCAACAAAGAAAAGCCCAGGCCCAGATGGATTCACCAATGAATTCTACAAAACCTTTAGTGAGGAGCTAATACCAATACTCCTCAAACTCTTCCTCAAAATAGAAACAGAGGGAGAAATCCCAAACTCATTCTATGAAGCTAATATCATACTCATTCCCAAACCAGGCAAAGACCAAACCAAAAAAAGAGAACTACAGACCAATATCACTAATGAACACAGACACAAAATTCCTCAATAAAATATTAGCTAAAAGGATCCAGAAACTGATCAAGAAAATTATACATCATGATCAAATAGGCTTCATCCCACAGTCACAAGGATGGTTCAACATCCGTAAATCAATCAACGTAATTCACCACATAAACAGAACTAAAATCAAGAATCACATTGTTATCTCAGTCGATGCCCAAAAAGCCTTTGACAAAATACAACATCCATACTTATTAAAAGCTCTGGAGATAGGGGCTGGGGATATAGCCTAGTGGCAAGAGTGCCTGCCTCGGATACACGAGGCCCTAGGTTAGATTCCCCAGCACCACATATACAGAAAACGGCCAGAAGCGGCGCTGTGGCTCAAGTGGCAGAGTGCTAGCCTTGAGCGGGAACAAGCCAGGGACAGTGCTCAGGCCCTGAGTCCAAGGCCCAGGACTGGCCAAAAAAAAAAAAAAAAAAAAAAAAAAAGCTCTGGAGAGAACAGGAATAGATGGAACATTCCTCAAAACAATAAAAGCCATATACAACAGACCAACTGCTAACATTATATTAAATGGATAGAAACTTAAGTCATTCCCACTAAACTCAGTGACAAGATAAGGATGCCCACTCTCCCCACTTCTTTTCAACATAGTGCTGGAATCCCTAGCCATAGCAATAAGGCAGAGGAGGACATCAAAGGGATCCACATCGGCAAGGAAGAAATCAAGTTATCCCTATTCGCAGATGACATGATCTGATATCTGAAGGACCCAAAAAACTCAGTCCTCAAACTCCTACACCTAATAAACCATTTTGGCAAAGTAGCAGGATACAAAATCAAACCACAAAAGTCAGCAGCTTTTCTGTACACCAGCAATATACAAAGAGAAAAGGAAATTATGGAAACAATTCCATTTACAGTAGCCAAAAAAAGAATCAAGTACCTAGGGATCAACTTAACCAAGGACGTGACAGACCTATTTAATGAAAACTATAAAAATCTAATAAGGGAAATCAAAGAAGACACAAGGAGATGGAAAGACCTCCCATGCTCATCGGTAGGCAGAATCAATATAGTGAAAATGGCCATATTGCCCAAATTGTTATATAAATTCAATGCAATCCCTATCAAAATCCCAGTCACATTCTTCACTGAAATAGAGAAAGCAATCCATAAATTCATATGGAACAGCAAAAGACCTAGAATAGCCAAAGCAATTCTAGGCAAAAAAAGCAGTGCAGGAGGTATCGCAATACCAGACTTCAAGCTCTACTACAAGGCCATCATAACAAAAACACCCTGGTATTGGTATAGAAACAGACCTGAGGACCAATGGATTAGAATTGAAGATCCAGAAATAACACCGCACTCTTACAGTCAGCTGATATTCAACAAAGCAGCTAAAGACATACAATGGAATAAACATAGCCTCTTCAACTACTGGTGCTGGGAGAACTGGGCAGCCATATGCAGAAAACTCAAAGTTGACCCAAGCCTATCACCATGCACCAAGATCAACTCAAAATGGATCAAGGACCTCAATATCAGACCTGAATCCTTGAAACTACTGAAGGACAGAGTAGGAAAGACACTAGAACTTATAGGCACAGGAAGGAACTTCCTGAATATAGTCCCAGGGGCACAACAAATAGGGGAGAGACTCGACAAATGGGACTACTACAAATTAAAAAGTTTCTGCACAGCTAAGGACATAGCCACCAAAACAGAAAGACAGCCAACCATATGGGAAAGGATCTTTACCAGCACAGCAACAGACAAAGGCCTAATATCTGTCCTCTACAGAGAACTCAAAAAACTAAGCCCCTCCAAGCCCAATAAACCAATTAGGAAATGGGCAAAGGAGCTAAAGAGAGACTTCACAAGAGAAGATATAAAAATGGCAAAGAAACATATGAGGAAATGTTTAACATCCCTGGTAGTAAAGGAAATGCAAATAAAAACAACCCTGAGATACCACCTCACCCCAGTTAGAGTGGCCTATACTCTGTACTCAGGCAACAACAAATGCTGGAGGGGGTGCAGGGAAAGAGGAACCCTTCTCCATTTTTGGTGGGAGTGCAATTTAGCACAACCACTTTGGAGAACAGTATGGAGGTTTCTCAAAAAGCTCAATATAGACCTACCCTATGACCCAGCCATACCACTCCTAGGCATCTATCCTAAACAGCAAGTCCCAAGGTATCAAAAAGACATTTGTACTTCCATGTTTATCGTGGCACAATTCACAATAGCCAAAATATGGAAACAACCCAGATGCCCCTCCACAGATGAATGGATCCAAAAAATATGGTACCTGTACACAATGGAATACTACATAGCGATTAGGAATGGTGAAATATTGTTTTTCTCAGGGAAATGGTCAGAACTCGAACAAATAATGTTGAGTGAGACAAGCCTAGAACACAAAAAACAAAGGGGCCTGATCTCCCTGATATATGATTGTTAAGAAAGGGAGACGGAGAGACAGTAGAGACCAAGTCTGCGAAACCAAAAACTGCTTGTCAAATGGTATTTCCCCCAGGATTGGGGCAGCGACCCAACAGTATTTAACTATAACCAAACAACTACTCAACATATAGGTCAAAAATTGACCTCTCAGTGGAATACAATAGCTCAAAAGCTATGTGTGTACGACTACTGTCGACATATTGTCTAATATCGACATTATATTTAAAGCCCTAGGCGAATTTTCTTGGGCGTGGCCATGTGGCTACTGTATATGTTCTTGATACATTGTATATGTATATATTTCTACCTGACCTAGAGAAGGGAAAGAAAAACAGGGCGTAAGATATCACAAGAAATGTACACACTGCCCTACTATGTAACTGTACCCTTTTTGCACAATACCTTGTCAAAAAAATTTGTGTTCAATTAATAAATAAATTAAATTTTTTAAAAAAGGAAGAAATCCTGTATATCCCATTAACTGCTACTCCTCCACATTGAACATTTTTTCCATAGACCAGTGTTGTTTTGATTTGTATATCTTTTATGGCCAGTGATGTCATGTGCCTCTTGTCTGCCCCGTTTCTCATTGCTCAGGAGTTCCCAAAATGTTTTCCTATGAAACAACCTGAGAGCATCTCAGGGATTCTCCAGTCTGCTGGAGTCCCCCAGTAGGCTTTGCTTTCTTCTGCATGTCGAGATTTTTTGATATTTAAAGATTGATCTCATTTTTCCATTGTATCTTCATTTTATTTATTTATTTTTTGTGATTTTGTGGTATTTTTCTTTTTTTCTGAATAATTATTTATTGCCAAAGTGATGTACAGAGGGGTTACAGTTTCATATGTAAGGCAGTGAGTACACTTCTTATACAATTTGTTACCTCCTCCCTCATTTCCCTCCTCCCCATCCCTTTCCTTCCCCCCTCCCCACCCGTGGGTTGTTCAGTTGGTTTACACCAAATGGTTTTGTAAGCATTGCTTTTGGAGTTGTTGTCTTCTTATCCTTTCTCTCTCAATTTTGATGTAGAGTGACACAACCACATTGAGGTCATGCAAGAAATGGAAGGAATATGCTGTTTATTCCCAAATAAATAAATAAATAAATAAATAAAACACAACAACAAAAGAAAAGAAAACCTTGATCTTGCTGGGTTCCAGTGGCTCACGTTTGTAATCTTAGCTACTCAGAAGGCTGAGATGTAAAAACTGCGATTCAAAGCCATCTTGGGAAGTCTGTGAGATTCTTATCTCCAATTAATCACCAAAGTAGATAGAGGTAGGTGGAGCTGTGGCTCAAGTGATCGAGCACTAGCCGTGAGCAAAAAGGCCAGAGACAGTACCAAGGCCCTGAGTTCAAGCTATTCTCTCCCTCTCTCTCTTCTTTCTCTTTCCTTCTCTCTTCCTTCCCCCTCCCCGACCCCCACAGAGTCTAGACCCTGAGTTCAAGCCCCAGGACTGGCACACACACACAAAACAAAATAATTTACCTCGACAGTTTAATAAATCCATTAACCATACATACATAAACATGTAAATCAGACTAGAAATTAATTCAATATACAATAGATTTTTCACAATATGCAAGAAATTTCACATGAACTCTATAACTAGTATTACAAAATACATATTATTTAAAAGTAAATGTACAAAATATAACACTTAAGTAGTTGAACTACTTTTATACACAGAAAATTTTCAAAAATTTTAAATTAAAAACATTTGGAAACCTTTGCAAGCAGTTTTAACATGCCCTAGAAACTAGGTTTAGAAGGGCTTTGTCCCATAGTGTGGAGTTTTAAAAGCAAGTCTCCAAGAAACTCTAGTTCAGTTATCAAGTAACATAACAAGATGAGGAATAACCAAATTATTTATATAGTCCATCATTATGTTTAATTTTTGGACTTTGAAAAAGAGACATAAGCAAGATCAGAGAGTGATTTGAAATATTCATTTCTTTAATGCCAACATGGTTAATTACTTCTCCCTAATTGGAGCTCAAATTCAGAGAGTTATTTGAAGATTATTCATCTTCTAAATTACATATAACGTTTTTCCTCAGAAGATTGTACCATTTCTAACACATCCGCACTACACTTCTAAATGAGGTAGAAGAGATAGGATCTTCCATCTCATACCAAAGACATGCTTATAATTGTAGGTAATGATGTCATAGGCTGGAGAAGGATCAAATGAAGTCCACAGAAGAGAACATTTCCACTGGAAAAACTGAAGTAGAAGAAACTTCACTCCAGGTATATTCCTACCCATCAAGTCTTCACAATTCTGGGGTTGCCCAGACCTGGCAATTCCTGAGCCCAGAATATCATTGGATGGTAGGCTTCAGCATAATTTAAGCAACAATGTATCAATACTATATAGCACTGTTTTCTTATGAAGTGATTGCCTTCTGTGGCTTTAATGGGGCTTCCTATTCAACTTGGCTTCTCCTTGGTCCTTTTCCACCTGAACAACATTGTCTGGCAAAAGTTCAGCCAGAAGTCTAGGGCAGAGTGCTAGACATTTGAAATATTTTCCCTAGAGAGCAGCAAGTTGTAGAAGTCATAGAGAAACCACAGAGGGGCTAGATTGAATAATGAAACTTCTGAGAGTCTCATGCAGTTGGGAGGAAGTAGGGAGAGAAGAAATGAAGAGAAAAGGTCTGGGCACGAAACGCGTGACAAACAGAGCTACCCAGGGGTCAGGAGGGCCTCACAGAGGACAGCAGGGCATAGGAGAGTAGAGTGGGAAGAGATGAGGAAAGTCCTAGACGTGGAGTGCCTAAATTCCTACGCGTATACTTCCCTCCATGCTGAATATCAATGTCATTTTTCAGCGGTTCTATGAGTCTGGCTCCTGTGGCTCATGCCTGTATTCCTAACTACTTGATAGGTAATGACCAGGAAGATGATGGTTTGAGGCCAAACTGCCCCCTCAACAAAAAGTTTCTATGACCCTGTCTCAACCAAGAGTTAGGCACAATGGGACATACTTGTTGTAAGGATAGTAGCTATAGGAACTAGCATAATGAGGAGGATTGCAGTCCAGGCCAGCCACGCAAAAATAAGATATAGCCAGAACAAAAAAAGAGTGGATATGTAACACAATCCTAGAAACTACAAAGCCCTGAGTTCAAGCCTCAGCACTAAAATTCAAAAGTTTATGAAAACGTGTACTTTAAAATGCAGGAAAAGTGAAAACCTGACATTTTTTTTAAGCTGATACTCTTCAATTGTTTCATCCAATACCACCTTTCTTACATTTCCCTCCAAGCTGAATTTGTTAAGAAGATATGAAAGAAACCAACCCATGGGCAAGGTGGGGACCATCGGGAACTCTGGGAGGAGAAATACTTTCCAGACTTCTTTATGTTTTCCTACTGGTCCTCTGTCATTTTCTTTATAAAGAATGGTCACTCTGTCTCTTCTTTCACCAGCAAATGACAGATGATAGATGATGGATGGATGGATGGATAGATAATAGATAGATAAATAGATAACTATGCTGGTTCTGATCCATAATCCTTTATCCAAAGCACCAAAATCCTGAAAGAATACAAAAAGATTTCTTATTTGATTTTCCAACAAAATGTGGTCCATAGGAAGGAGAGGTAGATCTGGATTGCCCCTGAAGAACCCCAATCTTCTACAGGGTACAACCTAACTGCCTACTGATCAAAATGTGGCATGCACAGTGACCCCAAAATCTTCACTATGAAGAAGGAGAAAAAGAGAACGTTATAGTGGAGAAAGCTGACAGGTACCACTGAGCCAGTGAGTTACAATTACCCATGTAATAGCCATAGCTTATTCACTTCCTATGTGCTCACCCTTGTTGTCTTCCAGTCTAGAAATTTCATACTTACAGTCTAGGCACAAGGGAAAAGAACATCAGACATACCTCATTTGAGAGACATTCTGTGAATTACCTGAACAGCATTCCTCAAATTGTCTAGGACATCAAAAACAAGAAATGTGGGACTGGGGACATGGCCTAGTGGCAAGAGTGCTTGCCTCCTATACATGAGGCCCTGGGTTCAATTCCCCAGCACCACATATATAGAAAATGTCCAGAAGTGGCACTGTGGCTCAAGTGGCAGAGTGCTAGCCTTGAGCAAAAAGAAGCCAGGGACAGTGCTCAGGCCCTGAGTCCAAGCCCAGGACTGGCCAAAAAAAAAACCAAACAAAAAACAAAAAACAAGAAATGTTTGAGAAAACATAATAGCCAATGTCACTGTAACAATGTGACAACTAAATATAACGGAGTATCCTGGAGGAAACCATAAGAATGAAGATCAGGGACAGGGAATATGGCCTAGTGGCAAGAGTGCTTGCCTCCTATACATGAAGCCCAGGGTTTGGTTCCCCAGCACCACATATATAGAAAATGGCCAGAAGTGGCGCTGTGGCTCAAGTGGCAGAGTGCTAGCCTTGAGCAAAAAGAAGCCAGGGACAGTGCTCAGGCCCTGAGTCCAAGGCCCAGGACTGGCAAAAAAAAAAAAAAAAAAAAGGAAGATCAGGTAAAAATTAGAGAAATTTACTATTGACTTCAGTTAATAGATGTGGGTTGGTTATTAGAATAAATACACATATTAAATTTAAGATGTTAATAGGAAAAATCTATATAGAATAGATGGAAACTGCATTTTTTTCTATTCATCTAAAACTGTTAATTTTCTTTTTAATACTGTGATGCAGAGATGGAAGGATTGTAAATTGGGGTCAAGTCAACTTGGTCACAAAAGTTAGCAAGACTGTCTCTAAGAACAAGGCAAGTATATACATGTAATCCTAGCTACATGGGAAGCATTTGTAGGAGAATCATGGTGTAAAGGCAGCCCAGACCAAAAAACAAAAACAAAACAAAACAACAACAACAAAAAAAACCACCACAAGATGCTATATGAAAATATTTGATGGAGTGGAATTGCTAGATAACAGAGTAGTTCTGTTTAAACTTTTGAGGAACCTCCATAGTGCTTTCCAGAATGGTTGAGCAAGCTTACATTTCCACCAACAGTGTATTAGAATTCCCTTTTGACTACATCCTCACCAGCATACTTAATTTCTTAATAATACTTTTTTCTTAATAATGGTCTTTCTAACTGGGGTTAGGTGGAATTGCAGCGTTGTTCTGATATGCATTTCCTTTGTGGCCAGAGATGTTGAGCATTTCTTCATGTGTCTATTGATCATGTTTACTTCTTATTCAGAAAAATCTCTCCTTAAGTCACTAGCTCATTTATTAATTGGCTTGTTGTTTCTTTAAGGGTTTTATTTTTGAGGATTTAATTTTTTGAGCTCTAAGTACATTCTATCGGATATTAGGCCATTGTCGGATGTATAGCTGTTAAAAAAATATCTTCTCCCATCCTATGATCTATTTAGCTTGTTAGTCATGCAGAATTTGATGTAATCCCCATTGATCAATACTTTCTTTGACTTATGTTTCTCAATTTTTACTTTAAAAGTTTTGACCTGTGCCCTGGAGCCCTAGTGTTTCTTCTACCCCTTGCTATAATGGTTTCAGGTCTTACACTGAGGACACAGTAAAGCCATCAGCACAATGATGTTCAATGCAGCACTGCCGGGCTCGGGTTGCCTCCCCTGGCGCGGGGGTTCAGGCTCTACTCTACTCTAATCGCTCCCTTTCTCACCCTCTCCCCTGGTCACCCAACCCGCAGGTAAGGCCAGAGTGGAGTGGGGGGCTCAGGAAAGACCTCAGGTGCACGGGGCCGTACAAGATCGCTTATCCTCCCTCCTTCCTCCCGTGAAGAAAGCCAGGCACCACGGATCTCTGAGACGCTTCAAGAGCAAATCTGATTTAATAAGGGAGGGGCTAGCAGTTGATATAGTAGGGGGTGACGAGAGAAGGGGTGGTCGGTCAGAGAGCTGGCGATAGGCTGGCGAGCTTGTCATAGGACCCCCTCATGAGCTAACGTCACTTGCTTAGCACCACCCCAGGGGGAAAGCCTGCGAGACTGGGGGGCACATGGGCTGTTGAGAAAGTTGGGGGGCTGGTTGCAAAGCCAGTTCTTCTGGTTCCGGACCCAGAGAATTGTGGCCTGCTTCCGCATTCCCCCAGGGCTGGGGGAAGGGCGGTGTCTAGGGAGTGCTCTCCATTGCCCTTCCCCCTCAAGGCCAAAGCTGAACCCCAACACAGCACTGTTCACCATAGCTAAGATATAGAATCAGTCCAGATATCCCTTAATAGACAAATGGATTGAGAAACTGTGGTATATATACACAGTGGAATTTTACTCATTTATTAGAAATAATTATATTGTACTCATGAGGAAATGGAAAGACTTGGAAAAACTATATTAAGCAAAATAAGTTTCCTTTATTTGTGGTAGATGGAATGTACCTATAAATCTAGGAGTAAACATGTTGGGATGGGACGTGTGCAAATGGACACAAATAAATTAACTGAGGTAGAATAGACTCTATGGGGAGCTCAAGTAGTATAATCTTTTAGAAAGACTAGGTCAAAGCCCAACAAAATCAACACCATAAAATAGGTACCTGCAAGGGGTAGGACAAATGAAGAGGATGCACTGACAAATTTATTGTATATACAAAATTAAGAATAGTAAGGGAAGGGGTGGGTCAAAAGGGTTAAGACTGTTGAAGGGAGTGACACTGATCCAGATGTATTGTATTCATAAACTGCTTTGTTATGGCACCATTTTTGTACAACTGCTTAAAGATAATTTTTATTTATTTATTTATTTATTTTAGTTTTTATTATAAAACTAATGTACAGAGAGGTTACAGTATCATACGTTAGGCATTGGATACATTTCTTGTACTGTTTGTTACCTTGTCCCTCATTAAAGATAATTTTTAAAAAGAAAGAAGACTACCTAAACTGAAAAGGGCTGTGGGCATGGCTCAAATGATAGAGTATCTGCCTAGTAAGTACATGGCCCTGAGTTCAAACCCCACTGCTAAAAGAAATATCTGACTAGAATCAATAG
Source organism: Perognathus longimembris pacificus (assembly GCF_023159225.1). Taxonomy (NCBI): domain Eukaryota; kingdom Metazoa; phylum Chordata; class Mammalia; order Rodentia; family Heteromyidae; genus Perognathus; species Perognathus longimembris. Next base: position 25,605,269 of record NC_063182.1, on the reverse strand, counting down.
GAAGTTATTTACAGTCTTTACTTGTTAAATATATACATTCAATAGGCTTTGTTGTGGAAATATAAATGTATCTAACAATCTCAAATAAAATACACTGAATCTCTGCCTCAAGCTTTCCAAATAATATAATATAATGTATGGCTTATGATATAGTTTGATATACTCAGATTTCTAAAAGTTCTGAAAATACCTGGCCCTACAGGTTGCAAAAAAAAGGGAGGGGGGGCCTGTGTGCCTGTAGTACTACATGTGCACATTACTCATGCAATTCTTCTCTCTCTCTCTCTCTTTTGCCAGTCCTGGGGTTTGAACTCAGAGCCTGAGCACTGTCCCTGGCATCCTTTTGCTCAAAGCTACCACTCTACCACATGAGCCACAGCACCACTTCTGCACTTTTCTATATATGTGGTGCTGAGGAACTGAACCCAGGGCTTCACGTATGCAAGGCAAGCACTCTACCACTAGGTCATAGTCCCAGCTCATGCATTTTTATTTGATGATACCTGTAGCAGACATTTCTAGTTTACCCTGAAACTAGGCAAGATTGACACAGGTGTTTATTGTCTACACTGCTGAATACAATTGTGTTTATACAGTAACCTAATTTGATCTTTACAATTGATAAGAAAGAAAGTCTTATACATACTTGATAAGGAAAAAAAATCTTCAAAATGTCATAGCCAAGCATCAGAGGCTCATCCCTATAATCTGAACTACTTGAGAGGCTAAGAGTAGAAGCCTCAAGGTTTGAGGCCAATACCAACAGAAAAGCTCTTGAGAACCTATCTAAAAAATAACCTGCAAAAGGCCAGCACTGAAAGTATGGCTCAAATGCTAGAATGGCCGCTTACTAAATTCAAGATCCTGAGTATAAACACCAGTACAGCCAAACGGGGAAAAACAAAACAGAGGAGCCAAGCCATAACCCAAGTTCAGATGAGAGGGATTCACCTCTGACCATTTCTGAGGCTCAATGCAAGAAAAAAAAAATGAAGGTCCCCTATTCTGCTGCCCAACTGTCCTGTTTCCTATCTTTGTGAGGTCTCATCCCATCCTGGAAGAGCAGCCGGCCCTGCCAGCCTGTCACAGCCTCAAGAAGCTAGAAGTACACTGTCTGGGACTGTGTGGACAAAGCAATTCAGTCCTGAGAGCCAGGGGCAGAAAGTGCAAGTAGCCACTGATCTTGGTCCTTTAAAACATCTGGCTTTGTGAGGAAGGTTGTACCTGTCAGTCAGTCTAACATAACCCTTACCTTCCACAGCAGGAACGTGTACAGGCTCCCAGATCTCCAGCATGAAGGTGATAAGGCCGGGGTTCCACCAGTGACTCAAATGCTCAGCAAGGATCCCAGTAGCAGCTGAAGACTGATTTGTGAAATGTTTGGTACATTATTTATATTTGTAAACTCAGGAGTACAAAGGAGCGAAGGTCAAGGTCTGATCATGGATGGGTGGTGCTGGCAAGTGTAACCAGTTACAAGGCATTCCAATTCGAAATTATTTTTAAAACTTGAAATTCTTAGGTAAAAAATCCTTTACCCTGTCTTTTACATATCCCTGAAAGGGTGCTTTCCTCATGCCTGATGGCAGCGCTGCCCCTCAGCACCCCTCTGAAGGACACAGGTTCTAAAAGGCAAATTGCTGCTCCCTACCAAGGAATAATTGAAAAGAAAGCACAAACTCTTTCCCCGTGACATGCAGAATTCCCTTCTATACCAACTATTCTTTAAAATTAAAATAGTGTTACCCTGTACTTGCCAGTTTCTCTGTTGAGTCTATGTTCTCAGGAAGACAAAGAACGAAAGTTAAAAGGCCGAGTTAGGAAAACCTTGGATAACTTTTGTTGTGCTCTCTTTTCCTGGTATTCACAGGAAACATCTTTTACCTGTTTCCACCCCCCTGGCCTTATGTGACTATAAGATAGACCGATTCTGTCTCCTAACCACCCGGAGTTCCTGGAGGGCAGCAGCCATCAGACAACCCCCCACTCCTGGCAGACCACCGAGTCCACAGTGCAGTGCTCTCTGCCCTGGGATTCTCCATTCTCTTGTGGAGACCCAATGCCAGATGGAAACCCAGCAAGGCCTGGGAAAGTGCCACTCACACAGGTGCTGAGAAGGTCACCGTCTGCCTCTTTCTTCGTTGGATATAGGCATTCCGTGGATGAGTTCAAATCCCTGCCCAGCCTCCCCCCACTGCCTGTGCGCGGCCACTAGTCCATCTTTCACTCCTCATTTGCTGAGTGAGCTAACTTTCGGCAGTAAAAGCAAGCCTGTGTCTTTAGCCCACGTGTCCATGCAAGCAGCTACGTTTGTTCCTACTGACAGAGCTGTTGCTATCTTTACTTCTATTCGATTGGATGGCAGGTTTCCAGCAAGTTGTCTTTTCTAAGCCTTAAATACAAACAGGACCCAAGAACAAATGATGAGGTTGTCCATCCCTCCCTTGTGGGATGCCAGAGGCACTCTGTGCTTCTTCACTGCTGTCCACTCTCCATAAAAGGTACTCAGCACAGGAAGACAGGCTACTGATCACGGAAACACTCTGAAGAGGAGAATCGTTACCTGAGGCAATCAGAAGCTTGAGGCAGAAGGCGGAGCATTTCTTTTGCTCTCTGTAGCCAGTAGATTTTATCTTCTTTTAAATTGGTTGATCAGTTAAATCCCGTGCCTCATTGGAGGATGAATTTATCCTATGTATAAAACATAGGATTTATCTCAGCATCTAATATAAAGAATGAAAGTATTTTTGGCTGCAACTAACCAGATACTTACTGGATGCTGTTTTCATGTACTGCTTTTATTTACTAGTCATTCCTTCTGTCTAGCCAATAAAGATACCCCTTTCAGTAACTCTCACCAAACACTTTGCATACATGCATCTTGTTCATTCAACTCATTTCAATACGGTTTCCCAAAAGCTCATCTTTGGTGTCCTTTCTAAACAGGAGCCCACCACTACTACTTCTCTCTTTGATTTTTTAAGAGGACAGCTTACTTACTAGAGAGCATGTTTACTTACTAGCACAAGCATGTTATGCCAGTGAAGAACAGGGATTAGTATAGGCAAACAGAAACCACTTACTTTCCCTTGCTCCCAACTTTGAGTCTGCTGCTTTCCTGCATTTTTCCCTGTCCCTGGATGAAAAACTCTCCCAATCCTATAGCTCTCCCAGTCACTCCCAAGTCATAACCAAACAGTCCTTTCTGTCTGGTTATTTTAATATTCAAACTCCAAATCAAAATTATCCTACCATTTCCCCTTCCCCCTGCTCAGGTCCACATCAGGCCTGGAAGCTTGTTGGGGAAGCAGACTTGTTGGCTTTTTCATAGCTCATCTTTCTAGCTGTGGACGTGAAACCTCTGTTGGGAGTTGAGCTAGCAGATAGACCAAGGATGATTGGTCTAACTTGTCAGATATGACTGTAAACTCAGGTTTGTGCTTCTGTGACTCTGTGTTTTTTTTTTAATTAATTTATTTATTGTCAAAGTAATAAACAGAGGAGTTATAGTTTCATATGTAAAGCAATGAGTACATTTCTTATTACTTGCTACCTCCTCCTCTGTTTTTCTCCCATCTTTCCCCTTCCCCACCCTCCCCCAAGTTGTACAATTGATTAACAGTATATTGTCTTATAAGTATTGCTCTTGCATCGTTCACCTTTTACCCTTTGTCTCTCCATTTTGGTGTTCCCCTACCCCTAGTTAAGCAAAATGAACTACAAGATTTGGAAATAAGTGGTTTATCTTTGTTGTTGTTTTTAACGTACCATATAAAATTATGCCTTTTTCTTTTGTTTTTCTTCCCCATGGTTTTACCCCTGACTTTGGTACAGTGGGTATTGTATGTACATTTATCTGTGTGTGTGTGTGTGTGCACACGCGCACGTGCACATGTACTCTCATGCACATGCATATGGTTCTCTTGTGAACCAGGCCTGGGTGTTGTCCCTGAACTTCGGTTTTGCTCAAGGGTTGAGCTCTACCACTTGAAGCACAACTCTACTTCTTGCTTTTGGGGTGATAAGCTGGTGATAAGTCTCACAGGGTTTCCTGTCCCAGCTAGCTACATCTTCAGCTCTCAGCCTCCTGAGTTACAAATCTGCCCCTAGAATTACAAGTGTGAGCCACCAGCATTCATCTTCCTTAGGTGCTTTGAAGACATGACCCAAAGCATAGTGGATGTCTTACCTCTAGCTTCCTTACTAAGTCATACTTGGAGCCATACCGTTGGCCCCTAAGACGTTTCCTCTTCTCTCGCTGCCATTTCCAGGGCTGACCTCTTACCTTCCTGCCCTTATCAAATTGCTTTCCAGATGACCCGGTCTGCACTTCCCTCAGTGAATTCTTACCCAATCAACTAGACATGGCCAGCACTGTCAAAGCAACGCCTCTTCTCTGTGGTCTTTGCTTTATGCCTCGGGTATTAACCTCAGGACTCCAGGAAATGGCTCTTTGTGTGGTTTCCTCGAAGTCTCCTTCCTACTTGGTTGAGTAAGGAAGGTACACAGCCCCTCTTGGCAATGAAGGGAACCATACAACACAGTAACAGCTCTCCTCACGAAATCCTCCTTACCTGCATTTGAACCTCCAACAACACTAGACCTTCTTCTCTCCATTGCCCTGGAGGTAGGTGATGGGCCTAGACTGGCAGAACCTGTTCTGAGGTATCCTTTCTGCAAGTCCTGTAGAGGTAGTCAACTGGCATCTCAATTTAGAAAGCCAAGGAACTTGACACCTACTGCTTTGTTCTTTGGTGCCTCAGCCGAAACTGAGACAGAAAGATCCTGTTACTCTTGTTTGTAGTCAGTCTTCCCTATTAAGCTATAAACTCCAGGAGGCAGGGCTCCTGGCTGTTTTATTCACCAGTGTATCAGCAGCACCTAGCAAAGTGTCCTGTATAGCTCCCAGTGGGCACTTAATAAATATTTATTTAAAATACATAGCAAATGAAAGATAGAAACCATACATCCACTTCTTTATTGGAGAACTGAGAGAGAGAGAGAGAGAGAGAGAGAGAGAGAGAGAGAGAGAAAGAGAGAAAGAGAGAGAGATACTTTCATGGTTATCAATAAAATAAAAATCCCTAACTCTGAAATTAGGTAACTTATCATTCTTTCTCTTTAAGAACTTTCTCTACCTTATTATTAACTCTTATTAATTGTATAGGAAGAGGGGTCATAGTGACATTTCCCTACATGAATATAATATAATTTGACCATATTCACTTTCCCTATTACTCTTTCATAACCCTACTCTCCCCTCCTGTGAGAGCCTTCTAAAAGTCTAAATCTTAGAGCTAAAAAGTTCATTTAAAGCCCCAAACATGCCTGGGGCACATACAGTAAATGCTTACACAAGAGTTAACAGATTGGATGCTGACTGACTGATGATGCTAATATCAATTCTTTGTCTAGACACGTAATGCCAGTTCTGCTGATACATTCATTTAGGGAGCTTTTGCAGGATGTGAAACTGGCTGCTGGGTCAGTGATATTCAGAAGTAAACTTGGACCCCTACCGTGAACACCCTGCAAAGACACTCCCATCCCCATGTCCCCTCCCTCCTTGGTGAACCTAGTCAAGCTCTAGTCCACAGGATAGAGAAATAGGGAGTTCCATTCACATTTTCCACAAGGCTGAAGCTACTTTCTTCTCAATTGGCAGAAGAGTGTGCAAATTTTTTTAAAGCTGGAAAAGCAAAATTTTCCAGATCAGTCCCATAGTAAACTGACCAAGGACATAATGGGGGTGGGGTAGGTGTGGATATGAGACCTGCTGGGAAAATCATCTAGCAAATACCTTCTCTGAGCAAAATTTCTTCTATCCATCCATTAGTGAGACACTTCAGAGTAAGAGGTGGTGGTTTGGAATTGGCCTCTTGTCCTGAGAAGAGTTGGTTTTCATCCTTTTTTTTTTTTTTTTTTTTGTTTGTTTGTTGCCAGTCCTGGGCTTGAACTCAGGGCCTGAGCACTGTCCCTGGCTTCTTTTTGCTCAAGGCTAGCACTCTGCCACTTGAAGCACAGCGCCACTTCTGGCCATTTTCTATATATGTGGTGCTGGGGAATCGAACCCAGGGCTTCATGTATATGAGGCAAGCACTCTTACCACTAGGCTATATTCCCAGCCTTCCTGAGAAGAATTGGAAGCAGGGTTGTAGGAAGATCCATCCTTACAAGTTTATGTCTTCTCTGTACCAGCCTCCACTCATTTCACTCCCTCTGTGCTCTTCTGCAGAGCTCCAAGCACAGAAGAATCCCTATGACAAACCAGAGCTACTGTAACCATCTCCTCTAATCACTGACACTTTAAATTAATGTAAAGTTCAAGTGGATGAAAACTCAGCTAAGGGGGACCTTTTCAGATACACATAAAAGTACAGACATTTCACAAAAGAAATGTAAGCTGTATGTCTTATATACTTTATAAGCAGACACAGGGGGTTTTGAGAGATTAAGTGACATGGCACAAATCACCCAGCTCTCACTAGAATATGTGAGAGGTATGCACTTTTCTTGCTTTGTCCACTCCATCCTGCAGCCTTCTGTGTATGTATATACAAGCATTTCTTCATCTAGTCTCAGTAGGTTGTGGGGACATACTTTCAAAATGGAAGACAACTTGATTTAAATAGATTTCCAACTGTATCTATCATTCTAGCAAGCATCAAACATAGAGTAATTCTGCTTCGACAAATTTACCCACAGCTACCCAAGGTGCTGCTCTGGCCTAAGCATACAAACTGAAGTCTAATCCTGCCTCTGCCTCTGATTCAGCAGGTCATGTTGGGATAGTCCTGAAATTGCCTGGTTTCCTCATCTTTGCAATGGGGCACAGTAATGTTGATCTGTCATGCAATCATTTAAAGTAGTGGCTGGTCTAGTAACTACCAAGTAGTCAAGGGAGAAAATCCTGTGCATATCATAAGTATAAACTGAGTCTCTATAATAATTATGCATCAAAGTCTATAACTCAGAAGCTTTCTAATAATCATGACTTACAATATTTTAGTTCACCAAAGTCAGGTGTCTGCTGCCAGTCACTCATGTTTGTACTGATAATATCTTATGATCCTATGGTTTCATCATATCTATTGAAATGGTAAGAATGGAAATTTGACTCAAAGGTGGTGCAACTGAGTACACATCATGTTTCTGAGGTATTTATCTGCCAAATAATGTCTTTTATGAGCAGAGGGAAATGAAGTGATTTCCCCTGACCAAAGGGTCAATTTTTATGAAGGCGCCATAAAAAACATTCAGAGCAGCTAGGCATGAAGGCACACGACTCTAAGTCTGGTACTTGAAAGGCTAAAGCAGGAAGACCACGTTTGAAGCCAGCCTAGGCTACAGAGTAATATCATATCTCACAAAACAAACCCAAACAAATAAAACCAAAAATCATCCAATCAAACAAAACTTCCAAATGTAGGCATCAATAGTAAGAAGGAACCGATTAAGAAACAAAACTAAAATTATAATCTGTTTCTCACTGCCAATTTTCTGAACCACATTTTCTAAAAACTGAGTTAACAGTGGAATTTATATGGATGAAACAAAAATAAATTTCATTCTTTTCTTTAAAAAAAAATGCTCACAAGATGGTTTTGAAGTCCTGATAATGCCTTGTCACTAGTTGGCACAGGCTGTCTAGACTCCAGCAGCAAAATGAATCACTGCAACAATTATCTAAAAACTTATGTGGTTGGCAAAATCAGAAAAGGAAAAGGAAATAGTGTCTTATTCAATCAGTTTTTAAACAACCAAATACCAAAGGCTTAGCAAATGATTTATAATCAGTAAAAACACAGCAGATCCTGATGTTAGGCATTCTGTTAAATGTCACACCAAAAATTAGGAATAAAATTATAAATCACTCATAGAAGATAGCATTTTAAAGTAATAATACTGATGATGGCACAGTTATAGGCATGATTGTCCAAATCGTTCTGAAGGTTCATTTTAGGATTTGTGGCTCATGTCCATAGTCCTAGCTATGCAGGAGGCTGAGGGCTGAGGATCACAATTGAAAGGCTGCCTAGGCAGGAAAAACTGTGAGACTTTTTAAAAAAAATTTCTTATTGTAAAGATGATGTACAGAGGGGTTACAGTTCCATAGGTTAGGTAATGAATATATTTCTTTCGAACAGTGTCATCTCTTCCTTCATTTTCTCACAATTTTCCCTTCTAAACCCTTCCCCCACAAGCTCTATAGTTCATTTTCAACACAGTATCTAGTGAATGTCAGTGCTGAATTTGTTCACCATTTGTCCCACCATTACTGTTCTTCCTCTTACCCTCCCCCAAACAGTTAAACTTCCTACAAGACAAAAAGTATAGAATTCAAAACAGTCACAAAAAGAGGGAAAATCACAAACAGTAAAATAAATAACCTCTCTTTTTTCCACTAAGTTAGCAAAAGAGTTGGGAGTTGTGGCTCAAGTGAGAGAGCACTGGCCAAGGGCAAAAACAGACAAAAACAACAGAGGGACAGTGCCAGGGCCCTGAATTTAAGTCCTAGGACAGGCACCAAAACAAACAAACAAAGAAAGAATGTAAAGCCCTGTCCAGGTCTCATCAAAAGGCCTGCCGAATCAGAAATCTTTACTGTAACAGGGCTGGGCACTGTCCCTGAACTTTTTTGCTCAAGGCTAATGTTCTAACACTTGATCCCTAACTCTACTTATGGCTTTCTGGCAGCTAACTAGAGATATGTCTCATAGATTTTCCTGCCATAGCTGGTGTTGAACCACAATCCTCAGATCTCAGCCTCATGAGTAGCTAGGATTACTGGAATGGCCACCAACGTTGCCACCCTTCTAGTGATTCTAATGAGCATACACTTTTGAAAACTACTGGTCTAAGGTAACCTTCCCTCGAGGTGTAGTCATCAAGAAGCAAATTTCTCCCTAATATCTTGTATACTCAGAAGTAACCTTAAGCTCAACTTCCTAACCATTCTCTCTCTCTCTCTCTCTCTCTGTTTTCAAACATCAGTTTATACATAACCTTACTATAGATTCAAATAAATATATTTCTTAAATCCCTTGTATCACTTTCACTTTACTTTTTTTTTTTTACATTTCTATCAGTATAAATTAGTTGTATGAGGTTTGCTTGTGATATTTCTATACATGCACACAATGTACCTTGGTTGAATGCAGACCTTCAATCACTATCCTTCAGTGTCCCTCCTCCCTCTTCTTCAAACAGTTTGGCCTATGTCATTATTCTATTTTCATACTTGTACATAAAGTAATTCAACCATGTTTACCCTCTCTTGTTCACTATCACCACTCCATCTAAAAGAACCTATTTTGCATTCCTGGCATTCATTTGCTTTAGTGTATATTAATTATATGAAGAGATTTCACCATAAATGCAAAATCTTTATCAATCCCCACATGGAGAAGTGGAGTCTGTTTTTCTACTCCCTTGAATGCAAGTTGGGCCCATAAATGCTTCGAAGAATGAAATATGGCAGAAGAAAAGTTATGCTAATTCAAATCTTAGCCTTAAAAAGGACTGGCAATTTCTACATCCAGCCACCATAATATGAAGATGTTTAGATGGCCATAAGAAGGAGTATAGGAGTTTGCTCGGAAAGCAATTTGCCCCTGATAATAGTACCTGAGCTCCTTCCAGTATCAACCATGAACTCTGCAACAATACTACCCTGGATGTTGAACAACTAGGCAGCTGCAGTTGTCTTTGCTCTTCTAAACTACCTAGAAGATCCCAATTATTCCAGTGAATTAGGAACTACATTAGCCATCAAATTTGAAGGGAAAAGAAGAAAATATAAAACAAAAAAGAACTGAAACATTCACTTTTGAAAAGTGCCATCAAACTCAAATCTTAATAGGTTCCATTTATTCAAAATAACTTCTCCTGTTCAAAAATAAATTAATAAAGTAAATAAATACTGATTTGTGGCTTTCTTAAATGATACTGTCCTACTATGTTTATCTCTTTTTTTTTTTTTTTTTTTTTTTTTTTTTGGCCAGTCCTGGGCCTTGGACTCAGGGCCTGAGCACTGTCCCTGGCTTCTTCCCGCTCAAGGCTAGCACTCTGCCACTTGAGCCACAGCGCCGCTTCTGGCCGTTTTCTGTATATGTGGTGCTGGGGAATCGAACCTAGGGCCTCGTGTATCCGAGGCAGGCACTCTTGCCACTAGGCTATATCCCCAGCCCGTATGTTTATCTCTTTTGACTTACACGCATCAGTAACTGCAAGTTGTTTCTTCACGCACCTCCTCTAAATGTTTATAACTATTTCACTACCAACCATTCCATGAACTTGGACACCTGAGTTCTTTGTCGCCTGTGAACATAACCATTGAGGAGAAAGGAAAGGAAATGGAAGCTAGAAGTACTAATATTATCAGAGGGATTCAATAGAATTTAGTTGAGGGAGGGGATCAAACTTTCTAGCCCAATAAAAATTTTCATTTCCACATCTATACCCAAGTGTAGTAATCAAATATAAATATCAGAAAGTACAAAGCTGCAAAGGATTTATCTTAGCTTTAAATTTCTTTCTGAAAAAAGAAAAGACAGTGAAGGAATGCAAGACAAACTCATAATGAATTACTTTATTAACTGGGAGCTGGAGACAATGATAAGTAGGCTGTTACAGATAGCCAACTGAATTTAGGAATCAATTATTTAAAACTAAGAGCCAAAATCTAGGAATTCAAATAGTCTACAACTAGGAAAGAACAAAAAACCTGCTCCACTCCCCAAATGATATGATGCAGTATGTTTTAGAGAGTGAAGAGCATATCTTCATCTTTTCTGCAGAATTCAACATCTGATATAGAAAAAGTATGTAGTATGTGCTCATGAGTGAAAGAACAAATGAAGGTCATGGCCAAGGAAGAAGCAAAAGATGCTGAAGTGTAAATAAGGGAAAGATATGGAAGAGTTTCAGATATAAATACCTCTAGAAATATACATCATTAAATATTGCAGAGGTACTTTCCCAAGGAGAGTTCTGGTGCCTAAGCAATTGAGACACAAGCAATTGAGACAACAGCTGAACAGTGCTGCCTAGCAGTCCCTCAAATCTTTAAAGGAATGAAGTCTTGTAGTCCTGTAATAATGAGAGGGCTATCTGACCTTAGGAGAATGTCAACTCTCTATATATGAAGTCCACTGTTAATAGGTAGATGCATCCACTCAGTAATTATGTACTGAGTAGACAGCCATATACTTTTGTTTGTGATGGGGGTAAATAGGAAAAAAATAAATAAATTGCATTCTGACCTCTTGAAATTCAGTTTAGCAATAGGTCCATGTGAAAAAGAAAATACAATTTGAGGTCACAATTTTGTAAGAAAGGTTAAGTGATATAATCAACAAGAAAGTAAATCCAAGTAGATCAGGGGATTGGAGATCAAGGGAAGATGTTGGAGAAGTGTTTCACAGAGGAGATTATAGTCATATACTGAAAGTTCATATCTGTGGGACATGATTTCTACTCAAGTGAAGCATAAGTGAATTCAACAAGCCCATTGCAAAGTCAAGCAAGAGGTAAGACTCTGAGTGTAATTGCTTCCATAAGAAAGATCAAGCCTGTGATTGAGTCATGTGGAAATAAATGTTGGGTCACTCTGTTATTACATTCTCATATATATATATATATATATATATATAGTCTACATGCATATCTACTTATTTCTCATCATAGTCATGCTTACTTTCTTTTACATCAACTTACTTTTAAGTTGTTGTGATATCACCATTTTCAAGATTGGGAAAAAGGAAACTATTAATTCCGGCTGTAACTCAGATATCACCATGTTGGCTGACTGACTTACCAAGAAATAAGTAAACAAAATGGTAAATAAGTGAATAGCATCAAAGAGTCAGATGTGAGGGTCTGTTTATAACCTGATGAATCATACTGCCTCTTGGAAATGGGCCACCTTTTGAATGTCTAACTGGATGAGATTAGGTAATAACACTATAACTAGCACATAGAAAGAGCCAATTAGTACGTGCCTCAAGAAGGTATATCGGATATGCTTTATTTTGAAATAGGGCTGGAAAGTTGCCAAGACTCACACAAATAATGTTTATTCTTGCACTTGATCTAAATGATACAACATTTTCTTAAGTGAATTTTAAAATATTTTCCTGCTTTCACCTTTTGTATCTCTTTCCAAAGACAAACTGTCAAAAGATTACTTAGTTTCAGAGAGGGAGAAAATACATTCAGAGACAAGTAAAACCAGGAAATGCCAATTTAGTATGATTTAGCATTTACAGGTCTCAAAGTCTGATAAGAACCCCAAATTCCCACACTTTGACCAGAGAAAATACTATCTGTTTGTTTAATCTGTCTTTTATGCTGTGCCTATAAAAAAAAAAAAGAGCAGAGTAAAGTGATCTGGTCATTTTATGCTCAATTTAGTCAATGTAAACAATAAAAGTACACAATTCAAGCTCAAAACAGAATATGATATAGCCAGTTGAGTTGTTCTCATAGACCAAATTAGTGAGATTAAATACTTTATCTTTTCAAACTATAAGGCCTCTGAGAAAAGCACAGAACAAAATCAGCAATAGCAGAATAGCAGTTTTCAAATAAATTTTCAATTGCTAGAGAACAAATGGCAATAAAGATATAGATTTATTATTTTGCCAGTACTGGGGCTTGGGACTCAGGGCCTGAGCACTGTCCTTGGTTTCTTTTTGCTCAAGGCTAAGGCTCTACCTCTTGAGCCACAGTGCCTCTTCTAGCTTTTTCTGTTTGTGTGGTGCTGAGGAATCAAACCCAGGGCTTCATGCATGCTAGGCAAACACTGTCCCACTAAGCTACATTCCCAGCCCCAAGGTATAGATTTTAATAAGGTTAAAACTGCTTCAATGGGGCTGGGGATTTAGCTCAGCAGAAAAGCGCCTGCCTGGCAAGTGCAAGGCCCCAAGTTCAGTCCTCAGCTCTGGGAAAAAAAAAAAAAAAAAAAACTTCAGAGTCAGGCCAATAGCTCATGCCTGTAACCCTAACTAGTCAGGAGGCTGAGATCTAAGGATCATGGTTCAAAAGTAGCCTGAAGAAAGGCTGTAAGTGGAATTATGGCTCAAGTGGTAGACCTTTGAGCAGAAAAATTCAGGGATAATATCAAGACACTGAATTCAAGCCCAAGGACCAGCAAACCAGCCCCCTCAAAAAAAAAAAAAAATACTTATGAGCCTTTGGTTCAAATAACTGGGCCATAGCATGGGTGTCTGCTTTTGTTTCTTCAGCTACACATCAATTCTTCCAAATTCTACACTTAATCAATGTAAACCAAGCACATTAACAGTTTATTATTTTAGTGAAGAATGGATCTAATTGGAAAATGCCAACCATTTCTCTGCAGTAATGGAGGTTTAATATTGCTGATTCTCCAAAATTTTCAAGAGAATAGAAAATTCAGTTTTGTCATAAATTCTCCTGGCCTATTTGATCACCAAAGGATCAAACAAAACATCTCCATATACCTAGTGTGGTCCATTGACCACTGTAATGTCTTATACACACAGGAATTTCTACATTTATCTGGTCAGTTCTCATCAATTGTTGATAATCAATATGTAACTTTAATTCTATTCAAATTTCCTGAGGCAACTGATTACAGTTCCACTAGGAAAAAATGAAGAGAACCTACCTATGAATAAGATAACATTTGTGATATCATTGTTTAAAAGGCAGAAAATGAGTGGGATACATTGTAATACAGAAGTACACTCAGAACTAAGAAGGGGTGAATATATTGAAGTAATAATGACGGCAGATGAGGTTGTGAAAACCACACAGCAAAGCCTCACATACCCTTGTAGTATAGTAACAGCAAATGTCTACTCCACACATAAAATGCACCATGTTATGTTAGTACTTGCACTCTATTTCCCATTTTTACTCTCACAGCAAGTCTTATGAGGAAAGGACTATCATTATCGCCATCTTATAGATAAAGAAACTGAAACTTCACAAGGTCAAGCACACTGTCCAAGACCATGGCTGTAAATGGCAGAGTCAGAATCTGGGCTCACAGCATCTCTCTGACTCCAAATCCCATCCTTCCAGCCACTATGAGATTGCTAAGGAATTTGGATTTCAGCCTATAAGTAATGGAAAACAAATGAAGAACTTAGACCCACATTATTCTTTCCTCACAGCATCCTGTGAGCTATATAATGGAAAGTATGACTGCTGTTTTATATCTGCAGATACCCAGAAAAGTTAGGTAATTTCAGGCAAGAGAAACAATGGGCTCAAAGCACCCAAATACCTCAATATCTAACCGAGGATTCATGCTGGTTTTACATGGTTGGCACAAATTAGTTTCTGAATACTTGGTGTGCTTTCAACAATCATACTGCTTCAGATTTAGAAATTCCAATAACACATTCCCAATTAAATCATCTTCCCAGCATAGCCCTAGACCCTTCTAGCCAAGCAGTTCCTACTTTGTGATGTCTAAGAAGTACAAACTGCCTACTGTGATAAAGAAATAGAGCAGTCATAAATTCCTTTCTTATTGTGCACATTAAACTATAAACTCTCTTGAACACTGATTATAAAATAATAGCACACTAAGAATTCTTTTATTAGTAATTATTTAATAACATTCCTTGCATTGACTTATAATTGCTGTAAAGTATTTGAACAAATCAACTTTTCAGTGTACAAACACATTTTATTCATGTCTGATAAGTGTTTACACATGCTGTCTCAAGTTTTCCTGGAACTAAAATTTAATACCATTTATATTGTTCAGGTCAAGACTAATAATTAGAAGAAGGATTACTTATTTAGAACAGTGATTTCACCTGGCTCAACCTAAACTATTACAAAGACATTTCCTTGCCCATGGAGGAAAAAATTGCATAAGTGGAGTTATGCACAGGCCCTATGTGTTCCTCAGATATCCTATTAAGCATTATACAAACTTAATGCCTTCCTTACAGAATAAAAAAAATTGCAGCTACCTGTAGAGCAGAGATAATAGTCACTTGTTGACTATATACATAATTTGTACGTATTTGTATGTTATGTATATATCTACCTATCTGTAGGAACCTTTTAAAGAAAGTATAATATTCCAACATTTTTATCCCAACTTTTTCATAAGAGGAACCTGAGTCTCAGAGAAAGTTAAAGTTTTTTCTAACATTATAAAAGCAGTAAGTAGAGTTCTAGGAATTGAACCAGAAAAAACAAATCATACTCTTAAGTATATAACACTAAGCCCTAAGAGAGTGAGGGTCTTAGGTATTAGAGGAAGAAATAAAGAAAGAATAAAAGTTAGTGATACCTTTGCATCTCAAAGTATATCTCACTGATTTGCTTTATGTGGATATTCTAATTTATTAAAACAATAATGTGTAAAATGTGCACATGGCAAAATTACAGTATAAAACATAAGGGGAAAAACTAAAGAACAGAATAATAGTAGCAAAATATGTGAGATACAGAAAATAGAATGAGATACTAGAGCCAATATATCATTGCAAAATTGAGAGGTCAAAGGTTAATCAAGAAGAAAAGACTAGAATTACCCAGATGTAATGGATTAGAATTAGATATATCAGTATGGACTTATGTTCAGCATAATACAGAAACCGCTGGCTACATATAGAAAATTTATTCACGGATGTACATACATGTATGTTTCTTGGTCTGTCAGAAGAGAAGATCTTGAATCAATGATCTTTCCATTGAAATAAACATACCTGTAGTATCTAGATTTGTTTTTTTAATATATTTTCTAATAAAAGAATTTTGGCTCCTTGGAGATATGGTTAATTCTAGAATTGGAGCAGGAAATATTCAAAATAAGCCTGGAGCATCTTCTATTCCCAGAACACACACACACACACACACACACACACACACACACACACACACACAGAAGGAGGAGGAGGGGAGGAGGGGAAGGAGGAGGATGAAGAGATAAAAACACCTGATGTATGTCAAAGGAGCACAAAAGCCAAGTTTTTAGCCCTATTAAAGGATAAATGGGAACACTTGGGAGACATAATAAATAATATCAGATTCTAACTAAAATATAATGTTTTAAAACCTAGGAGTCCATAAGTTATTAAATAACTTTCAGTGGAGAAATACAACAAACAAGTTCCCACAGCCATTAACTAGTAATGGTTAATCATGTTCAAAGAATTAACTTTGACATGACACAATAAAAATGGTAGTTACCTCTGTAGTCTTCCTCCCAAATACTCCTAACTCTAGTCTAATCATGAGAAAAACATATAACATTACAATATTGTAAAACATTTTTGGTGGTGAAAATTAGATATAACTTTAATGTCCATCCATAGGGCAATGGTTAAATAAACTACAGTATTTGCAGGCTGTAGATTATCATGCAGCTGTTTTAAATGGTATAACATACCATTAACTTGGAAAGATGCCCTATGTCATTTTAAATGGTAAGTAAACATATGGAGTGTGGCAGTATATTTAAAACTCTATGTTTAAGTATTTTTAGGAGCATTTACACAAACTAACATTAGTTACCATAGGATAACAGAATGTTGCTTTACCTTTAATCTCTTGATACTCCTTACTTATGTATAAAATAAGATAAATGTCAAGTGTGATTGTCATGTTACATTTAACAAAGGAGTGTTTAGAAATAATAAACTTGAGCTGCAACAGCTGACTTAACATGATCACCGGCTAGCCACATTACTGTAACACAGTAAAACAAGAAGGTATTCTCCTTGGGAACACAGTAACCTACTTTCTGTATCCACAGGAAAAGCACCAACTTGTTTATTTTTGTCAGTGACCTACATGTGAGAAATGAGCCCAATAGGTTTGTGTTTGATCTCATGTGGTAAGATTGCCAATTTCCTAGAAGTTGAGCAGAGTTCACGTGACCTATAATAATTTAGAGCAAGATTGGGGCTGGGAATATGGCCTAGTGGCCAGAGTGCTTGCTTCGTATACATGAAGCCTTGGGTTCAATTCCCAAGCACCACATATATAGAAAACGGCCAGAAGTAGTGCTGTGGCTCAAGTGGCAGAGTGCTAGCCTTGAGCAAAAAGAAGCCAGGGACAGTGCTCAGGCCCTGAGTCCAACGCCCAGGACTGGCAAAAAAAAAAAAAAAAATTAGAGCAAGAGCATTTTGGAAAGTGAAATGAGATTCTGCATCTATAAGTACCAAATCGTACATAGAAAGACTAAAAACAATAAATTCAACTCCAGTAAGGTGAAAACCAAGGAAAAGTCTGAAACCAGAAGTTCAGTCCGCAAGAGAACTCAGAACCTGTCAGTGAATTCCACCTGATAATTCTAGATACACAGGGATCTGAGGACCACAGTTCAGAGCCAGTTTGGACAGACAAATCCAAGGGATTCATTATCTCCAATTAACTAGAAGAAGAAAAAACACTTAAAAGTGGAGACATGGCTCAAGTAGTAGAATACCAGCCATGAGGAAAATGCCAAGCAAAAGTGCAACTATTCTGAGTTCAAGAGTTCAAGCCTCAGTACTGGTACAAACTGTCGTCTTCATCATCATCATCATCATCATCATCATCATCATTATCATCATATCTTAATTAGGTTAAGCTTGGAAAGAAAGTTTAGCAGAATATTTTAAAGCTGTTTCTTCCACATGCAACACAATGCAGCAACACAATGAAAGGTGGCCTCAAAAGGTACTCACTATGCTCTTCAGCAATTATGTTCAGCTATATAACAAACACTGACACAAAACAAGGCAATAAACTGTGTGTTGAATAAGGGAGTGGAGGAAAGAGGTAGGCAATTAAAAGTAAAGTAAGCAGAATGGAGACAGTCTTCAAAGAAACATAACCTAAACTCTGTATAGTTATACACATACAAAAGAATTTCAATGGAGAAAGGAAGAATGGGCAAATAGATTCCTAACATTCCCTGTGTATATGTGAAAAATAGAACAAGGTAACTTGAGAGTGTAATATGGAGGTCAGATCTAGTCAGCACCATCATTGGCCACATGGCAAGATGTTCTATCTGGCATCTTGTCTTGATAGGCATGCCTGGATTCCTACAGAAAGGGAAGTCCCATCCCCAGGTGATGGGTGTTCCTGAATTCCAAGAGACAGGGGTAGGCACCTGGCCTATAGGTTACTGAACCTGTCAGTCAAGTAGTTGGGACTGGGAGCTTCCTGTGGCCCAGCCTCCTGACCTGACCCTATTTAGGGTCCCACCAGCTCAGGTACCAGTAGGCCATGCCACATGTCTCCATGTTCTTGTCCTGTGTCCTGGCTCCTGGCTCATCTCCAGTCACATTGGCATCACAAGTCAGCTCTCCATTTGAGCCAGATTGGTTTACTGTATGGTTCTTGTTCTTTCTTCCCTTTCTGGCCTGTTTCCTGACAGTGTTAAGGGTATTTGTGGGCTTCAGGCCTTTGTAACAACTGGCTACGTACAGACTGCTAATGCTCTAATAAAAACTCCAACATTCGATTCCTTAACATGTGGCTTCTCGAATAATTTACTATATAACAAGAGGATGGATAGGGTTAGGAGAGATGGGGAAAAGCAACAGGAGTGACATTGATCAAGATGCATTGTACACATAAACTGACTTGATTAATCGAAACCCTTGTGTACAAACATTTAAAGATTTTTTTAATAGAAGATTTCTAGCATCTTCGTGGACTGAAAAAACAATCAGATGGAAAACCTCAAGAACTCTTTAATCTAATCTAGTAACACAGACCTTATAAGTGAAAGAAATGATGTTCTGGTTGTATTAAACCCACAGAATATGAGCAAGCTTGAATCATACCCACTCACCTTACAGTAAGTTCTTCTATATGTGGAAACCAAACAAGATGCTAATACAAACAGCACAAATGTATTCACATACCAAGTAAGTGCATCAGTGTGTTTCTGATTATTGCATTAGAAATACTAAGCAGGGGAGGTTGGGTAATATGGCCTAGAGGTAAAGTGATTGCCTTGCATACCTGAAGGCCTGGGTTCGATTCCTCAGCACCATATATACAGAAAAAAACAGAAATGGTGCTGTAGCTCAAGTGGGAGACTGCTAACGTCGAGCAAAAAGAAGCCAGGGACAGTGCTCACACCCTGAGCCCAAGCCCCAGGACTGGCCAAAAAAAAAAAGGAGAAAGAAATACTAAGCAGGCAGCAAGCAACAGTTAGACCTTGAGGTGGGAAGTGACAACATTATAGTGTTTTCTCTTGTAATCAGCCCTTTCCCATAACTCCAGTATCCTTGGAAAGGGAAACAATATACACTAAAAGCTTTACTTATTTCCATTTACTACAGCAAAAAGAATAGAATAAAAAAGAATGCCAGACAGAAGAGAAAATAGTATTAAGAAAATTGCAAAAATACCTACACTGATTTAGATGCTTGTTTTTTTTAAAAAAAAAAAAAGAAAAAAATTGGCTCTCAGGAGGGGAAAGGGAAAGTGGGAGGGGGGGTATGAGGGACAAGGTAACAAACAGTACAAGAAATGTATCCAGGGGCTTGGGGATATGGCCTAGTGGCAAGAGCGTTTGCCTTGTATACTTGAAGCCCTGGGTTCGATTCCCCAGCACCACATATACCGAAAATGGCCAGAAGTGGTGCTGTGGCTCAAGTGGCAGAGTGCTAGCCTTGAGCAAAAAGAAGCCAGGGACAGTGCTCAGGCCCTGAGTCCAAAAGCCCAGGACTGCCAAAAAAAAGAAATGTATCCAATGCCTAACGTATGAAACTGTAACCTTTCTGTACACCAGTTTGATAATAAAAATTTGAAAAAAAAAAAAAAAAGAAGAAAAAAATTGGCTTCTAAAAATGCTCTGAAAAAAACCCCCACATTTTTCTAGACATATTAAGTCTCTCTTAATAGGGTAATTTATAGGAAGAGAGGGGTAAGAGGCAGGAAAGTGGAGAGTGCTTTTTAAAAGTGTTAGGAAGGCTCTACCTTAGTCAACAGCTCTGCCCTGATGAGGGGCGGTTCCCAGGTGCCTTACTCATCTACCCATAACGCATGAAGGACGAAGTTGCCCACTCTGATACTGTACGTGCTACAATGAAATGTGTTTTGTTTCGGTGAAAATTTACTCATGCTTGTGGTTCTGAGTTGGAACCAGTTTTCCACATTTTACTTCTGAAAATAAAGGATATAATCAGATCTTAGCCAACTGTTTTCATTACAAATTCTTGTAATAGTTGGGATTCTTACCTGGAACACCCATGGTCTACTCCCCTGGCTTTCAATGTCGTTTCGCAATGCCCTTCGCTCAACAGGCTTGTTATACAGACGGATGTACAGAATGGAAAAGGGAAGCTGCTTTGTGGAAGACAAGAATGGTTGTGGGGGAAGGGGGGAGAGGTTGAAAGAAAGAAATGTGTTCACTCAGTTTCTCTACTAGGTTTCCCGGGGGTCCCTGAAGACCAACCAATAGAATGGAGTGCATGTGTCATCCTAGGCAGTACAGAAGCGACAAGGCTTCAAGTTCCTGCCTACCTCAGAGCCTCCTCAGATTCAGAGTGAAAGTCAAGGTTACCACACACAAGTAACACTGGCAAGCCAGGTTGAGGAACATGCCCCTGTTTAAGCTACTAAATACCCTCTATTTCTACAGTGAGGAAACAACACCATTTAGCATTCACTTGGTACAAAATAATCATAATCAAAAACACATGGGAAGGCAATCGCTAGTCTGTCCTAATCCATTATAACCTGATTTTCCTGATGACCCCAAATGCACGCAAATGTGTTCAGAATACTACTAAAAAGGAACCTGAAGTCAAAACTTGATCAGAATTACAGAACTGTGAATAGGCCACTTGTACCATAGAGTTCCTTTGATTAAAACTGATTTCAGGAGGAACAGAGTAATCTTAGTCTTCCTTCTCAGAAGTAAGGTATGTATCTGATCTTGGACTTTACTTTGGAGGTAAAGAATGAGTGGCAAGAAGACTTTAATGATGAATTCATGGAGAACCCAATTTCAGCCTAGCCATTATCACTACTAGGCCTCAGCCATGTTTAGGCTTATAGGACAGCCCAAGACACACACACACACACACACACACACACACACACACACACACACACACAGGTTGAAGCCTAAGTGGATTTATGGAAGGTTTGTTTGATGGGAGGAGGGAGCATATGAAAGAGACATGGAGGGGAGAGGAAGTCATGTAGTTTTCTCTAAACCCTAAGGAGAGATTGGTGGTGAACCAATGACATCCAAAGGACAGAAAGACATCTACTCGGGTTTGGATATGGTTTGAGTTAGTCCCCCACAGGCTAATGCGTTAGAAGCATGATTCTTATGCTAGAAATACTGGAGGGTGGTAGAATTTCTAAGAGAGGGGGTTGAGTGAGACATGCTTGCAACACTAGTGAAGCTATCCTCAGAAGAGATTAAAGGGAGTTCTTACGGGACTCCTGAACTCTCACAATCAAGATGTTACAAGAGTGACGTGAACCTCTGAATTGATCTCTGAGTTCCTGTTTGATGATGCCCTATCAGCCTCCTACATATGCTTTCACTGTCACGATCCTTTATGAGGTGACACGGCCAAGGTGGACACTCACTAAAGCTGACACCTGTTTGGACTTCTAGCTTCCAAAGCTATGAGCCAAATAAATATCTTACAAAAATAACCCTTGCCTCCTTCTAACAATACAAAACTGTATGCAACAACATCTAAACAAGAGTTTTATTAACCTAGCCAATATTAACATAGTACTTGCTCTATCTCCCATGCATTGTTCTAGGCCATGACAGTACAACAGTGAAACGGCCACAAACTCTCACCTCTAGTAGGAAGGGAAATAGTATACAAGTATGATTTAGATGACAATGGGTTCTATAAAAGAAATAAAGCAATGTAGCAAATGGTGATTGGATACTATAGAAAGAAAAGACTCTCTCAGGGAGAGACATGAAGTGACATGCATGGGAGGGTGGGAAGGGAGGAATAACTGGGATGAGAAGAAGAAAGACAAGTATGTCCAAGAAACAGTAAGAACAAAAGCTGTAAGGCAGGAAAAAGCTTGGCCCTCAGAGGACAAAAGGCAGGCAGCATGCAGTCTATTGAGAGCTGTATGTAATAGAGCACAAAGGGCTGAATTTCCTCTAACACCACAGGAGTCTGTTTCCCTTCTACTTCAGAGTTATGGAAACCCACGGAAGGAATTAAAGCAAGAAAGAGAGCTGATTTTGTTTATTGCTTTAAAATATCAGTGTACTGTGAAAGAAAGGAATATGGCAAGCTAGAGTTCAAAAGAGGTGATTAGAATGGCAATTAGAATTCTCTCCCTGTTGGCAGGAAAGAAAATGATAGTGAGTTGGGATCAGAGGTGGCAGCAAGAAGGAGACAAGTAAATAGTCTCAAAGTTGATTTTGGAAATAGAACTGCAGAATTGCTCAGGGATTAGTTATGGGAAGTAAGGGAAACCGCAAACTCAAGAATAATTCCTCCTAGGGTTTAGCTTGAGTAATTAGAACTGGTGGTGGTTTAAATGAGGACTCAAGAAAAAGTTGCGGAAATCTTGAGGAAAAACTTGAAATATTGAATATTGTTACCCAGAAATGTTAGAGGTTCCCAAATTTATTATGCATGCATGCATGTATGTATGCATGCATGCATGTATGTATGTATGCATGTATGTATGTATTTGGTATTAGGGTTTGAACTCTGACCCTACCAGGTACTCTCTGTTTAGCTGTACCTCTAGCCCTAATTTTTGCTGTTTATTTTTGAGATAAGGTCTTTTTTCATCTCGGGGCAATGCCTAGATACAAACCATCTATGCTAGGCTTTCATGTAGCTAGGACAACAGGTTCACCACTATATCCAGTTCTTCATTGAGAAGAGGTCTCTAGACCTTTTCTTCCTGGGCTGGGCTCTAGCCACTATCCTTTCTTTCTCAGCTTCCCATGTTGCTCAGATTACAGGTACGATCAGTGCCAGGTTGAGATTTTCAAATTCTTGAGACCGCAGGTACGATCAGTGCCAGGTTGAGATTTTCAAATTCTTGACACCTGAGAAAGACATCTTGAACTCTCAGTGCATTGTCATGGGGAGAAGTAGAACTCCCTCAGGGTTTCTATTTTTTCCCAAGGGTTTACAGTCTCATTATCTTTTGTATCCTTTGTTCTTACTTCCTTTCTCAACTCACCCCATCAACCTTTCACCCATTTTCCTTTTCATCATTTCCTTTTTTAAAATTTTATATTCTTACCTGGTACATTTATTTATAACACCACTAATATCACTATATATAATGTCATGTGACTGGCATTCTGATTTCAACAAGGTAAGATTAACTTTTAAGAGATGTATGATAATATTACACTCTGGATTTTTACCAAATATAATTTAGACAATTCCATCATAGTAGATACTGCTTACGATAAGATTCATATTATCTAAAATTGGTGGGAGTTTTTTTTTCCCGCTTGTTGAAGACAAGTCTCATTTTCGACGTAATTTCAGATCTTCACTGGCGTCTCTGTAATCAAAATCTCATTGTTCTTACATATGATGGAGAGAAACATTTCTGATGTCGCTTTCAGCCTAATTGTTTTCAAATGGATCTAAAAATGGTATCAAGCTTTTCATTTAGACATTGCTGTGCTAGTGGATGATCACTTTTGTTTCAAACTCTTCATATGACCAAACAATTTCCTTCTAATAAAAGCAGTGATTCATGACAGCTTCTCATGAGAAGTGTGCCCTAGTGTAATCCTGCTTGTCACATTTAATGTAGCATTAGCCAAAGACCTAAAAACCCAGGACATCCTAGCTTCTTGTACTGCCTCCCTCAACTACCATGTTCTTAGAACATATCCCCTCAACCTGGCATTCCCAGAGTATTTATCTACTATAATAAAGGTTAGGGAGGTCCCTGGCCTTGTTAAATGAAAGTATGTAAAACTGTCTTGCATATTAAAAATAAATATATAGAGAAGACACACTGTCCAAGAAGAATTGTACTCATTACCTCACTTATGGGATTGTAACCCTCTGTACAACACCATAGTGATAATGACAAAATCATATTTAAAAATAAGAGATACTTATATTGCATGCTACTTTTTTTTAATTTTTTTTTTTTTTTTTTTTTTTTTTTTGCCAGTCCTGGGGCTTGGACTCAGGGCCTGAGCACTGTCCCTGGCTTCTTTTTGCTCAAGGCTAGCACTCTGCCACCTGAGCCACAGCGCCACTTCTGGCCATTTTCTATATATGTGGTTCTGGGGAATCGAACCCAGGGCTTCATGTATACGAGGCAAGCACTCTTGCCACTAGGCCATATTCCCAGCCCCTTGCATGCTACTTTTTGAAAGAAAAAAATATGTCATGTATTTGTCATAGTCTGAAAACCATAGGTGCTAAGGACAGGGAAGAGAACAAAGTGCATGGTCTCCTATCACCAGGTGGCACAAGTACTCAAGGGCATTGTGACGTCATTCCACTGCAAGATCCACTGGCCAACATACTTGACCAGCTTGTTAGCCTTCAAAATAAATAAAAGGAAGTAAAAGACTGAATTAACCCCCTTGTAGTATTACAGTGAAGCACTTAGGGCAGCTAAGTTGAAAGCAAAAGTTTTATTTAGCTCACAGTTTTGGAGGTTCAAAGCTCCAAAGCAAGTGAAGGCCCCGCCTGTTTGTCCTATGGTGAGGGAGGTGGATGGTGGTACCTCACAGTGATCGTACACGCGGACCCGTGATCACACCTCCAACAGGACAGGAAGATTCATGTAGCCACTTTGCTCTTTTATAACAACTCTCTGGTGAAAACTACTACAGGCTTTGCAGTGGAGCTAACAAAAGTGTCCCATATGAAATGCCTTCCACCGCTCATGATCGAAGAAACTCTCACAATGTTTCATTCTGAAAACGTTCCCTGCCTCTCACCAGGGCCACCCTAGAGACCTAGAACTAATCATTATGTCCCCTAGAGAAACATTAGAACTATACTAGAAGCTTAATTGAATCTCTATCAGGTGACCCTCATAGTAACAAGATATTCTATCTAAAGGTGCCTGGCACATTGTAGGCACTGAGAAAGCATCTGTTTCCTAGCTCCCCTAGTTAGTGTACATTTAAAGTACATTGTACTGCCCTAAGCTGTACAGAATTAAGCTCAAATTCCCAAAGGAATATAGAAAGAACATACCTCCATGCCAATCTCAAGAGACTTGTAAAAAGTACAACTGTTTTGATCATTTTCAGTAAGGCTAACTTCTTTCATGTAAACCTCAACTGAGAAAGGTCAGGACACGCTGTCACCATTTATTTTTAAAAAGGTAACGTTAAATTGAGGAATAAATCTAATTTTGGTGAAGGCACATAACCCAAAACAATAACAAAAAATAAACTAGAAGCCAAAACAATCACTTGAGAACTAAGGAAGCAAAGAGAAAAGCAAGACTTGGTGAAGGTGAATTCTCTAAGCAAAACAACTGTGCAAAGCCCAAGGCCAAGGCAACAGTAATCAAAACCAAATCAAACACTGCAGCCATAACCAAAACAAATGCCCCCGTTCAAGAAAGATACAAACCAGATAGGCTTAGAAAATGTTATGAGTCTTAGTATTCCTGTAGAGACCCTAAAATATCTAAGATAAACTGCTAAGTGCTCATAAAACTACAATGTTCTGATTAAACCCACAAAGGCAACTGGAAGGCCACTAAAAATATCAAGGTTGAGAAGTTACTCAGCTGTCCCAGAAGTTAATTCAGAATTCAAAAAAAGTGCTAATATCATTTATTTTAATTGCTTGATGTCTTGTTCTCAGACAGGAAATTACCTAATTCAAGGGCATTGAAACTCATCTTGGCTTTATTCAAAGCTAAGCAAGACAAAACAAAAATTAATTTGTAAGACGTTTCTAATACTTTTTTAAATTGACATAATTGGCTACTTCCAAATAGTTGAACTGTATGAGTTACACATGCAATGATTTGTAACACAAATCTCTCATAACCAATGAAGGATTATCACAAATTGAGTTTAAGTAAGTGATATAAAAATTAGGTTTATATTTAATGCACTATTGCAAATTGCACCAATTGCTAGTGTTAACACTGGCAGTACCACATGCCAAAAAAGCTTTTAAATACCTGGAAGGAGCATGCTCTCCAAACCTATTAGGGAAAATAATTTTAAAGGGAGATATAAACAGAGGTAAAGAGACAGGCAGTGAGAGAGAGAGAGAGAGAGAGAGAGAGAGAGAGAGACAGAGAGAGAGAGAGAGAAACAGACAGAGACAGAGAAAGACAGAGAGAGAGAGACCAAGACAGGCAGAGACAGAGAGACAGAGAGACAGAAACAGAGAGAAAGAATCAGAGACAGAGGTGACAGAGACAGAAAGAAAATTTCCTCTTGTCATTTAATATTTCATAGGAAGACCAAAAATCATACTCTAAAGAAAGCATAGATCTTTGGACTTCTCAATGAAAGATAGGAGAAAACAAGCTGTCTTTTCTTCTTCTCTTTGATGCTTTAATCAATACAAGCAGAAAGCTAGAATAATTCACTACAGTTTTCAGAAACAGCAAATGGCAGCATTCAAATATATCAGCTCATTTTCAGGTGAATTTACAATTTACTTTAAAATGAACAGCAATATATATAAAAGTTTATTCTAAGGGGATATGCCTTCACACCAGCAATGACTGAATTTTATAATTTCATTAAAATCCTAATTTGTAATAATATATCTAGTGATTCCCTCTGTCCACTTTTTATATGTTTTATTCATAGTGCAGAGATGGGCGCCAAAGGCCTACCATATGCTAGGAAAGTGCTTTGCCACTGAGCTATATGCTCAGCTCCACAAATATTAGATCAATTAGGGAAAAACTGTTTTTGTGTTGACTGCAAATGAAAAATGTCTATTAAGCCCATCTTGATTTGTTATATGACATTTGATAACAATGCTAAATTATTCCAACCTTATCGTAAAGGGGTAGGTCATTGAACTAACCAAATGCCATTGCAAATGAAATTTTGGATAGCAAACACACTTATGTCCCCAACATACAAAATACAGAAGTCAGTAACTCTTTAGAACTGGAGGACTAATCCATTTTATCACTTTAAAAAAAATTAAAAGCTAGAGTACAAGCCTTGGGTCTGAGTTCAAAAATATGACTTTGTAATTTATTAATGTTATGGCCTTAGCATCATTATTAGTTTCTTTTTCACCTATAAAAATGAAAGGTCCTTTGCACAGTGCTGTTGTAAGAGTGAAGGCAGATGAATTTACAAACGATTTTTCCCATGAAGAAGGCCCTGTGCACATAAGTACCCACCAGCACATAAGCACATACTAATACACGCATGCATGCTTACACACTCATGCACACACACACACAGTCACTAAATACAAAGTACTTTTGCACAATTTCTGGTACATAGAGATAAACAATGATAACTATAATTGCTATAAAGAAATAAAGGATTTAAAATTTAAAAGTTTTCATAGGCTACCACTGTTAAGAAAATAGTCAAAATAACTTACAAAGGCATTTAGAATAAAAACAAAGAAAGGGGAACAATAAACTAAACATGCAAAGTATCATAAAGGTGAGCTTCACCAGTTTACATAGAGTAAACGAAATAATTACTCAGGAAAATAATTTGATAATCACCTGATCCTAAAACAAAACTGGACTTTTTTTTCCTGAGAGTCCTTCAAAGTTCACAAAATAGATTGAAAAACATTTCCAACATAAAATATGTTTTATACTCATTAAAGATAAATTTAATAGGCCATTTTTAGTATATGTTCCCTGAAAATGGCAGTAATAATGTTTTTGTAAAATCAGGAATTCTATGCTAAAGGAACCAAAAGCACTCTCTGAATTGGAGAGTTTATTGATTAAATGGGTTTTGTGCTGGGTTTGTAAAAAGAGACCTCTCTTATATACGACAAGAATCAATAATTACCGTATCAAACAAGCTTGCCACCTTCTGCACTGGAATATTGTCTTTATGGAGAACAGAGATAATACTGGTTGTGGAATGATTGGAGAACAATCTCTGTAAGAGAAGCAAGAATGACAACAGGGACTGTAACTGTGCAGCGTATCGAATTTAAGGTTTACCATCACCCTATACTTGTCATTTTTTTTCTCTTTGTAATATCAAACCCCCAAATCTGGAGGAAAACATATTAGGAATATTGCTTTCCACACTATTGCAAATTCAGAAGGAGGAAAGGGAAGAAGATAATGGGAGGGGAAGTTCTTAATAGCAGACTCTGACTTATTTTAGGGACCTGTGATTCCTAGAAGAGTCAAGCAGATGACTTAAAAAATGATGTAGCCTGGTGCCCGTGGCTTGGTCTGAAATCTTAGCTGGTCAGGAGACTGGGATCAGAGAATGTTGGTTTGAAAACAGCCTGGGCAGAAAAGTCAGTGAGACTCTTATCTCCAACAAACTACTCAGAAAAAGCTGGAAGTGGTGCCATGGCTCAAGTAGCAGAGTGCTAGCCTTGAGCACAAATAGCCTCTGGGACAGTGCCCAGGCCCCGAGTTCAAGCCCAGGATGAGGAGGGGGAGGGGCATGTAAGGTTATCTTATAAAAAGGATTAGAATAATAATACATATCGAATTTGTGTGTTAACTGAGCAGTTTAACCTGAGTATCTTATTTAAAGTTTGAAATTACATGGAAACTACTACTATTGCTTCTTTTTGCATATAAGGAAACAGACAGGAAAAAAAAATGTTGGAGTCGTTTGCATGCATTTCCTCACAGCTTTCAAGTAGCAGAGCCAGGGTTCATAGATAGGCCATGTGAAAGCCCTCTCTGCATGCTACACATCTGGGTGGAGAATCCATTCACACATCTGATCTAGTGCCTCTCCACGTAGGTTAGCTTCAGACTCTGGAAACAGGCTGTTCCATTACTGAGAAAAGCCATTAAGATCACTGTAAAGAAGTTACAGTTTTCCTATCTACCATGAAATATGACATTCACGGAGATCTTAACCACTGGCTGAGCAACCCAAAAGTTCACTCTTAAAATGCAAGGGCACTTCAGTTATCATTTAAAATGTTAAGTAAAAATGGAGCATCAAATGTGAAGAATGCAGTCCATGACTGCTTGGCACTTACAGGTTTAAGAATCCTCATAGTTAAGTAACAGGTCCAGAATAATCTGTGCAGAATTAGAGCCTGATGTGGTAAAATATAGCCACTTGCAAAACATATAAACTATCCCCTTGGGTTAAAATATCTTTGAACCAACCAAGCAGGAATACTTTGTTCTAAGAATAAAGCTGGTATTTAAGAATTTAATCAAGGGAGAAAAAGATAACTTTGTAAGATGAGTCATTGAAGTCAATTGATGTCCTTTCTATTCAAACATCAGAGAATAGGGTAAACAAGGGACAGGACATAAAATAAAATCATATCTAGATTAAATTACTGTTATCTTCCATACACATTGTTATGCATTAATAGTTGTGACTGTAGGTTCTGTAAAAACTGCCTTGTTTTATTATCTCTTACTGACTTATCTCACATTTATATGATATCATGCTCAAGGTGCTTGTTGTCACTATTAATAAATACTGGTATGGCCTACCATCATCTTATTAAGCAAATAATTCACAAAGAACAAGGTACTCTCTACAGGATAAAAATGTAAATATGGATATGGAGCAAAGAAAGATTCCTGTCTTTAAGAGGTTTAGGCATTTTCAAAGCTAACATTTCACAAGTTTTTTGTGCTAATTTCAATTAACTATGATAATCTGAGCCTGCCACATATAGGGGGTGGGGGAGGAGTCAGGATATTTAAAATAGAGAAGATTAAAAAAGAAGATGAATAAAAAGTATTTAAAGAGTTGAGATTAGATTTTTTTTAGAGAAAATAGAAGACAACTCTGTAATTTAACTGCCTTAAAAATGTTGCTGGGTGGGTGAGTTCCATCTCAATAACAAAATTACTAAAATGGGGATAGTTTAGCCAGAAATACCATGAACAACTTTTTTTTTGTTTTTGTTTTTTGTTTTTTGGCCAGTCCTGGGCCTTGAACTCAGGGCCTGAGCACTGTCCCTGGCTTCTTCCCGCTCAAGGCTAGCACTCTGCCACTTGAGCCACAGCGCCTCTGGCCGTTTTCTGTATATGTGGTGCTGGGGAATCGAACCTAGGGCCTCGTGTATCCGAGGCAGGCACTCTTGCCACTAGGCTATATCCCCAGCCCCCATGAACAACTCTTAATGATCAGAATGATTCAATTTTGCTGAGAAGACAATTATTTACCAGAGCTAAAATTCTGAAAAATCAAACATAGATATTGACTAACATATTGGTAGAAACAACTGCAAAAAGTTACTTGTAGTAAGTAGGAAGAGGCAAGCAAATAGAACTGTGAATCTCACAACCCTGAGAAAAGAATACCAGTTGTCATTCCAGTCATTCTAGAAGTAATACTGACTGGAAAAATGTAAAGATGTCAGGAGCTTTATTTTTGAGTTTTCCATCATCGTTTCAACCACTCCCAATCAAGAAGTCTTTAAAAAGAACATATCTTATTAGAAGTACATGGTATGGTCATTGGGATCATTGCATGGCTAGTAAAGAACAATAGAAAACTGGCCTGCATGTCAAAACAAGTAATAGTAAACAACAAATTGCCTCACTTCTAGGTTCCCAGGCCTCTAGACTTCACCAAGACATGGTTTAAAGGTATTAAAATATTGAATATGAGTGTTTCTCATAAAAGTATTCAACTACAAGGAGCCATTATTAAAAGCCCAGTATAAGTATCTAAAGAATTGCTAAATGTTATAGAATTAAGATTGGAGTATATAAAAAAGGTCACTTAGAAAATGAGTGGGGGGTGGGGGAGAATCACTGAGGGAATTTCTGGAAGTCAAAAAAAACCCCAAAAAACTAGATTACAGCTCATGTCTTTAATCCTAGCTATTCAGAACACTGAGATTTGAGGATTTTGACCCAAAGCCAGCCCAGGCAAGAAACTCTATGGGACTCTTATTTCCAATTACCCACCAAAAAGCCGAGCTGTGGGGCTGGGAATATGGCCTAGTGGCTAGAGTGCTTGCCTCCTACACATGAAGCTCTCGGTTCGATTCCCCAGCACCACATATATGGAAAATGGCCAGAAGGGGCACTGTGGCTCAGGTGACAGAGTGCTAGCCTTGAGCGGGAAGAAGCCAGGGAAGGTGCTCAGGCCCTGAGTCCAAGGCCCAGGACTGGCCAAAAAAAAAAAAAAAAAAAAAGCCAAGCTGTGGCTCAAGTGGTAGAGTGCTTGCCTGAAGCAAAAATGTCTAAGGGCCACTGTCCAGATCCTGAATACAAGCCCCTGGACTGACACAAAAAGAAAATCTAGATTACAGTACAATATTATCCATTAGTTCCATTGACATAGAGAAGGCTTACTCTCTATGTTCTGAGCACTGTGGTAGGCTCTGAAGATAGCGAAAGTAATTGAAATGATATCTACTATCTATAAATCACAACTGTTCCATTGACTGCAAATGTATATTATCTGATGAATAATAAAAAGCATACTGTCAGAACTGAATGATTATTTGACTTCTGTGTACAAAACGCAGTTATCAAAACAGAAAAATAAAAATATCATGTAACCAATTCCACTTTCACAACAAATGTACAAGTTTGACGGAAACAAAAACAAAAAGTTTAGAATTCATCATTCTCAATAATGTGGCCACATTCAATCTGAGTCATTTCACCATACCTATGAAAGGGGGAGGGGCGGCGGGGGAGATCCTTATTTCATTCCTTATATTCCTGAATCCAACCAATGGGCCCAGGTGTTTTGACTTGAGTATCATGTCAAGAAAGTTGTGATTTACCTTAATTTGGATTTTATCTAACTCAAATATTGCCAATGTCATTTATTATTTTTATTAAGAAGAAAAAAAGATTCAGAGTAAACTTGGACTGTGCTCCTGGGGTTTGGAATTCATAATCCAAGGAAGAAATTCTTGAGTTATAATGGAAAAATGAAAATAGTTCACCATTTCAAAATTGCTAAAGCCCAAGGAGAAAAAGTTCTTTTCATGTTATAAAAAAGTTTAAGTAGAGCAGTATTCTCTCAAGTTTATAACAAACATTCCTCTGTTTTTGATAAGAATGCAAGTTAGTGCTGGGCATGGTGGCTCATGCCTGTAATCCCTAGCTAGAGGGAAGCTGAGATCTGAAGATCACAGTTCAAAACCAGCCCAGGCAGAAGTCTGTGAGACTCTTATCTCCAATTAACCATCAGAAAACCAGAAGTGGCTCTGTGGCTCAAGTGGTAGAGCACTTGCCTTGAGCTGAAGAGCTCAGGGACAGTGCCCAGACTCAGTTTTCAAGTCCCAGGACTGACAAAACAAATAAATAAATGCAGGTTAGTGTTGTGTGAAGCTAAAAAAAAAAAAAAAAAAGCAAGTAGTTTCTCAAAACTTATATTTTTGGCTTTGTAATTTTTTTCCTAAATTGAAACTGACCAATAAGATTTTAAAAAATAAAATAAAAGTAGGTTCTGTAACATCCTATAATCACAGAAGTTCTCATTAATCACTAGCTTAAATAAGTAGAAATTATGATTGATACAATTTGATGCTCTGCCAACCTAAAAGACACAATTTTGGAGTGGGAAAAGAAAATTTCAAATGCTTAATTGCAGGAGGGAGAAAAAAGAAACACTATTCTGATCGAAAGAACAGACTAAATTTGGAGTAAAATTATATTTATCTTTTCATCACAATACCATACAATCTCCTTTCACTGGTGGCGGAGACAGTGAAGAAGAGAATGGTGTCTCTGGGGACCCTCACTACCAGCCCATCTCTCACTAGCAGGGCAAGCACGCGCACGCACACGCATGCACGTACGCGGACGCGCGCACACACACACACACACACATTTTCCCGTCCTGGAAATCTTTGCCTCTGAAAGAACCAATGACATGATCCCATTTCACTTACACTTCAATTGAACTTGCAAATGAAATTTGCAGACTAGGATGATCAATTGTATTTCTTGGCTTGGTTCAATCTCAGAGCTTCACCTCCAAAACGCTGACTGTGTAAACTTGCTGAAACGAATCTGGGCCCTTTTGAAAGCAAGTTCTGTCCTGATCAGGTTGCTTCCTCCCCTCACCCCCATCAAAATGAATACCAGCTCAAATACTGGGTGGAGTTAGTCCCTATGATTAGTAATCACTTAGCCAGAATGAAACCATACAAGGAATAAATCCTTGTGACTCTTCGCTCTTTAATACTCACAGCAACTAGGGACAGTAACAGAATCAAATTCAATATGTGTCTATTTTGTGCCAAACACTGTGTTAGATTATAAAGCTATAAGTAAATATGTATACATATATATACATATATATGTATAGATATAGATATATACTCACGCTGCCTGTATGGTTGACAAGTTAATGTGCCAAATACTTTTCTATGTGTTAGCCACACAGCAGCAGCAAACAATATATATCCTTTTGAAGGTTATGTTGCAGTGAGCATAAATAAGCAGTCTTTGTTTAAAAAAAATCAATAGGGCTGGGGATATGGCCTAGTGGCAAGAGTGCTTGTCTTGTATACATGAGGCCCTGGGTTCGATTCCCCAGCACCACATATACAGAAAACAGCCGGAAGTGGCGCTGTGGCTCAAGTGACAGAGTGCTAGCCTTGAGCAAGAAGAAGCTAGGGACAGTGCTCAGGCCCTGAGTCCAAGGCCCAGGACTGGCCACTAAAAAAAAAAAAAAAAGAAAAATCAATAAAAAGGCTGATGATGCATCTCAGTGCTAGAGTATTAGCCTGGAATGCATGAGGTTCATTCCCTAACATTAAAAAAGAACAAAAAAGGCAATATGAGCCAGGTATCAGTGGGTCACAACTGTAATCCTAGCTACTTAGTAGGCAAAGGTATCCAGGAGAACACAGTACAAAACTAGCCTGGGCAGAAAAGTCTGTGAGACAACGTCTTCCAAATACCTAGCAAAAAGCTGGTATAAGTAGTATAAGCTGGGGATTGGGCAGGTAAAGCCTGTCCTGGAAATGTCTTGGCATTTGAACAGGATTATCAGGGAAGTTCTTCTACCACATAGGTACCATTAAGCAATGGTGAATATTACCAGTGAAGTAAAGGGAAAGACCCAAGAGTGAACTAGAGCTGATACGTTTGACAGAAAGTATTTGAGGCAAATGGAAGAGTCAGAGAAAAATGTTCTGCAGTATACTTGCCAACAGAGAATCAGCAAGGAGATCATGAAACAAAAGAAGCGGTCAAGTCATGTGAAGCCTTCCAAGGCATTGTGAAGCTGTGGACATCGCTTCCCAGTTGACTGGAAAGCCAACAGTTTTAGAGTAATGAATCACTCAGTTTGACTTCAAAATGTTTTGGTATGTATGTGTGTTTATCTTCTTTGATCAGAAAGAGGAGGCTGCTAACAGCATTCTCTGCCAGCAGCCAGGAGGTGATGAGAGTAGAACTTAAAGGTAGTCAGAGTTCTTTGATCATATGCAACAGGAAACCACTCTATCGGAAAAGAAAACAAAAGAATATTGTGGAATCTCATAAAATTGACAAGGAACACAGTGAGCCAGATTTTGGAAACTGGATAGAAACAAGACCAGGAACTTAGTATCAAGACACTATCGACCTTCAGCTGTTGCTTTTGCACCACAGGGCTCAAGGTTCAATTGGTGAGGAAAGTGCAGCTTTCCAAGTGTAGTTCACTTGCCCGTTTCTAGGCCTATACCTAGCAGTCGTCAGTGAGAACCCTGGGACTTTCTAATAAGAGTGCAAGTGGCTTCATTTACCACTCTTAGGTCTCTAGGACTGTGGCTGACCTAAGACAGATAACACCCTCAAAGGAAATTTGGATGCTACTGGGAAGGAGTAAAGAATGCTAGAAAACCTAGCCTATATACTATTTGCTATGTAGTACATCAAGGCAGAATTATAAATAACACATTTCTGAGAATTAGACCTTTTCATAACTAAACCCATAGTTTTTACTAAAGAGGTGTTGGTGTCCTGTGCTTGCATTAACTTTCTTAAAGTATAAATAAAAAGCTGACCCTCACCAGTCTACCATGAAGTCTAGCTCTTTAGCATCAATTCATCATATTTACAAAGTTTTCACTTAAAAGGCTCTAAATATATGGCTACTCTGTTTTGGAAAATATTTAAGCTGAGCACAGATGGCACATGCCTATAATCCAAGCTACTCAGGAGACTGAGATCAGAAGTGTAAGTCTATGAGATGCTTATCTCCAATTAACAACCCAAAAGCTGGAAGTGAAGTTGTGCATCAAGTGGGAGAATACCAGCCTTAAGCAAAGAGCTCAAGGAAAGCAGCCAGCCCTGAGTTTAAGCCCCACATATATACATACATACATATATATACACACATATGTGTATGTATATTTATATATCTACATATGTATGTACAAATATATGTATATACAAATATATGCATATATTTATGTGTATATATGTACATATCTCCATATATATCTTTTTAGGCCTACATAATATAACATATCCAATGCACTTTCCTTTCAGAAGATTCAAAGGAAGGGTATATGAATCATATAAGACTTGTTTATATGTGGATAGCATTATGAAATTCTTAGATAAACAGTTGAAAATAAGTCCACATATCTCATCTTAAATCATTCCTTTTACTCTTTATAGACAGTGCCTTTCCTTGGAAATAGGCAATATGGTAGTTGCTTGTCCTTTTAGTAACAGACTATGCAAAGCATACAGATTGTATCTGCAGGGAGCAAGCTGGTGACATGCACGTTTAGACCTTCCACGCGAGCAGCTGCAGCCTCTATATCATCAATTCTGCCATTAAGGAATGTAGACCCATGATGAGACTATATCTTCCCTTTCTTATTCAAAAGAAGCTAAGATTCTTAGATTTTTATGTGGAATATCTTGATTTTAAATGCTGGAAACTCTAGCATTTCGCTTTTTTTTTTTTTTTTTGTCTTATTTCTGGTCCAGTTAATCACTGAGTTGGAAACTTTTTGTTTTGTGTTTTTAATTTTTGAGCAGTGTAGGTCAAATAAAACACCTACCTATGACCTCTGATCTCCAAATACCTTCAAGGGAAATCAAGCACCAATCACAATCATTGGATCCCTTCATTCCTTTTTTCCTGCCGTTGACAACAACACAGCTCTCCTGGGAACCAGATGAAGCCTATGAAAAGGTCTATAATCCTCTGACAATTCCCTTTATACTCCAACAGCATGCAAAATAATGAATGCTCTCGGAATGATTTCAAGGTAACATTTTCCAGTGAAGATAGGGAAGTGTCCTGGCTTGCTGCTCCCTGTGCAATGTCCAGAGCTGCAATGGAAGTGTTGTGAAACCGGTTAAGGGTGAGATGGCCAGGCGGACGGGGGCAGCCGCCGAGCGCCGATGAACTCATCTAAATGAGGCACTTAAACGATGAAGTAACTGACTCCCAGCAAAAAAAGATTCTGCTGAAATAGCTCCACGAGGATTATAAAGAAATGCCATGAGTAAAAAGGAAACCCTTCTTCATTACTCAGCCCTCACCTTGCCAGCCACCTTCCTAGTTCTACCTCTTTTACAGCTTTGTCTAAGTCAATTAAGCATCATGAATTCCAGGCTCCATGTGAAACACAATGGACTTGAGCTACAGATATCTGATTTTCCTAAAGCAATTGAGATTAAAATTTTAGTGGAATATATGCAGAGAATTGGTTATTCAGTGCATATTTATGTAAATATTTTAAAAGCCATTTATAAGTGACCTTATCCAGACAACTGGACTTCCTTTTGCATTTTCCCTTTCAAGCTGTAGAAGCTTTATTCACAAACTTTACATGACAGACACATGTTTTTCTATCCCTAGTTAAAAATCTATAGAATCATTTCCTTTCTACTATGCAAACCCACTTCCGGTGACTAGAAAACCACAACCGGGGGAGGGAATAATAGGACACTTCCCTGAGAAAAAGCTTTCCATCCTCTTAAGGCTTTCATAGACATTAACCAATTAACTGATGGGTGGAATTAACCGTTGTTTTTTTAAAAAATAAAGTGAAAATTGAAGTACAAGATAAAGTAAAACATTTTCTACAAAGAGATTCAGTGTCTGAGTCTGAATTAGAACTTGGACCTTCCTAACAGCAGTTCAGATTCAACTCATGTAAACATTGAAAGGTCAGCTATTCATCAAATACTTTCCAACTACAGCAACCGTATCCTTATTAAGTTTCTTTTGTAAAAGTTCCAAGGTGCTGAACACTCATCCATTGCCACCAATAATTAACAATCCAAAACAACCTAAATACAGAGGATTTTTTTGTAGGCATTTTGAAACTGTAGACTATCTGAGGATCAGAGAATGTGGGAGTAGTAATCAGCAAAAGGCAGGCTACGAGAAGAGACATCAAGCTCAGAATTTTCCCAAGATCACCCCTTCCCTGTTCATACAAGTTTGCAACCGTAAGAAAAGAGTGTGTGTTTTCAAAACAGGACTTTGTGCTTCTAGAAAATGGCCAGGAAAGTATAGTATAAAAGAAGCAAAACAATTCCACTGGCCTAATGTTGAAAAGTCTCAAAAACAGGTAATCATAAATAGTCACTATAATGAGTGATTCCTTATTTTACTTAGTTAACTTAACTTTGATTTGAATACAGCTATCCAAAGTTTAATGACCTAACATTATACACAACGTACATTGTATAAAAAATCAACTGCATAACTTGAAGGTAGGGGACACAAGGAGAAAAAAATGGGAGAAAACAAAGAAAGAAGTAACATTGACCAAGTACTATATGCATAACCTGACATGGAATTGTAACCCCTTTGTATAACTACTTAACAATAATAAATATTTTTAATGTTTAAGGACAAAAAAATTACCTGAGCTCCTCACCTGCCTTGAGATTTTTTTTCTCTTAAATTCTTTCTGCACATCCCACATGAAAATAATCACAAGCCTAATTTCAACAATACCATTTATTGTTGAAGAACTTGAAAGACTTGAGAACTAAACAGCTACCAACCATAAAAGTCTACCACCCACACACTCTTACATACTAGTTTCTACATGGTTATGTTTAACCTGATAGGGATGCATATTGAGCCATCATGCATAGAAACACACAGGATTCTAGCAAGATTTAAATCTCCATCAAGACAGAGTTAATATGAAATACATGGTAGCACTAAATATTTTAATACTATTAACACAACAATGAAACTATTTGAAAGAACAAAGTCATTTTGATATTGAGTGGAAAATTTTCTTAAATGAAACACAAAAACATAGAAAGAAAAATAGATTATGGAATTAATAAAAATTTAACATTTTGGTGTCTAAAAGAGAGCATTAAAATAAAGTTAAACAGACTTACAGTAGTAATTGTTGTCAAGGATAGAAGCAAGCAGAACTCTACAACATAGAGGAATGCATCATAGCAGAGCCAAGTTGCAAAACAGCGTGTCAGTATCCTTCAATGTAAAATAAATATATACTTAGCCCATGACTCAACAAGCTTACTCCTATGCATTTACCCAACAAAAAGGAAAGCATATTTCCACAGAAAGAATTATTCATGCCTATCCATAGCATCATTATTCATAATCACCAAAAATGAGCAACCAAAATGTCTATCAGCTGCTGAATACATAACCAATTCTAGATGCATGTATATGCAATACTATTTTTCAATAATGTAGAAAATTACTGATAAAAATCAATAATACTAATAAATCTCAAAAGCTTTATGTTAAGAAAAACAA
The DNA here is from genome assembly GCF_023159225.1 of Perognathus longimembris pacificus. Lineage (NCBI taxonomy): Eukaryota > Metazoa > Chordata > Mammalia > Rodentia > Heteromyidae > Perognathus > Perognathus longimembris. The sequence continues at coordinate 25,566,490 of NC_063182.1, read as the reverse complement.
CCCAGAGTCAAAAGACTACCTTACTCATGATTTCATTCCATTTTCCCCCTTCTGTCCCTACCTTCAAGCTAAAGTAGTTCATTTCTGACATTGTGAAAAAGGTAAGACTAGGCAGAAGAGGAGACAGAGGTAAGAATACAAAGCAGGGACTGGGAATATGGCCTAGTGGCAAGAGTGCGTGCCTTATATACATGAAGCCCTGGGTTCGATTCCCCAGCACCACATATACAGGAAATGGCCAGAAGTGGCACTGTGGCTCAAGTGGCAGAGTGCTAGCCTTGAGCAAAAAGAAGCCAGGGACAGTGCTCAGGCCCTGAGTCCAAGGCCCAGGACTGGAAAAAAAAAAAAAAAAAGAATACAAAGCAGAAGGCCACAGGGGCCTTCTGGGATGACAGGATTTATTAATATCTTAATTGTTGTAGAGGTCATACAGCTATATACAATTACCAAAACACACACAACTGAATGCTTAAGTGAATGGAATTTATGTAAATTATGCCCCAATAAAGCTGAGGAAATTTCAGCTCTCAGAGAGTCTTTTTGTTCCTGTGTGTTCTATAAACTCCTGTTCTTTGAAATAATCTGAGTACTTATCTTTGAAGTTTCATAATAGATTTGAGGGTTTTTTTTACAGAAGGAACCCGTTAAGCATTTTACACCTGTGATTTGTTTTGATATTATTTCAAGTTAATGAGACATATCAGAAAACTGAACAATGCTTTGGCTCTGTCATCTTTGGAACACTGAATTTTGGAAGGGGAAAGCTTCCCTGGGGTTGACATACTCTTCTATGTGAGGTAATTCAACAAGCGCTCACTGGTCATCTGCTGCTTTAAGTGGAGTGACCTTGCACTAATTACTTGACCTCACTATGCTTGTTTCCTCAGCTATAAAGTGGGAATGATGGCAATGCCTACCTGATAGGGGTGTTCCAAGGATTCAATGAACTAATAAATTAATGGCATTTACAAGTGCCTAGCACATAATCACCTCACCTTTATTGTTATATGTGAGGTCCTAAAACTACAAAGGGATTAGACAAGGTTGGTTTTTTTATTTGTTTTGATGAGCTCACTGTTGAGTAAGAGAAGGATAGCAATCTAATAACAACTCGTGGAAAGAAACACAAAGAGAAATGGTAAAGGATCTTGACAACACAGGTGCATAGAAAATTCTTGGAGGTGGCTAGGAGCGTTTGCTAAGGAACCCAACAGTCAACTAAGTCTTATAGGAAAAGAAGTAGCTCTTCAGCCAGAACAGTGTGCTAACAGTTATTGTGATTGCGTGCTGAATGTCTGCTAAATGCTGTAGACTGTGCTGTATATTATCCACAGGTCATTTCTCTCGTAATGATTGCAATAACTCCATAAGACAGGTACAACAGTAGCTATTTTACACATGAGGAAACTGAATCTCAAAGGTTGTGAATCGCTTGCCTCGAGTCACAAAACTAGGACTGTATGCACCAGAAGCTCAGATCCAAACTCAGCCTTTCTGATGGAAACCTGAGCAGAGAAAACTGTAGAAAAGCAACTGGTAAGTTTGGAGAAAGAGTGAAGAGCTCAGTGTGACGACAACAGAGATAAAATTTGAAAGATAAGTGCTATGTCAGACAAGGAAGTCTTCCACTTTACTTCCAGGCCGGAAGGCGTAAAAATTTTGCTGCCTCAATATATTTTATTCCATTAAAATAAAGTCTTCCTATGCCATACCTTGGCATCGGTGGTAGATGTTTGTGGCCCACATGTGTCCGAAATCCTGGGAAGTTTATTAGAAATACTGATGTCTGAGGTACCATGCAAGCCTGAGGAATCAGATTGTCTTTGATCTGGATTTTACAATTGCATTTTTAACCACTTACACAAGTGTTGCTTATACATACAAAATTTGAAAGCCCCATTCAAACAAGCCTCTTCAAAAGCCACCATGTTCTTAGACCTGAGAATCTTCTCGATAATTTGATTGTGAGTCAGTCAGTTTGGGGAAAGAGAAAAAAAATTAAATTCTGCCACATATTGTGGTTAGCATTGCTTCTCAGTCCATGTTCAGAGACACAGGATTTTAGAATATTCTATCCAGAGACAAAGAACAAAAAGACAAACCATTCAAAATGCAACACTTGGAAACCATTTGGTGTAAACCAACTGCACAACTTTTGGGGGGAGGGGGAGGGGGGGAAATGAGGGAGGAAGTAACAAATAGAACAACAAATGTACTCACTGCCTCTCATATGAACCTGTAACCCCTCTGTATCATCACACTTTGACAATAAAGAAGAAAATAAATAAAACACAAAAAAATGGAGAAGAAAAAAAAAAGAATATCCTATCCAGATTTCTTCTCCGACTTGACTATTCTGTCTACTTCTGTGTTTATCTCCAGACTACTTTTCTAGGTTTACTGCACCTTAAAAAAAACTTTCTATTTATTTTCTGTCTAAAAATTTTGTACCTTTGCCGGGAAGTAATGGTCAAGCTGTTTTGTTTTGTTTTGTTTTTCATAAGCTTCTTGTTAAAAAATAGTACTTTAAAAAGCTTTTTTCTTTGAAGTCTGGAATTGCTCCTGGAAATTTTAGGAAGGCCTAAGAGACTAGGCTCATAATATACGAAATAGAGAGATTGGGGGTAGATAACACAGGTATAAAAAACTGGTTATTCTTGTGTTATAGTATATCCATTAGGAGGATATTCCAACATTTTCTTCACCACACTGTTTTAAAACAAACACGACGACCATTTCTTGAGTCATCAGGATTGACTATGCAGGATTCTAAGTCAGAATGAGTGTCCTTATTTAGAGCTTAAAGAGTCTGAATGTGCTGGTCTCCTGCACAGACACGTTCTTGCAAGCCTCTCCTTGCTGGCACTCCTGCAGAGAAGGAGCTGTGTGCAACTGGCTGCCAAGGCTTCAGCTCCCTGGTACTGGCACCGGCACTGGCGAAAGCCACTCCAGCTGAAAGGTGCCTTTTGCAGTCTTGATGAGAATAACTATGCCAGAAAATGACTGTAAGCCCCGCCCCCCATGCTTTGAGCCCTGCACTATCTTATTTTCAGAGCACTAACCCTTGATCCTTTGCAAAACCTCCACTTCTCACTTTTGCAATATCTAACCTGGACTCAGTCTTGGCTTTTCCGTGTAGACAGTTATTTTATCTTTGTGGCTAAACCTCTTCTGTCTGTTATTCCCACGTAATTCAAATGAATTAACTAGAAGCTTTCATGAAGAGGCTACATTATCCCCTCATATGGACAGGTCTGCAGGCTGAGGTTCCCTAAGGACAATAATCTTACTGGTTTTTTGATGATGAAAATAGACATATGAAATCTCACATCTTTGCCCTCAAAAACTCAGTTCTAAGACAGAAACAAATAAACCTTACCATTTAAATTTCTAGCATAGTTATGAAGAGACTTGCTGTGAGGCACAAAGGACAATGTCTGAAGGATTCAGTAAACCCAACTCCGTGTAGCAGACAACACTTGTAAAATGATAACCAGGCAGACACTGGCTCTGCAACTTTGGGCCAGAACTAATTGTAATAGGAGCAGCTTATCCTTATTGGGAACTTTCTACTAGTTTTCATATGCTGTCTCATTTAATTCTTATCATTCTATGAGTTAAATATTGTTATTTCCTATTCTTTAAATAGTTAAAGTAAGGAAAGAAAGTAAAATAAAGAAACCAAGGAATAGTTAGGTCTCTTAGCCAAACTTATTCAGTTAGACAGTTCTCAAGTCAGGAGTTATTGACTCAGTCAGTAGTAGAATCCAGACAGCAGGCTCTAGCAGGACAGGAACATGAGCCCAGCCTGGAGTCAAGTTGCTGGGGCAGTGGGCTAAGACAGAGTAGGAAGTGAAAGTAACAAACTGGAATGTTAGGCTGGTAAACTGAGGCAGAACAAGCACATTAGGGAAAGGAAGGAGAGGATCCAAGAGAGATCTAAGACAGCATTTGCTCCTAGTACAACCAAATACAACCTGTGTGTAGTAGAGCCCCTGCCAGATTGAGAAAAATAAGATTAAAGCTATCAGTGTACTTCTGAGGTGGGTAGGCAAGGGAGAGGCTGAGCCTACAAGAAGGCCCCAGGGAAATAAGATGATCAGGTACTGCTATAGATCTCACAGTCAAAAAGCCCAGCAGAGTTTAGCAACTGAAGGTGACTTACGAAGACTTTGTTCTACTTCAAAGTCCCAATAAATATGTGGGAGTCATAGTCAGTGCAACTCACTCAATAGCACAAATAATGAAAGCCCTGAAATACAAGTTGTTTTTTGATGAAAACTCAAAGACTTTCCCCATTTATTCAAGATCAATCAGTTTTGTGGGAAGGCTCAATTGTTTAGGCCAAAGTCTCTTAGCACCTTCTAGAAATCTTTAAAAATTATTCCTGGGTCTCACATCAAACTTACTGTAATATGGAGGTCAGATCTGGCCAGCGCCCTCATTGGCTGATGAGGGGTGTCAGATTGACTCCATCTCAGATTAGTTAAAGGGAGCAGATGCCGACTCCATCTTCACTAAGATCTCCCCCCGCCCCATCCAGGGAAGTTCCCCTTGCTGTGATAAGATTGTGTAAACTGCTTGACCACCTGAGGTGTGGAAAGCTCAAGGTTAAACCTGTGCCCTCCCATGAGTAGGTGTATCCACTAACATCATGTGAGCCCCGCCAAATCCATGGCCAAGTCTAACTAACATGATAGGTTGATTCAAGCAGTTGCTATGAGGCAAGATTGTAACTCCATTGGCCACCTGCGTGTGACCTGGCATGCTCTGTAAGTGTTGTAACCTCATTGGCCACCTGCGTGTGGCAGGCTTGACCATGTGGTGTTTGCCTTTATAACCCGACCCCCACCCCCCCACCCCCGGAGCATAGCCTGGGGGTGTGTGGTCCCAGCTCCTGAGTCTGGGCTGTGGCCCTGGCTGACCAGCCTGCTTTTTAAGGTTGCAGTTCCAGCCCCCGAGTCTGGGCGGTGACCCTGGCCGGTCAGTATACTTTTTACTTCCCCAATAAATCCATCTTTTTACTTGAGACTGTCTCTGAGTGGTGGACTCTTGGAGGGATGGGGGATTCCCCCCGCCCCGTGCCCCATTACATTGTGGTCCCCTCCCTTGGGGGGTACCCCATTACAATCTGCATGAATAAATGCTAATGGCTGTGAACAGGAGTCTTGGTGGCAATATTCTGCCAACAGCAATGCCACTCTTCAAAGCACTAGTGTGAGGTTGTCACTTCATTTTATGTAATACAGGGCTGGGACTGTGGCTTAGAGGTAGAGTGCTTGCCTTGCATGCATGAAGCCCCGAGTTCGAGTCCTCAGTACCACATACGCAGAAAAAGCCGAAAGTGGTGCTATGGCTCAAGCCCCAGGACAACAATAAAAGAAAGAAGGAAACCTTTTATGTACTACAGGTGTTTTAGAGTGCCATCCAGGTGTCGCTCCTCACTCAGGTAGTGTAGGCCAAGATTCAGAAACTTCTTAAGGGGATGGTAATGGAAAAGGGTCTTAAGCTTTGGCCTTCGAATGAGACAATCTGAGGATGATGCAGTCAACTGTAGAAGCAGGAAGCAGGAAGCTATGTGGTTAAATTAACTGGAAATAACACTGCTGCTTTACACAGAGATAGGTTGGGTAATGACAGCATACTCTTCCCTACAGTAATGACACTTATTCAGAAGGAATGGTTAGCTCCTTTGGTTTGCTCCTTTGGTTTGTCCTTTTATCTTCTCTTATCCTTTTTGGTGTGACAGGATTAAGATAGTGGAGAGCTGATTTTAAGCTCTGGGACTGATTTTTCTCGAATAATTGTTTAAATAATGTTGAGGTACTTGGGATTTAATACAAAGTCTGGTTCTTCTTAGGCAAGAATTCTACCACTTGAGCCACAACTTCTACCCTTTTACTTTCACTGTTTTCAGATAGGGTCTCACACTTTTGCCAGGGCAAGACTCAGAGCATGATCCTCATATCTTTGCCTTTGTAACTCTAACTGGGATTACAGATGTCACCATGCCCAGCCCCAGATAATAGTCACTTTTTACCAAACCTTAGAGCTCCTGGGATTTGACTTGTTATTTCTATGCATTATTTCATTTGATAAGCAACTGTGGGTCCTTGGGAATAAGGAAGTCTCTGATGATTTTCTCTAAGAATCTAGTACATAAAGAGGTTTCTTACTTAGTGAATGACAAGAAGCTACTCCCATCGCCATTTAGAGCAGTGTCAGGGGATATTTACTTGAATTATACCTTCAAGTTTTGTGATTTGTGAAAAGATGACGTTACTGATATGAAAAAAAAATACATCTTTCATTGTGACCTAAGTACTACCAAATACATTCTGATATCCTCCTTAATAATATAGCTTCTATCTACATTATTGGTTTAACTCACTAAGTATTGGCCAGGAAGATGGCTAGAGTTGGATCAACCTTGTCATCTGTATTTTTTCTGGTAAATACAATCTAGGTTGCTAAGCCCTAGAATTAATTTTAAAAAAACTTGGACTTTTCTCAGGGAATTAAAATATGTGATGACATTTCTGAAAAAAAAATGGTTTAAATGAATCCATGTCAAGAAGACAGGAAGAACTAAAGTCCATCTGGTAAAAGAATGTAATGATTATATCACATGCAGGAGAAACAACATAATATTATTTTGATTCCTAGTGTATTATCTTTGAATTTATAAAAAGGAAAAAGGTTGATGACTTTCTACATGTTCAAGCAAGGAATATATCACCTCTCAAAAAGCTGTAGTGTCAAGCAACATATGAGACAGATATTGAATCCCAAAATACAGGATGATTAAGAAACTTTAATGGGGAAAACCCTACCAAATGTATTTGTAAACCAGTAATTCCTACAGCCGTGTGGCTATATTTTTCTCAAAATGCTGCCCTCGTCAAGATGGCTGACACAAGACACAGCTTAAATCCAGCCACTGCAACCTTCTCTTACACAACAGTATTGGCTTTGAAGTAGAGCCCCAAAGACATATAGAAGTAGCACCCCTGACATATAAATATAGTGAGAGAAAAATGGAAGCCTCTACTTTATGTTTGTTTGTTTTCAGGACAAGCAGGACCTTGCAAAAAGAAAACAAGGTTTTTCATTTATGAAATAATTTAAACATCTGAAAAGATGACCTTTGTAGCATAGTTAATTCACAAGCGCTAACAGCCAATAGAAAGTAATATACAATCCTCTGAATTGCTCATTGCAATAGATATTCCCAAACAATCAATAAAGAACCAATGTCACATAATGTAAAAATAAGACATGTGAACAAGCTGGCAGCATCTTTCAGCCTGACTTCTTGCCCAGGTTCTGCATAGCAGAGTAAGAAAAAAAGGCAGAATTTCAAGTCTGATGTCTGGGATTCAATATCTGTCTCACTAGCTTTATCTCTCTCAATCTTTTCCTATATCTGTGCCCAGAAATGGAAATGATCACTTTGTCTCCCTGGAAAAATTACTATGAGGATTCAATGGTGACAATAACATTTTTACTACATAAATGTTTGCTGCTTTTAGGAAAGCAGTAGGACAGACTTCTTGTAGTATTTTAATTTCTTTTCAGCCTCTTTCAGGGTGAAGGAAGTGTGGCTAAACCGACTCTTAGAAAAAGAAGTCACTCTGTTGTTAAAAAAAAAAATGTGCAGGTCTCTGTGCCTAGAACCTCTTAAAATGTTATCAGTTTTCTTGTGTATAGCCAAGATCTCCCAACTGGCTTTCTTAATCATATAACCAAACCACTTCTAATGCCCCTCTCTCAATGCCAAAACCTTTGGGAACTTTCAAAGTCTAGAGGGTGGATCAACATGACTACATTATTAGTCAGAGAACAAACATTCCAAGTAAGCAATTTTGTTTTCTCCTGAAGATTAAATTCATTCCCACCTGTGGAGACTAATGGGCTCCAGGGATCTTTCTCTCTATATATTTAACAATGAGATAACTAAGTAGCAAAGTCAACAATAATCAGAAGGCAGGTGCAAGGAACCAACCCAACTTTCTTACAAATATTGTTTTTCCTTAAGGGAAACAAGACACGCCTTTCATATAGCAGCTCTGTAACTTCAAGCATGAGGAAGGATTGACAAGCAGGAATCAGTTCCATGACAGCAAACAGCTCAAATTCTGGTCTTTGTAGAAAATGGCCTTGAGGACACAAACTTCTTTAGTTTGGCTTGGTCACCAAGGCAAAAAATTTGGGGCCACAGTTTTGAATAATTTCCTTCCTCAGTCTACAAAATCTAGACATTTCTTCTTCTCTTCCATTTCCAGCTAACTCTGCCATTTTACCATCTCTGGCCTAGATTCTCAAGGGCTCCCAAAGTAATTTTCTAGACTCGCCAAAAGCATATACAAATATCTGTCCAGTGACAGTGTCAGCAATGGAGATTCAGAGTCATGTTTTAACCCCAAATGCAAGGTAAGCTCCCTGTGGTCTTCTAGCCTGCTCTTTAGGTTCTTCAAACTCTGACCACACCCTGCAAATGGGCCTTGACATCCAGTCAGACTGGCTTCCTCACCAGGCTCCCATGAACATACAAGACATGCCTCTACACAGTGTATAGAAACACAGCTCCCTTGCGCTTCTATTCTTTCACAAACTCTCTGGGCTCTTGTATGGAATGGCCCTCTTCTCCAAATGCAAATCTAAACTACCCTCATTCTCCAGGACAATGCCCAAGAGACATTTTCTCTCTTCCGATTACTTTATCCTTTAACAAATTATCTACATGTTATTCAACATTTACTTCATATATACACTGACTGGACTTGTCTTCATAACTAGATAAGAAGTCTAAAATCTGGTCCTCGCATCTTATGTGATCTCAAACACATCTACTTAGAGCCTTCAGTTTTTTCTTTTTCTTTTTCTTCTCCTTCCCCCCCCCCACCCAGTCCTGGGGCTTGAACTCAGGGCCTGAGCACTGTCCCTGGCTTCTTTTTGCTCAAGGCTGGCACACTGCCACTTGAGCCACAGCGCCACTTCTGGCCATTTCCTATATATGTGGTGCTGAGGAATCAAACCCAAGGCTTCATGTATACAAGGCAAGCACTCTTGCCACTAGGCCATATTTTTTCAGCCCTCATTTTTTCTTTTAATTTGAATAATTGGAAATATCTCTACTCCTACCAGAGGAAATTCCTTGGTGAAATCAGTTTTCCATCTTCAATCTTCAAATTGTATTAATTCGCAATTCCAGTATAGGAATGTGCATCAGTAAAACATCTTGAGGGTAACAGTGACAATCTAAGGCAAAATTATCAGTGATTGGGGAGATTTGGCTTTTAGGCCTAACCTTGATCCTGTCTAAGCCACACAGAGGTGTTAGACTAGGTGACTTCTGTGGTCTTTTCCCACTCTTTCTTCTAAAGGTGTCATCAAAGCATCCTAGTTCGGTTACCTATGGAGGGTGGGAGTTAAGAAGCTTCTCTTTGGGAAATAGAAAGGCTCTAGAGTTCTGCCCTTTACAATCACAATATTAGCTGGGAAGTTGGCCTCAAGTTGTTCTTACTTATCTGATTGTATGTTATAGTAACTGTCTAATCAAATACAAAAGAGTCAGTTGGACAATTTCCATTCTTCAAAAATCCCCATCCATATGTTGAACCAAATCAATGGTCTATCTTGAATTTTGTTGTTGTGAAGCTACATGATGAAGCTATATGAAAATTGAAAAGAAACCAACTCCAATTTGAACAGGAAGGAGTCTAAAGATACATATTAAATGTCACACTGGAAACCTAAGAGAATTTTCTGCATAAATCCTGAGAAGCAAATATGTCTCCTACTTTCTAGCCAAATGGATATTTTAAGCAATAAGAAAGCCTGTCTGTCTGCTATAAGTCCCTGGGATCTTTTATATATATAGGTCCTGGGGATGAGTTTCTCTGAAGGAAGGCGGGGGGGGGGGAGAGAGACAGAGACAAATAAGTTATAATAAAGCACCTGTCAACTATGCTTTCTAAAGAAATGTATAAATATTTTCTTTTTTTTTCTTAAGAAATGTATAAATATTTTCTAAAGCAATGCTTTTTAAAGGAGAGAAGGAATAGATGAGATGGAAATAATGTCAAAAGGAGGTCTTTCAAGAGTCAGTTAAGAGTGGTAAATGTCGTGTAAAAATCAGTTACATTGTAATTTGCTTTGGTCATTTCTTTCCTTCAGTCTTCCTTCATTTACGCTTCTAGTGCTATATCTTTATATAGTGCTATATCTTTATATCTAATCTAACAGAACAACACTGTCTATTCTTCACAAACTGACCATCCAGTTTGAAGATAACTGAGATCTAGACAGGATATCCACTGACAGGGCATTTGCCATGTCACTAACCTATGATAAGCACACAGGCTCCACTAGGCAGGAACCATTTCAGTCCCACATCACAAATGAAAAAACAAAATTGCTGGAAAATCTAGCAACTTGTCTAAGGCTACCCAGCTAGAAGATAGGCCTGTGTCTGTCTAGCTCCAGATCTAACATCTTCTGCTCTATACCTATACTAAAACTGACACTGACCCAGCAAGAGAGTCAGATAGGAGTCCTGTGCACTCTGCTTTTTTCACACATCTCCATCCTCACCACAATGAACGCAGGAACATGAACACCAGAATAAATCTGAAAGCTAGAACTACTGGGTGAGTATGTGATCTCTTTTCAGGTCATGGCCTTGGTCTTCAGTAGTGTATGAAGTTTCTGTGTCTAAAAATCCTCAGCCTGTGATATAGAACAACTAGGAGAAGGCCACCGGGGAACCAAACCAAAACATTGCAGTTGCTTCCTATTCTCTGCAGGTATCCCAGAGGAAATACACAGTCCATTGTCATAGAAGTTCCCTCGGAATCTATTACTTTCAAATAAAAATGGTGTTTATATCTATTGGATTAAGAAAAAAACCAAAAAGATGAAAACAAAAAAAAATCCTCTTTTAGAAAGTAAAAGCCTTAGGAAGCTGAGGAAAAAGACTCTAGGTAGCGACATGACTGACTCTTCTGAGCTGAGCAGCTGCCAGAACTAAGAGAACCCCAGAGGGGCCTTAGGGTCACAGGCACACAAAGACGTGTGAAGTTTTGAGGCCCTGGGGAGATGCAGAGCTCCAGGGGAAACCTCCCACCTGCTCTAACCCCAGTCGGGAGGCCCACTCAGACACCTGTTTTGAATCACAACACTGGTGTGCAGGCTTTGTTTACCTGCTCTGTGCTATCTTTTTGTCTTTTACTTAAAAATAATTGTTTTATTCTGCTAAACCTTAAACCCTTTAGGAGGCTCTAAGGGAAAGATACACCCTCCCAGATTGGTGAAGATAAAGCTTTGGAAGTACAGTAGCTATCATTATCTTAGAAAGTTGGAAAGAGGAAAAGAATTATCTCTCATCAACACCTCATTAAGGATTACAGCCTGGGCATTGTGGTTGTGCAAGGAACCCTAATATTTAATCCTCACAAGAGCTCTTAAGACAATATTAACTTCTTTTACAGGAATCTGTAGCACATGAATTTCCTAACTATCTCACAGCTAGTCTATAGGAGCCAGAACTAAGTTCTATGCCCAGAAAGAGAGTTCTCTCTGTGCAAAGCAAGCAATGAGAAGATATTCTAGAGAAGATGAAAATGTCACATCTTTATTTATTTCTTACCTGTTTATTTCAAAAGGAATTATGAGGACAAGTCATTCATTTTAAGTTTTATGAAAAGGCATGGAGTGAAAAGGAAGATAACCTTGGCTCTTCTCTCCCTATTTCATAACTACTTTCATCCGAGGCAACTGCTACCAATAATATGCCAAGAAATGTGACACGGCTTTCCTGGTAGATCATACCTGCACATCCTTGCTATTCAGGAGACAGATCTAATGATTGAGGTTTGAAACCAGCTTGGGCAAGAAAAGTCTGTGAGTCTCTTATCACCAATTAACTATAAAAAGCTAGAAGTAGAGCAGAAGTAGAGTCAAGTTGGAGTCTTAAGCCAAAATAGCTGAGCCAGCACCCATACCATGAGTTCAAGTCCCAGTGACAGCACACACACAAAAGTACACTTACACAAACATACTCACATATGTGTACATAGGGCCCTCTTTCCTCCATCTTCCTTTCTAAAAACTATTAAATATTTTAATGATTTTTTGTAAAAAATGTTATGAGCATTAATTAGTTCTATGAAGGAGCAGCTCTCTTTAAAACACACACATAAACACACACAAACACACAAATGGCAGACTGGTCTTCCTTCACAAGCAGCCTATTTTAGAAATTTCCCATATTTGTATGTAGCTCCGCCTCAGTCTTTCATCAATTTTGAAAAGAACTGATGGATGCATGTTAATTTTTAACTAGTCCTCTAGGATTTAGACATTCAGTTAAATTGTTTCCAATCTTTTACTACTGAAAACCATCTTGTGTAAATATACTCGCAATTCTTCTTAGAACACATTCTGTTATACTTTCGGGGTATAGTCTTAGTAGTTATTTGGACAAGAGCATATGGAATAGATACATTTAAAATCTTCACCGAATCCATTTGCCTGTAGGAAAGTGTGTGCAGGTTTATAAACCTTAAAATCCACACCCGTGCCTTCTTCTCATGATTTCCAAAACAGCACTGTTTGATGCTGTGTTTAAAAGAAATGTAGCCATGTGTTCACCAGCTCCTTTGAGAATCTCACGCTTCCTTTACAGCAGATAGGGAAACGTATTTATTCAAGTCAAAATGTGACATTCCCAAAGCACAGGAAGACTTCCGAAGCTCCTTGCACTGCACAAGATGCTGACTGAAAGTATCTAATTGTTAATTTGATGACTTGGGCATACTAGGAAAATGGAATACGTCCCTGCAAACAAACATTTGGCTTTGACTAATCATCTCAATCCACCAGGGTACTGTCACAGTCACCCAGGAAAGCCTGGTGACCTCCCTCAAGGGCAGGGCAGGCAGTCATGGGGGGCACATGGATTCAAAATCTACCATCGATCCCTGTGGACTAGGGAAAGGTCATGGAAAAGGGGGAAATAACACAGCAGAAACAAGGCTAAGAAGAAACTGAGCAGAACAGAGAGTGTTTTCTAAGTAAAGGGAAAACAAAATATTCTATAGTTATATTTTTCCAGTACGAAATCTTTCTAAGAATAAATCAGTCCTCACCAGATTTGCACACTAACCTCTTCCTCAAGTGGTGCGGTCTAATCAACACTTTAGGATTCAAGCAGAAATACCGGCCTTTGAAAGCTGTCTTCACTTTGCCTATTTGAATCTGCTAGGTCTGGAGTCTGCCATCCTTCCAGAACACTTTTATGAAATGTTCCTCTTCTTGGCAATCATTCTGTTGAGGTGATGATTTTTAACATCTAGGGGGGAAAAAAAGCAAGCTGCAGCTATAATCTGGAGAAGACAAAGAAAAAGAGCATGAGTTAGCAGAGCATGGAGGGCCGACCGAAGAGGGAATTCGTCTCTAGAGAAGATGATGCTGCCCCAGTAGCGGTTATGTTAATGATCAGCTGTAGCTTGGCTTTATTTTTGAACTGTGCACAGATACTGCATGACTAAAGCAACAAATAAATGTGTATTGTGTTTAACACCATCTGTCAAAGATTTTTAAACTAGGTAGTTGTGCTATGAAGCTGGATGTTTTCATGTTTGAGGGAAGTAATTTTCCAGCAAGCAACAACATGATTTCTTTTTTATTTCTTTTATTTCTTTATTTAATAGTCACATTAACATACATAATTTTAGGTGAGACTCTGGTGTATTTTCTTGATACAATGGCAGAGAAAGACATTACATGAGCAGTTTTCACTTTTGAATATTTGACACAAACGATAATCATTTTTAATGTTTTTAATATTTTAATTTATTATCCTTTAAAAGTTTCACAGAAGAGTGCCACTTAATGTCGGGCTTGGTCGCCTCTCCCGGCGTGGGGAACAAGGCTCAGCTAGGTTTCTCGCCACCCCCTTTTCTCGTCCTCTCTCCTGGACACCCAGCCGGCAGATATCCAAGATGGGATGGAGGGGTCAGGGCCTGCCTCACGCGCGCGGCTGGACGAGAAAGCGTGCCCGCCTCCTTACCGGTAAATAAAGTCAGGTGTACGCAAGTCTCGGAGAAAGCTTCTGGAGCCAACTGATTTATTAAGGCGGAGGTAAAGGGAGATGATAGCGGGAGAGGGTGATTGGCCAGGACGCCGATAGGCTGAAAGCTGTCACATGATCCCCTTGAGCTAACGTCACTGGAAAGCGCTGAGCCAGGGCGAGACAGGTAGGCGCCTGGGCTGGTGGGAGGGTTGGGGGCTGGGTGCAAAGCCAGTTCTTCAGGTTCCGGACCCAGAGAACGTAGCCTGCTTCCGCATTCCCCTAGGGCTTGGAGGGAAGGGCGTCAAGCCCCCGCCCCCCCCCCCCCCCCCATCAAGTCTAAAGGCTGGATCCCAACAACTTAGCAAAGAAGTATATAAATACAATGCATCTTGATCAATGTCACCTCTTTCAACATTCTCACCTCTCCTTCCCCTCCGCCACCCCCTTACCTCACTCTTCCTAATTCTGTGGGATACACATTGGATTCTTGACTGATTATCTCCCTCCTCTCCTCTGTGTCTGTCTATCCCTTTCCCCTGTTGAGTACTTACTTTCTGGTGTTTATTACATTGAATTTTGAATAACACTTACTTGAGTTCTCCCTTGAATCTATCTTATTTCACTTAATACTTGTATATATTTACATAGTACCCAACATATTTACTTGTACGTTTATAAGCTGAATCTATCATTCGCATATAAGGGAAAACATGCATCCTTGTTTCTCTGGGCCTGACTTATTTCACTTAACATATTTTTAAACATTTTATTGTAAAGGTGAGGTACAGAGGTGTTATAGTTATTCAAGAAAGGTAATGAGTACATTTCTTTATGAACTATGTTACCCTTCCCTCATTTTCTCCCACTTCCTTCCCCAAGCCCTCCCCTCCCCACCCCACAAGCTGTAAAGTTCATTTCCAACAGTGTCTAGTGAGTATCACACTGTTCCATTGGTTCACCCTTTGTCCCACTATTGGTGATTCCCCTTCCCTCCCCTAAATTAGATAAACTTATATACAAGACAAAGAGTACAGAATAAAAAACAGTGACAACAGGGAATAAACCAAAGGGGGGGAAAAAGGAAAGAAAAACTACATAACTGCCAAGTAGTACAATACAAACAAACTCTCGCTTCCTTTTCTTGTAGTTCATTTCAATAAGTATCATTTTATATGGTCATATCCACATTTCTATTTGTCTTTAGATTTCTTTACAGATGGTACAATATTCTAAAATTCCATTGTGTATATACCATATTTTCTTGATTTATTCATCCATTGGGGGGTGTCTGGGCTAATCCCATATGCTGGCTATGGTAAATAGTGCTGCAATGAACATGCATTCTTAATTATCACTTAAGCTTTTTCCAGTTAGCAATCAGCAGCAGAGTGTCATGAGACCTTGCTGGGAGCAGTTTGCCTCTGTGTAGATGCATTCAGATACTTAAAGATATGTTTTTAGGCTAGATATGTTATTATAAAAATTACGAGTCTAACAAAGTGATTTCAGATAACTTGATTTGATCCACAAGGTATGAAATACATCCAAGTAAATGTCACAGACAGTTGGAGGCCATGGAGTAGTGTGCTGGTGTGCTATCCACATTCTCTCAATTACACATAAAAGTTAATCTGATTTGCCATGGTTACCTGTACTTCTCTGAAATCCCTCCAAATCAGTCACTAACTCACTTTCAAGCATCATCCATAACCACTCAGATGCGCCCTGCTCCATTCTCACTGATTGAATGTGACTAAATGATAGATTGATTTTTTTATTATTATGTTATCATCTGGACAGAGAAAAAAATAATTTGGAACACTCATCTACAAATTGCATTCCAGGGCCCATTTAGCTCAGTGTTGGTTTCTCTAATTTATCCCTCTTCCTCCACTGTGCCACCAACTCCCAGCCTGAAATCTTCCTTGCGTTTCTAGTAGGAAGTTTTCATGGGCAAGGAGGAGTAACAATGTAGGAGAATTACAAAGCTCTAAGGAAACATAGAATTCTAAAGCAAAAGAAATAATTAAACTGAAGTTCAAAATTGTTCTAAGAATATTAATCTTCTAAGCTTTTGGGGAAATGAGTAAAATAAATGCATCCACACTTGTGTCCCTTATGTACACTATTACAGATGCTTGAAGAAAGGTTAATAGAATCTCTGTTGATAAAATAATCAAATGCATCAACTGACTTTACCACTTATTAAGCTAGATCATTTCTCCCCTCCCCCAACACGTAGGAAATATGATCTATGATGGGAGCTATATGAAGACTGATCAAGTAACTAATGAACACACTGTTCTCTTACGTTACTCCAAAGGGGAGTCCATTCCTCCTCACTAACAGATATTTTTGGCTGTTATTTTTGCCTCACAGCTTTTTAAACAAAATAGATAGTAAGACTGTTTACAAAAAGGAAAGTAGACCACAATCAAAAATATTTATTTTAAGTAGTATAGTAACGTTTTCAGTGCTAGCTTACTTAAAGACATTTTGGAAAGGTAGGCTAGCCATTTTGTGTAGTGATCTCCCTGCTCACCTAATACACCAAGAGCATTGCCAGTATTTTACATAGTACACAGGGAGCAAAGTAAGGTACGGCTTAGGTCCTTTAATTCCTACATTACCTGAGGCAAAAGAAGAATGTCAAAGGAAGCATTTATTAATTTTAGTTAATCTAATATCAAATTAAATAATGTGATTCATTAAAATATATTTTATTGAACAGCTTTTTAATTCATTTATCTCATCTTTGCTTTCCCACCTTGGTTTAAAAATAATGGTCTGAGTTAATTGAGAGAGATTCATGTAATTTAATAGGACAAAACATTTGCATATAAAAATATTGCCCTAGCCAGGTGCAAGTGGCTCATGCCTATAATCCTAACTACTCAGGAGGCTGAGATGTAAGCATTGTGGTTTGAAGCCAACCCCAGGCAGGAAAGTCTGTGAGACTCTTACACTCTTATCTCCAATTAACAAGCAAAAAGCCAGAAGTAGTGCTGTGGCTCAAGTGGTAGAGTGCTAGCCTTGAGCAACAAAGCTCAGGGACAGTGCTCAGACCCTGACTTTATCCCCTAGGACTGACACATGCGGACAGATGCACTGGCACATGCATGTACACGTGTGTGCGCATACACACAAGTATAGCTTCATTATAATAATTTCTAGCAATATTTTTACCAGTTGGTAATAATCTACTAGTTGGTAAAGAGACTTTAACGTCTTATTTATAAATAAAATGTTCTTATTCAAACTACTTTTGGTAGTTTCTTATTATTCTATTCCTTACTCTCCTTTATAGTATTTAGAGAAGCCTGAACTCCAAATGCATTTTTAACACAAAGACACATTATAAATGAGCTCTATTCAACATATGAATGCTAAACTCATAACTATCCCCGAAATTGCCTCGATCTGGTAGAGCCTGGACTTCAAGCTGCCCAGCCCAGGAGTGACAGGTTTGACAAGTTCTGCAGGGACTTGGCAAATTGCCTACCTACTTAGGTTCCTGAAACTATAGTTGTTACAAATAGAAATTTCTTTTAATTTGGGAATGTAACAATTGATTTATCCTCACCTTTTTACTTAGAAGATATTGTTTACACCACCTCATTTTTTTCAGCCCTGTGAGAAGGAAAGATAATACCTACACTACCAGTGGATGTAATTGGTGTTGCTGACAATAGTGTGAAGGATGTTTATAATTTAGGGTCACATTTTGTTTTTAGAACAAATGTCTCCATTTAAAATTACAAGTACTCACTCATTTTTCAAAAACTAGTTTAAATGACACCTCTACTAGGTTCCTCTGGCAGTTAGCTGAACTTTTTCTGTTTCTACCACACAACATTATCATCATGTAATTTATGTGTTATATACCTGTCATATTTCACTGACTGTAAATTTTGAAAAGGGAAAGAATAAGATTTGGGGGTATTTTTCTTTTTATTGTTTGGCTGGATTGAGAGGGGTGGGGAAGAGTTGTTTTGTTTTATTCTGGCTTGGCACTTTTATTTGTTGCTTCTACTGATAGTACAATAGAATTCTAGAATAAGTATCATCATTTTAATTTTTTTTAATTGTGGGTGCTTTTTTTTGCTAGTTATTTTGAAAATAGAGTTTAGAGGGCATTTTGACCTGGACTTGCCTCAGAAAAAAATCCTCCAGATTTTAGTGTCCTGAACAGCCAGGATTGTAGATGTGAGCCACCGGTGCTTGGGGCCAGTGAACTATGTCTTTCATACAATTAGTTGGAAGTGGCTTCTGTGCTTGCAAGCAACAAATGGTATCTGATAAAATGAACAGAAATGATGCAAATTCTAACTGACTTATCCAAAAGCCTAGCAAGAAAATGAACTCTGAACAGTTTGTTTGCTTGTTGGCCTCATTATGTCTCTTCTAACTTAGCTCAGAATCCAGGTAAATAATGTGAGAAGTCCCAATCCTCTTTCAAATATTCATCCTATTCCTAAAGTTACCCGGTTTCCATATCCAGCCCCTACTTAGCCCTAATATATCTTGTCTATGAAAACCACCTAGTGGGTTTCAAGACTCCTTCACATTCATCCCTGCCTGTTTCTCATTTAGCCACCCACTCTCTGTCACAAAAGTGTTGGCACTTTTCAGTACTTTCATGAGATTGTTCAACTCAGCATGTGTTCCTAGCCCACTCTACTTGCCAGCAATCATTAAGAGGAAACTTAATTACAATGTTTTACTTAACATATTTACAATTCTTACTATGCACTAGGTATTGTTCTAGGTGTCTTACACATTTTGTGTCAGGTAAATCACTATAAAAATTCGTGAAAATGGGCATCGCTAGCTCAGACCTGTCATCTTAGCTGCTCAGAAAGTTGAGACATTAGGATTGTGATTTGAAGCCCGCACAGTTAGAAAAGTCCAGGAAAATTTATCTTCAGTGAACCTGAAAACAAACAAACTTATAAAACAGAAATGAGAGTGTAGCTCAAGTGGTAGAATGCCAGCCTTGTGCACAAAAGCCAAGTGACAAGGCAAGGCCCTGAGTTCAAGACCCAGTACTGATGCAAAAAGAAAAGAAATCTTTCATGAGATAGGGGCAGTTAAGAAAAATCAGGTAGAAAGATCGTTAGGATCTTACTTAGTCTCAGACTCTGTGAGCAGGAGAACCAGAATCCAAACAGAAACAGCAGAGCTACAAGTCTGTACTCTGAACCACCAAGCCATGGCTTTGAGTGGACGGGTTTATTACATGACCAAGGAAAGGGAAAGGGTTAATTATAATTTAATCTACAGCTGCAGCTAGCAAGGTACCCTGACATGGAAATGAAATTAGTCCCCACATGTCAAAAGATCAAAAAACATCAAGTGGATTTTGTAAGTGCTCCAGGCCTCCGCTTTCTTATACCATGGGAACAAGCCAAACCAATTCTACAGTGGCCTCTGTATTGAGAAGGTTTTAATGTTCTTGTAGAAGGTGCTTCTCTTAAGAGGCCTAGAATAGACATGTCAATTATCGTGGAAGTTTGAACTATAAATCTTGTGCTCAACTCTTTACTCCTGGCCTGAGTTCAGTGTTTCAGCACCTCTGGGGAGGGAAGGAAGGATGGTGAAATTCATACACAGTGTTGTGTCCCATGACTGACTTCTAACTTCTCTGTATTTGTCCAAGAAAACAGATGAAGGAGCAAATCCCTGCTTGTAACTATAGATAATACACGGAGGCCAGGGGGTCAAATCCCTCGTAGACATAATGTTGTTCTTTTCTCAAGGGCTGTTAAGCCGTTTACCATAAAACATCCTTTGGATTATTTTTATTGTCCCTTTGGTGTTCCAAACACTAATTAAGCATTATTGTAGTTATAATAGTCTTACTGTTTTGCACATGAATATTTTTTACTTTCCCTGAACCTTAAACCATTTTCTAGAAGAGTACATAAAGTGAGGATTTGCATACTGGATGTCTTCATTGACCTATGAAGTCTTTACTATAATAATTTCCTCTCACACTGAGCACTACAATCTAAACAGATGGTTCTTGGCTCCATGAGCACGAAACATCCTGTGCTATGACACAACACTTGTGATACCATGACCCAGAAACAAAGTATTCATGTCAGTGGGATTATAAGCTAATTTAATTTCTTCATTAACTTTTCTTATTCAATAAGTCTTCCACAAAAGGATATGTTTATTTTACAAATAATTAAGAAAGTATTCTTATGTAGAGGCTTTATCTTTGTTATGGATCATAATAAGAGGTTAGTAATGTTTTATTTGTAGGATCATAGTTACATACTGTATTTTTTGCAATTCCTAATTAAAAATTCATGCAAGGTGATCACACCATTCTACTCTTGGTCTTGAAAGTAGTAAAGAAGAATACATTTACTAACATATAAGACAAATTTCTTCCTTCATTGTGTAGTTATATCCCGACAGAAGGAGTAAATAATTGCTTCTCCCCAGGAAGGCTGTCAAAGGGCCAAGAGTGGGAGTGACAGGTTCCCTCTGCCCTTGGCTGATGTTATTCTTCCCTGTGCCTTGATTTTCTCAGCTACAAAATGGAGATAATAATGCTTCTTTCGCAGGACTATGCTATGAAAACCTCAAGGGTAAGGTGTGGCACAATAACCAACTAATAAGTATCTACTTATTCATTCTAAGAGGTTGCTATTAGGCCTTCTCAGTGTCCACCTTTGCAAGGTATTGAAGCAAATAAAAAAGAAAATGAAGACTTCAGTGTTTGTCCCTCAAAGTGGCTGCAGCCCAGAGAAGACAAGGCTTCAAACATTTATGTGGTAGTAGAGAACTGTTGCAGGGACCAGAAATATCTATGTAAATTTGTGTTACTTTTAATGACCCCACTTAAATTTTACTGTAGACTTCTCATTCTTCTAATCAGGTGGAAATTGCTCTGGGAAAGGCTGAAGTGGGTAAGCTTCTGATCCAGGTCTTCAGTAGTTGATCAATTCAGGTGACTGCTAATTCTGTCCATACTCCCCATGGTACCTTGGGGCCCAATTGTTTAAAGCAAGTCTCTTGTACCTTTAAGATACATATCCCTTCCCCCAGCAAACCAGCCTCAAACAATTACTTCCATGCTCTTCTTCAGGACAAGGATATCTTCTCCTATGTCCTGCTTGACTCTATAGGGATTGTGAGTTTGTGCCATGATTTCTATTCTAGGTTCTTCCCACCTCCTTTGGCTGGCCTCAGAAAATTCAACCTGGGTTCTTGAACTACTCAGATTCCGTACACGTCGCAAGAAGCTCTATCATTCTTTCTATTCTGAGAAGAAGAAAGAAAAAGGCAGAAAGTGTTACCTGTTTGACAAGGATGCAAGTGTCTATTTACCCCTTGGCTACTCCTGCCAAGAGAACTTTATTTTAGAGCATGAAAGTTTTATGAGGATGACTTTCCTAGTAATTGTCCCATCTGAGAGCATATATGTCTTTCATTCTCTACAGAGTCCTGACTTTTGAAATATACAGTGTGGAAAAGTCTATTTCATGTTTTCCTTGAGACACAGTGCCAGAGCCAAATCTGGGTAACACACACACACACACACACACACACACACACACACACACACACACACACTAGCTTAAAATTTTATTCACGTAATTCAGGGACTAGGACAGGTCAAAGGGAGAGAGAGTGCCTAATCAATTGCAAATCGTAGGTAGGCCATAATGGTGCAGGGTCCATGAGAGCTGAATCTGAAGGAAGATCCAGCCCTCCATTAAACAGACAAGGTAGTGATTCCATGCAAATGGAACAACATATACAGAGCCACATTAGATGAATTAGAAGTTAAATGTCTCTTCTACGTTATCCAAGCCATGTAGACCACATTTCAATTTGCAAATAGAATAAGCACCAATATAACTGTTAGAACTGAAAGCTGCTTTTGAGATCACCTAAAAATTTAATACCTTTAATACTCACCTCTTCAAAGTATCTACTATTATTTATAGTCATTTTAAAGATGAGGAAAGAGAAATGGAAAAAGTTAAATAAGTGGCCATAAGAGACATGGCTAGTAAATGGAAGGTGGGTATTGGGGTAGGCAAACCTGTAATTTATATGTATTTAATCAATATAACTGCATATTTCTCTTCACACCATTATTCTGTCGGTAGCTATATTATAAATCGCTTTTCAAAAAAAATGCACAAATACATACACCTTAAAGTTTCATGAAGTGTGGTTTGCTTTTGTAAAGACTAGAAATAACAAATAACGGATAACAGGAAATTATTTTAATAAATTATTGAACTTATTGAATTAATGATTATCCAGCCTTTAAAACAAGTGAGACAAGGCATTTTGTGCCGATGTGAAATGACCTGAAAGAAACAGTGCATGGCAAAGTTAAAACTAATAATAAGCAAGATGTATATATTATGTCCCAACTAGCTTGTCTACTATGTGTCTATATAAACAAACTCTCCATTGATTATGTAGAATGTTTCTGTAAGAACATTAGCAAGAAATTCAGAGTGATTTTCTCTGAGGAGAGGAAGGGAGACAGAAGAACCAGGTATATAACATGGAAGTCAGATTGATTTTCCACTGTCTACTTTTTTTGTCACGTTTTTACCATGTGCAAAGATAATTATTCACTCCACACACTACTTACATTTTTAAAAAATCAACTCATAGGATTTTGTTTTAATCCTCAGATAAACTTTTCAACCACAAGAATCATATGAGTATTGCCAAACATTCATGTTTGTATCTACCTACAGAAAAGCTCTTCGTTAAACCAGTCTTCTTAACTCCCTGCCAACATATTGATTCACTTCTGACTCATCAGAGAAAACAAATAGCCAGATGTGTAACTAAGCCCAATGCCAGCTGGTCCCCAGGAGTTCAGGTCAAGGAATGTGGGTAGCAGCTGAAAAGAAGGCACAGGGATACCAAAGAGGTGGTGGCTCTTACATTATGCATCTATATTGCTCTACTTGAGAAGTTGAAAGCTAAGTGATCAATAGTAGAAGCTAGCAAAGACAGTGCTGAGAGAATGGTAAAAGAAAAATACCACAGTACAAAATACCCTGTTTAAAAGTATTATAAAAAAACATACACTTAGGAAAAGACCTAGAAACTGTAATGGGAAAATTTGGATTATTATATGTATTAGGAAGATACAATTGTGACTTAAATTTTAAGTGTCAGCTTATATTTTTACTACCCTTTATTTAAAACATTTATGAGTTTAATCTAAATGAAAAGGGGATATAACCAGCTATCTAAATGAGATTAGCTGGGTGCCAGTTGCCTATAATCCTAGCTCTTCAGGAGGCTGAGATCTGAGGACCATGGTTCAAAGCTATCAGCAGCAGGAAAGCCCATGAGACTCATATTACCAGTTAACTACCAAAAGAAGTCAAAAGTAGAGTTGTGTGTCAAGTGGTAGTGCACTAGCCTTGAGCTAAAAAGCTCAGAAACTAAGTTCAAGTCCCAGGACCTGCACACACACACACACACACACACACACACACACACACACACACACACCCCACTGAATAGTCTTATCACTCAGCAAATTCTCATGACATGGCACATGCTTTCAACTATAGTGACTTCCTAAATTCCTGCCTTAAATTCTGTAGCTACTAATTCTTTAACTCTGGCAGCCAATTATGGTAAGGATGGCTCTGAAGTTATTTTCCTCAGTGAAAGGTTTGCTTTGATTATTGCCTTCTTTTTACATACAAAGAAACTTAGGAACCCAGACCCCAAATCCAACCCTGGGGGCCATCAGGGAATATAGCTCTTAATTCAGAGGGAAATTTTCACATTTCATCTGTTTACTCTTTTTGATGTTTGTTTTCATTGCCTAGAGGAAAGGAGAGGGATATATGCTTTCACTCAATATTTATGACTTTGTCATATGTTGTTTAGAGCAATATGTTTAGACAGAATTTTAAAGAACACTAAAAAAAAATGGAGCTTTCTCCATTTTCAAATAGAAAGTGGTTAATCTGACAAACTGTTATTTGACCTTCTCCTTTGTACTTTTAGCCTCAGGCTGTTGCCTTGGGGTGATCGTAATTTCCAATGGTGGTTGAAAATTATGATTTCCAATTCAGAAAAAGCAATCCTGGAACAGCTGGTTCTATACTGAAAACAAGCCATCCTGACCTAGGGTGTGATTGTCTGAGCAGACTCCGGACTCACTCAAGAGGTGGATTGGGGCCGTGTGCCCAGACAATGTCCATCTCTCTGAAGATTGCTAGTCATGAATGCCAATTAGAGAAATAAGACAAGTGCCAGTGCTCCTTAGCTAGTTTTTAGTACTGATACCCAAACCAAATAGATTTAATGTGACTAACTCTTGAAGGAAAAAAAAATTCTTTTAATTTTTGTTCCAAGGAAATGAGACAGTTCATTCCCCTTAAAGGGATCATTTAACCCATGAAATACACATGCAAGCACATGCCCATGGAATAAACAATCTGGCAGTAGGCTCAAAAGCAATCCTTCCAAAAAGCATTACTTCTTTGCCTCTGCTCCACATTGCTCCAAACCTTCCCCTTCTGCTCAGTGAAACTTAATAGTTCTAAAACTCTAATTCATTTTATTTTCCATACTGCTCTTCAGTTCAAGTTTAAGGGATATTGCTTTTATTTTCTTGGCTTGGCCAATTGGTAGCATTTGTAGAAGCAGAACAAAAACTGAACTGGAAATCTGAAAAACTGTATTTGAGTTTCCCAAAGTCACAAATTAACTATATAATTATTAACAAGCCAGATATTTCTCCAGGTCTCTAGTTTTCACCTCTAATAGAGGTTACCTGCCTGATCTCTAGGTTATCAATACCACTAAACTCAAAATGCTTCTAGAAGGGTAAAAACAACACAGATAATGCCAAGAAATACTGGTAAAGAAGGTCTAGAACTTTACCTCTCATCTTTAGATGAAATTATGACAGATTTTCTGAAATCTGATAATATATCTTTACCTCCCTTGAGGTCTCAAAAGTAAATCAATTGGGCTGGGAATATGGCCTAGAGGTAAAGTGTTCACCTCGTATGCATGAGGCCCTGGGTTCAATTCCCCAGCACCACATATGTAGAAAAAAGCCGGAATTGGTGCTGTGGCTCAAGAGATAGAGTGCTAGCCTTGAGAAAAAAGAAGCCAGGGACAGTGCTCAGGCCTTAAGTCTATGGCCCCAGGACTGGCAACAAAAACAAAACAAATAAACAAATCAAAAGTAAATCATTTGATGGAAAGCATTACTCTTAGAGTTAACAACATAAATTAAACCAAGGCTCTAAAAATAAAGATGAACCTATAGTGGAAAAAATTGACTGAAAGCCAGAGAAAGAATTCCTGCAGTAGGAATTTCTTACATTCTAAAAGACCAAAGTAAACAAAGAGGAAGGAAAAATCCAGGTGCTCATTTTAGTTCAGCATTTTTTTCTTGGCAGTCCGTGTTCTGGGCATAAGCTTTCATTTCACCAGTTCTACAGCCTGAAGTAAAGGGGATACTGGGCCAATTTATTTTCTAACTTTGCACTGGATTATCCAATATGTAGGGGTAAATTATGATAAGTGCTGTAGATTAGATGGGAGTTAAGGAGAGGTCAAGGATGCATGGGTCTTGACCTGCTTGCAAAAGCACCTCTGCAAACCACCAATGAATGTTTGTCTGAGAGGCTCAGTGCCCTCCCGTCTTCCTCTGCGGCGTTTTACTCTCTCCATCACCATTGTCTTCCTTTATACCTTTCATTTCCAGGACACGGTAGATTTCCTCTACTTCCTCAACCAAATCCTTGGGTGATTCCACCTCCCCCTTGTTCCTTCAGGAGCAAGTGTTCCCCTGGCCTCCAGGCTTCCTGTTTAATATCATTCCATTTATATAGTAGTCCCCCAAATCTACATTCCTAGTCCTATTGCTCTCTTGAGCCTAGTGCCAAAATTTCTAATGGCCTACCATACAATGGCCTTCACACTAATGTATTACTGATAGCCTAAATCTAATCTATTCAAAAACTCCATTTTTATTCTCACAAATACAGTCCTCTTCCCCTTGTCCTTATCTTGATCACAGCATCTTCAGTTACCCACTTAATAAAACAAAAACCTGGAATCAGTTTTGTTTCTAAACCCTCCCTCACCATCTGGAGTGGACATGTGTGGCCTTATTGCAACTATACTTCCTGCCTTCAACGTTTTCATATTTGATGCCTTGTTCTGCCAAAGTGAAACCAAGAACCTCCATTTTCCAGCCTCCCATGAGGCCATGAGAACAGCAGAGCTATAAAATATTCTCTTTTTGTAAAGCTGGAGGAAGTGGCATGCAGGTTTGGGGTGGGCTGGAACATAAGTATCTGGTAGCCTGTGACCAGCCACCAGTAGTCATCTGGGGAATGACATAGTGTCCATTTGTGCAGTCTTCGCCGGAGGGATTCCATGGGTATAGCTGGAGTATGGTTCCAGCTGTGTGCTCTCCATGTCAGATTCTCTGGTACTCTTGGAAAGCCTGCCACCTATAAATTGCCCTTCCATAATTCTCTTTCTGCTTCAGTTAGCTGGATCTTTTTAAGCAAAGGTATGTCCATGTGAAAGTAGGCCAGTTTAGGAAACCCAGTCTTTCAAAACAGATGAGCTAGCAAGTAAGTCTTCACATCACAAAGAATTATTCACTTCAAAAGCAATTCAGACAATCTTTGTGATCATAATGGTTTAAAAGTTTACCACAAAAGTGTTTCTAATGATCCATCCAGCAATCCAGTGAGCTGTGGTTCCTTTCCTTGCAACTCACAGCCCTGCCATGTAAGCCATCCCACTTTCACATAGCCAGTTACTAAGCTTCATCTTCTGCATTGACAGAATAGTTTTTTCATTGTCATTGCCTTGGTGCTAGCTTCATCGCCTGCCTGTGTCCCAGGCTCCTTGGCTTCACTGCACTATGCAATGTGAGTTTGTTATCCACACTTCCATCAGAACTAATTGTGTCATCATTTGTACCCCATAGCTGCTGTACCGCAGTACACTCCTCACGGGTTACTTGTTTATATCACTGTATTCTCCATTAGTCTGAGAGTTAAGGTAGTGTGGTTTAGTGAAAGGCGCACAGGGGTTGACATCAAGCAACCAACTTGAACCTCAAGACCTTCAGTAATCATGCACCATTCTCTGAACATCATTAATTCTGTTTCTCTGGGACGTGACTGGTTACTTTAGTAGAAACAAACCTCGCAAAGAATTAAAGACAGGACTATTATTACAGATTCAATTCTTCTGGGTACACAAGCTACCCCAGAAAAGCTAGTCACCTGAGATAGAAACTAAGACTAAGCCCAACTTGGCTAGCAATTTTTGAAAAAGCTCTGTTCTTCAGCTCCACCCTCTTCATATGGGAAGCCATCTTTCCCTCCCTTGACTCAGAAATGGATTCAAGAAAGACCCCTCATCATGCGTGGGTAGAATTCTGTACAAGATGACCACCGCCACTGATAATTCCCACAGCACAGCATAGTGAGATAATTATTAAGATGATTGGGAGTAAACATTGATGATTGTACTGTGACATGGGAAATATAATAGTAACTATTACCATTCATCCAAGGCAAGCCATATTTGCATTCTTATCAGCACCTGATGCACTAAGATGCAAGGAGATTGAACTCAATTCTGCTATGGGAAACAAGTGAACTCATGAATATATTCTGTTTTAAGTTGACCTAGGCTCTTTTCCCCTCCTGTTTCTTGCTCCAATGAGGAAGAGTTCTTGCTGAGTTCTTCACATTCACATTAAAAAAATTGATAATAGTATATGAATTCAGCAGCTCATGCTTGCTATGTAGGTGCTCAACTACTTGAGCCACACCTTCAGCTCTTTGCTTTGGCTATTTCTCCGATTGGTTTTTCCCATTTTGCCTAGGCTGGCCTGGACTACAATCTTCCTATTTATACTTTCTGAACCAGCTGGGATAACAAAGGCACACAATCATGATCAGCTTGCTCTGGGTCTCATGAGATATTTTCCCTCGCTGTTTTGGAACTTTTATCTTCCCAGTGTCGGCCTCCCATGGAGCTAGGATTCTAGGTATCAACCACTAATACCTGACCCCACATTGTAGTTTATACAGCTTTTGTTACTATGCTCCATCAGGAAATAACTCTTTCCTCTGGATTCCCAAAGGTCATAGCTACTATTAATCCAACTCAAAAGGTCATGAATTGATTGATAGCTATTTATGTGAACGTCTCTCTAATTAGGCCTGTATTCATTGAAGACAAGAAGTTACTATTTTCTTTGTGAAATCTATATTATCTGTGGTGGTTGATTTTTGTATGTCAATTTGGCTAGGTCATATACCTAAATATTTGATCAGATTGTAGTCAAGATGTTTCTGTGAAGGTATTTTACATGAGATTAGCATTTAAATCAATAGGTTATGAATATAGTAGATTATTATTCAGAATGTTACTTGACCACATCTTATCAGTGGAACCCCATAATAGAATATAGACTGACTTTCCCTGAGGAAGAGAGAATTCTGCCTTCAGATTAACTATGGACTGCCTCCAGATGCCTGAACCACACCAGCTTTTCTCGGGTCTCCTGTCCACCAGTCTTGCACATTTTGGACTTGCCAGCCTCCCAAATTCCATAAGCCAATTCCTTAAAATAAATCTAGATATATGAAAGATGCTATTATGTATATGTTTATGTATAATATATATAACATATTATTTATGTATGACATGCGCATATATGTATACATATATATTGCTGATTCCTATATTTGGGGTATGTGTGTTTATATACAAATGCTTAATCCCATAGGATCTGTTTTTCTGGAAAGCCCCAACAATTAGCACCAAGTTCCTGTATTAGCCTAGATGAGCCTTTCCATAGGAGTATAGTAACTGCTCCAGGAATGAATGGAGCTAGGAGTGAATGACAAATGCTATGGAATATGAGCACAGGGCCAAGAGGAACGGAGAAAGTTCTGGCAGGCACAGGACAGCACTGAGGAGTCCTACCACGTTTACAGTTTTCCTAAACACAGCCCAAGACAGATACTGCCCATTCGTAATGGATACTACATAATGCCAGAGGTTCTTTTAGCAGAATCTCTAGGAGACCAGGGTTCAGACAAGGTAATGATGAAGAAACTCCCCAGCAATGAGTCAGTGCCCAGTAAATGCTGCTGCCTGACTAAAATGATGACAGGATTGTTATCGAGCAATGCAGCAGCTTCAGTGGCCATGACCCTCTGTTCTTCCCACACTGAGCTGTCCCCTAGACTCACAGAACCTGCCACATTGTCCACATCTTCCCTTATACTTTCCCTGGCACCTTTTCTCAGGAGAGGCGTTTATCTCAATTGCCAGCTAGGATAATGTGTTGGCTGCTTTGAGTAGTGTCCAGGCAGGGCTACATTTAAAAGCCATTCACTCTAGTCTGTGCAAATACAGGAACTGTGTAAGCAAGTGTTTTTTTAAGGGAAAACTATAAAATGTGGACAGCAAATTACATCGCTGTTTTACCCCTCCCAGTGAAAAATGGCAGGCGGCTAAGTGGTTTGGAGCTCAGTCAGTGTTTCAGATTAAAGGGAGTCAAATCTTAACCTCACATTACTTCAAGAGCATAAAAAAGATAGAACTTTAAATAGTCCCCATAACTGATGGGGAAAAGAGGCTGGTTGTCATTTGTCGTTGCTATTTTTGTGTTTTCAGATAGATAGGTTTCTGGATCTTTTTAAGCAAAGGTATGTCCATGTGAAAGTAGACCAGTTTAGGAAACCCAGTCTTTCAAAACATATGAGCTAGCAAGTGAGTCTTCACATCACAAAGAATTATTCACTTCAAAAGCAATTCAGGCAATCTTTGTGATCATAATGGTTTAAAAGTTTACCACAAAAGTGTTTCTAATGATCCATCCAGCAAGTATCTCCAGAATTGAAGGTTCCTGGTAATTATTTAGAGAATAGAAAGAACCATATCTACATTGCATTATTTAAAACCTGTGTTTTCTGGAAATCTATATTGGGCCCAGGATTTACTATACATCTACAAATGATTCTACCTATTAGACTGAATGGATAAGGGGAAAGTGAAAAGCAAATAAAGACTATATCCTTAAGTGCTTGGGACTCAAGATAAAACTCTCTATACTCATGTTTTTCGAAGCAAGCACTCTTGCCAGTAGGCCATATTCCCAGCCCTATATTCATGTTTTTCATATTCCATTAACTTTAAAACAAAAGACTATATACTTGAAATTATAGAAACTGTGACTAATAATTTGCTTTCCCTATAGCAATAGGCACAAAGCACTGTTACCCCTAAAGAGGGTAGAATATGAAGATGATGTTTCATCTTAAGAAATAAGGTCAGAATTATGTTTGAGCTTTGTATTTTGTGAAAACTTTAATGAAGAATTCCAAAGACAGTTACAAAAAAAAGAAAGAAAGAAGGTCAGAAATGTTATGATTAAATGCCACATTGAAGTTCACAGACAATAAGTGTAATAGGAAAAGGGGACGTGTGTTCTAAAGTAGTGAGAGATAAGAAATCGACCTAGTATTGACAGAAAATAGGATGAAAGAAGGCAAGGATCTGCACCCATGTTGGCTTTAAAAAAAGCTGGGTAAAAGGTTTGAAAATGGGAGGAAAATAGCAGAAAGTATAGATGTATAAAAATAGAAACAAAATTAGAGAACTATCATGAAAAAGCAAATAGTGGGCCAGGCAGTAGTGGCTCAGGCCTATAATCCTAGCTACTCAGGAAGCTGAGATCTGAGGACCATGGTTCAAAGCCAGCCAGGGCAGGAAAGTCCAAGAGACTCTCATCTCTAATTAACCACCAGAAAATTGAAAGTGGCATTGTGGCTCAAGTGGTAACCTTGAGCTGAAGAGCCCAGGCCCAGAGTTCAAGCCCCACAACCTCCAACAACAACCAAAAAAATGCAAACAGTGGGAAGAAATGTAACATACAGAGCCAATGGGGAAACGTTAGAAATCAGAAGAGATCAAATAGCAATAGTAAAGCAATGCCAAGCTGGCTCTCAGAGTCCTATTGTTTGGGCTGACCCTATCAGCAACATTTACGCTGAAAGGATACAGTGCTAACTTGTCACGGCCCAAAGTACTAGCTTGCCAATGACATTTAAACTTGTTTTAATGACAGACCTAGTTTGGAACTCACAGTGCAGTTTTTCATCTTCTCTCTTCATTAACCTGCCAGCACTAGCAGTTTTCCAGTATAAAATGCTTAACAAAGCATTAACAGGAATAGGAGTGTTCTAGCCTATTCTCACCCTCATTACACTCTTATGAGGTGCTGGCTCATAGATAAGCCTAACACAACCCCTGACTCCACTGAATTCTCTCCAGCTGTTGGACACTTCCTCCAAAATCATGCTGGGATCATTACATGCTAGTTCGTAGTCAGTGTGAGGAGACAGGCTTTGAGAAAAATCTGCAAGTTAATTGGCCTAGAAGTAAACTTTTAGGGCCCATAGCAAGGACCAAGTTAGCCCTGCACAAAGAACTCATTATTTGGCAGGCTGAGTGAAGGGCTAAGGCAGGCTTTAAAAGATATAAATTTAAGCCAAGTATTGGTGACTCCTGCCTATAATCCTAGCTACTCAGGGTGCTGAGATCCAAAGGATCACAGTTCAAAGCCCATCTCAGCAGAAAAAGTTACCTGAGGCCCTGAGTTCAAATCCTAGCAAAAACAAAGCAAAATAAAAATATAGCTAATGGGTAAGAGTCAACTAAAATTACATAGAACTTCACACTTCAACATTTGCTTTCACTTACCTTATCCCAAGTTCTAAATGCTTCAAAATAAAATCACCTTCAAAACAAGAAAATATTAATTTGTCTTATCGTAACTATACATTATAGAGTATAAGTCTTAAGTATATAGGTTTTACACACACACACACACACACACACACACACACACACACACAATTCACTTATCAGCCCAGCTCAGAAAATAGAGGAGCTATAGCATCCGAAAAGGTTATAAAGTAGACATACTCTCCATATTTAAGGAAGCTAATTTGCTACCAAAATTCCCCAGAACAAGCCAGCTGCCAAAGGCTCACTCCTTTCATCCTTAGTGACATAGGATGCTGAAGCCTAGAAGATCATAGTTCAAAGCCAACCTGGCCAGAAAAGTCCACAAGACTCTATCTCCAGCAAAATGTCCAGTTGAAAATATGGTTTAAATGATAGACTACAAGCTGGGAGCAAGAAAGCCGAGCAGAAGCTGAGGCCTTGAGTTCAATAGCTGATAAAAGCATATACACAAACAAATGTTTCAAGAAACAATAAAAAGGGAGTGGGGAGAAGCCTTGGGTATTAGCTGCATTCAGAGTTTACAACAAGAAGAAATGAAGGCAAGTCTCTTTGAATTGTCTCATCAGCAACTTAGAAAACATTTTTAGAAAAATAATCTGAAAAACATTAGTAACAGACATAACAAATACCAGAAAATAATTATTAACCTTTACTTTTTTTAACCCAGGAACTTTTGACATTTTGAAATAACTTTAGACATTTTGAAACAGTATCACTACAGACATGCCAACTTGTAAGGCCAGTAGAGAGAAAATAAGGAGACTGAAATAGAGATAAACTTGTGAAGTTTAGAAAAATTATGCTTTAATTTTAATTCATTTAACATGGAAATACTTTATCAGCACAGACATCTGTTGAACAAAAGGAAAAATCAAAACCAAAACAAACAATTCCCAGAAAGTAGAATTTCACACCTTTATAAGAAAGTTAGGGCTGGGAATATGGCCTAATGGCAAGAGTGCTTGCCTCATATACATGAGGCCCTGGGTTCGATTCCTCAGCACCACATATACAGAAAATGGCCAGAAGTGGCGCTGTGGCTCAAGTAGCAGAGTGCTAGCCTTGAGCAAAAAAAAGCCAGGGACAGTGCTCAGGCCCTGAGTTCACGGCCTAGGACTGGCAAAAAAAAAGAAAGAAAGTTAGAGGGCTGGGAATATGGCCTAGTGGCAAGAGTGCTTGCCTCCTACACATGAAGCTCTCAGTTCGATTCCCCAGCACCACATATATGGAAAATGGCCAGAAGGGGCGCTGTGGCTCAGGTGGCAGAGTGCTAGCCTTGAGTGGGAAGAAGCTAGGGACAGTGCTCAGGCCCTGAGTCCAAGGCCCAGGACTGGCCAAAAAAAAAAAAAGAAAGTTAGAGTATGTGCTTGAAATAAATGGGATTCCAGAGACTCTTATTTCCAATGAAGCAGTGAAAAAAGTTAGAAGTGAAGCTGTGGCTCAAGTAGTAGAGTACCACCTGGAGAAAAAGCTTAGCAAGAGTAAAAGCCCTGAGTTCAAGTTCCAATACTGGCGCGCACACACACACACACACACACACACACACACACACACACACTCATTCTTTTTTTGTTTTGGCCAGTCCCAGGGGTTGAACTCAGGCACGGAGCACTGTTCCTGGCCTCTTTTTGCTTAAGGCTAACATCCTACCACTTGAGCCACAGTTCCACTTCTATTTTTTTTCTGTATATGTGGTGCTGAGAAATCAAACCCAGGGCTTCATGAATGCTAGGCAAGCACTCTACCACTAGGCCACATTCCCAGCCCCCAAACTGGAATTCTTAAATGTAATCACCAATTTAATTGACAGTACAAAAAAGAAATCTTCATGAGGGCTATAGTGGCTTATTTTCCCCCGCAATCAATAACTGTCTGCAATACTCTAATGATTTCTTTGTGTATAAGCATCTTAGATAAAGACTAGAGACACTGGGATCATAAGGATTGCTAACATTTTCCACTTCCTGACATAATCTCTATTCAGCTTTTGCTAATGTAAAAGACAAAAATAGGTAAGAGAACCAAGACTAATTTCCAACTACTACCTGGACAATAATGTAAAGAAATCTAGAATTTAAAGAAATAATGTAAAGAAATCTAGTGGCTTGCACCTGTAATCCTAGCTGTTCAGGGGACTAAGATCTGAGTATCTCAGTTCAAAGCCAGCCAGAGCAAGAAAGTCCATGAAACTCCTATCTCCAGTTAACTACCAAAAAGCCATAAGTGGGGCTCTGGCTCAGGGGTAGAGTACCAGGCTTGAGCAAAACAGCTAAAATACAGCACCTAGGTCCTGAGTTTAAGCCTCAGGACTGGTAATAAAAAAGAAAGAATGAAAGAGAGAGAAGAAAGAAACAGAAATGAAGGAAGGAAGGTAAGGAAAAAGGGAGGGAGGGAGGGAGGTCAAGAAAGAGAAAGAAGAGAAATGAGAGAGGAAGGAAGAGAGAAAGAAAGGGAGAGAAGGAAAGAGGAAGGGGAGGAGGAGAGCAGGGAGGGAAGGAGCGAGGACATCTAAACTTAGAAAGTAAAAATGAAAATACTCTTCCTTTGTCAGCCTTTGTGTTCTTATTTTCATGGTCAACAGAACACACAAATGTATGCCACTTAAAATCCTTTAATAATTAGATCCAGCCTTAACAAGTAACCAAGTTAAATTACTCCCTGTCATCGCTTGGGGGTAAACTATAATGGCTGCTACATTAGCTCTCCCACAGGGAAACTTATAAATGGATCGTGTACCACTTGGGAAGATCTTACTCTCCTGCACATACATACTTCCTTTTATTCCAAAAGCTCCACCAAAGCATATCATAGGAGGAGTGAAAATGATTAACCTCAAACGCAGTTTTCACATTAACTGCTTGTGTGAATTTATCTAACTTCTCTGTGCCTCAGTTTGGACATCTGTATATTAAAAATGGCACACAACTACCTCCCAGGATTGTTGAAAGGATTAAATAAGACATGGGAAATGCTTATTATAGCCCCAAATAATAAGATGTCATCAGATTTTTATACTAAAGTACACTTGTATGTCTGCATGCAATGAGCTTGAATAATGTCTCTGATATTTGTTGACCTAGCAGAATAAGAAACAGTATAACTTCCGGCATTTTTCCTAGAAACCACGCTCTTAGGTGAATATTTCAATGCAGGAACAGGAATGTCATGGGATTTGAAGGAGGGGATTCCATGTCCCTCCAAGAGTCCACCACTCAGAGACAGTCTTCAAGCAAAAAGATGGATTTATTGGGGAAGCAAAAAGCAAACTGACCATCCAGGGACATAGCACAGACTCAGGAGCTGAAACTGCGACCCTTAACAGTCCTGGAGCTGGGGTTTATAAAGGTAAAAGTGTAGCACCAATGTAGGGGGGTGACGCAGGGTGTAGAGCAAGCAACAAATGAGTTAAGCAAGCCATTTACAGAATTTTGCGGTCAGGTTGACCTAATATTTCACTTCATTTTAACAATTTCTATCATGTTTCCCTAATCGGGATGGAGTCAGCTCTACTCCTCTCAACATTGCTCTTAAGAATTGCTCTTAAGACCAATGGCCATAGAGATGCATAAGTAAGAAGGAGCACCAAAATGAGTTAAACTGCATTATAATTGCAACCAAGGATTCAGTCAATCCGTAGTTTTCTAGACCTGGGAGCTATATCACTTGAGTTAGTGACTTATCCTGTATAGCCCTCCATTGATCAAGTCATTTGCTGTAAGCTATCCAATTGAAGGAGTCACAAACTTCATGGATGGCTCCCTTCATCTTAGGGCAATTCCCAAAGAGGGGTTCACATGAAGACTTCCCACCTTCATCATTCCACCATCGGTGTGATGAGCGCTTCTATCCTGATGAAATGAACTAGGCACACATCATATACATAGCAGAGCCTGAGCCACGCTCATTCACCTGCTTTCTATAGTAAACTCTAAGAGAAAATCACTGAGTTTCTGATGGGTTTATTTCCTGAAAAAAAAAAAAAAAGCTTATGAGAAAGCCAGTAACTCTGGGTAATGCTTATAATCCTAGCTACTAATGAGGCTGAGACATGAAGATCTCAGTTCAAACCTAGTCCAGACAGACAAATCCAAGATACTCATATTTCTAATTAGCCAACAAAAACTTAGATCTGGAGGTGTGGCTCAAATTCTAGAGCACCAGCTTTTAGCAAAAAGGTTAAGCAAGGGTATAAGGCCCTTAGCTCCAATATCAGTACCTAGTACTGGCACACTACACACACACACACACACACACACACACACACACACACACACACACACACGAAATGTTTATGAAAGAGGGGCTAATGGAACAAACTCTGCAGCTGCAGCTGGCAGCAAGACTGCAACCAGTGCTCATTACATTCCTCCTCTATTACTTATACTTGATTTTTCTTATCACCTCTGCTGGTCTGGATAGCTTCATTGGTAAGGTGACCTAGAGAGTTCCTTGATCATCATGCCCGTCTCAAACCATGACCATTGTATTTTTCCATTTACTCTCAAAGTTGGCCAGAGGGGTATTTTTTTTTTAAATCCCCAGTGGGTCACCAAAGTGCCATATTTTTCCATGCAACACATTGTGAAGGAGAAGCCTTATTGTTTTCTCTTCAGGGACAATTACCCTGCCCCAAATGGTGATGTTTTTCTTGCCTACTTGGCCTGAGGAAGTGATGGAGTGGTAACTGTACCTTAAAGCTTAATAGGACTACTATGCTGGCCTTTGATGGAAGGGCTCCTCCCCTGGGAAAGAGGACCTCTTAGCCCATAGATCTCCAAGTTGTGGTGATAGGAACTGCAAATTATCTGAACAGACTACTGGGAGCATCAGTTAATGGGACTACTCTGACTTCCAACCTTAGTCCCTGGATCTATGAATTCTAACTCCTGGACACATATACTGAATAGTTGTCTTAGGGGATTTGCTGACATTAATTACATTCCATGCTTACAAGTTATCATTTCCTATATGGCATCTCATTTGTGCCTTCACAAGGTCATTTCATCACCCTACTAAACAGGTAGCTTCTGTGTAGTACAGTGACTAATAAGATTGGTAGACACTTTGAGCAACTTCCATTTACTGGTGGATAATTGGAGATAAGAGTCTCATGGACTTTCTTACCTGGGCTGGCTTTGAACCATGATCCTCAGATCTCAGCCTCTTGAGTAGCTAAGATTACAGGTGTGAGCCACTGGTACCTGGTGAAAAGAGATAATTTGACTTATGGAATTGTAATCATTTTTCACAAATGCGAAATACAATTTAATATAAAATGAAAGGGAGTTGCAATACAAAAATACTCCCCAGTTACACATAATCAGCAAAGTGGACATGTCTAGCCCAAGTACTGGCTGGACAAACAAATTTGAGTATTGACATGCAGATGGAGGAAAGGGAAGTGAAGGACTTATGGACTGTGAGAAAATTGTCTGGAGTTTGTTACTTACCAGCCTCTGCATGTTATACGTCCAAGTCAGTGCTGTATCCTACATGCCACCCCTTGTGCATCAGGTTATATCATAATGTAGCCAATCCCAACAACTATTAATTTCAACTATAGTTGGATATTATTGTAAAAACCAAAAAAGGAAAAGAAAGAAATCTGGTATATCTATACCAATGAGATTATGCTTTATTTGTATATTCCTCTGAACCATATTGGATGTGTCCCAGTCTTCAATTAACTATTACACTATGCTTACAACTTTTATTAAGCCTTTTAATTAAGAAGTCATTCTGGGATTTTTCTGTTTTTGTATATAGTTTTCACAATCATTTTTATTAGTTCACAATATATTATTATTATTTTTATATTCTTAATAGTACAAAGAGGATTTCAATCACATTCATATATTGTCACGTATTTTATGCTATTTAATGTATTTTAAATTTCTTACATTGTGTAACTAGTTTCATGGGTAATACCTTTTTCTACTTTTGCATTATTTTTCTGGGAAAATAATCTAAGAAATAAAATGTCAATTTAAAGTGAAAAAAAAAAGATTGGTAGAACCAATGATTATGTGCTCACTGCCATATGTGCTCATTCATATGAGAGAGAGAGAGAGAAGAGATTCCTTGATTTTATATAATGTTGTGCCAATCCTACTGGTGAATCAAAACTCTAAAATTGTCAGATAGTGGTGCTGATGGCTCCCTGTGGAAAGGTAAAGCAAACCCACGCATAGAACATAGCCTGATACCAGTATAAAAAGTCCCTGTGATCATGCTGTCATCAGTGGCTGATTGTTCTTGAGACATGGTGCCAGACGTAGGAGTCAGCAATGGTTTCTACTGTGGAATTGGTGCTCTAGCAGTAGCAGCATCAGTACTGACTGAACCCTGGGAAGGGAGGGTTCCTCTTCTTGGGCCCATGCCTAGACTCCATCACTGCCACCAAGGCTATTTTGCTGTGGCCCTCTCATCTCAGCATGAAGAGGGCCAATGGCATCTTACTTGGTATCAGCTAATCCATTCTGTGAGGTTACACATTTGTAGTGCCTCTTCCTTGATGGATGTTCTCTGGGAGAGATTGATAGGGGATACAAGTATCTTCGTTCTATGTGTACACTCCTTATACCGGCATTTCTATGGCACTCTACAGATTGCTTTGTCTGGTATCTTCCAGTATTTATTTTTTCTGGTATCCTAATCAACTAGAGAGACTATTTTCCCAGCCCATGAGTTCATATGTGCTCTCACCTCAGACTATATCCCGCTCCCAGCACAATGTATAACAAGAACATCATCCCAAACTACCCATTGGGATGATTTTCCCACATCGCTTTTATGATGGCTCCATCTAAGTCCCTCAGTGGCTTGCAGTCACATGTAATGCCAATTCAAGTCATCTGTGAATTAAGCTTGGGTTGTTTTCTTCTGTTAGCTAGCCAAAAGGACTCCTTGACCCTACAGTCCTATTTGTGGTTTAAGAACCATCATGGATCACATGGGATGCATCAATGTATTACTTTTATTTATGCTTCATGATTGCTGAGCTCATCACATTTGACACCTACATTGTGACCCTATGCAGTTTATGATAGACAATTCCAGGTACAGTGTTATTTGATATTCCATATTCAGAGCCTAGTAGCTCTATGAGGTTTGCCGAGTGATGTATAAATGTCCACTATAGACAGCATGACCTGAAAGTCTACACTGTAATTCTCATTTGGGGTGTTATAGACAGGATTTTAGGATGCCCTCTCTCACAGTCATAGGTTAAAGCCCTATCCCATAGGGTAGATATATTTGGAGATGGAGTTTTTAAGTAATTAACGTTACATGTGAGGTCTTGACCCACTAGGACATACAAGTGACAAAAATATCTTCATAGGAAGTGTCTTTGAGAGAAGAGTTCCAGTTTGCCCTCTGCAAAAACACACTCAATGGAGGACACAATGAGAGAATACCCACATGCAAGCCAGGAAGATACCACATACCCAAAACCGAACCTGTTGGAAATTGATCTACCACCATGTAGAAGAGTGAGAAAGTAAATGTCAGTGATTTAAACTACCCAGTCTATCATGTTTTGTCATGGCAATCCCAGCGGTTCTCCACAAACTGCAGATGGCATCTTCTCCCCCTATCAACACCTTTTCTATCCTACCATTGACTTAATCACATAGAACAAAGAGCAAATCACTTCTATAACAAACTGGAACCTTATGGGCTGAAGAAATATTCCTAAGGTAGTATATACTGCCACAAGAATTTGAAAAGGCCTATAAGATGTTACATTTCCTTAGTAATGGGAGACTTGAACATCAAGAATTATTTTTTTATGTTGTAGCGATGATTCAGTAGGACTCAAAGCAATAGACTCAAAGGCCCTTCACTATTGCAGCCAAGCTCTGGAATCTTCATAAAATTATCTCTCATGATCTATTATTGCCAACAATTCCAACATAATTTTTATTTCTCATTCATTCCGTTAAATTAGCCTGGCATTCTGGGCTGGGGATATGGCCTAGTGGCAAGAGTGCTTGCCTCGTATACATGAGGCCCTGGGTTCGATTCCCCACCACCACATATACAGAAAATGGCCAGAAGTGGCGCTGTGGCTCAAGTGGCAGAGTGCTAGCCTTGAGCAAGAAGAAGCCAGGGACAGTGCTCAGGCCCTGAGTCCAAGCCCCAGGACTGGCCAAAAAAAAAAAAAAAAAAAAAATTAGCCTGGCATCATTGATATCATAAATGAAGATGATATACTACAGAATGCTCAGATGATTTGTCCCTTCACTACATTATCTTAGAGAGTGTTAATATGGGCTTGGAACTATTATCATGTCAGTCCTGGATGGCAAAGAATACAGAAACAAAGATAATGCTCATATACCATGAAACAAAGGTTGTGTTCCAATAAAGCTACTACAACTGTCATTACAGCTGAAATTGGGTAATTTGATGGAACTTTCAATTAGAACATTTTCATTCTCTAGGATCCATGTCTTTTTGAAATCAAACTAGATGGAAAAATAAGATGTAGCTATCTGCTTCCTTCAGGCCTTTAAAAGTTCTACCACCTTTCTGTGCATTGTTTATAAGATATTGTTTTTTCATTGCTCTTGGGATTAGGATTGAGGAGAATTTTGGAGGCTTCCACTTGACCTTTCTTACTGTACTTCTTACTTCATAGGCCAAGGCCCAATGTGATATTATGCAAATACCTGCCCATTCCAATTATACATTCAGAGCATCAACACAGAATGGACCTACAGACTCATTGGGAGTCAGCTCTGAATCACTTCTGAGTCACTTCTGAGTCCATTCATTATTGACTTTCATATAACCACTCCTTCCTTTGTCTCTCACAATACTAAGCCAGGAGTTTATTTTCTTTTTATTTTCTAAAAGATGTATATTATTTATGAAGAGGAGTTTCACTGTGGAAGACCAAGGCCATGGGTTTCTAATATGAATATTAACTTGAACCCCGTATCCATTAGCCCTTGAAATGTTTGAGCATCCTGCTATCTTCAATGTAGTCAGCAGAGTAAACAGACTTTAGTCTTCTGGGAAGAACTTGAAGAAACACTTCCTTAAACACCATTAATTCTATTGTAGGAGTGAGGTGGACTGGGGTCTCTTCCTCAAGACTGAGTCTTTAATTAATGGTTTGAAATGTGAGAACTATCTCAAGATTTCAAAGTTAGGAGCCCTAGAGTTGAGTTTCTATCTTTTCTTAGTAAACCCAAGCTTTCCTATCCCAGTTGTATTTGACTGTACCACAGCCATAGGTCTTGCAGCAGGAAGTGAAAGCCAATATCTGAACAGAAAGAGTTTTGCAATTCAAAGGTCTTTAAATTACCGTTCGGTGAAGACAGAGTGTGATCTCTAACCCAAAGTGAACATGACTTCTATGAGAGTTCAATTCCTTAGTCCAAAGTTGGTAAACTCAAATTTTTTGTTTTGTTTCTCCATTACTGGAGAGTGAACCCAGGGCTTCTTTTTTTTTTTATTTTTTATAAACGATCACATTTTTATTAGCCAAACCTGTCTGCTTTACATATACATTTATAGCCTTATTTAGCTTAAGAAGAACTGTAGATAAATTGAAAATCGTATTCCTTCTGAGCATATAGGACTCTTGTTCCCAGGGCTTCTTGTTTGTAAGTTCTCTACTACTTGATCTCTATATGCCACCAGCCCCTTCCATGTTTTCCTAACCTATAGTCCCATTCTTTTCCTAATTTGGCATTGAGATTTCCCTGCTTTAAAATTCTAACCTTTTCTGGAGCTATGTTGCTTATAAAACTAAATCCTGGTCCCTCAGCATTTTCTGTCTTTTCAGCACAGGAGACAACAGACAATTTAATTATTGTTAAGAAGACCTGCTTAACTTTCACATTTCAGATGTTTTTGTCTTTCTTCTAGGCATTAATGACACTCAGTAACAGCAATCCAATTCCATTGTCTTTATAATTAGTATTTTAATCCCTTAAGAGACTATACCAGCCAATTCATTCTTTCCCACCGATTTCCATCCCAATTCACCACTAGCAAAAATAGTAGTAATTAGGTGACTGCTTCATAGTAATGATTATCTATCATTGTTAGCCACTGTGATTACAAGCTCTAAAATTTCATTTTAAAAATCAGTTTTCAGAGAGCACTTATATATTTTTAAGTAATCTGTACCAAATATATTAAGGTCAAAGTTGCTAAAAAACAGATTCAGTTTTAAGTCTGGAAGTTGATTGAGGAAATCCCTGGAAATTCACACTTGTGAGGCAGTGAAGTAGATATGGCTAAAGAAAATGGTTAATCTACACTAGAAGTACACACATACACACCACGCACACACACACACACACACACACACACACACACACACACACACACAGAGTTAACTCTGGCATTAATAATCTCTGGAGCTGGGGTAGCCTTTCCTCAAAACAACAAAATTGAGCCTGCATTTCCTTGTCTGAGCCAGTCCACCCATAGCAAGTACATAGAGTAAGAAGAAAACAACTGCATAACAAAAAACAGTTTCCTGAGAGGGACTCTGTTTAGATCCCTCAAACACTAAGTTCTCCAGTTATTGGGGGAATTAATGACTTGATTCTCAAGGACATATCCAGCAAAACACCATAGTAACAACACAGAATAAATGCTTGCTACACACATATTATGGCCATACAACACAGATTTTTAAAGAGAAGACTCAGAATGAGATCAAGAAAAATGTCTTCTATTCTTTTTATAATTTTCATTTTGTTTTATTTTATTGTAAGGGTGATGTACATAAGGGTTACTGTTGCATAAGTAAGGTAATTAGTACATTTTTCGTCAAACACTGCTACCTCCTCCCTCATTTTCTCCCACTTTCCCTCCCCCTCAACTCTGCTCCCCCCCAAGTTGCAAACTTCATTTCCAACAGGAAGGAAGGAAGGAAGGAAGGAACAGAACATTAGTATTGAACTCAGGGCCATGCATTATTAGATATATAATGTATTTCTAAGAAAATAAAGGAGTCCACCCTTCAATATGCTATAGGAGAAGTACACAAATGATTTCAAACAAGGATAAATGACAAGGTTCAGAATTTAAATACTCTTGCCACAATGAACCCAAAATATAACATCTAACATAGATAAATGTAGGTTCACCATATTGAATTGCATAAACATAGACTAGAGGAAACTTGATATGACAACCTATCATGCAGAAAATATACAGGAGGACCAGTTGTTTCCAAGGTTAATATTTGTCAAGGGTATAAGGCAACCTCTAAGAAAGCAAACACATTCTTAGT
The DNA here is from genome assembly GCF_023159225.1 of Perognathus longimembris pacificus. Taxonomy (NCBI): domain Eukaryota; kingdom Metazoa; phylum Chordata; class Mammalia; order Rodentia; family Heteromyidae; genus Perognathus; species Perognathus longimembris. Next base: position 25,523,321 of record NC_063182.1, on the reverse strand, counting down.
CTCTATTAAAAGAAATATACTGTGACTAGCAGATGTTATGGTTATGCCATGGTTCCCATAAGGGATAGCCACATCTGGGAAGATGTTCATTTCTGAGCATTATATTTTTAAAGGACACCAATTTAACCACAGACTAAGTCTTGAGAATAGCAATCAGAAATCTGCAAATAATGCACTATAGGGGATGAGACATTATGAGAGAAAAGGGGTGTAAATTGAATGTATTTGGCCTGCATTTCTTCCAAGAGAAGGATTAAGATTTGTGGATACAAAGAGCAGAAAATATTCCAATTAAATAGAGCAAAAAACGTACAGAGGTATCAATAGTGGAGCCAGAAGTGATGCCTACTGCAAATGTCCAAGTTAAGACTGAATGCCTTCTTGGGGGTGGGGGGAGAGGATGTTCCTTACCAGGTGGAGACTACACCTAATCTCTCCACACTAATACTTTACAATCTTATTTCTAGGGCTAGCCGTAAAGAATTAATATAATCCCAGGCCTGGAAAGAAGTATCTCCAAACAGAGGCTGCCTTGAACATCTGCATTATACATAGACCTACCTCAGCAAAGCAACAGGAATCCTATTTCCATGACTTCACCTAGACAAAAAAAATGGAAGCATGGCTAATGACATCTCAGTGATTCACCATCAAAGGGCTCATCTACAAAGTCATGCAACGCAGGCTCTTCTATCTCATATCTAGATATGGCAACCTCTAATACTCTTCACAAGAATGCCTAATACAGTGCTTCATCTGTTTGAATCTAAGTAAAATATTATCTCTTAAAGCCAATTCTCACACCTGGAAATCAGTCCAGAAGTTGTGGGTAAATAGTCCCCCATTTCACCCAAATTCTCAGAACCCAAAGGAAGGAGACATTGTTTTTCTTTAAAATGTCCTGAAAATCATTATTTACCCAAGAAAAGCAACATACAAACATATATACATATGCATACACATACAATATTTATGGAAGATCTTATTTGTTTGAAATTTATGATATAGCAAAACACTTTAGGAAAAAAAGCAAAAGAGAATTCTTAGATAATCAGATGTGTTTATTTGGTTTTCTTTTTTCACTTGTGTTTCCCTAACTGATTTTTCCTGTGAGTTCATAGAAAAAAAAATCAGAACTTAACTGCTCTATGTTAGGTTTACATAACAAGGGACAAATAGGCTGACTTATGAGCACTTCTTAAAGGAATACCTGCTTAGAAATAATGCTTTTTGTAAGATATCACAGGAAATGTATTCACTGTCTTATTATGTAACTGTACCCCCTTTGCACAACACCTTGTCAATAAAATTTAATTTAAAAAATAATGCTTTTAAAAATCCAAAAACATGTTATTGAACATTTTTTGGTAGAAAAAAATTATTTTTATTTTTTAACCAGTCCTGGGTCTTGGACTCAGGGACTGAGCACTGTCCCTGGCTTCTTTTTGCTCAAGGCTAGCATTCTGCCACTTGAGCCACAGCGCCACTTCTGGCCATTTCCTATATATGTGGTGCTGGGGAATTGAACCCTGGGCTTCATATATACGAGGCAAGCACTTTTGCCACTAGGCCATATTCCCAACCCCCTGGTAGAAGATATTTTAAAATGCTGTTAAAATAGGGCAATAGTTTTCGGATTTTTTTTAGGTCATAGGTGTTGCATTAAATATATACTCAGAAGATTTCTGTGACATTTAAAAGTTTGATTATTTGTTTTTGAGTCAAAGTTCAGCAAAGGTAATTAAAGTGCATGTTATTTGGTATAATTAAAGTTGTTGAAATATAATCAAGATATTATTGACTAACTTTACATCAGAATTGAAAAAATGGAAATAAAAACAGTTGAAGGTTAGTTTTTGTGTTTACCAGTCCAAGAGCTACACTGTAGCTCTTGGACTTGTGGCACAGAAAGGAGAACAGTAAAAGTATGCTGAGGTAACTAAAACACACCTGTCCTCACTCAAATATTGACCTCAAATTAACACACACCTGGAAGGTTTGCTAATGTTCATTATCCCTTTGGGTTCTAGTTTTCTTAGTTATTGTTAAAATACAATATGTTCTAGGAAGAAAGAACACTGTTTAGTTAAACTTATTTGGGATTAATACAATCAATTTTCTAAAACACTAGCCAGGAGCATCTACAAACTAAAAAGATCAGATCATCTTAATCTGTGTTAATGGAAGTGTAATCTGTGTTAATGGAAGTATAATTATGTAACTGAAAAATACAACCCAGGAAGAAATATGTACATATAATGGGAAGGAGGTGTGGGATTAAGCAGATGAAAGACAGAGAGGTTTGCAGGCAAAATATTAAGGGGGGAGCCCCTAACAACAACAAAAAGAGCAAAATGGGGGTAGAGGAAAATCTGAAAGAAATCTCTGATCCTCAGTTGAAAGAAAGATGGCGGTGTGAAGGGCAAATCTTCAGGGTTTCAAAGGTGGGCTACATACCTAAATTTAAATGAAAAATTATCTAATGATTGGGGTACTTTACCATTTACAAAATACTTTCACATTTATTGTGGTATTTTTTTCCATCTACCATCCAAGATGGTTGCAGGGAAATTATTTGTGCTGCCTCGATCCAGGCCTGTATACACAATCTCCTACATTCTTTATGAACCATAGTGAATTTTCAAGACAGGTTCTGACATATTGTACTTACTCTGTAGAAAAAAATGAATTCACCCCAAATAAACAGTATTTAACTATTCCACATTTTATATATGTTATGAAAAGGGTAATTGACCAAGGTATACTGTATTCATAAACTGCTTTGTTAAATGGTGACTCCTTTGTACAACCACTTCAAGATAAATAATAAAATATTTTTAAAATGATTTCACAACAGCAATATTGTTTGTTCCTCATGTTTATTGAGGAGATCAGGAATTATTACCTTCCTTTTATAAGTAAGGATATGATGGAACCAAATAAGCCCAAATTCCCTCAAGAACTCAGTGCTACAGAATTAAAAGCAAAGTCCAGCAAGTTTGGACTTTTCCTATACTACCACACTGGCTTCCTTTCCTGGTACTTGGATTTTGCAAAGTTGATCTCAGAATTAGACCATAATGAATGAGACTTAAACAAATAAAATTTTAAAAAGGCGGAGGGAGGAGCAGAAACAGGATAGAATCCCACAATCATTTACATTAAACTCATTTGGAGGAACAATGCAAATTAAAGTATTAGCAACAATAATAAAAATAGCAAGTGCTTTGGAAAAAGAAATGAAGGGTTTCTACTGGAATCACTACCAGGCTCTCCTGTAGCTGTTTGCATGCCATCTGCCCACAGTACCAAGAAGTATATTAAAGATAAACACAAATTAGGAATAAACCACAAATGAAGAGTGAAGAACTCCAGGCCCCTTTGAACTGCAAAAATAACCATGTCCAATTTTCCTCCAGTTGCAATGGGGGTAGAGGAGGTATCTTGAACACTTATTCTTACCAAACTCATCTTATACACGTGATTCACAATCAGAGGTTTCTTACATTTATAGAAAATAACTCACTAGTATTTGAAAAGGATTTCCTTTATGTTCTTTATTGATCTCCCCACCTGCCCTATTTCATGAAATGAAAATGTTTGTGAAAAAACAGGTGATACTAAGTAAGAAAATTGCTCATATCATGCTTCAGCTGGCCTGCTGATTGTTTCTTTTTATCACTAAAATAAGTATCTGAGAAATGTGCCCAGCAATTTCTCACTCAAATGGGGTAATGTGGTCTTTTTACCTACTTTACACCCAGGACATCTACAATTGTCTCCACATTATAATGGGATATTTTCCCCCAAGCCTAAAAATAACCCAAGGAGAAAAATCCCAAATCTCATAGAAGATAAGGTGATAAAAGAATATCATAAAATAATTATGGTAGTGCAAATCTAAAAAGAAATGTAAAGATCATTGCGTTAGATGCTCCTCAACATTGCCTGAATGTTAGAATCTACTGGGGCTTTCACAACAGTGAGTGTCCAGGCTGCAATCCAAACTGATCACATCAGAATCTCTGAGAGTAAGATTATCCAAAAGATTCCAGTTTGCAGCCAAGATTGACAAGCACTGATCTAGATCCACAGGAACTGTCTTCTCATAGGCTCAAGAAAAAAATACACATATTTGAAATGAAAGCATGGGATTTGAAGTTTAAAATGCTAATGGAACCACCTTCTTCCTACATGATTAGAGTTAGGCCTTGATTTCTAGGTCTCAAGACTACGTCAGAGGACTGCCACGAAGAATAAACTTCAGTGAGAAAAAAATATGAAAAACAACCTTAGTCCACTGCCTGGCACCGAATGAATATTCCTTCCGTTCCTGCCTTCTCTACATGTTTTAGGACTTAATCAAGAGCACATTTGTTCCTAATGAAGTTGTAGATATATGCAACTACAACCATTTATTTTTGCCAATAATGAGACAGAAACATGTGTATACAATGTCTCTAATTCACTAATGGCTCCTTCACCAAAAGTAGCTATTTGGAACAAAAATGCAGTATCAATTTTTTTGCCAGTTAGCAAAACCAAAAGACTGATGAGGATGCATATTGGCAAGGATGTGAAGACACAGGTTCTGCAAATTTTTTCTGAACAGCAATTGGGCAGAGAAATTTAAATACACAGTTGTTTTTGAAAAATTAAATGTACGTATTCTTTCAACCAGCTACCCTTTTTACTTAGGCAATACTGCTAAGTTGTTTTGTTTTTCATAACCCTCACCACTTTCTGAAATTTTTGCTTCTTTATAATCCAAAGTTTGCTATCTGGTTCACCAGATCAGAAGAGCTACCTTGCCAACAGAGTTCATGTGAAGCTCACATTTGCTGCTAAAGTGTCATGTAGCTTGAAATCTTTAATTTTTGTTTCAATGCATACCCCACTTCATTTTTTTCTGAATAATTATTTATTGTCAAAGTTATGTACAGAGGGGTTACCATTTCATACATATCTTGGGTACATATCTTGTACAATTGGTTACCTCTTCCCTCTTTTCCCCCTTCCCCCCTCTCCTTTTCCCTCTCCCCCCATGAGTTGTTCAGTTGGTTTACACCAAATGGTTTTGTAAGTATTGCTTTTGGGGTCATTTGTCTTTTTATCCTGTCTCTTGATTTTGATATTCCCTTTCCCTTCCCTAGTTCTAATACAAGTATATACAGTGTCCAGGGTACAGTGATAGCGCGGGGACAACCACAGGAAGGGGATACAAGAGGAACAGCCCAAAATTAAAAAAAAAAAAAAGCTATGGTTTCACATGGCATGTTGAAAATAATTACAACAGTGATATAACACTCGTTTCCACAACATGGAGTTCATTTCACTTAGCATCATCTTATGTGTTCATAAGGCCATAGCTATTGGGCTCTTGTGATCCTCTGCTGTGACTAGCCTAAACCTGTGCTAATTATTCCCTATAAGGGAAACCATAGAGTCCATGTTTCTTTGGGTCTGGCTCATTTCACTTAGTATAATTTTTTCCAAGTCCTTCCATTTCCTTACGAATGGGGCAATGTCATTCTTTCTGATAGAGGCAAAAAATTAAATTCCCAGGGTGTAAGATATCACAAGAAATGTACACACTGCCCTACTATGTAACTGTACCCTTTTTGCACAACACCTTGTAAAAAATTATGTTTAATTAATTGTTTTAAAAGGCTAAAGGACAGGAAAAAAAAAAAAGAAGAAGCCAGGGGCAGTGCTCAGGCCCTGAGTCCAAGGCCCAGGACTGGCCCCCAAAAAAACCCAAAAAACAAACAAAACAAAACAAAAAACAGTGCTGGACACTAGTAGCTCATACTAGTAGCTCATGCCTTTAGTCTTAGCTATTCAGAGGGCTAAGATCTCAGGATCACTGTTTACAATCAGCTTGGGCATAAGAGTGAGTTTCTGTCTCTAAAATAGCCAGCAAAATGCCAAAGTGTATGCACAGCTCCAAGTGTTAGAGTGCCAGCAGTGATTGAAAAACAAAAGCACAGGGCTCTAAGTTCAAGCCCTAGCACAAATAATAATGATGATGGTGATGATGAATATTAGCTGGGTGCCAGTGGGTCATGTCTATAATTCTAGCTACTCAGAAGGCTGAGATTTGAGTATTGCAGTTTGAAGGCAACCTGGCAGAAAAGTCCACGAGACTCTTGTCTCCAAGAAACTACTCAGAGAAAGTTGGAACTAGTGCTGTGGCTTAAAGTGGTAGAGCACTAGCCTTGAACAAAAGAAGTATTGGTGACTCACACCTGTAATCCTAGCTACTCAGGAGGCTGAGAACGGATGATCAAGGTTCAAAGCCAGCCTGGGCATCTCCAATTAATCATCTCCACTTAATCACCCAGAAGTGGCGCTGTGGCTCAAGTGGTAGAGTGCGACCTTGAGCTGAAGAGCTCAAGGGCAGAGCCAGGCCCAGAGTTCAGGTCCTAGGACCAACAAAAATTACAGTAAGTAATAAGACATGAGGACTGGGGGGGGAAAGAGAACAATAGAGGTAATTATAATTACAATATAATAAATACCTATGTGATATGCCATGGCGAAACCCCTTGGTACAAAAAAAAATTTAATTCCTCCAAAACAAATCCTCAAAGAACCAACAGCCCCCTCAATAAGTGTGCTAAAGACCTAAAAAGATACTTCTCTGAAGCGGAAATGAGAATGGCCAAGAGACACATGAACAAGTGCTCTATATCACTGGCCATAAAAGAAATGCAAATCAAAACAACATTGAGATTCCATCTCACCCCAGCAAGAATGGCCATTATCAGGAAAACTAACAATAACAAATACTAGAGGGGATGTGGCCAAAAGGGAACCCTACTTCATTGTTGGTGGGAATGTAAACTGGTTCAGCCACTCTGGAAAGCAGTATGGAGATTCCTCAGAAGGCTAAACATTGAGCTCCCCTATGACCCAGCAGCCCCACTTTTGGGCATCTACCCAAAAGACCACAAACAAGAACACACTAAAGCCACCAGCACAATAATGCTCACTGCAGCACAATTTGTCATTGATAAAATATGGAACCAACCCAGATGCCCCTCAGTAGACAAGTGGATCAGGAAAATGTGGTCCATATATACAATGGAATTTTATGCCTCTATCAGAAAGAATAACATTTCCCCACTTCATTTTATTTATCTTTTTTTACTTTATTTACTATGTGTTTGTATTCACAAACACGCCACCCAATCCAAATCAAATAATGATAATGAAAGTAGCTTTAATTACCTATACCGCCCTCTGATTATTCTCCCTCAGGGTAACTACTGTCCAGAGATTTGTGTTTATTATTCCTTTTCTTCCTTGTAAATGTTAGCTATAAAAATGATACTGAACCATATGTAGTATTTTATTTTTTTCACTCATCATTTGATGACAGCTACAATGTAGTTCAAAGCCAGCCCAAGCAAACAATTCTTAAGAGATTCTTATCTCCAATTAACCAGCAGAAATCTGGAAGTGGAGGTATGGATCAAGTGGAAAAGGCTGAACAGAAGCACAAGGCCCTGAGTTCAAGACCTGTACCAGAACCAAAAAAAAAAAAAGTGTCAGGATAAAAAGAAAAGGCTGAAGATGTACTTTATATAATTTAGTGATATCAGTGGTAGAGAACTTGCCTAGAATGCATTATGCCATGAGTTCAATACCCAGTATAGTAAAGAAGAAAGAAAAGAAGAAGGGGGGGGGGCAGGGTGAGTGTTAGAAGAAAGGCCTACTACTAAACTCACCACAGACCTAACCCTGGGGACATCCTAGCACCACTCTCGGTTCCCAGACAGCACCCCTCAGCTCCTTCTTTACTCTGCTGCATCTTCCAAGCTGTTCCCATTAGCTATCATGATTCTCAGCTCTTCAGGGAACACTGACGTTGGAAACTACCAAGTGTACCACCTCCAACCCCAGCCCAGGCTTCAGGGCTCCACAATCCCATTCCAAATCCACATCTGAGCACCTGCTGCCCCAGAAAGCTTCTTGCCAGGTCTGATTTCCTCAACCCTCTCCAGCAGCCATTTTCTCCACAGGTAACTCACAGACTCCAGAGATGATCTACATCCACACCTCATCATACACCATCATACACCCCCACCCAATCCACACTTGTTATCAGTTCTAATTTGCTTTCATCAGTCCTGCCTCTCCTCTCGTTGCTGAAGAAATGAATTTTTTTTCTGGTGTCCAGCTAATTCCTTTATCTATACCAGCAAATTCCACCCCTCCTGAATATTCCAGGGTTCTTTCTCTAGTTTGGCTGCTTTCCCACACACCCAACTTGTTCACTTTTTAAATTTTTTATTTTATTTTATTGTAAAGGTGATGTACAGAGGGGTTACAGTTTCATAAGTAATGAATACATTTCTTTTCGAACAGTGTTCCCCCCTCCCTCATGGTTCATTTTTTACTTTTTAAAACAAACCAAAGCAAAATTGCACCCTCCCTGTTTCTCTCTTTCCTCTTCAGAGCCAAATATCCTGAATCAATAGAAAACCATTTTAACTCCATGTTCACTTCTTTGCTTTCCCCCCCAGCCCCCCTTTTTTTTTCAGTACTGGGGCTTGAACTCAGGGTCTGGGATTTTATACTCTCAAAACTGGTGCTCAATCACTTGTAATTTTTTGATAGTTAACCACTTCTAATTTTTTGATAGTTAATCAGCAATAAGAGCCACAGGTACTCTCTTACATGTGCTGGCTTCAAACAGTAATCATCAGATCTCAGCCTCCTGAGTAGCTAGGATTACAGGGGTGAGCCACTGGTGCCTGACTTTATGTCCATTTCTTTTTTATTTATTTATTTTATTTTTTGCCAGTCCTGGGGCTTGAACTCAATCCACTTCTTAATTCCTATCTACTCTTGCACCAATTCCAGGACCATCATTTCTGTTTCAAGTGTTTCTGACAAAACTCTGGCACCCATGTCCATTGCTAAAGCTGATGCTAGGTTTTCTTCATTGCCAGTCTTCACTATGTGATGTCTCTGTGGCACTTGACAATACAAAGCAACCCTGATAAATACTTCTCTGCTGTATCTTCTACTTGTGTTAATATATGACATATTCCCCTTATTTCCCCTTTTGAGATTTCTTTTCTATAGTTTCCCTTCCCTTCCCTTGTTTCTCTTCTCATTACCATGAGTGTGATTTCTTAGGAAGTACTTCTTCCATAATGTCCACCCTGGGATCCGGAATGATTGGAGACATAAATTCAGAGTCACTGTCTTCAGGAATCTCCTTTACGTATCTTCTGTAAAAAAAAGTCTCACTCTGAGTTGATAATTCCCCTCATTCTCAACCTCCCCTATGCTCACCCATATACACATGTATATTTTCTTTCAAAGTAAACAATATATCACCATCTGCCTAACCATACAGGTGAGGTTCCTGTCAAGTATGGTAGCTTTCTAATACTGCCTCATCCATGCATCCAACAATCCTGGAGGGTTGTGCATCTCCCCATGGCTGTCATTATTCCCTTCCTTCATGGCCATTGTCGCTACCTTAAATCAGATTCTTCTACAGTTAAAGTAGCAAAAGCCATGTTTTCTCATAGTAGTAGATGCTAGGAACATAACACAACTTTTTACAACACAGCATAATGTCAAAAGATATTGCTCCTTATGTTCTTACAGAAATAAGTAAGTCCCAAAGGGAGAAGAATGGTGTCTAGAATCCCACAGGCCAAGCAGAGTCACGTCCATCCAAGTTGAAGTTTTTCTGTCATTTTTGCAATTTTAGGTTGCATTAGCTCCCATATTGATCTCTCATTCTGAGTCTAACCCAATCTCCAGTCAGATGAAATCAACCTTAATACTTTAAAAAATCATTTTTATTGTAAAAGTAGCACATATACAGAAAGTCTATATTTTTAAAACTCACATACTTCCTATGTGCTATGCAATCATTCTAAATGTGTTAAGCATATTAAACTATTTACCCTTTGCAAGTTCATCTTCATGTAAATACGGAATTATTTGATAATAAAGAGGATAGCTTCATTGTTTTCATCTTGAAAACAATAGTGTATTGTCAGGCATGGTGGGGCCCGCTTATGATGCTTGCACTTCAGGGGCTGAGACCAGAGCATCTTGAGCTGGAGGCCAGCCCTGGGTACCGTGCAAGAGAACAAAAACAAAACAACAAAACTATCAGGAGTGGGAATGTGGCTTAGCAGTAGAGTGCTTGCCTAGTATGCATGAAGCCTGGGTTGGATTCCTCAGCACCACATAAACAAAAAAACCCAGAAGTGGTGGTGTGGCTCAAGTAGTAGAGTGCTAGCCTTGAGTAAAAGGAAGTCAGGGACAGTGCTCAGGTCCTGAATTCAAGCCCCAGGACTGGCAAAAAAAAAAAAAAATGCCGATCATGTTTAACATAAAAACAAACTTTAAGACATTCCATGCAATTCAATTTTTCCAATCATTTGGGAACATTTTCTGTTTTAAGGGACCAAATAAAACCCTAAAGGTCACTGACTTAAGACAGAAAGTGACTACTGGTTTATGCAATTGAGAAATCTCCAGAGGCAGAACTCCTCTGATCAAGGATTGGATCTGTGCTCTAGAATTTGCCACCCTTTGCTTTACTTAACATCTTTAGCTTTTGTCTTACTAATTTTGTTGGGATCCTTTTCAGATTCTACTTGGTGGATCGTGGGACCTCCAGGGTGTCTATTCCTAGTGGTAAAATACAACAGAGCAGCTTGCACCTCTCCTATATCCAAATGCTAGACCAGAGTTTCTTTTCTAGTAGTTTTATTTGTTTATTTGTTTTTTGTTCCCAGTCCTGGGGCCTAGACTCAGGGCCTGAGCACTGTCCCTGGCTTCTTTTTGCTCAATGCTCACACTCTACCACTTGAGCCACAGCGCCACTTCTGGCTTTTATCTGTCTATGTGGTGCTGAGGAATTGAACCCAGAGCTTCATGTATACAAGGCGAGCACTTTACCACTAGGCCATATTCCCAGCCCCTTCTAGAAGTTTTAGAATAACACTGATTGAACTAGTTTGAGTTACTGCTTTCCCAGATACTATCCTATGCTAAAGAAATGTGATTTACCATTTCTGGTAAGAGAGTTAAAAATGCCTTAGGCCAGAGTCACTATATCTAGAGTCCTCTATATCTAGCATCAGTAAGAGCTTCCAATCACATGAGAATAGGGGTAGTACTGAAGTAGGTGCTGTGAAGGAAATCAGCCCAGTGCACACTATTGTAGACCCATTCCAGTGAATTACAACTTTTGCTATTCTTGGCTTTCATATCTAGGCTGGTTCTTGGCTTTAAAAAAAAATAGGCCTTATTTTTAGGACAGATTTTAATTTCAGGAACAGAGAAAGGTGTTGTGGAGTTCCCATATACCTCTTCTCAATTTCTTCTACAATTTACACCTCAAATTTATTATAATTAGCCAACACACAGTTGGCTTGTTTGTTTTAGTATTCTCTTAATATCCTTTTCTGCTCCAGGGCTCTATCCAGTTCGCCCTGGGATGTTTACTTGTCCTGTCACCCTAAGCTCTTTTTGGTTGTGATTGGTTCTCAGACTTTTCTTGTTTCTGATGACTTTGACCTGTAATCCCAGCCACAGTGAAAGGCATAAACAAGAGTTTTTTAGCCCAGTCAGATTTGGGCAAAAAACAAGACCCTATCTCAAAAATAGTTAGAACAGGGGCTGGGAATGTGGCTTAATGGTAAGGTGTTTGCCTCCTATACATGAAGCCGGAGGTTCAATTCCTCAGCACCACATATATAGAAAAAGCCAGAAGTGGTGATGTGGCGCAAGTGGTAGAGTGCTAGCCTTGAGCAAAAAGAAGCCAGGGACAGTGCTCAGGCCCTGAGTTCAAGTCCTGGGACTGGCAAAAATAAAAATAAAACAAAATGGTCTAACAGTGTGGCACAATAGTAGGGTGCATGCCTGGTAAGAAAAAGCCCTGCATTCTAACCCCCAGTACCACACACACACAAAAAAAAAAATCTTCTAGGTTGTATTTTTAGCTCTTAACCTAAAGTTAAAATTAAACCTGACAAAATGTTAATGAACTTTTCTTCTCAAATAAATTTAGTTAACCTCTGGGGTTCCTCTGGAAACATTTTGATAAGGAGTATTGCTCTAGGAAGATAACTAAGTTTTCTAAAGATAGTAATGTCCCTTTCAGGACAGCCTTCAGTAACTGTTGCCTATTTAACAAGTAGCAATAGCAAAGCACACTTCTGAACTGAATTTCCCAGCAAGAATTCAAACACGTGAAAATGTTTGCCAACATCATAGTAGGAAATAAATTTCTCTATCTGGGCCAATGTAAACTGCTATTGGCACCTTGACAGGGTCTTGGGGAACACAGGTCCCCATTCAACCAGTGGGAAGGACTCATTGCTTTTCGACATGGACTGTACATTTCCGGGAGTTAAGGGGATGTGTGGAGGCAGGGGTGGGGAAAGCAGCTAAATTACACCTTCAGAAGAGATAAGATTATCAGTGACCAGATAAGATTACCAGATTCAAGGAAGCTATATGGCATCCATTTTTTTTCTATGTGGGGTTGTAGATCAAATTTTACTTTATTTCTGCTTCTCCCCTCCTCCCTTTATTCAAATTTTCTGTCTCTTAGGGCTCTCACTGTAAACACTTTAAGACATTTTACTTATACTTACAATATAAACATTAATTATATATAAATTAGTGTATATATTAATATATTATGTATAATAGATATGCATATAAATTAATTATATACATATAAATAAAGATTGCATCAAATCTGTATATTGCTTTGGGTAGTGTGAACAATATAACAATACCAATTTTTCTCATCTGTGATTATAACATACCTTTACATTTATCTGTGTCTTCTTCGGTTCCTTTTATCAGTGTCATTTCTCTTATAAAGTTCTTTCCTACCCGGGGTTAAGTTTATTCCTAATTTTTTTTTTTTTTTGCAATCACTGCAAATAAGATAGTTTTGTTCATTTCTTTTTCAAATAGTTTGTTGCTATTATTTTGAAACACTTGATTTTTTAATTTTTGTTGTTTTTATCCTTCAACTTGACTACATTTGTTCACAAGTTCTAGTGAGTTTTGTTTGTTTGTATTTTTTGGTACTTTCTAGAGTTTTCTCTATTTAAAATAGTATCTTCCACAAACAGGGACAATTTAACTTCTTCTTCTCTGATTAGGATGCCATCTCTTTCTTATAACTTTTCCAGCCAGGACCTCTTACATTCTTGAATGCTAGTTTTTTTTGTTGCTTTTTTTAAAATCCCTATTTAAGAAAAGTACTACTGAAAGTTATTCATAACAATAAACATATAATGCATTAATATTTTGGGCATAGTAGAAAAGACCACTTCAGATAAAGACAAAAGACCCAGAAGGAATACAGTAAGGTGAAACATAGCCTTTCATAGCATAATTTTTTTGGAAATTATGCTTCATTTCTTAATGGAAAGGAGAATGGAAAGTAGTATTGTTCTAGCCTTGCATGTTTAGCAAGCTTAGCTAGAACCAAACTTGGATTTTTGGTAGGTTGGTTTTTTTCTTTGTTTTACTTTTGTTTTTGTACTACAACTACTGAGCCTAGATAGTTGTATATTCATTTCTCTATTTAAAAATTCTTTTTTTGAGCGGGGGGGGGGGGGGGAACTAAGCTAACCAGATCTGGGTCAAATCTCTCTCAATGGTAAAGAGCTAGAATTTGAATGAATGACTCTAATTCCCAAGTTCAATCTTTTGTTTGTTTGTTTGTTTGTCTTAACTATAGGCTCAAGAAGAACTCCAACAACACAGCTTCCTTTGTCTGTATATTTGCGATAGGCAGTCTCCAAGCTGGCTCCCAATGACTGTATTCTTTCTCCCACATTATCAGGATCAGTCTGTGTAACTAATAAAATACAGCAAAAACGATGGCATATGTCCTCAAAAACTGGATCACTCTCTCTGTGGGAAGCCAGCCAGTCTGTGATGGAGACACTCAAATAACCTTTGGAAAGACTCACCTGGGGAAACCCTGCCCACAGAAATGGGAATAAACTGTATGGCTCACAGAACTATAGTTCTAGTCAGACCTTCTGACTAGAATTCCAGTTGATACCTTGATTGCAAACTCATGAGACATCTTGAGTCAGAGCCCCTAGATAACCTGTTCCCAAATCCTTGATTGACAGAAACTATGTTCACATTTGTTGACTTAAGTCATTAACTATTGTAGCAACATGTCATACATCGATCTGTAACTCAAACAGCTATCTATCACATAGATGAAAAAGCAAAGCAAACAGTAGTAGACACTTGTCTGTGACATATGTTAGTACAGTCACTTAGGGAGAAAAAAGGATTTTTATTAAACTTTCCAAATATTATTAATTTTTTACTTCATTTTATGAAACACTGATGTCAAAATTAGAGGAAATAAACCAGCAGGGGAAGGTGACTTCAATAACAAAGTATTTTTATGAATTCGATGCTTGAACCAGTATGACTAAAAAAATGGAATAATCTACCAAGTGAGCAGAAGTGGTTTTGTAAATAGAGCTCAGCACTGTTGCCAGACTCTGACATACAGCCTCTGATGACTATTTTTGCCAGCTAAAGATGAAGCACATGTTTGCCCACTGGTCTTTCAAACACAACAGGGACCATCTGTTAGTTACCAGCAGAAGACAGAGAGCGGGGGTGGGAAGAGAGAGCAAATGAAAATAAACAAAACTTAATTTTCTGACCTTTCCTTGCCATGCCTTCCTTTTCTCTTCCAGTAAACTTTTCCCTTCTCTTTCCTTTCATTTTTCTCTTTTCTTCTCTGTACTTTTTTTCTTTCCCTTACCTTTTTTTCTTTTCTTCCTCCTTCCTTCTTTTTTCCTTTATACTCTGAAAACAAGTTTGAAACAAGTTAAATCTGATCTTTTTTGATCATTCATATAAAATTATTACCAGGCAACTAGTTAATGCCTAAGTGAAATAGGGCATAACTAAATATGACTAAGTTTTCAGTATGACCTAGAAATAGGCAATGTTATCATGGCCCACTCATTTGGGCTTTAGTTTGCCAAGAGTTTCATAATACTTTTATCAACGACCTATTAAAGTAATATACTATAATAAATAGGTTAATAATTTTTTCTTTTTATGCGTATCCTCAGGCTTGAACTCCGGGCTTGGGTACTGTCCTTGGCTTTTTTGCTCTACCACTTGAACCGCAACTCCACTTTTGAGTTTTTGGTTGTTTTTGGTTTGTTTTTGTTTGTTTGTTTGTTGGCATAATTTTTATTAATTGCATTCAGAAAGACAGCTTTGCTGAGAACTTTAGAACAGGTATTAACTATCATAATTAGTACCTATCACAGGTATTACCTACGATAAATTACCAACACAGAAGATTATAGCTGAGTGATTTGGCTCATGCCTATAATCCTAGCTGTACAGAGGAGACTGAGATCTGAGGATTGTGGTTCAAGCCAGCCTGGGTAGGAAAGTCCATGAGACTCTCATCGCCAATTAACCAGCAGAAAATCTGTAAGTGCAGTAGTGCAAGGGTAGAGTAATAGTCTTAAGCAAAAATGCTCAGTTGTTTCATACCTTAAACACAGCCCCCTAAGTTTAAGCCCCAAGACCAGCAAAAAAGAAAAAGAAAAAATATTGCAAAGTATTTTAATTTTATTACATAGGTTATTGTCATACACTGTGATTTCCACAAGCTTTTAAGACAATATTTTGGAGTGGATAGTACTTCCAAATTCTTCTGCATTCACATTTTTCAATTCTAAAATAGTATTGAAGTTTTAAATAGTTTGAATAACAGCTTTCAACAAATCTTTTTTTGAATAAGGATATACCTTGATTTCTAAAGGTCAGAAAATAAGCTTCATAAATATTAGTTTGAGAATTTAAATTAGTCTTTTTTTTTTTGGCCAGTCCTGGGCCTTGGACTCAGGGCCTGAGCACTGTCCCTGGCTTCTTCCCGCTCAAGGCTAGCGCTCTGCCACTTGAGCCACAGCGCCGCTTCTGGCCGTTTTCTGTATATGTGGTGCTGGGGAATCGAACCTAGGGCCTCGTGTATCCGAGGCAGGCACTCTTGCCACTAGGCTATATCCCCAGCCCTAAATTAGTCTTTTTATATTTATTTCTTCACTTTACTTTTCTTATTTTTCTAGACTTTGACTCTCATATGTCAAACATGCAGTTTCATTATATTCGCAAATCCCATTTTCTTTAAATTTGAAAAAAAGTAAAAGAATCAAACATACATTTGCTTTTCCTAACCTTTAGCTACTATTACTAACTGTGAACAAATGATATGGATAGATATATTCAAAATCAATTGTATTGTCTATTCCAAATCCCACTTTACCATTTGAGAAATTCTATTTCTTTTTTATTTTTTTTGGCCAACTGCTGTCCTTCATTTTCAATTTTGCGTAAAGCTAATTGGTTTAATGATATTGGATCCACGTTTCTCATTTTATAACTTGAAGTATAGATTTGTCCAAATTTGTGTTTTTTGGTAGTTGTTCCACAGTCACACCAATCCTGAATATATTGTAAATTGTTTTTCAGCTATTCCCAAAAATGTTATCCACATTTACAGTACTGAAGCCATTGTTCTTAGAAACAGTCAGTATTGTGTAAGCTTATACTTCTATATTATTTTCACCAAAGCCCATTCTGTTAACCTTTATGGTTATAAAACCACATGTTGGCACCAGTATATGGTCTCCATATAAGCAGTATTTTAAATCAGAAGCTAAAATTGAAGGTGTTTCTCAATTCTTCCCTCAAGGAAAAAAAAATCTCTACTTTGTCTAACAGGTATGAAACAATGGAAAAATATTCATTATCTCTACTACTTTCCATACCTCCTCTAATAGCTCAACTTAAATATACAGTAACTACATGTTATTAATTTAGTGAGATTTTTATTCTTTATACAAACTGGTGGAATGGGTTAACTTTTTTCCCCAAGTTTTAGGGATTCTTTACTAATTGCAATATTTCTTCAATTACTCTTTTCTTTTTACATTCACTTTACTAAAGAATCAATTAACTATTTTCCATCTGTCCTAAGCTTTTGGTCATTCTTTCTACAACTCCTAGATATTTTCCACTAAAATCTATAAACACTATGTTGTTTTGCCCAGAAAGACATCATTAAGTTTGGTCTAGTTCTGAATACACAGTATTATTTTAAATAACATTATGCTGTGCAATATTTACTTGTAAATTGTACTTTTTTTTAGGTTTTTATTGTTATTATAAAGGTTTAGTTATATAAGTCACGTAAAGAGTACATTTCTTTTTGGACAATGTTACTCTATCCCTTGCTCTATTTCAGTTTTCCCTCCCACCCCCACCCACAAATTGTTCAGTTAATTTTCAGCATAGTGTCTAGTGATACTACTGCTGTTTGTTCACCCTTTGTCCTTCCATTTCTGAGTCCACCTCACCCTCCCCAAAGACAAATAAATGAACAAACAAAACAAAAACAGCAAAAAACAACAAACCTCTTATTTCCATTTACTGGAGTTCATTTTGATAAATATTATTTTATATGATCAGATGCACATAGGCATTGCACCTTTGTGTTCCTCTCCTAAGAGAAGCCTCCTTTGGTCTCACTGTGCACGAATGCCTAGAGTCCTGTACAATTTAGCATGTCCTGTTGTTTTTTAGATCTAGCTTCAATATATAAGAGAAAACATGCCTGTGTCTCTCTGAATTTGGTTTACCTCAGTTAACATGATTTATTCTAGCTCTATCCATTTCCCTGCAAATGACATTAATGACTGTGTAAAATTCCATTGTGTATAGGTACCACATTATTTGGATCCATTCATCTGTTGTTGGCATCTGGGCTCTTATTATAGCTTGGCTATTGTGAATAGTACAGTAATGAACATACATGTGCAAGTGTCTTGAAGGTATCTTGGCTTGCCTGGGTCGTGGGGAAGATCAATATTCAGTTTTTGCAGGAACCTCCAGACTTCTGTCCAGGGTGGTTGTGCTATTTACATTCCCACCAACAGTACAATAGTATTTCTTTCTCTTCACATCCCCACCAACATTTGTTGTTGTTCGAATTCACAATGTTGGCCAGTCTAACTGTGGTGAGATGGACCAATTGTATTTTACGAGGCAGGCACTCTATCACTAGGTCATAGTCCCAGCCCCCAATTGTATTTTAATAAAGGTGAAAAACAATATTATACTCATGAACTTCTATTTATTTTTATTTGCTGAAAGTCAGTTGTTTCCTCTTTTTGATGCACTTTTGAGTTCTAGTTATACATCGATACTTCCTTTGTGTGTGTATATGTTTGTACGTGTGTGTGTGGGGGGGGTGTTAATCTGTTTCATGCTATTTTAATAGAATACCAAAGAGTGGTTCACAATTCTAGAGGCTGGGATCCCAGATCCAAGGATTGTATGGGCTAAGTGCTCCTTTCTGTGTCCTAATATGTCAATTGCATGACAAGGTAAGATGGGATGGGAGAGTAAAAAGGAAGCCTGCCCTACCCTTTTCTTAGGAATCCACTCCTGATATATATAACTAACCGACTCTCAAGATAACACTAGTAACTCACCATGACCTGATCATCTACTAAAGTCTCACCTCAACACTGGTTGTATTGTAGATTAAATTTCCAACATATTTACTTTGGAGGACATATTCAAACCATAACATTCCACACCTAAACCCCCAAATTCATGCCTTTCTCATATGCAAAATAAATTTCACTTCCACACAATAGCTGCAAAGTTTTAACTCATTCCAGTGCCAACTCAAAAATCCAAAGGCTCATTTTAGACAGACATGGTTGAGACTCAAGATGTGATTCATCCTGAGGTATTCTCTCCAGGTATGAGCCTGTAAAATCAAAGATGTTACTAACACCTAAAGTACAATGGTGGACAGGAATATCAGACATACCCATGCCAGAGAAGTAAACAAGAAAAGAAGAGGAACTGTTCCCCACCAAGATCAAAATTCATCACTGAAAATAACATGAACTAGTCTTCATTAGGCCGATTGGAGGCCCAGCTGGGCATATAAGATTCAGTGCACTGGAGTACAGGGAGCAGGGTCCCTGGGCAAACACAGGGATGGGAGGAGGGATGCTGTTCCTTAGGAATCTGCCCTGCCAGGAAATCTTGTTCACAAACACCTGCTCTGGTCAGTGATGGAGTATCCACTTTGAAGATCTCTGAAATGCCTTTTGAATCTTTCTGCCATTGAAGCATCACATCTGGTTCTCCATTATCCTTGGGAATCTAAACTCTGGGCCCAGCTGCTGTTTCTGAGTTCTTAAGCTCAAGGCTAGCTTTCTACTACTTGAGGCACACTGCCACTTCTGGGTTTCTGGTGGTTAACTGGAGATAATAGTCTCATGGAATTTCCCACCCAGACTGGCATTGAACCGTGATCCTCAGATATCAGCCTGAGTAGCTAGGATTACTGGCATGAACACCGATGAACCAGTTCCGTGGGAATCATTTTAGCAAAGAGTTCCTTGATCGATTTAAAAAAAATATATTAGTGGGGCTGAGAATATGGCCTAGTGGCAAGAGAGCTTGCCTTGTATACATGAAGCCCTGGGTTCATTTCCCAAGCACCATATATAGAAAATGGCCAGAAGTGGCGCTGTGGCTCAAGTGGCAGAGTGCTAGCCTTGAGCAAAAGGAAGCCAGGGACAGTGCTCAGGCCCTGAGTTCAAGGCCCAGGACTGACAAAAAAATATATATATATATATAATATGTATATATATATGCATAAATTAATTATACAAAAGGGCTTCATTGTGATGTCTACAATACACATCACATCTTTAGTATTCTTAACTCTTTACCACTTCTTTTGACAGTTTGGGGGGAGTTTTATTATATATCATGCTATTTTCATATAATGTACATATAATACACTTATATAACTTTACATACATACATCACTACCCTTTCCCTCCACACTCCACATCATGTCATTATTCTTCTAAGGTCTTAAATATCTTATTATTGTCTTTGGTTTGTATTTGCATTCCTCCTAGTCAGGCTAAAAATTTTCAAAATGTTTACTTTCTTCTTTCCTTGCAATTATAAACTATTTTTTTCTTTTTTCATTTTATTGTAATCAGTTAAGAGAAACCATGTAGCACCCCAAATTATTCACTGCTTAGAGATTTTTTTTTTTTTTTTTTTTTTTGGCCAGTCCTGGGCCTTGGACTCAGGGCCTGAGCACTGTCCCTGGCTTCTTCCCGCTCAAGGCCAGCACTCTGCCACCTGAGCCACAGCGCCCCTTCTGGCCATTTTCCATATATGTGGTGCTGGGGAATCGAACTGAGAGCTTCATGTGTAGGAGGCAAGCACTCTTGCCACTAGGCCATATTCCCAGCCCTAGTGATTTCTTTTGCCAGACATCCCAATTCATTGCTCTTGAACTCCATAAAGCCCTTTGCATGGACATAAGGAATTTATCCAAGTTCTTTCCATCTCTATAATAAGAATGGCCTTTATCTAGAGTCCAGTTCTTAGTTTCATCTGATATCATGTTGGAATGACCCTTATAATCCATACATTGACCAGCATCCTGGTCACTACCACTTAAGTAATTTCACAGAAGTTCCACACTCTCCACAGTTTTTCTCTGATCCCCAACCAAAAGTCACCCACTGCTCTATTCCTCAAAATCTGGCTTGCCTGCTCCTCCAAATGCTTCTTCCTTCCATTCACGCATCTACTCATCCAGTTCCAAAACTGCTGCCACACTTTCAGATATTTCTTATAGTAACCACCTCATTCTCAGCAGCAACTCTCTTAGTTCTTTTCTTAGTTTCTAGGAAAGAATACCACAGATTATAATTCATAAACAACAGAGATTATTTGGCTCCTGGTCACACAATGTAAGTATACAAAGGACATATCATGATTTTTAATTGAGAATTTAAGTGTTTCTGTCACAGACACATTCATTAGCTGAAGTCTACCTTGAATATTGGTCGTGAAACTTGTAACCGTGATAATATAATAGTTTCTAAATAAAGAATATAAAGAAACAGTTTATATAATTTCCTACTTGGAAGAATGTAGCCTCAATGAAATATTGTAATTCATGGATTTGGTTTGTAGCTCAGTGGTAGAGCTGATGCTTAGCATATGCAAGGCTCCTATTCAATTGTTCAGTTGCCAAAAGAAGGAAGAGGAAGAGAAAGGGAAAGGGAAGGAGGAAAGGAAGTGAGGAGGAGGGGGTAGAGGGAAGAGGAAAACAAGGGAGGGGGAAAGGAAAGGAGAGGGGAGAAAGAAGGAAGAAAAAAAGAGAAACATTGCAATGCTTTTGGAATGGAACATTGTAATCATTCATTTGAATTGGAATGTATTTTACTAGCAACATTTTCATATCACCACAAGGATCTAGTGTCTCCATTTCCAAAGTCATCACCCAGTCAAATATTCTGATGCATTTCTTCCCCAGTTTGCTGATTTCAAGACCATTCATCTAAGATAGAAAACCCTCTATCTTCTAGCAAGTAGGTCAGGGTTGCTTTTGTTGTTACTAGGCTATGAAATTCACATAAAATTGAGTTTCTTTTCTATGCCCACTATTTTAATTAGTAATTAAACCATCATTTAATATGGCATGTAACACTGCAAAAAATTCTTTTTGGCTGACCCATTTAGCTTGTGGTATGGTAAGAATAATATTCTTGCCAGTCTGCATTACTCTTGATCAGTAGAATCTTCATTAAATAAGAATGTATAATCTCTTGTTTGTGAATTATAAATCATGCTCAACTGAAGTCTGCTTAATGTTATTATTTCCATATTTTTAGTTTTAATTTAAATAGACTATCTCCTAGAATATTCTTTTATTTCTTTTTAACTTCAAGTTTATTCTCTTCTTAATTCTATTCCATATTTCTATCAATTCTCCACTTTTTTTGTTGGTGGTGGTGGTGTTTCTGTAGCTTGAACACTGGGCCTGGGCACTTTCCCTGAGCCTCTTTGTGCTCAAAGCTATCTTCCTACCTCTTAAGCCACGGCACCACTTCTAGCTTTTTCCAAGTAGTTTCTTGGAGATAAAGAGTCTCACATGCTTTCCTCATAGGGCTGGCCTTGAACGGTGATCCTCAGATCTCAGCTTCCTGAATAGCAGACAAGAGCCACCAGCACTTGGCAATTCTCTACTTCTTTACTTGTCCTCACTTTCAATCATTTAAAGGTTAAATAGTAAAATGTAGCTGTATAGAGATTCAAAAATTTACATTTCTACCTTTTGATATTTTATTAAAATATAATATAAATACATTTATATTGAATATACTAATAGAATGTAAATGTAATAATAAAATATATAATAAATAAAATTTTAAAATATATAATAAATAAAATACACAAAATAAAATATATGTATATATTTAAATATATAAAATAAAAGCTTTTGTGTATTAAGTTGTTTTCTACCAAAACATGTAAACATTTTAAATTAACAGAAAAAAATAAAATAAAATAAATATCAAATTATAAAGCAAAGTTAAATAATGCTAGCTGGGCATTGGTGGCTCTTGCCTGCAATGCTAGCTATTCAGGAGACTGAGATCAGAGGATCCAGATTGGAAGCCAGCCAAGATAGAAAAGTCCAACAGACTCCATCTCCAATTTACCAGCAAAATATCAGACTGGAGGCATGATTCAATTGGTACAGTTACACACCAGTATCAGAAAATAATAGTAAGAATAATAATATAGTGCTTATAACTTAATTTTATTTTTTGAAAATGTGACTAGTCTTTTTTTTCCCAAAAAATAATTTTCAGGTAGCACTAGAATTTTGAACGCCAGGTCTTGCCACACAAATACTTTGCTTCTAGCCCTTTTGGCTTTGGCTATCTTGTTTTCTTAGCTTGTATGTCATGTTTTTGCCTGAGACTGCCTTGGGCAATGATCATCCTACCTGTGCTCTCCCACAGAGCTGAGACAACAGACACACTCTACCATATTCTGCTTAATGAGATGGCATTTTGTACAGAATGGCCTCTAACCTGGTGTGTGAGATTTCTCATTTCCAGCCTTTAGCCATGTAATGAAAATAAGACTATTTACTTTTTTTTTTTGGTGGCCAGTCCTGGGCCTTGAACTCAGGGCCTGAGCACTGTCCCTGGCTTCCTTTTTGCTCAAGGCTAGCACTCTGCCACTTGAGCCACAGTGCCACTTCTGGCCGTTTTCTGTATATGTGGTGCTGGGGACTCGAACCCAGGGCTTCATGTATATGAGGTGAGCACTCTTGCCACTAGGCCATATTCCCAGCCCGACTATTTGCATTTCTAACATTCAATGTCCATCTAGTTTTCAATGTCCATCTAAGTCAGCACTCCACTTTAAGCCCATTACATCTAGACATGTATGTTTACATTTTAATACTTCAAACTGTTCTTCAGACACTATATGCAACAATTGCAAATACTGAGCCTATCTGAACTCATTTCAGAAACACAATTGATTTACACAAAGAGAAACAGGAAAACAGATAACCAGCATCAGTGGGCAATAGAGAAGTACACACAGCAGGGCCTCTTAAAACAAGCTGGTCCCAACAAACTTCCAGCCTGCAGAAACATGAGAAATGTTTGTGGATGAATCTTCTCGGTCCATGGTATATCTTATGTTGTAGGAGTCTGATCTGACCAAGAAAGAGCTACTCTGAAAGAATATTCTAAAAGAATAGCTCTTTCTTCATCAAGCATTTGGAAAGGTTTTCCCAGACTCTTCTGACCAGTTCAAATCCTTTCATTATTTAGTGTCCTCAAAACTGAACATTTCCTTTGGTCTCCTGACATGATTGCATAGCACATGTTTAAACTTGTGCTCCAGTGAATTCTCCTCCTCAAAATTGTGGAAAATAGTTAAATTGACAACATGGCTTCATGGTGGGTATCTACATTACAATTTTAGGCATATTTTCCCAGTATTAGTAAAATCTTAAGTGCAGGCAAAGTAGCATGGCCAGTATAAGCAATAAGTGTATTTTTCCAAATCAAGCATCGGAACACTGATGGTATGGAAAGTATAAGGTAAGATGCTCGCAATTGTTGAAGTGATTCAGTATTCATTCTGAGCACATAGTTTGACCTAAACTCGAAGATGCCAAGGAAAAACAAATATTTCTGGAAAGTTTCTTGAGTCTTTTTTTCTCCAAATATAACTTCATTACCAAGAATTCATTTGTTTATTCTAGTTCTGCTGAGAAATTGAAAAACTGGAAGAATCAACAAATAATGGCATTATGTCCCAACATTTTCCTACTACTCCCAACATTCAGTGGACACAGACCAAATTTTAATCCAGCATCCTGTTTCTTCTGCTTTCCTAAACATATGAGAATACATTTGCAGAATATTTGGTCACTGGTTCTTCACACAATTTTATTTGTGGTTTAATTGGAAAAAGTACAGAAAAAGCTAGAATAATTATCAGACATTTATCTAACAACCAAAAGAGACACAACTTTTATTAACTTGAATCATAGTAGTGCAAGTTTTTCTTTAAAGCGATTGTTTTTTCTCATTTGAATCTACTTCTAGTTTAACTAATGGAATAATTAACTAAAATGGAGTGTTGAGGCCAGTTGTAGTTGTGTATACCAGTGCTCCCAGAATGCAGAGGTAAGCAGAACAAGGTCCATAAGTTCATGGCCAGTCTAAGCTACATATTGAGACCTCTTGTCCAATAGGCGCACGCACACACACACACACACACACACACACACACACACACACACACACACCAGGAAAAAAGGCGAAGACAGTCAAATGGAGATCCTCATTCTCAAAAGGTTCTGGTGGGGCTGGGAATATGGCCTAGTGGTAGAGTGCTTGCCTCCCATACATGAAGCACTGAGTTTGATTCCTCAGTACCATGTATACAGAAAAATCCAGAAGAGGCACTGTGGCTCAAGTGGTAAAGTGCTAGCTTTGACCAAAAATAAGCCAATAAGCCAGCGACAGTGCTCAGGCCCTAAGTTCAAGCCCTAGGACTGGCAAAAAAAAAAAAAAAAGGTACCGGGTATTCATGTGTCCATAGGGCCTAGCTATGTCTTAAGTATTTGAGTGTTTTCTTCTGCAAGTTTCCTAAAGGTAGACGTTAAGACTAGAACATGCTGAAATCCCATTCATTGATGTGATACTTTATTAGACGAACAAAGAAAAGGCAAAAAATGTACCGAGGTCTCTCAGTAAGAGATGGCCTTTGGGATGACATGAGGTTCTCAGAGAAGAACCCTTACGAGTAAGACTAGTTTCCTTATGAAAACAGCCATGAGAAAATGGGTTTCTCGCTTTACTGCTATGCACAATGGTTCACATATACAAGATCTGTCTGCTGGCACCTTGATCTCAAAATTTCCAACCACAAAATGATGAAAAAGAAGTGTCTGTTGCTCAAGCCACCCAGTCTGGTAATTTGTAATAGCAGCTCAAGCAGACGAGATAGCAGAACATGGTTTTATTAAACTCTGTCAGTTGAAAGAAATGTGAAGAAAAAAAGTAATCAGATTAATTACCTTCAAACTCAAAGGATCAAGCACTGACTCAATCAGAAATGTTACTAAGTGTGACTGAGAAGCAGAAAAAAACTCTTAAAGTGTTAAGAAATAAATTAGCAAACATATGACCCAGAATGTGACAGTGTAACAACACTAGAAGGCCTGTTCTGCATTTGGAATCAATGCAATTATCCTGGCATAAAAAGTGTGCCCATCAGACTGGCTGCTCTGAGAAGCCATCTTTGCATTGTTCCTGCATCCTGCTCGCCTCAGCCTCCTCCCTCACCTCTCTCGCTTTCTTATTTTCCCCTCGCTGCACCGGATCACCAGCGTGCCCCCCACCACCATGTCAGACGCGGCCATGGACCCCAGCTCCGGGATCACCACCAAGGACTTGAAGGAGAAGAAGGAAGGTGTGGAGGAGACAGAGAATGGAAGAGATGCCCCTGCCAATGGGAGTGCTGCTAATGAGGAAAATGGGGAACAAGAGGCGGAGGAGTAGGAGGAGGAGGAGGTGGAGGAGGAGGAGGGGGAGGAGGAGGAGGGGGAGGGAGAGGAGGGGGAGGAGGGGGAGGAGGAGGAGGAGGAGGAGGAGGGAGATGAAGATAAGCAGGCCAATGCAGCTACAGGCAAACAGGCAGCTGAAGATGATAAGGATGAGGATGTTGATACCAAGAAGCAGAACTTCCAAGGCCCTGCTTTTTATCTTAAAAGTACTTTAAAAAGGAAAATTTGTTTGTATTTTTTATTTACATTTTATATTTTTGTACATATTGTGAGGGGTCAGCCATTTCTAATGATCTGGGATGACCAAACCAGCCTTCAGAGCATTCCGTCCTACTGCTGACTACTTGTGGTGGGACCACGATCATTATAATCTCAAAGGAGAAAAGAAACCTTGTAAAAAAAAAAAAAAAAAAAAAAAAAAAAGCAAAAAAAACACCAAAAAAATCTTATTCCAGTAACATTTTTTTGTGTTTGTACTTAGCTGTTCTATAAAGTAGTTGGTTTGTATGAGATGGTGAAAAAGGCCAAAGATAAAGAGGTTTCTTTTTTTCCTTTTTTTGTGTCTATGAAGTTGCTGTTTATTTTGGGGGGACCTGTTTGTTATATGTGTGAAATGATGTTGTCCAACAATAAACCGGAATTTTATTTTGCTGAGTTGTTCTAACAACAACCACAAAAAAAGTGTGCCATCAA
The DNA here is from genome assembly GCF_023159225.1 of Perognathus longimembris pacificus. Taxonomy (NCBI): domain Eukaryota; kingdom Metazoa; phylum Chordata; class Mammalia; order Rodentia; family Heteromyidae; genus Perognathus; species Perognathus longimembris. Next base: position 25,496,614 of record NC_063182.1, on the reverse strand, counting down.
GTTCTGAGAAATTGAATCTTGAACACTAGTTCTTATAGCCCTTCAGTGAAAGAAAAATATATTTTCTTCTCATATGAAAACAAGGCCAACATTGTTTTGAGATCTTTACTTCACACAAAATGGCATTAATCATAATCATTAATATATTAATCATTAATATAGTAGAAATGTAGAACCTACTTCATCTGTTTTTACTAGGTAATACAATGAAAGTATAGGTCCTAATAAGTCTATTATTTTTCTGCACCTATAAGATATATATATATATATAGAGAGAGAGAGAGAGAGAGAGAGAAAAACTCACAGTGCTGTTATATAATATAGGCAGTGTTTCTGTTGAGAATCTGAATTTTGTGCAAGTTGTCTTAGTTAAAAGGACATAGCGTATGGGCCCTACAGATCTCTGATCACTCTTAGGAGTTGAGAATAGCACTGCTACATTGCTTCTCAGTTGAGAAGCAATTGAATTATTGCTTATTGACTATTAAAATTGCCAGTGATTTTCAAGGGCAGAAATGTTATATAGTTTGCTAATACAAAAGACTTATACAAATAGAATTTTCTCCCTGATCATCCTCCATCCCCAGTTACTTGATTTGGGATTTTTTTTTAGCCATAGGTACACATTTTTTAATCAAATGCTTGATGAATCTACCTGTCCTTATACATAGGAAATATGCCAACCTTCTCTGTATCATTCCAATTTTAGTATATGTGCTGCAGAAGTGAGCACCTGTATGTCAATTTTTAAGACTCAATGCAAACTTTTTTTCTTTAACATAATAACTTTTGCTGGTATTCTAAGATAGGAACAGTCATGGTTTAGTTTTTTGGTTTTTTGTTTTTGTTTTTTTTTTGTCAGCCATGGGGCTTGAACTCAGTCAGGGCCTGGGCTCAGTCCCGACCTTTTGTGCTCAAGGCTGATGCTCTATCACTTTGAGTCACAGTGTCACTGCCAGGTTTTGAGTGGTTAGTTGGGGATAAGGGGACTTTTCTGCCTCTGCTAGCTTTGAACCTTGATCATCAAATCTCAGCCTCCTGAGTAGCTAGGATTATAGGTGTGAACCACCAAAGCCCCACCATAGATAGCTTTCAAAGAATTAACAACCTTTAAGTTCTTTGAAATGTCAATCTCTCTACATGCTTTTAGTAATTTCTTGGTACAAATAAGGATGAATCTTTCTGTAGTATTTTTAGTTAGTACCAAATTAGGAGATTGTTGTGTTAGTAAATATTTTATCCCCATCAGGGGATAATAATTCTGTGTTCTTTTGCTAGCAATTTCATTTCTTAGCTGAAAGTACTCTTTAATTCAGGAAATTCTGTATATATTTTAAGTTACTTCAATAGAAGTTATTGTTTGCATATGTATACATATATACACAAATATATGTATATGTATATAAAACATACATGCACTGTGCTATATGTTGCATTTCTTCATAGTTGGGTTTTATTAGGAGGAGACAAGGAAAATAATTTCCACACAATTTAATTAACAATCTATGCCTCTGAAGGTAAAATTTGAAACAAATTTTCATCTCCTTATCTTTGTGAATAAGTCATTTTTTATTTCTATTTCTCTTGCATAACTGGGCTGTTTGTCAGATAACATTTCTTTGCCCCTAAAATTTTCCATGACCTATATTTTGTATTACATTTTTTAAAACCTTTATTGTTGTTTTTATTATTCCTGTCCTCTGTGTCCTACTACAGTGACAATCATAAAACAGAAAAGTGTTTCAAATGTTCTAAAGATAAAAAAGAGATTTGGAGCCCTCAAATCCCCCGCTAGTCTTGGGACTGCCTGCTGGGCTGCTGGTTTATTACTGAAGATGGTATGTTTGAGCTGAGGTAAGAGAGATATTCCAAATCAAACTTTTATATAGGTTATCATTGGCAAAGGAAAATCAAGGGTGTCACATTCATTCAAATAAATGAAGCATAGTTCAAGTGGCAGAGTATCAGCCATGAGTGAAATAAAAATGAAACCCTTTATCCTGATTCCATAAAAAAATTATCTCAATATAACATCTTTCCACAAGTGACCAAAGCATCACTTTTCTAGGCTATGTGGAACACAGCTTTCCCTCTGCTCACCTCCATAGCTACGTAAGTCTGGAGAAATGCTGGACATACCTGAAGTGAGGGACAAGAATGACACCTATTCTGTCTCTTTTCCCCAGCTACCACCAGGCAGGTAGGACTTAATCTTAAAAACTTCAAGAGACTGTGAGTATCATTACCATACAGAAACATGTAATAGTTCCTTAAACCCAGTTATTTAAACAAACATTCATCTAGACGTTTCTGTTGAGGTATTTATAGATGGACTTAACATCTGCAATTAACGTCTACAAATAAATATCTACAAATACATAAATTAACACCAACAAAAAAACATATTATCCTTGATAATGTGATTAGCTCAGGCAATCAGTTAAGAGGAAAAATTCTGAGGTTTCCTAGAGAAGAAAGAATCTACTTCAAGACTAAAACAATTCCTGCCTGAGCTTCTAACTGGCCAGGGACCTATACTGTGGGATCTGTCAGTCCTGTGATGGTATCAATCAGTTTCTCAAAAGAAAAGATTTAATATCTCTGTATGTCAGTGTAAACATTACATATTATATATAAACTCTCTCTATACATATACATTATATGATATATGACACATATGGTATGATCCATGTTATATATATACATTTTATAAAGGGTATATATATATGTGTATGTATGTGTAGCTATACATACATATATATGTATTATACACACACACATCCACACACACATCCACTAGACCTTGTTTTGAAAAGGAGGGAAGAGGTAGGAAACACATGGGAATATGGTAGAGGGGATGAATTATTTCAAAATGTACTATATGCATGTATAGAAATGTCACAGTGAAACCCCCTATATGACAAATATATGCTAATTCTAAAGTAAAATAATCAAAAAGAAATTATGCTATTTCCTTAATGCCTCTGCACATGGAATACACTAACAACAAGAGTTAAGAGCTAGTGAGTATGAGTAATACTCTTGAGTAAACGAATTGTTCAGTACTATTAAATAAACACCTAGAACCACCTAGACCACCTAGAAATGGTCATGCCAAAATTCCATTTTTACTTTAGGAGTACATTGTGGAAATCTACTCTCTCCTTCCCAATTCCAATTTTCTACCTTATTTTGAGCACATTGATTTTGAATGGGTTGGTAATGATGGCCAACTATTCCAGATCCAAGAGCAGGTTTGAATGGGTAGATCTCTGAACTTCTACAAACAGCCAAGTTCATTTGCTCACAATGGAACATAACAACTCTAGGCATTCACACACAGTGAGACCAAAGGAGGATACTCTTAGGAGAGGAACACAAAAGGCACAATGCCTATCTGCATCTCATTATCCAAATAGAGTGGATCAATCTACACTTCTGATAGATGGTAAAATTGATGTAATACTAATACTGGGCAATTTATGTTTGTTAAGCTTCTCAACTACAATAAAGTAGAAACTTCTAATAGTAACAGAAGATTAGATTACATTCTCTGTAAAAGAATACCAGTAGGATACAGCAATGTACATTTGCCAAATGATTGCTTACTTCAGGCTAATTTCTTTTAAATTATATGTAATTCTAAGAAAACTGCTTAAAATCTTCCAAATTTTACAGCAAATTGAAAACTATGTATTAAGAATTCAAATGATCTTAAATGAAAATTTTCTCAAATTTACAATAAGAGCAAGGAAAGAGTAGAACAAAAACCACCATAAAAATACACATGCCAAAAAAAGAAATCACAGTAGAACCCTATATACCTCAAAGTCCCTTAACAGTATCATATTACCATGAAATAGCTGACATACATAATGATGAATCTAAATTCTTAAAAACTAAGGTAGAAAATGATGTAACATGTTTCAGATAGGTACGAAAGAAAACCAATTCTTTAAAAAGACTGAGTACACAGAGCATGAACTTAGATTAGCCCTGATGAATTTAGATGATGATAGTATGAATAGCAGTTGACACTACTTAAGGATTTGTCATGTGCTAAGTGCTTTAACTGGATAAACTCCTTTAGTCCTCAGACCAACTCCCAACTTACAGATAAGGAAGCTAACTGAGGTTAACTTAAGAATTTGTCCTTGTGTTAGTAAAGATAGAAGAGATTATAATAACAAACAATCCAAGATCCCAGTAGCCAAAAACAATAGGTTTTTATTGGTCATTACTGCCACCTGCCCTTCATGACAGGGCTGGGCCTCTCTGCTTACGGTTGTTCTCATACAGATATGTAGTATGGTAGAGCTGCTGTCTGAAATGAGGACAGTGTTCATGCAGAGAGAAAACAAACGTATCATTTGTACCTCAGCCCCCTCTAAAGACAGGTAATCATAAATTACTTCAAGAAGCACAAACTTACCATGTGCCCAGAGAAAGGACCAGAATCTAGAATGATGGGAACAGGATTAAAGACTATCCTTACATGACTAGAAAGTAAAAAAGAGGGACTCAAATTCAGATGCCCTAATAGCAGAGGATGAAATTAGGACTCAGAGGCCTCCAAGCTTTATATACTAAAGAGAATGATTGGAGGGCCACGTACATGTTCTTAAAAAAAAAAAGTTGAAATACACAAAACACCGGGGAAACAAAAAGTTTCAAAGAAAATTTATAGTGTACAAATCACAGGGGACACACACACACACACACACACACACACACACACACACAATCAAAGAGAGCAAGTTTTGCCTTCTGAAGATCCAAAGCCATTTTTATATTGTCTAAAGATAATATAAAGGGAATCTCTTTAAGAAAAGAAAAATCTATGGTATTAATGAACTTCTCTGAAACCTTGGAAGCTCAACAGAAATAATCATATAAATTCCTGCCACCACATCTAAATTTACTTAATCTGAACCCCCTTATAAAATAATTTATGCTTGAAATAAACAAATTAGGACTGCTCTTTTCGAAGTTTGCATTTGGTCCTATTAGTTTTGATTTCAAAATAACTTCTTTGTACATTGTCCTTCATGTTCCATATTGGAACATGTTGAACATGCTCAGCTATATGCTTTTCTTTTTTTTTTTTTTTTTTGGCCAGTCCTGGGCCTTGGACTCAGGGCCTGAGCACTGTCCCTGGCTTCTTCCCGCTCAAGGCTAGCACTCTGACACTTGAGCCACAGCGCCGCTTCTGGCCGTTTTCTGTATATGTGGTGCTGGGGAATCGAACCTAGGGCCTCGTGTATCCGAGGCAGGCACTCTTGCCACTAGGCTATATCCCCAGCCCCAAGCTATATGCTTTTCAAATTTCCAAACTCTGGGGCTGGGAATATGGCCTAGTGGTAGAGTGCTTGCCTTGCATGCATGAAACCCTAGGTTCGATTCCTCAGTACCATGTACACAGAAAAAGCCAGAACTGGCACTGTGGCTCAAGAGGTAGAGTGCTAGCCTTGAGCAAAAAGAAGCCAGGACAGTGCTCAGGCCCTGAGTCCAAGCCCCAGGACAAAAAACAAAACAAAACAATCAAATTTCCAAACTCTGACTCAGGGTGTATTCCCGTGAAATACCATACATTTAAAAAGAGGATTAGCAACAGGAATAAGTACATAGGTATCTATTTTTTCCACAAGCTAAAAATATATGCAATGCAAGAGTCCATAATGTAAGCTTAAATAACCAGAAATAAACAATCTTCTAGGCTTTTCTACTGGTTTGGGGATTTTGCAAAATGAGTTGCTTGTAGCTTGACTTTTAGATAAAATAAAGGGACAGTACTTAAACTTTAATTTACATTTCATTGTTGTTGTTTTGGTCCTGGAGCTTGAACTCAGCCTCTGGGCACTGTTCCTGACTGTTTTGCTCAAGGCTAGTGCTCTACCATTTGAGCCTCAGTTCCACTTTGAGCTTTCACTGGAGGACTTTCTTTATTGATCTGGCCTTGAACTGCAATCCTCAGATTTCAGGCTCCTAAGTAACTAGGATTGCAGGCATAAGCCACCAGCACCCAACACATGTACATCTTAAACCTGAAAAAAACCTTCTACATTGTATAAATGAGCTCATATAGTCTGAGTTCTATTTAAAGAAATAAAATGAATTTCTTTTTTTTTTTTTTTTTTGGCCAGTCCTGGGCCTTGGACTCAGGGCCTGAGCACTGTCCCTGGCTTCTTCCCGCTCAAGGCTAGCACTCTGCCACTTGAGCCACAGCGCCGCTTCTGGCCGTTTTCCATATATGTGGTGCTGGGGAATCGAACCTAGGGCCTCGTGTATCCGAGGCAGGCACTCTTGCCACTAGGCTATATCCCCAGCCCTAAAATGAATTTCTTAATCCTTGAGGATATTCAAAATTTTTAAGTTCAGTCTTAATTCAGTTCATAGCTGACATAAAAGCTAATGGGGAGCCATTATTTTTATATCTAATACTCTTAGTCTTTATAATAATAACATGTGTATGAATCTTGTGAAATCTTAAACCAAAGATTTATTCACTCATAATAACAATGTCAAGTGCTATATATCTACCAATTATTATTATTTTAAATACTAACTACACTCTGGAAACTCTGAAGGAGTGAAGTCTTGACAGTAAATGTTCAACTAGGACCTATTACAATTACAAATGTACATGCTAACTTATAAAAAAGGTTAAGAGGAGCCACCTATCTTCATAGCGGGAGACTTACTTTGCGCCTAAATGATAAGGAATTAGAAAAAGTAAAACGAAAAAAGGCAAAAGAAAAAAATTACTGAAAGAAGAAAGTATATGAAGAGAGATAGAAAAAAACAGAAAAGTTGTCTTTTGGAACCTATCACTTAATCAACCTCTGAGATCTGCTCTTTGATAACATTTTCACTTTGGAATTAGAGTTTCTCTGCAGTAAGTCACAGATTCTGCCCAACCCATTGCACTCACTGTCTTGAAGAATTAAACACTTTTGGATTTTTGTCGATATTTGCCAGGGATCTAGCTCCAGATTTGATAGTTGCAGCTAACCAAATCATGTAATACCTTGAAAGACTTTTTTTCTGTATTTAAGGTTTCATTTCACTGAGGACAATCTCTAATTACTGATAAAACAGAAGATAGCAATATTAAACATTAAATGTCTCCACTCTTAAAAGTTCATAAGGCATTGTCCAAGAAGAAATGTACACTTTGCCTAACTTAGGTAACTATAAACCCACTGTACATCACCTTCATAAAAACAAGTTTTTAAAAGTCTATAAGGTAAGAATTAAAATAGAAAGGTGATAGAGAAATTACAAAAGGAAAACAACAATGATAGACCCAAAATTTGAATAAGTATAAAAACAAGAATGTGAATGGTAGATATATTTCTAGCAGTGTACAGATGTGACCCTAATTCTGACAATAGGGATGTGCTTAGTGTACCAGATACAGTACGGGGGGGGGGGGGGGGGGGGAATGAGATAAGCAAAACCTGGTATCTGCCTTCAAAATGCTTATCATTTGTTGGAATGTACAAACTATAAGAGGTAAGATATAAGTACAATGTGTGGCGCAAGGCATATATATGTACAGAGCTCTGAACTTGAGTTCCAATTCCTTGCATGCTGTATGTAAACATGAGTATAATATTTTGGTTAGTGCTTGAGTTTGAACTCAGACAACTGTATCAGTGAGACAACAACCACAGAAACAGAACTAGTGGAAGATCTTTATTAAGAGATATTGCAAGTGGGAGAAGGAGATAACACTGTTCAAAAAGAAATGTACTCATTGCCTTGCTTATGTAATTGTAACCCCACTGTACATCACCTTTACAATAAAAGTTAGAGACAGAGAAAGAGATTGCTAGCCAGACACTGGTGGCTTACATCTATAATCTTATCAGGAGCCTGAGATGTGAGGATTTTAGTTCAAAGTCAGCCCAGGCAGGAAAGAAAGTACATGAGACTCTTATATCCAATTAACCACCAAAAACCCAGAAGTGGAGCTGTGGCTCAAGTAGTAGAACACCAGCCTTGAGGGAAAACTTAGCTAAAAGACAGTGCCCAGGACCTAAGTTCAAGCCCCAGTACCAGCACACACACACACGATCACGCACGCACACATATGCAAGAGAGAGAGAGAGAGAGAGAGATTGCTAGATAAGTATGGTGATGATGCAAACTTGCAACCCCAGAAGTGAAAATGAAGTAAGGAGAGTCACAAGTTCAAAGCCTGCCTAAGCGCTATATAGCAAGATCCTGTGTCAAAACAAAACTCTCAATGGCAAGAGACTTACAGCAAAGAAAATTAGCTTTAGTGACTATGCGGGGAATCCGAAATTCTAGGCTATCAGGAAGGGTAGCCTGCAGCTCCTGGGAAGCTGAAGCTACAGACTTTCTTCCTTTGGGAAGCTTCAGCTCTGGTCCTAGGGCCCTTCAACTGATGGAGCCAGTCTCATGCAGATTCTCTCAGATGATCTCCCCTAAGGTCAAGAGATTATGGACTTTTAATCACATCTACAGAAATAACTTCACAGAAATACCTATACTAATGTTTAAGCTAAACTGACACGTCAAACTGGCCATCATTACGAACAATGGTCCCAAGAGAATGTTTGCAGATTTCTTTAAGTTCTTATTTTCTTATCTGTAAAAGTACAGTTACCTCACAGAATGGTTGTGAAGATAAACTAAGATAATCCATGCAGAGTGGACCTAGCACTATGTTTGACATACACTAATTTTCAGGAGATGTGACCCATCACTGCCCCTATTATCCTTACTAGCTGGGTGATGTTAGGGAAATTAATACCTATTTATAAGCATTTGTAAAATTAGCATATTAATACCTACACCTCACAGAGCTGAACTGAGCTGCTGAGCTATGTCCCTTATTCAGTCCTACAATAATTAAGTGAATATGTAAGATGTGAATCTCTACATGTGTCAAAGATATAATTGCCAGGGCTGGGAATGTGGCTTAGTGGTAGAATTCTTGCCTAGCATCCATGAAACCCTAGGTTTGATTCCTCAGCACCACATAAACAGAATAAAACAGAAGTAGCACTGTGGCTCAAGTGGTAGAGTGTCAGCCTTAGAGCTCAGGGACAGTGCCCAGGCCCTGAGTTCAAGCCCCAGCACTGGCAAAAAAAAAAAAGGAGGGGAGAAGATATATTAGCCAATAGCAAGTTGCTAACATACATATTTTAGATAACACATTTTGAAGATTTCACCAATTATAGGCACAGAATTGTTCATGTAAGTCAGCTTTATTGGTGAATATTCTAATTTGTGTTCCTAGTACAGTCAAATAGCATGTCATGAAATGTAAGGATTACTTTTTATAAGAGCTATTACAAACACCTAAAATGAAAAGAAAAAGATGTAGGGGTTATTATTAGTTTAAATATTATGGTTTAAAAGCACTGTTACTGCTTTTAAAAGTAATATTAGAGAAAATACAGCTTAGCTATCTTCTCTTGGGATGAGTCTTCTACATGACAGAATCCTAGCTCCATTGCTGTAGATGTGGGTGAATTCATACAAGTGACTTAGTTCTCTTTCAGATAAATCCTCTCGTGTTGAAGATGTGGATAGTAACAGGATCTATGCCCCAGAGTGTTGTGAGAAGTTAAAATGTTGATACTGATAAAGTGCTCAGAATTTCATGGTCTCTGGGCATCAGTTTCTCATAAATCATTACTTCATGTTCTTGAAAATCATTTTGATGGCTTTCTGTATGAAGTACTACATTTTCCCTCCAGGTTCATGGAACTATTTTGGATACCTCTTCCAAAAGAAAAGTTAATTTTTCCCTTATGAAGGGCAATTTGGAAATAACTACCAAAATTCCATCTGTGTACAAGTGGGAATTTGTCCAGCAGATATTTTCACATGTATCTTTAGGTAATTGCATTACAACAGAACATAAAGAAAACAAATCAAGTGACTGTGTGTTTGGGGTTATATCCCTTTCATAATGCTATATATTAGAATATTGGGTAACTATAAAAAAGATTAAGAATATTTTCTATATATTAATATGTAAATAGAAACAGGACATAGCAAAGTATTAAACTATAAAAGAATAAGAGTAGGGTTTATATTCATCATATATTATATGTATAGACATCTTATATTCTTATGTATGGAGGTCTGTTTTTGTATACAGATAGAAACTTTAGAAGCAAACAAAAGAAGCCAACAATGAAATCAAATTGTGATGGTAGAACATTTGACAGAGTGAATTAGGAACCTTGCCTGAATCAAAACTTCTCACTGTGTATATCTTTGTATGTTTTTAATTTTGAACCAATGGATATTTCCTATTTTAAACATTCCTAGTTTTTCAAATGCATTGATGGAAGTAATTCCAATGCTGCCTATAATTGTCACATTATCTCAGGACCCACCAAGACATAATAACTATTTATTCTCAAAGATCTCTTAGTCAGCAGCAGCTCAGCTGATCCAAGCCAGTTCACGTGAGAGTTTCTGCTTATCTTCAGTGCCTAAGGTAGATTTGATCCTCTCAGATATGTAGGACTGTTCCCTGTGTCTCTCATTTTCTTTGGATCCATAGAAACAGAGGCACATGATAACCAGTAGTATTGTGCAAAGCCTTTTAAGTCCTGTGCCAAAAAAAAAAAAAAAACAACAACAAACTGGCTCAATTACTTCCCATATGCCATTAACAAGCAAACCAGAGGCTGACAACATATACAGTGTCCACAACAAAGCCATAGCAAGAACATGGATTCAGGGAGGAACCCATGATTCAATTTAGCACAGCTGTTGATCACTACATATATCCGGAAATATTCTAAAATTAGAACTGTGAATCATAGGTATTAGGAGTAGTAAAGTATAGGCATAAACTTTTCTAAGGATTGAACACTCTATAAATGCCACATCTTCTCTTGAAGGGTGATATCATCACTGCCTGTAAGGATATGGGTACAGAATAAAACTGAATGGAATAGAATACAGACTTGTAAATTCATAGCCCTGGAAGGGACTTTGGACTGTACTTTACTGTCTTTTATAGATGAGGCAATTGAGGCCTAAATAAATTAACTAAGAACAAACAGGAAACTAAGTTAACTTGAGCAAGACAAGCAGCACTAAAATATAACCTTATTCCCTAAAACAATTATTTATATAAGATAAAGAGCAGTCATAAAAAATGTTTAAGAGGCAAGAATTTATTAAAATATAGTATGTAAAAGATTAAGCAATTAAAGTTTCTTAAACATCACAAGTAATGGGTGATGTGGGAAATAATGAGAAGGAACCTCAGTGACATCCATTACCAACAGCACCCACAGTCATAAGTCAGGATGTATTTCATGTGTATAAAGCAGCTGTTTTAGAAAACAGATCTCATATATACATTAAAATAATAGTACATAACATGTTTATTTTGAAATTTTTCATGACTTTATTTTCATTTAAAAGATTTTAATGATATACAATATAATAATGCTCTTTTTCACTCAGCCCACTCCTTCAAGCAAATATTATTACCAGTTCATTACATGATATTCTATACTTTCTAGGTTTGTATAGATTAATATACAGGGTATACATATCCTATTCTAAGACAGTATTTCTAAACACATAGGGTAATTCAAGATTTTCCCATATATGTACTTTTTAACTAGAAAAGGTGGCAATGGCATTAAAAAGAACTTGAAATTCACTAGCATACCACTTTGAAAGATTATGTAATTCTCTTAATGTGAGGAATCTCACAATGTTTCATGCATATAGAAAAAATTTTTAAATCCATAATAGTCAACAATCTGAAACAAGGAAGTTGACTGAGTTACCTACTCGGCTTTTGAACATTACACTACAGCTACAATAATCAAGACACCAGTTGAGTGGGGTATGGATAGCATCAACAGCTGAAAAAGACAGTGGAATAAAACATTCTTAGCATTCTCATTACTCTGTTAATTGTGTTTAAACTAACAATTTACTAAAACAACTGAATCTTTCTCATGTGAAAAATTCATGCTCATTTTATCCAGCTTAACATCATATGAGATTTCTACATATTATTATCAGTAAACCTTTATTAGTTGTAGCCCTTCTTTTTAATCATTTAAAATACTGCTTTTCTCTCTGTTTCTTCTCTTATCTTTCTCCTTCCCTCCCATCCCCCTTCCTTTGTCTTCCCCTCACCTTCCTGTTCCTTTTCCTTTTGTGAAGATGTGGCTTTCTATCTCTTATGGATATTCTGAAGATTTATATGTTAACTTTTCTCAAGTCTCATGAGTTTCTTGGGAAAAGATGGGTTTTAGGAAAGTTTCATTCCATAGTCAGGTGGTTACTTTGCTTTGGGGCTGAGGAGAGGCAGAATATCATGATTGCAGAAGCCTATGGATCAAAGCAGTTCACTTTATGAAGTCTAGGAGGTAGAGAGGGGATATCTCTTCACATTTCTTAATGTCTATGAATGGGCTAATCATGTTTTTTTAGCACTCTTACTGGTAATTAATATTTACCTAAACCAAAAAACAAAATTATTATTTTACAAAATCAAAAATGTACACTTGATACATTATTTGATAATGTCACATCAATTTCTCCCAGCTCCATCTCTTAGCACTACAATTGCACTTGCAATTGATTTGGGGTGTATCTCTCAATAGACTAAAATGAGCCAGATGTTTGTGATCAGTCTGTGTGGTTAGAAGGATATATATGTTTTGATGTTATGGTTTAAAAAACATATTTACTCCTGGAGCCATGTCCGAGATATGTCTCTCTTCTAATATATAAACTAAGGCATGACAAAAGGAATAGGTAACTTTCCAAAAGCAAAGAGGGTTCTGCAACTAGATTCTATGGGAAATGAACTATAGGAAAAGGAAAATGACATACACATATGTCACTTACCTGGGATTGTTGAGAAAAGTTCTGGGCATGACTGTAAGGTTCGCCAGAAAGGAAACCTGCCACATGGTTCAGGTAGAAAGGAGTTTATTGGGGGGAAAGCAAAATGCCAGCCCATACAAGATGAAGGCATGGGGAGGCAGAGGGGAAGGAAGAAGGGAAAAAGAGAGACAAGGAAAGAGAGCAGGGACCATGTTGAGCCAGATTATATAGGAAAAGGTGGGAGGTATGGCCAGGTAGATGGGATGTGACCTCAGAGAAGTGGGAGGTAACTGCCTCCAGGTGTGCCAGTTACCTAGGTAACTCAGGTACTGGGCACAGACGTAAACAGGTGGGGGGCATCTGCATGGAGCCCTTCCGGGGGTGGACCTTACTATGACCAAATATTAGGATAAATAAGTGACTTTATGAACACAAAAATTATATTCTTTCCCAAATTATCTTGTTTTAGATGTTGCTATAGTACATGGTACTAGGAAAAATGAATGACCATTATTAGATGAAGAGAATTTCACATCTCTATGCTCAACCATAAAGTTTGATAATTACAATAATTCTATCAAAAAACTGGAAACCTATGACTCCTGTGTTTTAGTCATCTCAGGCTGCTATAAACTGGTGGATCTATTAACAGACACTTATCACTTATAGTTATCAATGCTAGGAAGTCTGGGATCAAGTTACCAGTAGATTTGTTTAGTGATGGCCCTCTCCCTGGCTGGCTGACAGTATTCTTCTCACTTTGTACTCATATGCCCTATTCTCAGTGTATTCACGTTCTCAGTGGAGAAAGTGAGATCTATTTTGTTTCCTTCTCTCCTCATATGGACACCAATCCCACTTTATAACCTACCTCCATAACCCTTTTAAAACTAATTACATCCCACAGGCTTCACCTCTAAAGTGTTGGACTTTAACACATTGCGGGGGGGAGGGGGGGGGTTGGGGGGAGGGGTTGAGGTAATCACACCATCATTCAAAAAAGTTGTAACCAAGTTCAAGTCAAGAGAAGGCCAGAGGAATGAAGTTTATTTAGCCATATTCACAGAGCAAAAAATCAGAATGAAAGATGGCCAATCTACTTTGTACCCAGAAATAGAATTATTCTTAGGGAAGCTTAATCTGTACATACAATGAGAACAGCACATCCTCCAATGCTCTCCCTTCAACCAGAAACTAGTATTAAAGTCAACAAATCAGGAGAAAGCCTCAAAGGGTACTATTGAACTGAACTCTGTCCCAATACCAGGAAGTCCAAGCACAAGCGATTACACTTAATGGAAGCAAACTGGTCAATTAATTGAAGAATATGACATTAAAGCCACCTTTCAAAATCCACAAGAATATCTGATAATTATGTGATTGGGAGAAACTGGAAGTACAAGAAAAAATGGGTGATGCCAAAAAAGAAAAGAAAATTATAGGTTATTATGCCAATTAGGGCTTTTAAAATATGTTTTTAAAGCTTAGATATTTAGCGATTACAGGGCTGTCGTTTTCACATGCTGGATCTACCAAGTAAAAAGCAGGGTATGAGAGAAGTTTCCTGAAATATCTACTTCTTTGGCTATAAAAAGGAATCCAAAGTATAGAAAATCATAAGGAGAAATAGGTAAACTTCCTTGAAATGAGTCCAACCAAACATTGTGTGTTCTGCATGAGTTCTTTTCAAGGTCAATCCTCTGTCCTAGAGTTTTCCTTTAGTGATTATTCTGACTCAGCAACAGGAGATATCACATATCTTTGAAATCCTACCAAAAAAAAAAAAAAAAGGTGTATTCCTGCCTATGGCATAAGTGTCTTCATTTTGAAGTCCAATTCTATCATTTAATACCTTTGAAAATGACATAGCATTTAGCCAAACAGATGAAGATGAGCAGGAAACAATAATGTTCAACTACAAGGTTTTGTAGATGCAGCCAGGTCACATTTTGCTTACTGACAAACCATCCCCAACCAGACCTGCATAACGTCTAATGTGGCTTAAGATACTTAACCAAGGTGATGAGGAAAAAACTAAGTAGTTATGATCCAAAATTCTCTCTGTCTGTCTCTGTCTCTCTGCCTCTATCTCTATCTCTCTATAGTTTGTTGTTGTTTTTTTGTTTGTTTGTTTGTTTGTTTTTGTGTGTGTGTGTACTAGTATGGAGGCTTGAACTCAGACCTGGGTGCTACCCCTGATCATTTTTTGCTCGAGGCTAGTACCACTTGAGCCACAGGTCCACTTCCAGGTTTTTGGTGGTTAATTGAAGATAAGAGTCTCCAGGGGCTGGGAATTTGGCTTATCAATAGAGTGCTTGCCTTATGTGCATGAAGCCCTACTTTGGATTCCTCAGCACCAAATAAAAAGAAAAGGCCAGAAGTGGCGCTGTGGCTCAAGTGGTAGAGGGTTAGCCTTGAGCAAAAAGAAGCCAGGGACAGCGCTCAGGCTCTGAGAACTGGGAAAATAAAAGTTACCAATGGGAATTTCCTGCCTGGGCTGGTTTTGAACCTCAATCTTCAGATCTCAGCCTCCTAAGTAGGATTACAAGTGTGAGTCACTGGCACTGAGGTTTCAAAATTATATTAACCCATGAAAGGAAAAATATATTTGTCAACCCCTACTTAAGCAAAAATTATTTTTTAAATCCTGTTTCTTAAGAAAACAAACTTACACTGGAAATAGTAAATAAACCAAAATAGAAGATATCTACATAAAGAAACATTTATTAGCAATGATAAAAATGATTTTAATGTTCATTAAGTTTATCGTATTATATTTAACATAATATACACTATGTATTATATATTTTATTCTTCTTATTTCTCTCATACGTTTTACATGATTTTAATTTTTAGAAGAGTTTAAGATCTACAGTAAAATTGTGAAGAGAATTACCACATGTCCCGCATGTAGTTCCCCCTGTACCATCTTTAAATGCTTATCATAAGTTGACCTTCTGTAATTTTCCCCTGTTACTTTATTTTCTTTTTTGTACATGTGACAATCCTGGAGCTTGAACTTGGGTCCTGGGCATTGTCCCTTGGATTGTTTGCTCAAGGCTGGTAACTAGTGACTACCACCAGAGCCAGTGCTCCACTTCTAGCTTAGTCTTTGTTGTTTGGGTTTGGGTTTTTTGTTTTTTGTTTTTCTGGTTAAAAGCAAAAACCTAAGCAGGCATTGAACCTCAGTCCTCAGATCTCAGCCTCCTTAATAGCTAGGATTACAGGCATGAGCTGCCAGTGCACAAATAATTTCACTTTATTTTAAGCAACATAACTGATGGACTTAGCAATATAGTCTAAGACCACTAAGAAGTTGGTGACCAAATTCATCTGTTTCTACTGTATTCTTTCCTATGACTTATCACCTTCATTTGAACAGGTATTTGTCTTAGCTATTTAACTATTTCTAAATAACACACTTAAGCTAAAAGTCTTTCATTTATTCATACAGAAATTCCCAATAATTCTATCAGAATTGTACCATCAGGCCCACCACACACATATTGTGAGTACTTTCTGAGCAGTCTGATATTACCAAATAATTCATCTATTTAATTTCTTCCCTCTGTTTCCATTCTAAAGCTGCCCTCCATTTCTCCAGTCTGTCTTATAGCACTCTAGACTTGATATCTAGCTGAGATTTCCTTCACCAATGCCTGTGATACATTTTGTGTCTCAGAACTTCTTTCTTGGATTTTACCTTTATTTTTCTTGGAATACACATTTAAGTAACTCTCTAAGAGAAGATTACAAAAAGGTTTTTCTTAAAGAAGTCTTTCTTTACTTAGCCATATTTACTTATTAATAACCATATTACTTTACCATATTTGTTTTGTCTAATTGTTCAGTTGAAGATGGAATTCTAGGTTGAAAACTATTTTCTCTTAGAATTCTGGTGACATTGGTCTATCTTCAACATTTCCATTAAGATGATCTGTGTCGTTCTATATGAGGCCAGGTCTCTGGAAGTTTTCTGTATTTTCTCTTTAATCCTCCCCAGACTGAAATTTTATAAAGACTAGCTTTGTAAAATCTCTTTCTTTACTATGCTAGGCATTCAGTTGACCACTTCAAATGGGAGATGGCTACTATAACACCTTCCTCCCTACTTTCTATTTCCTAGATCTTTGTTGAAACCTCTCATCTATGAAAGACTATTGCAACATTTTACCAGAGGCTCTTTGAAATAATATTTTAAATACTTGGTCAACTATAGTGGCATTTATACTGACTTTGGAGTATGGAGTAAATCCTTAAGAGACACAGAATTTCCAGCAAAATAATGAAGTACCTGAAGAACACCTAATCACCTAAATTGAAGTTATCCAGTTTTCTCATTAGTCTCTTGCCTATAATTACTGGCATAGAGGTAGCTAAATAAATTGTGGACATTTATAAATAGCATGTCATATTACTAATGTTGTTCTAAATTATGTAAAAATAAATTAACCTCGATGACTAAATATTTCAGTGTGTATCTCTTAGGAACAAATTATCCTCTCACCTCATGCTCATGATTTAATAGATTAAAGGAACAAGATAGGGTCTAGCTCAAAGTAACCATTGTATAGCAACCCTGTGAACTTAGACCAAAGAGACGTAATGATACAATAAATCAGGACCTTTTATAGAATATGATTGCATCTCTTTTTTCATCTGTTATAGACATTTCATAAAGCTCTAAACATGACACAAGCATGCCTACCTCATGTGTAGAATGCTGTCTAAAGCCCAAATCAACTAACATTTTATTACACTGGTCTTTGATAGGCAAAACCTTCTAGAGAGTATTTAAATGTCACTTAGATGTTTAAATAAGATGTTATTCTTAGGACTGGGAATGTGGCCTAGTGGTATAGTGCTTGCTTAGCGTACATGAAGCCCTGGGTTGAATCTTTTCAGCACCATATAAACAGAAAAGGCCGGAAGTGGGGCTGTGGCTCAAGTGCTAGCCTTGAGCAAAAGGAAGCCAGGACAGTGCTCAGGCCCTGAGTCCAAGCCCCAGGACTGGCAAAAAAAAAAAAAAAAAAAAAATTCTTCGTAAGAGTAAGAAGTTCTTAAAAGCTGGATATATCAACAATTTTTAAGTATAAAAAAAACATACAGGAATGGGAGGAAGGGAAGGGTGAACACATGTAGTCTTTATAGTCAAAGGATATTGTGTAAAAAAAAGGAACTTTGTAACTCAAGTGGTGGGGGACAGCAAGCGGGAAGTAGACAAAGACTGAAGGAAGGGTGACATTGATCAAGAAGCATCGTATTTAAAACCTGACTTACTTATGGAATTGTAGCCCCTTTGCACAACTACTTAATAATAATAATCTATTTTTTAAACTTACTGTACTTGGACTTGCTGTATAAAATAATTTGCTCTATAAAATAACCCTTCATATGTGTTCTGGAATTTTTCCCTAATGGAAAGTTTATTAAGGTCAAGACCTGAGAACTGACTGTATTCAAAAGAAAGGAAATGTAGCTTGCCTGAAGCTTGTACAGATAGTCTCTTAAAAACTCTCTTCTGGCTGGGGAATGTGGCTTAGCAGTAGAGTGCTTGCCTAGCATTCACAAAGCCCTGGGTTCCTTTCCTCAGCACCACATAAACAGAAAAAAGCTGGAAGATGGTTCTGTGGCTCAAGAGGTAGAGTGCTAGCCCTTGAGCAAAAAGAAGCCAGGGACAAGTGCTTCAGGGCCCTGAGTCCAAGCCCCAGGAATGGCAAAAACAAAACAAAACATCAAATCTTCAATAGGACCTTGAGACAAAACTCCATTTTATTAATTCTATGTAACTAAATAACATCAACACATCTACATTATCAAAGAGGAACTATGTTTTACATGATCTCTCAACTCAGAATAATTGTTCTTATTGTAAATATAAACATCGTCTCTGTAAAACACAACAGAAGAATATTTCTAAAAGCTTTGATAGTATTTGAAAATTAATATTAAGAAAATGAATGTGAATTCTGTGAAGATATTATGAAAAAGATAAAGCAGAACTGAGTCAAACAGAACTCTGTAAAATTTGAGGTAAATATTTGTTGACAATCTTGATAGCAGCTTTGCATCTTTGTGTCAAATGTAAGCCAATGCTCCCTTTACTTAAAAATATTTTAACCTTCCAAAATATTGGGGATGAAGTGCCCAGACTTTCGAAGTCAGGCCCCATTTTTACCACGTGAACCCCATTTTTAGAATCGAACGCCTGAGCCAATCAGATTTGTACCTGTGTCCTAATCTTTGCTTGCTTGAACACCTGATTGTTGTAACCTTGTTCTTTGCCTTTATAAGCACTGTGTAATCACAGCTCGGGGGCTCCCTCCCTAACCTCCGCTGTGTCGGTGGGTAGGACGAGGCCCGAGTCGCAGCCTCGCTTAAATAAAGCCTTGCCTTGCTTTTGCATTTCGGAATGTCTGAGTCTCGGTGGTCTTCTTGGTGGTGGTTTCGCGACTTGGCACAACAGTGGACATCTGGCATTTGGTGTCTGCCTATCATATACACTAGGAAACCAACTCTCATTCTGGGCATAATGCAAAAATCAATGCGGACATGGACCACTTGTCAGAGGCCCTTCCTCTCCTACAGCTTTGGGGAGGTGGAACAATCCCTAAGCAAGTTGATCTTTGGTACCAGCTACTGTTCACAATGATTGGCACAAGGGGTGAACTCAGGACACATACTAGACAAAGTAGAATGTTGGGAGTTGAACTCAGGGGCTGGGCACTGTCCCTTAGCTTTCACACACTCAAAGCTTTGCCATTTAAGCCACAACTCCTCTTCCTGCCTTTGATAACTAATTGGAGATAAGAATCCCATGGACTTTCCTACCTTGGGGCTGGCCTTAAACCACAATACTCAGATCTCAGCCTCCTGAGTCTCTAGCATTACAGATGGAAACCACCAGTGCCTGGCTCAAATCAGAATCTCTTCATGACATTCACTTTAAATATTAGATGATTCCAAGTTATCTGTTGGCCAAATAAAGATTATAATGTTATATGAATACAAGCTTAATTTTTTATAAGTTTTTGCAGTTTTCACCACTCACATATGAGAAGTCTCAGGTACACAGCTGTAATCTCATTCAGGAAAAAAGTTCAGGGACAACACCCAGGACCTGAGTTCAAGCCTCAGAATTTTAAGTCTGCCGTGGGAAATGGTTCCTTCCCCATTGTTCTCCCTGGATGGCACGTGTGGTTCCTTCCCTAGAAGCCCCCATCCAGCATTCATAACCCAGGTAACTGGCGCAGCTGGGGGCAATTACCTCCCCTTCCTCTGAGGTCATATCTGGGACTGCCCCATCACACCTGCAGATCATGGGAGTTTCCCAGACTCTGGGGGTCATATCTACATCCCACGTGGCCCACTCTTCCTCCCTTCAACCTACATTAACCCCAGTTCCATCTGAGAGTCGCCCCGCTCCTGTCTCCTCACTTTTCTATCTCGTGGTGGCTGGCAGAATGCTCTCCCCCCAATAAGCTGTTTTTCTGCCTGAACCATGTTAATGGTTTTTCTTCAGCTAAACCCTAACAAGGACCAGCATACACACAAAAGAAACTGAACAAACTATAAGAGCAGGTATCATGTTAAAATATTTAAATTACTAGTGCCTAATAAAAATGAAAAAAAAAGGTTCACCACCATTAGGTTGAAGAAATGTAGATTTGGCTAAGAATGGGATACTATTTCATGCCACTATAATGGCTATCATGAGTAATATCATGAGTAAGGCAGATAATGGTAGATGTTGATGACGAGTATATGGAAACTAGAACCCTATTACTTTGTTACTAGAAACATAAAATAATGCAGCAACTTTGAAAAACAAGCTGGCAATTCCTCAAAAAGTTAAATATAAAACTGCCAAGTAATCTATCAATTCCACTCCTAGGTATTTACGTAAGTGACATAATGATCTATGTCCACTGGGAGAGAGCAAAGCAAGGGGAAACATTGTCCAAAAATGAAATGTACTCTTTACCTGACTTGTGTAACTATAATCCCCTCTGTAAATTTTTAAACGATTTATGTTTATATCCACATTATAGAAATGCTCATAGCAGTAATTCATAATAACCCTGAACTGAAGCCAGGAGCTGATTAGCTCATGCCTGCAATTCTAGCTGCTCAGGAGGTCAAGACCTGGAGGATATCTGTTCAAAGGCAGTCAAGCAGAAAACTCGATGAGACTCCATCTTCAATTAACCAGAAAAATGCTGCACTGGAGATATGGCTCAATTCAGAATAGTATTTACTATGTTTGGGGAGAAATTCAAAGATACTATACCAAGAGAAAGAAGCCAGAAACAAGTTATAGGGTCTGATTCCATTTATATTAAATATTACAAAGCCAATTTATAGACAAAAACCTGCATTTGGAAATGAGAATGACTATCATGGGATATTAATATTGGAAGGATCAAATTCTAAAACTGTTTATTGTGATTATTGTACCACTCTGTGAAGTTACTAAAAATTACATAAAGTTTTACAGTTTTGAAGTGTAGGAATTTTATGACATAAAATACGCCACATTTAAGTTTTTGAAAAACACATGTAAATGAATCCTCAAGCTACTGCTATCCTTTGGAAGGCAGCTATGCTCACCACTATACCACCAACGCTGACTACTGCTATCCTTTGGAAAGATCATTCTTTGTTACTCTTGGGACATGAGACCAATTTCCAAATGCTGTCTAATTTCCTTATCCTTAAGATACTTCTCCTCCCTGTTCATATCACCCCAACTCAAAAGAAAAAAAAACTCTCAAATCTTCCTAGTACACTTTAATTCATTTTTTTCCAGCCCTTCCACTTACAGCAGAAAAAGATGGCCCTTGGTCACAGCTGATTGAGAGTACCAACTCTTTAAAAATTGTTTTGATTATTGATTTGCTTTATTGTTATTATAGAGGTGATCTACAGTGGGATTACAATTACATAAGTCAGGAAATGAGTACATTTCCTTTCACAGAGTGTCTTCTGTTCTCTTGTTCTCTTTTTAGAGTGTTTTTAATCAGTCTCTGTGCTTTGCCCTCAGGACAATGCCATTTTGACAGCAATAGAGAAATAATCTGTAGAGAACTAATCACAAAGATTTCAAATGTGGCAAGATTTTACTGGATGGGAGGGGTAGAAAATTCTATGGAGATTTTATCTACCAAGGCGACAGGTGACAGGCAAAACTCCCCTTGTAGAAATGAGCAGAGCAAGAGCTTCTCAACCCGGGCCAGAGGGTGGAGAGACTCCTCTGAGAGTTTTCTGCTATGAATCTTTCTTTGTTCTTGACCTTTCTCTTTGCTTGCCAAACTACATTCACCTGCTGTTAGCTCAGTTATCATACCTATCTACTCACACAAACTTGGGCAGACAAAGCACAGAAGCTGGAGAAATAATTGAGCTCTCATTTAGAGCCCTGTGATTAAGTTATCCCTACATCATCAATACATAATTGTGTCTCCGGAGGTACTATTTCACAAATGCTGGTTCTCTCAAATTTAAGTTCCTGACTCACAGAGATAGCACCACACAGAGGAGGGCTAGACAAGGAGTAGGAGGGAAAGGCCTGTCAGAACCCACGCACTAAGGCCTTGGTTATAAAGGGACTCTGCTGATAAAAATGTCACAGGTATGGGTACAATTTCCCCTGATAAATACGTTAATCAAAAAATTCAGTTTCTAGTGTCTTACTGTTACCTATCAGTGGAAAATAAATCCTGTCTTCAGTGGGAAACTCACTGAGCCAGCAAATTGACCTTTAGATAATCTGTCACATCATTGTATGGAAAAGTATTATACTAAACTGGTTTCATTGACTTAGGCATTTTGAGATCTTTGGTCAGCATAAATATGTAACATATCACTATATTGAGCACACTGTTGTCCTTTACTAATTATTATCCAATGCATATATTCATCTAGTAAGCAAATACTCAACCATGTACCAACTAGACTAATATTGATGAAGATAAATAGGAATGAGGTAGCCAGGCACTGGGGGTTCACATCATAGTAGCTACTCAGGGGCCTGAGATCTGAGACTCACAGTTTGACACTAGCTCTGGCAGAAAAGTCCTTGAGACTCTTATCACCAATAAACCAGCAAGGATCCAGAAGTGGAACTGTGGCACGAGAGGTTGAACACTAGCCTGGTGCAAAAATCTAAAGAGACAGCTCCCTGAGTTCAAGTCCCAGGATCAGAGCATCAGTACTCCCCAAGATTTTAAAGGTATATAATCTATGTACCACCTACTCTGTACCATCTGATTCAAATTTTAATTATTACAGATGCATAACTGTGAGTCCCCAAATGAGCCAGAAATGCTGGAAATATATCCACATCATAGCAATATCTCCAGGTCAGTCTTCTGTACACCAAGGGCTGTGCATCACTGTTGTGATAAGAAGGACTCACATCACAAACCAGTGTGACACAGTATAATAATAGAGATCTCTTTTTGGTTCCTTGGTAATTATGTGCTGGAGTGTTCTTCTATAATGTTTTCTGTGTTGGGATTTTCAATATATTAACTTCTAAACAGTCTCCAAATTATTATAAAAATGATCAGTACCATGAAAATAATTATCACCATAAAGGGTACAAAAGACGAGACTGACTCAACAGAATCAGGGAAGTTATCATAGAGGAAATCCTTGAGTTGGATATTATCACTAGATTTTTAATTTTGCTCAGCCAGATTTTCTGTTGTCTACAGTTTCTGTTTGTTTGTGTATTTGGTTTGGCTTGGGATTATTTTGGTACCAGTATAGGGGCTTGAACTCTGAGCCCTGCACTTTTGCTTGCCTGTTTTTTTTGTCCAAGACTGGCACTCTACCACTTAAGTCACACCCCCACTTCCAGTGTGTGTGTGTGTGTGTGTGTGTGTGTGTGTGTGTGTGCTGAGACTTGAACTCAAGACCTGGATTCTCTCCCTTAGCTTTTTTGTTTTGTTTTTGTTGCCAGTCCTGGTATGTGGACTCAGGGCCTGAACACTGTCCCTGGCTCTACCTCTTGAGCCACAGCTCCACTTCTGGCATATATATATATATATATATATATATATATGCTGAGGAATCAAACCCTCGGCTTCATGTATACAAGGCAAGCACTTTACCACTAGGCCATATTCCCAGCCCCTGTCCCTTAGCTTTTTTCCTCAAGGCTAGCATACTACCACTACTGGCCATTGCTCCACTTCCAATTTTTTCCTAATTAATTATAGATAAGAGCTTATCATAATATTTTTCTGCCAGAGTTGGTTTCAAACAAGGATCCTCAAATCTCAGCCTTCTGAGTAGCTAGGATTCCAGGTGTGAGCCACCAGCGCCCAGCCACTCAGCCAGGTTTGAAGTATGGTATTCTGACAAGAATTGACTGAAAGTGGCTGCCATTGCCATCCTAAAATCAATTGCTTTCTGCCTTTCATCTGGAGCCAAAAAAGTGATGCTTGTGACACGTTCTTTCCTCCACATCTCATTTTTGAGTCAGAATTCTCCATGATGTATCTGACTAGTGTAACATAGCCCTAGCTGTGGGAAGATTGTGAAACCTAATGTTTTAATTTTGTTTTGTTTATTTTTGTGCTACCTTGGAAAGGTGAAATTCACATTCCAGGGAAGGATGAAAACATGGTGTGATTTGTCAAAAGATTTGGAACTGCTATGATCTGCTATCTGTTCACCACGAAAAATACCTCTAGAACATGGCTCTCTCTCTCTCTCTCTCTCTCTCTCTCTCTCTCTCTCTCTCTCTCTCTCTCTCTCTCTCTCTCTCTCTTTCTCTCTCTGCTGGTTCTGGGACTTGTACTCTGGGCATGTGCTCTCACTTGGCTTTTTCGCTCAAGGCTAGTGCTCTACCACTTTTACCAGCTCTGTTTTACTGCCTCTGGCTATAACCAGGGGTATTCTCCTGTCATATTCTCCTTGTGTATATCTGGGTAATGCACAGAATATCAAAGGTGTCTGGAATGGGACAGGGCAACCCTCAAGCACATTCAATACAACTATTTTCAA
Organism: Perognathus longimembris pacificus; assembly: GCF_023159225.1. Taxonomy (NCBI): domain Eukaryota; kingdom Metazoa; phylum Chordata; class Mammalia; order Rodentia; family Heteromyidae; genus Perognathus; species Perognathus longimembris. The sequence continues at coordinate 25,471,744 of NC_063182.1, read as the reverse complement.
AGTTTCTCCCTTTTACCTTACCAAAACAGTCTGAACTAAATCCTTTCCTTTGCTAATGACCTGAGATTTAAGAAAAGAAGTAATTAAATATATTCATCAATGGCTTTAAATCAGCAAGAATCCAATACCATGTATTCTTTGAAGCAAGTCTTCATTTTTTCACATACTTATGTCAGCAGCACTCAGATGAGAAATGCTAACTCATTAGGTCAACAAATATAATTAACTGAAGTTTGGATTTTAAATATAAATTGGCAGGTTTATTAAGCTGTAGATCAGCACCAATCAAAATAGTATATGTCAACTATATTAACGTTCACTAGAAGAAGCATGTAACTATTGGTGCTTTGTACATGGGATTGGTCAGGCTAAAGCTATTTCTCACTGCTTACGATACAAAAGAATAGGGATTTGACAGAAGTCACATGTAGACATTTCAGCAGATAAACACCACACAGGGTGGAATGCACTCCACGGGGGTCAGCATGTTTGAGTCTAATAAAAATGTCAACACCTAGAAGCCTCATATTTAAATCATAGCTCAGTCTTCCACAGTGCTTGAGCACCCCTCCTTCATTCCTGAGCTCCCATCAATTGTTCTGTTCAGATTTTTAGCATCTGAAAACTTTTCCAGTAGAGATAAAATAGGAAACCATGTACTTTCTCAGCTAAATATGGTTTAGCCATAGTACAAGAATTAGACATACCAAGAATATTTGAACATTTTAATGTCCCTTAGCAAATATTGTCCAGGGTGATATTTAATGTTTTAATACAAATATTCTCATAGAAAATTATTCTTTCTCACTTGCTAAAATGTATAGTCTTCCATTTATAACAGAGTTGGGCTGGGGATATGGCCTAGTGGTAAAGTGCTCGCTTCCTATACATGAAGCCCTGGGTTCAATTCCTCAGCACCACATAAATAGAAAGAAAAAAAAAAAGCCAGAAGTGGTGCTGTGGCTCAAGAGGCAGAGCGCTAGCCTTGAGCAAATAGAAGCCAGGGACAGTGCTCAGGCCCTGAGTTCAAGCCCCAGGACTGGCAAAAAAAATAAATAAATAAATAAAATAAAAAAACCTCCATTTATAACAGTCAAAGGGGGAAAGGGAAGGGGGGAGGGAGGGGGAATGAGGGATGAGGTAACAAACAGTACAAGAAATGTATCCAATGCCTAACATATGAGACTGTAACCTCTCTGTACATCAGTTTGATAATAAAAATTTTTTAAAAAAAGAGTCAAAAGTAGTTTGAACATGAAGTGCCTCCCACGGCACGACTGCACTTGAGAAGTTGGGGCCTTGTTGACGGATATATTTGGTCTTCATTTCCTTCCTTGTCTCTTTTTCCTATCTATATGAGGGCAAGAACCTCCTGGAAGTCATTATATAGACTATCTTCACCTCAAACTGAAAATCCTCTTGCCTCAGCTTCCCAAGTGCTAAGGCTCAAATTCACTCATTCAGGGTTTAAAGAATTATCACAGTTGTATATTGTCCTAGAACCATCACGACAATCAAGATATGAAATGTTTCTATTCATCTTTTAAATGCCCCCATTTGAACCAGATGTGGTGATGCGTACCTTTAATCTCTGCACTTGGGAGGCTGATGCACAAGGGTCATGTGCTCAAGGCCAGCCTAGGCTAAGTTGTGAGACTGTTTCAATGAAGAACAAACAATAAAAAAAATTCTCTTTCAGGTTGATCCCTCCCTACCATGTTAGCCCAACCTCAAGCCGCCATTGTTCTACTTTTTGTCACTATCATTTTACCTTCTCATATAAATGGAATGATACAGATATGTTGGAACTTCCTGCATAATGCTTTGGCAATTCATCCATGTTGTTATTATGTATCAATATCTCATTTTAGCTTTCTTGCCAAATAGTATTCCATAGTATGTCACACTATAATAGTTTATTCACTAACCAATTGGTAAGTGGAATTTTTCACTTGAGACTATTATAAGTAATATGATAAATAAACATTGTTATAAAATTATTTGTATTGACATATTTCCATTTCTCTTAACCAAGTTCCTATGAAGGAGGACATCTGGATGATACAGTAAGTGAATGCTCATTGTGTAAGATAATAGTAACTTGTTTTCCAAAGTACCTAAACTATTTTGCAATCTCACCAGCAAAGTATGAGAGTCCCAATCGTGCCATATCTTTGTCACTAAGTAGTTTTAATTTTTAGTCATTGTAGTTAGTTTGTAGGAATATCTCATTGGTTTCTTAACTTTCATTTATTTCACTGATAATGAATAATAAATGATAATTTATGCACATATATACACATATATGTGTACATATGTTACTTTTTAAAGCACCTGTTCAAATTCTTTTCCAAGTGTTGTTTTCTCATTAGTGGTTGTAAGAGCTCTTTATATATTCTGAATACAAGCGTTTTCTATTTTCTTGTCAGTGCTGGGACTTGGACTCAGGGCCTGGGCACTGTCCCTGAGCTTCTTTCATTCAAGGCCATTTGAGCCATAGCATCACTTCTGGCCTTTTCTGTTTATGTGGTACTGAGGAATCAAACCCAGGGCTTCATGCATGCTAGGCAAGCACTTTACCACTAAGCCACATTCTGAGCCTGAATATAAGTTTTTTGTCAGCCTATTTTCTCCCAGTCTGTCTTTTCTTTTCTTTTCATTTTCTTTTTTTTCTTTTTTTTTTTTTTTTGCCAGTCCTGGGGCTTGGACTCAGGGCCTGAGCACTGTCCCTGGCTTCCTTTTGCTCAAGGCTAGCACTCTGCCACTTGAGCCACAGCGCCACTTCTGGCCATTTTCTGTATATGTGGTGTTGGGGAATTGAACCCAGGGCCTCATGTATGCGAGGCAAGCACTCTTGCCACTAGGCCATATCCCCAGCCCCTTCTTTTCATTTTCTTAATGTGCCTTTCACAGAGCAAAAGTCTTTAATGTTGACAAACATCCATTTTATTAGTTGCTCTATCATGTAACACAAGATTGTGTGACTTGCTTAAGAAATTGTTACTTAACTCGGACTTTGTCAAACTTTGCACTACCCTCATTGGAACTTTGCTGTGGGACCTGTCCTGTGCATTGTAGAATATTTAGCAGCATCCCTGGCCACTACCTTCTAGATAGGAATGGTATCTATCCCTCTGTTAACAACCCAATATTTCTCCATGGATTGGTAATTGTCCCTTTTGGTGTTAAAATTACTGCTGAGAACCATTGTTCAAACTCAAGTCCATAATTATTTTCTTCTTCACCCCTCCTCTTTCTTCTTCTCTTCCTTTTCCTCTTCCTCCTCCTTCTCCTCCCTCCCTCCTCCCCGTCCCCCCCTTCTTCTTCCATAATAGGCATAGCTCCTACAGTTAAGGTCTACAATCCATACTGGGTTAATGTTTGTGTGGCTCTGAAGCAGGGACTAAAATTCACCTTTGCCAGCCAATTGCTTGTGTCTCATGTCTGTAATTCTAGCTACTCAAGTGGCTAAGATCTGAGGATCATGGTTCAAAGCCAGCCAGGGCAGAAAAAAACATAAGACACTTATCTCCAGTTAATCAGCAAAAAAGCTGGACGTGGAGGTATGTTCCAATTGGAAGAGTACTAGCCTTGAGTGAAAAAACCAAGACTCTGAGTTCAAATTCCAGTACTGGCACATACATGCATGTGTGCATACACTGAAACATGTATAGATTTAATGTTCCATACTCATCTCATACTCAGTTGCTTTATTGGCATTTTTTTTACAAAGATCATACTTTCTTCTATTGTGATATTTTAGTACATATACTGAAAATCTGTTGATTTGATCTTCAAGTATGGATCTATTTCTGAGCTCTTTATTCTGTCTGACTGCTATATGTTAATACTTAAGCCAATCCCACACAGTAGTCATCAGAGTAGTTGTATAGTTCATAATTGTATCAGAACCGTAATCATAGCAGGTTGTACTGCAAATGTTTTTTTTTTCCAATTTTCTGTTTAGCAATAGTAGATCAAAGAAAAATTCATTAATCCCATTAAAATTACTTTATTATTGAAGTTCTGGTCCCTATAGAACTCTAGAAAGCTAATTTATTTCTGCACATTATTGATAATGAAGCTACCTTATCAAGAAGAGAGAGTTTAAGGGGCTAGGAATGTGGCTTAGCAGTAGAGTGCTTGCCTAGCATGCATGAAGCACTGGGTTCAATTTTTTAGCACCACAAAAACAGAAAAAGCAGGAAGTGGTGCTATGGCTCAAGTGGTAGAGTGTTGGCCTTGAGCAAAAGGAAGCCAGGGACAGTGCTCAGGCCCTGAGTTCAAGTCCTAGGACTGGCAAAAAAAAAAAGAAAAAAGAAGAAGAGAGAATTTAAAATATTTGTCTAAACTCAAAAGCATATTACCAATAATCTGAAACTGGTATTTCCTACTTGGACATAGTATCATGCTCAGGTCATTTTTGTTGTATTTTAGCCTCCATTTTAAGTTTAACAGAATAGGCTAAGTTCATGTCAACAATATTCAATTAAAAAAAAACTTAAAAGTTAGTCATTTAAACATCTAAACTTAATTTTAATAAAAATTTAGAACTCAGTCAAAGGAATTAAGAGCTATGCTTTCAACGAATGTTTGAAAGGTTTAGTAAAGTGAGGTTGTATTCTAGGAAGCATTCCAGCTTCAAGATTTAAAACACCTCATAAAGAACCCAAATTATACTTTATTTATTAAAAGTTCACTGTCCTCTTGTTAGAGTTATTATTGTTTGTTCACAATTGTTCAAACAGGAATGATTGGGTACAGCATGATCTTTTAAACCAGACCTATGGTTTTGAACTGTCCATCTTTATTGTTCAAAAGTCTCATAAACTAATGGTATAGTTTTAACATTGCTGATAATTATCTACTAAATCACACACTGGACCTTTAACTTAGTTTTGAATATGGCAAACAACTTTTCCTAAAACATTCTGAGTTTAACATTTCATACCACTGAAAGATAACCCAATGGGAATGTTTAAGGTTAGTCCAGTGTTTATCTTATCAAAAGTGGCATAGTCTGTTTAGGATACTGTTTGGCTTCCAGTTAATCAGGCCTATTTACTAGTTTAAGAACGCTTAGCAATTAACAGTGTTCAAACAACACCAATCTGCTATGTTATTTCAGCTGGGAAAGCAGCTATATGAACCAACACAGCTTCCTTCTAAAAATAAATGATAGCACTTTCTACTCACTAAGAGTTGGCTTTTACTTCATTAGCTATGTCACACTGTTGCACTGCATCACAAAACAAAAGAGTGTGAAAGGCCTCAATCATTAAACCCCCAGAAGTTAGGCTGTTTTAAGCCATAAAAATAATAAAATAACTTGGGCAACATAAACATCACTGCAGGGGGAGAAATCTACAGTGAGTTTAAAATGGTCTCTTTTTCATATCCTTTCTTTTAAAGACTGCCTGGTTATATTAGCAATTTTTAACACACAGTAGCACAAATCAACAACCTACTTGTTTTTTAGACTTTGACACTTTACCAGCTGCTAGGCCTCTGCTTAACTAAACAAGTACAGTAAAGAGAGTGGAACATTTATGTAACACAGGAGCTAAAAATGTTCTTAGAGATAAAAGGCCTACTCATCTTAAAGGATAAGACAAAGGAGTACTATATTTTAAAACTGTGAATAAATATGTATACATGTGTATATATGCATGTACATATTTGTACATGCATTACTATTTACATTTATTTGAATGTGTCAAGCTATTTTATACTAACAATATAATATCCTTTCTTACTGTGAAGTAATCTTGTATTAAGTTCTTATTTTATCATTTAATCCCTAGAATAATTCTATGAAATATAGAGACAAACATTGACCTATATTTGGCAGATAGAAAAACTGAAAGTTAGAAAGATTAAGCAACTTGTCCTTCCTCTAGGTCCGTCCACTAATAAATATTGGAGCCTAGATTGAAATTCAGAACCTCTGCTTCTACCTAATATGAGAAAATCAAAGTAGTAATAATTTTCAGAATAGGAGTTATCAAAATACCTGAAATAAACTTTAGAGATGAGATTATGCCTTTTCTTTTCCTACTGGTGAATATTTAGTTATTTCCCTTACCAATGCTAGCTGGTACCTATTACCTTCTGCTCTTTTCACTTCCACTTTCCACTTGTGTGTGCACACACACACACAAGCACACACACATGCACACTTTAGCAGCAGCTGCTACTGCTGCACTATAAGATGCCTCTGATAGTAACAAACAGGGAAGAAAGAAGTTAATGTTCTACTTCAACAAATGGACTAAGAAGTAAATGTAGCTTTACAAATGACAGTGTGGGGGAGGGGAGGAAAAGGTCATAATTTGTTTAATCGATTGGATGTATCCACTGCTTGTTTACCTCTAGGTAAACTCATTTATAGGTTTATAAGAAAAATAAAAGAAGTCTTCGTGTTAGAAGTAGTTTCTGGATTTCCTTGCTTTCTCTTCCCAGGCCCAAAAGGCCTATTTCCCCATCGAACTAATGTGGTAGGGCTTCCAGAACAGAATTGAAAATGAAAATTCTCTTGGTGCATCTTAGTGAAATAGACCCAGTCAATAGAAGTTTGTGTCATAAAGGAAATTAATTTGGGAACCAATTCTTTTTTTTTTTTTGGCCAGTCCTGGGCCTTGAACTCAGGGCCTGAGCACTGTCCCTGGCTTCTTCCCGCTCAAGGCTAGCACTCTGCCACTTGAGCCACAGCGCCGCTTCTGGCCGTTTTCTGTATATGTGGTGCTGGGGAATCGAACCTAGGGCCTCGTGTATCCGAGGCAGGCACTCTTGCCACTAGGCTATATCCCCAGCCCTGGGAACCAATTCTTGACCTGATTGACAGAACAGCTAGACACATCTTAACCACTGTCCACTTAGTATCTTTTGTGTACTGCATCGCTACCATTCAGAAGGCGCAATTCTATCCCCATTTTCCCAATAAAGAAATTAAACTTCAGAGAGAGTAAGTGATTGACCCTATATTTTTTCACCAATAAATGGTAAATTTTACCACTACATCTATCTGTCCCTTTCAAATTCTGATGTTCTCACTACCTGTAGTTCTCAACAGTGGCTGTATGTTAGATGGTGAATTTCTCAAAATTAATCACTCCACTCCCCAGAAGTTTTTATTCAGATGACTGAAACAGAGCCTAGTACATGCATAGCTCTGAAAGTGCAACATCACCTCAACTCTGGGAGTGGGAAATAATTTCCAAAAGGGATCTGTGAATAAACTCTACCTGAATCTCCTGTCTTAAGCGCAGTTAACTTTAAAGGTAAAGCCTGGCACCAGTTGCTCATGCCCATTATTCTAGCTATTCAGGAAGCTGAGATCTGAGGACTGCAATTCAAAGCCGACCACAGGCAGGGAAGTCTGTGAGACTCCTATCTCCAATTATCCACCACAATCTCCCCCCCAAAAAAGCCAGAAGGAGAACTGTGGCTTACAAATAGTAGAGTGCTAACCTTGAGCAAAAAAGTTCAAGGACAGTGCCCAGCCCTTGAGTTCAAGTCCCGGGACACACACACACACACACACACACACACACACACACACACACACACACACTTAAAAAACACAGTCTAGATCACAGAACAAAATAAGATCTCTGAGTTGGTGTTTGTGACAGTGATGAGACCAAGGCCCAGGTATTGGCAGCAATGAATCAGAGGTCAGAAAAGCCCAAGTGTTTACAGTACCAACCAACAAGAAGCCTGAGAACAGGTGTAAGCTATAGCAATGTAGCACTTGTCTGTTCCTACAGATAGAAACACTGGGCTCTCCCATGTTTGTTATCTTCATCCTCTCCACACTCTCTTCCTGCCTTTCAAAAGTCTTTCAGAGTAGTGTTCAAGGGGCTGTATAGCACTCTTCACTCTACAAAGATTGTTTCCATGTATGTAAATTACTCTGGTACAGAGTAGGTATTTACAATTATGACTTTGAAAAAAGAAAGATAGCTGATGCGATGTGATTTGGTTTGCTTTTTTAAAATTAAATTTTATTGACAAGGTGTTGTGCAAAGGGAGTACAGTTACACAATAAGGCAGGGAATACATTTCTTGTGATATCTTACACCCTCATTTTTCTTTCCCTTCCCTAGATCAGGTAGGCATATATACAATATCCAGTGTACCAAAATCGCATGCAGTATTGGTTTGCTTTTAAAGTGTTACAAATCAGTTCAGAGCCTTGCATAATATAATCATGTACTTTACCAACAGAGCTTCGTCCCCAACCCAAAACCAGATTTTGGAATTCAAGACACTTGAATTACTTAGATTTGACACAGCTTCAAATATTTGAGTATGTGTTTGATAAGTAACTTCTTAAAACTCAAAGTCAAACTGGATGCCGGTGGCTTACACCTTTAATCTTGGCTACTCAGAAGGATAAGATCTGAGGACCATGGTTCAAAGCCAGCCTGGGCAGAAAAGTTTAATTAACCAGCAAAAAGCCAGAAAAGAAGATATGAGCACTAGCCTTGAATGAAAAAATTAAGTAACAGTGTCTAGATTTTGAGTTCAAATCCCAGTTCACATACATACACACACACAAATACACAAGTCCTTTCCAAGTCTTTTCCATGACCCCACAAAAGTGATTAGAAAAAAAAAAACTGGTGTTATTTTTAAAATCAGGCTTATTTTCTGTTATTGCTGTTCCGAACCTTTGTTGAAAAGGTTCAGAAGTGGTGAAATAACAAGAGAAAACAAGAATATTGTCAACAAGTTGAAAAGAGAAATGTGTTTCATATGTAATGCTAACAGAGTCATGTTATATACACACAATCTGCATCTGTCCCTTAGACAGCTAGGAGAGCAGTGCATCAAGGTGTGTGGGTTGACAATGTTAACAATGCTCATGCTAGAGGGAAACTGTCATCAAGATAGAAAATGCTGCAGGAAGTGCTCATCATCAGACTAGCTCCTTCTTTCTCTTACACAACTCAGGGTCAAAAATAAAAAAATAATTTGTGTTTTAGATCATCCTCATGAATGATGAATAGCTATAAATGTGCGAGGGAAATCATTTTTCCATTCAGAGACTCAACACAGCTGTGATGATAAGGAATGATTCAATGAACTTATATTCTAAGAATTTGCCATTACAAGTAACAGCTCTGAAAACCACAAGCAAAAACATCACCAGAATGATTATATTAAATGGCTTCAAATAGAAACATCTAGTCTGTGACAAGTGGCCTTTAGAAGACAGAACTTGTATTCTCTTCAAACAAATCACCCAATCATTCTTTTGGACCTGCTGCTTATAGAAATTAGGAAGAAAACAGAGGTTTTTCCAAGATACAGCTGCAGATTCAAAACTGAGTTGTAGTAGTTGATGTTGCTTTAGTAATGCAAAAAGTGGAACAATTCCAAGGATTCAGAAAGAACTAACAGGATAGAGAATGTTAAGAGATGGAGAAGATGGTAATGGTAGAAAAATTCATTCAAGAACCACATTGAATACTAGGTGAACTTTCTTTGGCATACCCCATGTGGTTACTGTATATGATTTTGGTACACCGGATATTGTGTATATGCTTATCTGAACTAGGGAAGGGAAAGAAAAATGAGGGAGGGTGTAATAAATATGACAAGAAATGTACTCACTGCCTTATTATGTAACTGTACCCCCTCTGTACATCACCTTGTGAATAAAATTTAATTTAAAGAAGAACATTCAAATTTCAAACTTTAATTAAATTTTTGGTGGGTGTGGTGGTAGTACTAAAGTTTGAACTCAGCCCTACCCCTAGGTTGGCGCTGGTGTCTTAAATCTGTTGCTAAAAGGGCTGAGATCTGAGGATTACCATTTGTAGACAGCCAAAGCAGAAAAGAAAGACCATGAGACTCTTACCTCCAATTAATTACAAAAAAACAAAATAACAATACCAAAAAATAAACCCTGGAAGTGGGGCCGTGGTTCAAGTGGTAGACTGTTAGCCTTGAGCAAAAAGCTTAGGGACAGTGCCCAGAAGCAGCACATAAGCACATACAATGCCCTGTTACGCAGGCATTGTACCCTCTGAGAAGCCATGCTTCCAGCCCTTTATTGCTTAGTTTTGCAGATAGGGTCTCTCTTCCTTTTACCCAGGGCTGGCCTCTCACAATGATCCTCCTAGCTTCCTACCTATGCCTCCCACATAGCAGGGACTTCAGACATGCGCCACTAAATCCAACTTGTTGGTTGAGAGTCTGTCTTCCCAACTTTTTTTGGGCAGTTCTCAAACCATGATCTTTTAGCTCTTCTCAAGTAGCTAGGATTACAGATATACACCCACTCTCTTTTTTTCTTTCCAATATGTAACACAAGCCCAAATTTTTTAATCAACAAAGAGGCATATGCAACTGAATATGAAAGTCTCTTACCTCATCTACTCTCAATCTGATTCAATACCTATTCAAATTTTTAAACTATTGCTTAAATTGTAAAAGGTTACAGAAACACGGTGTCCAATAAGAAAATGTCTTAAGGAAGTCTGTTTCTTCAGTGTCTCAAGTTTTCCCTTAGAGAACTGAAGACAGAATCAAAAGATGAAAAGTCTCCTCCCCACTACTTCCCAACTAGGTCTGGGCACATGAACAAAAATTCCTGCTCTTTGGAGGTTTTCAACCCCTTTGGGGGAAGTAGGGAGGTAAAATTATTGCTTGTTTCTAATTCATACCTTCCTTACTGCCACTAACAGAAAAATAGACATATGTCATTTTAAAATTTTAGTAAAAAAAAAACAACAAAAAAAACATAAAAACATTTTTTTTTAAATCAGGGAGGGGGCTGGCAATATGGCCTAGTGGTAGAGTGCTCACCTTGTATGCAAGAAGCCCTGGGTTCAATTCCTCAGCACCACATATATAGAAAAAGCTGGAAGTGGTGCTATGGCTCAAGTGTAGAGTGCTAGCCTTGAGCAAAAAAGAAGACAGGGACAGTGCTCAGGCCCTGAGTTCAAGCCCTAGGACTGGCAAAAAACAAAACAAAACAAAAAATACTGGTAGGTGTTTCATATTCATCCCACAATACTTAAATCATTGTCATTTCAACAAATAATCAACATACAAACATTAAATTTTTTATAATATTAGTAACATTCTACTTTTAGGGGGGGTTGAACTCTTTTTCTTGTGTTTTATTAGCATTCTCACATATTCTTATATGTATATAATATATCTTGCTTAAACTCACCCCCTCTATCACTTTTCCTCTTCCTCCCTCCTCCTTCCAAAACCATTCTGAATAACTTTCATTGTTCTTTTTTTGTGGTTTTGATAATAGTCATCTTCCTTCACACTGTCCTCTCTACCCCTTCTTGCCATTCATTTTTATGGATATATGCTAATTGTTCAAAGGGATTTCATTGTAGTATTTTACATATATCTGTGCAGCATTTTAATCACATTGACTCCCTTGTTTAGCTTTCTCTATCCTCATTATGATTCCCCCTATTATTCTGGAACTTTTGGTGAGTTCCATTTTGCCTTCATCGTTTACAGATACACTGTATTGCACCCTCTAACATTCTCTCTCCCCACCCCGATCCTCTCAAATGGCCCCATAATTATAAATAAGCCCTGTATATATGATAGGTTGTTGGTGGTGGTGGTGGCGGTCATGGGGCTTGAACTCTTGGCCTGGGTGCTGTCCCTGAGCTCTTCAGCTGAAGGCTAGTGCTCTACCACTTGAGCCACAGTGCCACTTCCACTTCTGGTTTTCAGGTGGTTAATTGGAAATAAGAGTCTCGGCCCAGGCTGGCTTTGAACTGAGATCCTCAGATCTCAGCCTCCTGAGTAGATAGGATTACAGGTGTGAGCCACCAGAGCACAGCTTGTATACATGATCTTACATGTGTTTATATATATGTTTATCTTTTAGATCTAGTACATATAGGAGAAAACTTGATCCTGCTGAACCTGACCTATCTTACTTAACATGATGTCCTCCAATTCCATCCATTTGCCTGCAAATGACATAATTTCATTTTTCTTTATAGACAATATTTCATTGTGATGTGTGCCACATTTTCTTGATTCACTCAGCTGTAAGGCAGCCAGAATTTTCCAATGGCTTGGTTATTGTGAATAGTACTTCAAAGAATGTGTATGTTCAGGTACCTCTATTGGATCCCAACTTACATTCCTTTTAGATATATGTCCAAGAGTGAACATATAGTACAGGATCATATGGTTGTCCTATTTTTAGTTTTTTGAAGAACCTCCAATCTGATTTCCATAGTGGTTGTACTGGTTTATCTTCCCACTAACAGGATAAACAGTTGCTTTCCCTCCCCCCCACTTGCACTAACATTTGTTGTTTGTGTTTTAGCAAATGGCCACTCTGAAGTGAAATAAAATTTTCAGAGTTGTTTTGGTTTGTATCTCTTTTATTGCCAGGACATTGATCATTTCTCCATGTACTTATTGGTCCTTTTACTACTTTCAAAAATTGTCTGCTCAGTGCATTTGCACATGTATTAATTGCTGTTTAATGTTAGTTGACTAATAGTTGTTGATTCTTTGCAAATTTAACTACCTAGCTAATCTGATGAATAATCCCTTGTCAGATGTATATTTAATAAAGATTTTTTCTCATTCTATAGGTCATCTCTTCAGTCTAGTGACTATTTCCCTTGCTGTGCAAAAGTTTTTTAGTTTAAACATATCCCATTGTCAGCCCTTGTTCTTATTTACTGAGCTATTGGAATTCTATTCAGGAAGTTAAAGCCTTTGCCAACATGCATTTTCCCTATTCTTGTACTTGTTTCAAACTTTCAGTTCTTGGAACTGGAGGTATGGCTCAAGTGGTACAACACTAGCCATGAACAAAAACACTGAGCAAGGGTATGAGGCCTTAAGTTCAAGAATCAGTTCCAGGGCTGGGAATATGGCCTAGTGGCAAGAGAGCTCACCTCGTATACATGAAGCCCTGGGTTCGATTCTCCAGCACCACATATCTAGAAAACGGCCAGAAGTGGCGCTGTGGCTCAAGTGGCAGGGTGCTAGCCTTGAGCAAAAAGGAAGCCAGAGGCAGTGCTCAGGCCCTGAGTCCAAGCCCCAGGACTGGCAAAAAAAAAAAAAAAGAATCAGTTCCAGTACGAGAGAGAGACAGACAGACAGACACAGAGACACAGAGAGAGAGAAACAGAGACAGACAGAAAGGAAGGAAGGAAGGGAAGAGAAAAAAAGTTTTAGTTTTTATATTAAGATCCTTGATCTACTTTGAATCAATAATCGTACAGGGCAAGAGATAGGAATCTAGTTTCAGTCTTCCACATGCGACCACCCAGTTTTCCTATCATCATGCATTCTACTTTTCAAAGTAGGTCTTCCAAATCTATTGTATATCTGACACATTTCAAGTTCTCAGTAACTACATACAGCTGGTTGATACTGTTTTAGGCAATACTTTAATACTGGCACAGGACATTATTTCAAAGATGTTCTATTTTTGTGAATTCAGTTTTGCATCTCCATACTTGATTATCTCTGCTACAAAAAAAAAAAAGAAAAACATTACTGTTCATTAGTTGGCAATGTCTAATTATGGACAACAAAGTATAGAAGTTCCCAGTTACCCAGAGTTTCAGTATCAGAACTTTGATAATACCAGACTATTTCCCTATAATATATAAGGTCTTCTAGAGAATTTTTCTTATCTGGATGAGTCATTCCTATTGAATTTTAGGCCATTGACTCTGAATTTCCCAGAACAATTAGAATATAGTATAATTGTTCACTAACAATTTGAAAAACATACGCTGCTTTTTAAAATCAAATTAAAATATTAGCTGGCCTAACATACTTACATTTTCCAAGAGCCAATTACTTATACCAATCACTCTCATTATACAATATCTAAAACATCAGAAACAGTGACCATTTAGTAGGTCAAATACCATTTAAACACTATACTAGTTTTCAGTGAATTCAGTAAATGCTCTCAAATATCTTCCATGGGTTAGAAGCTTTGTATTGAAGACTTCTGACTGAGTTGGTGGTTCTAACCTCATAGAGTCAATAAGGGCTCGTATCAGAGACTTGGGTTTATTAATGGTGAAACATGGGAAATGTAGGCTTGTATTCTAGTGTATCTTTTCCTATAGATAAACCTTTGGTAAAAATTTGACCTATTTTTAAGTGAATTCCTTTCCACTCCTTCAAAACTATTTTGTATATGAAAAATTTGTTAATCTGGGCCCAATTGTTTTAGGCTTATAATCTGAGCTATTCAGGAGGTTAAAATCTGAGGTTCCTAGTTCAAAGCCAACCAAGACAAACAAACCCAAGAGATTTATGTTCAATTAACTAGCATAAAGCTACAGGTGATGGTGTGGATCAAATGGTAGAGTGCTAGTTTTTTTTTTTTTTTTTTTGGCCAGTCCTGGGCCTTGAACTCAGGGCCTGAGCACTGTCCCTGGCTTCCTTTTTTGCTCAAGGCTAGCACTCTGCCACTTGAGCCACAGCGCCACTCCTGGCCGTTTTCTGTATATGTGGTGCTGGGGAATTGAACCCAGGGCCTCATGTATACGAGGAAAGCTCTCTTGCCACTAGGCCATATCCCCAGCCCCGAGTGCTAGTTTTGAGTAGAAAGGGCTAGGCAAAAGCTTAAGGCCCTAGTTTCAAGTCTCACTGACAGTGACCAGACACTCACACTAATGCTAAATGTCACTTTGGGCACATGTTATAAATTTAAAAGTAATACATGTTCATTATAAAAAGAACATATTCTAGCTGGGAATATGAGATAGTGGCAAGAGTGTTTGCCTCATATACAGGAAGCCCTGGGTTCGATTCCCAGTACCACATATATAGAAAATGGCCAGAAGTGGCACTGTGGCTCAAGTGGCAGAGTGCTAGCCTTGAGCAGAAAGAAGCCAGGGACCGTGCTCAGGCCCTGAGTTCAAGGCCCAGGACTGGCAAAATACACACACACACAACACACACACACACGAGCTCCTTTTGCTCAAGGCAAGCACTCTACCACTTGAGCCACAGCATCACTTCTGACTTTTTTGAGTACATTATTGGAGATAAGAGTCTCATGAACTTTCTTGCCTAGGCTGGCTTCAACTGAAATCCTCAGATATCAGCCTCCTGAGTAGCTAGAATTACAGGCATGAGCCACTACAGGCCACCTGAGAGGATATTTTTTAAAGTAACATGATTATGTATATGCTTTCATTTTTATCATGAAATCTTATATATAATAAGTAAATGTGCAAGACAAATGCACCCTCTTCAATCACTACCCAAAATGGTTTATTTGTTTTGTTTTTGTTGCCAGTCCTGGGGCATGGACTCAGGGCCTGAGCACTGTCCCTGGCTTCTTTTTTGCTCAAGGTTAGCACTCTGCCACTTGAGCCACAGCATCACTTCTGGCTTTTTTCTATATATGTGGTGCTGAGGAATCGAACCCAGGGCTTCATGTATACGAGGCGAGCACTTTTACCACTAGGCCATATTCCCAGTCCCTCACTACCCAAATTGGGGGGAAAAAATTACCAGCCCTCCTAAGAAACCCTACTCTTTACTTCTCCTCCCTATTGGTCCTCCTAACCTCCCTCTCAAAGGTTTCCACTATTCTAATTCTCTGTATTTCTTTGTAAAAATTTGCCATCTAAGTATATATCATTAAGCACTGTAACTTCACCTGTTTCTACATTTTAAATAAATACTCGTGTATATTATTAAGTCTAGCTTCTTTTATTTGAAATCTTTGGTTTGGGTATTATTTGATTTGATTGTTTTCTCAAGGAAAGGCAGATTTATTTGGGCTCATAGTTTCATGGTTTCATTCTACTAAGATGGGGATAATGTGGCAAAGCAGTTCAGTTCAGTGGCCAGGAAGCAGAGTATAGGAATGGATACTGGGTTGGCTTTGTTCTTTTTCCACATATATTCCACTCAGGGCCCTAAGTCCAAGAGATAATACCACTCCCATTCAGGGTGAGCCTTTTTCAGTTAATCCTGTCAGAAATGCCCTACCAAACAGCCCACAGGCGTGGTATGCCCCGCCAGTCTCCCAGGCTGTTTTAAATGCAATCCAGACAACAATCAAAATCCACTGTCACAAGCCTAGCCTTTGTCCTTAGACAGTAACATTCCATCCCTAGCCTCTCCCAAGATTCATGACCATCTCATAAGGCAAAAATTTATCCAGTTCATCTCTATGAGGCTCAACAGTTTTCAGTTACAACATAATTCAAGATTTCCTGTGAAACTCAAAGCAAACTCTTACCTATGAGCTCCTATCAAACACACTGTGCACACAAACTGGTATGTTAAAGTGTAATATTTTTACAACTACTTAAATTTTTTAATGAAAAGAATGTGGAGGAGGCCCTCTTTAAGGTGACATGGTAGACAAAGATACCAAGGTCCAGATGAAATGAGAAAGGGAGTCAAGGCTAAGAAATGGTCCAGTTGATATATAAATATGAAAAGTGAGGGCTCAACCTTTCCCAAGAGAGAAATTTTTCCACAAACAACAACTAGCCAATCACAAGTAGCCTAACCAAAGACAGAAAGCCTCACTCCTAACCTTGTGTGCTTGACACTATGCCTCTTCAGTAACTAGCTGCCCACATTGTGTGTTTCTTATTCCAGTATCGTAATAAAACTTTGTTTCTCCTATCCTCCTTGGAAAATTCTTTTATCAGCCTTTGACCACAACTCCACATATCCAAGACATAAAATAAAAAGAAAATTAAATACTTCTGGTATGCAAAGGCACAGAGCAAACATAACCTTTTCAAAAGGAAGAAATGGGGGTGGGGGAGAAAAGCAAGAAAGATCTGATTAAAGCAAGACAGAAATCCAGCAAAGCTAACATTAATTCTTGAATCTCTATTGGCACAAATCTCGGGCACATAATATTAAGATTTGAATTCCCATTGGCTTGAGCCACTCCACAACTCTGTCCTTACTGGATTCTCTCTTGAGCAAGCTTCGCTTGATACTTGTTTCTTGGACAGGTGTCCCCCACTGTCATCGCCAGCACGCAGGGGTCACCACTGTGGCTTCAGCTTTATAATTACACTTCATATGTGGCCATTCCATGAACTCCTTTCAGAGAAGCCAGTCTGGTTATACATTACCTATCCCAAAGAATCTGGCTAGAAACCTTCCCGACCCCAGAACTTTCTTTGTATCTGCAAAACCCCCATGAGTGGACAAGTGTGCTGCTGCCAGCACAAGTGGTAGCCAAGATCTTCCCTTGGACCCTGGCTGCAATGGTCTCTGAGTGTGTGGATGGCTGAATCTGGGAAACTATTGCCCTGGGTAGCCCAGTGTGAGCTGGGGACCCTCAGACTTTTCTCTACTTCAGGGAAAGTTTTCCAAATGATGTTACATGTACTTTCATTCCTTCAGGAGATCTGGACAATTCAGGAGATGCTCAGAAGTTATCTTTCCTATTTTCCTAATGCAAAGCAGTTCACTATTAGAACTAGCAAACTGAAAGGGAATACTAAAATCGAGAGACATAGGGTAAAAAGACAAATGACTACAAAAGCAATACTTGCAAAACTGTTTGGTGTAAATGAACTGAACAACTCATGGGGGGGTGGGGAAGGAAAGGGGGCGAGGGTAGGGGGAATGAGAGAGGAGGTAACAAACAGTACAAGAAATGTATCCAACGCCTAATGGATGAAACTGTAACCTCTCTGTACATCAGTCTGACAATAAAAATTTTAAAAAATAAAATTGGCACTAATCTCTTAAACAACCAATCCTCTCTGTCTGCAACTTTAAAGGGTCTTTTTTTGCCTAAGCTGTATACTTTTCAAATTTCTCCAATTCTCATTGTAAACCTGGCTGAAATCAAAACTCCAGGCTACCTAGAATTTTCCTCTGCCAAATTAATTATTTCATTACTTTTCTTGTTTGTTTCTTTTTGTTTTGCTTTGTTTGAGGCAGGTTCTCTCTATGAAGCCCAGGCTGCCTTCAAAGTAACAATCCTGCCCCTGCCTTCTCCTGTTGTGGGAATATAGATGTGTGCCACTGCATGACTCTATAAGGCCATTACTTAAGCAGTTATTTTGAACTTAAAAAGAAATGTAATTATTATTGCAAAGTTAAGTAGCATATTAATTATATCAGAATACCTGAATATATTTGAGTTCTAAATTTTAGCATGAGTTGTTACTATTTTCTAGATACCTTTCCAATGCTTCTATTTATCAAGAGGCTAGTAGAAACATTTAGAGCACAATGGTGCTGTTTTCTTCCTTTTCTTTTCCCTTCTAGTCCTAGGATCCGTGCATGGTAGGCAAGAAAATTCCACCCCAACCCTTGTGCTGTGTACTTCCAAGTATATTCACTACATTGCCAGCATGTAGAGAAGTTTATCAAGATACATATTTCACAGCATTCAACATTATTAGGAATGGGTCTAATCTATTCATTAGGATACAAACTGAATCACTGTCCTATAATGATGACCCTCCAGAATATAATAGTATGAACAAAATAGGTTATCTTGTCTTTCACCTAATAGTCTGATACTACATAGGTTGGTATGGGTGGAAAAGGTTGCTCTATTATGACAGATTCCCATGGAGTCAAGTCAATGCTCTTGTTGATCTGAAAGAAGATGGCCAATCACTGGGTCCATAGAATGTCTATATTCTCAGCAGAAGGAAGAAGAAAGGAAGCAGAGGACAAGTAATTTCCTTTGATGGAAGAGCATAATGTATACACATCTCATTGCCAGAGAGCATGACCATAACTAGTTCTGAGACCCTTGAGGGCATGAGGCTGCTGGCTGTAGGTCCATGTACCTTTATAAAAGTAACAAGAGGCAGGGGTTATTGTTAAAGAAACAAAATGGCTATGAGGGATATTAATTAGTGGTTTCAAAATGTAACCAAATATTAAGCCAGGAACCAGTGGCTCATGCCTGTAACACTATAACTACTCAGGAGGCTAAGAATTGTGGATCATGGTTCAAAGTTATCCCAGGTAGGAAAGTCCCTAAGACTCTTATCGCCAATAAATTACCAAAAAGGATGGAAGTGGAACTGTAGCTCAAGTGGTAGAGCACTAGCCTGAGCAAAAGAAGCTCAGGGAAAGTACCCAGGCTCTGAGTTCAAGCCCCAGGATTGAAAAACAATAAGCAAATATTGAGCTAGAAATACTTCTATATTTGGTTGAAAGTTTATTCTCCCACGTATCTCTGGAAGTCTGTGAGCTATCTGCACTTCCTGGGAAGCCCAAGAGTGAAAAGAACATCCCAAATCACCTTAATGCCAGGGCCTTCAATGGATTGTTTTACTTAATATGTATACTATATTTACAAAGTAGGTACTGTTACTATCGTCCTGGCTATAAAAGGAAACTGAAATTTATTTAGGTCCTTGCCAACACTTCAAAATTAGTATGATGACTAAGGCTTTGGACTTGAACACAGAGTCTATCCTCAACCCTGATTTGTGTAATGAAGGAATATATTTAAAAGAACCTATCCTGGGCTGGGAATGTGGCTTAGTAGTAGAGTGCTTGCCTAGCATGCATATAGCCCTGGGTTCCAATCCTCAGCACCACATAAACAGAAAAAAAAAAAAAGTCAGAAGTGGTGCTGTGGCTCAAGTGGTAGAGTTCTAGACTTGAGCAAAAAGGCCAGGGACAGTGCTCAGGCCCTGAGTCCAACGCCCAGACTAACAACAACAAAAAAAAGAACCTATCCTTACAATCTATATATATCCAATGTAAAATTCTGTGAAATCAATAGTTTGGGTATGAGGTAAGGCCAGCTCAATTCTAATTTTTTTTTTTTTTTTTTTTTTTTTTTTTTTGGCCAGTCCTGGGCCTTGGACTCAGGGCCTGAGCACTGTCCCTGGCTTCTTCCCGCTCAAGGCTAGCACTCTGCCACTTGAGCCACAGCGCCGCTTCTGGCCGTTTTCTGTATATGTGGTGCTGGGGAATCGAACCTAGGGCCTCGTGTATCCGAGGCAGGCACTCTTGTCACTAGGCTATATCCCCAACCCCTCAATTCTAATTTTAATGATATTAATCAACAGCTGCTATTCACGGTATCAATCCAAATCCACCCATCCTCTGGAAAATGGTAAAGAAGGCAGGTCAGTCATGCTGGAACGGGTTCTTAGATACTGACTTCTCACTCCAGCACTTTGGGACCCACAGGCCTCTCTTTCTTTGTTCTTATCCAAAGCGTACTTACCCTCTAGCCCCAGAAAGGGGTTATGTAATTGTCTGAGACATTTCAGGGAGGGAAATGGTGGTATCAATCTCTGTCCCAGACTGGACGCACCAGGGTATGCTCAAGGCCATTGGAAGGTAGGAAAGGGTCTCTTGCCTACTTCCAGACTGGGAATCTACTACATTCACGACATAGGATATGCTACTCAGCTTCATGGGTTCCCAATAGCACTGGGTAGGGGCAGGGGGATGGGTAGGAAAATTCCTGATACACCTTCTCTGCCACTTTCCAGGGCATAGCTTAAACCAGAATGGCAGGATAAGGCCTTGTGAGAATCTGAATTCACCTGGCATGTATGCCTATGTCCACTAGCATGCAATAACAAGGAAAATTACTATATGTGTTGGGGAGAATGATACATGGTTTATATGTGAATGTTCTTTCTTTACAACTAGGGAATCCAAGTTTAATTTTTCACTGGGCCCCACAAATTATATACCAGGGATACAGAGGTCAGTGGGAATCAAAAGATGAACTTGTTTGTCAGGTTCATGGGATCAATGATGAACTCTATTAGGCAAGAAATGCCATAATAGGATGGCTCCAAGAATCTTTTCCTCAATACATGGTGCATTCATTAGTTCTATTTCATTTTTATTTTTATTTGTGTCAGTGCTGGGGCGTGAACTCAGGGCCTGGGCACTGTCCCTTTGCTTTTTTATTTTGTATTGCTATACCAGAATCGCTGTGACTGGATAATTTACAAGAAGAACTTACTTTCTGAATGTGGGAAGTCAAAGATGGAAGGCTCACAATCTGGTAAAAATCCTTCTTGCTCTTGTCATAATATGGCAGAGGCAGCACATGCAAGAGAGAGGAGGAAAAAGCTGCACTGGTTTTATAACAAAACCAATGTATGATATCAGTATTACTTATCACTAAGTAAAAGTCTCACCTCTTGTCATTGTTGTATTGGAAATCAAACTTCCAACACATGAACTTTAGGGAGCACATCCTAATCATAACAAGGATATTTATACTGGTATGTATTTAGCACTTCTTAAATTCATTCATACAAGCAAGGTATACATTAATTCACTACTCAAAGATCATTTGTAAGCTTGAACTATTTCTCTCTGAAGCAGTTTTGAGACCCTATAGTTTTTTCTGTAAATAATTGTGTATCTTGGCATTTCTAAAATAGCACGCATTATTTGTTCCTCATAGCACTAGCTCTCTTCTCTCAGGAATATTAGTCTTCCATATTCTTACATCCTTTACCTTGAATCAATATTAAATTTAACACATATCATGCATAACCTAGAGAAGGAAAATTATTTTATATCAAAAGATGAATGTAAATTTTTATGTGTACTATGATCTAAAATTAAATCCCATGATATCATGCCTATATATCTACCTATAGAAACATAAAAAATATCTGTATGGAGATATAAATATGGATGTAGATATAGATACATATGGCTATGAAGAGCTAATATATAAAATTCACAGTAATGATTTTTTAGGCTATGCATTTGTAGAGGGTTTCAGTTTGCTTCTGTTCTTCTGTGTTTTAGGGGTTTTTTTGTTTATTGCAGATGATAATATAGGGCATATTAGCAAAATGCAATAGGGCCTTAAAGTTTCTCAAATATATTATCATTTAATATGAGCCACTTGGAGCTTTCATGAGGAATGTATAGTTCTCTTTTGGATATGGCCACCAATTCACTCAAAGATTCACTAAAGCATGATTGTGAGTTTCTCACCTTAAAGGAGTGTGAATTTGTTCAGTATCACAATTAAATAGCCACCTGGCAACCCAGTTTATTGTAACTTGTCTCACACACACAGACCAACTATCCAATTAACATAATCTTCTGTTATACATCAACATGCAGCTTCTGACTTTGTTCACTGAATCACAGTATTTACGAGAGTGGTTTCTGCATGATGGTATAGGACAGTGAGTTAAAACAACTTAAAAATTCCTTGTTAGTTGGGTGCTAGTCGCTCAGGTCTGTAATCCCACGTACTCAGGAAGCTGAGATCTGAGGATTGTGGTTTGACGCCAGCCAAGGCAGAAAAAGTCCCTGTGAGACTCTTATCTCCAATTAACCACTCAAATCCTGGAAGTGGAGCTGTGTCTCAAAGTGGTAGAGCTAGCATTGTGCAAAAGAGCTTAGGGACAGAACCCATGCCCTGAGTTCAAGCCCCACAACTGATGAAAGAAAGAAAGAAAGAAAGAGAGAGAGAGAGAGAGAGAGAGAGAGAGAGAGAGAGAGAGAGAGAGGGAGGGAGGGAGGGAGGGAGGGAGGGAGGGAGGGAGGGAGGGAGGAGGAGGAAGGAAGGAAGGAAGGAAGGAAAGAAGGAAGGAAAGAAAGGAATTCCTTGTTATATTTTGGACTGAGAAGTTGCTCAACCTAGAATCTCAAAGAATCTACCATAATAAAGCATACCCAGTGTACATATAGTTAATGTGTCATATTTTCAACAGTGTTCAAATGACTTCTTTCCTATGGTGCTTTCTAGATAGGACATAAGACTATGAAATGAAAGGACAGAGGCATAAGCTTCTATATCTATGACACTTCTAATCAGTCTGTCCTCTGAGAATCAACTGGTCCAGAGACTCTCAGTCCTGGCTGCACATTAAAGTCATGGAGGGACTTTGAACAATACACAGCTGCCTGATCTCCACTTCATATCTATTTTCCTAGAATCCTAGAATGGGGCTTGGACATGCTATCTATTTTATTCATGTTAGTCATGGATAAAAGTGCTTTTACATATGTCCAATTCTTTCATCCTTCATTCCAATGACGTAGGTACTATTGTCACCTCCACTTTACTTGTAATGAATTAAGGCTTATCAAGGTAAATTTACTTAGCCTAATCAGACAATGAAGTACGTAACAGATCCACTATCACACACAGGTTTTACACCAGCCTGAATGATGCTATCCATTATCACAGCCTTTCAACCTAATCTTCCCAGACACTCTAGCAAACTATACAATTCCTAGGACTACAGCTCTGTCCTAGAAAAATATAGCCAGAGATAAATATATATATATACATATATACATACACATATATATATAATATAGTCTGATTTTACTGTGAATTAAAGGCAACAGTGCAAATATGACAGATGATGAGAAGCATGAAAAAGAAGCTTTGAAAAATTAAAATCAAAACAGCAGTCTGTCAGGGCACTGGTAGCTCACACCTGAAATCCAAGTTAATTAGGAAGCTGAGATCTGAGTATCATGGTTTGAATCCAACCCAGACAGGAAAGTACATGAGATTTATCTTCAATTAATCTCCACAAAGCCAGAAGTGGAAATGTGGTTCAAGTAGTAGAGCACTAGCCTTGAGCACAAAAGCTCAGAGACAGTACCCAGGTCCTGAGTTCAAGCCTCAGAACACACACACACACACACACACACACACACACACACACCCCTCAGCAGTCTGGCTAGTGACAATCAAGAATAATTATTCAGTCAAAGAAGAATCTTTCAGCACTAAACCCAAAAGACTACCAAAGGATACAAACTGGAGATCCCAGATATCTAGAAAAGATTCTTAGACCAGGTATCTAAATGAACCACAAACCTAGGGATTCATCCCAACAAGGAATGAATCTTAGGATTTTAATACTGCAGAACATCAGGTAAGAAAATCTGATCCCCCCCCCCTTTTTTTTTTGGCCAGTTCTAGGCCATGAACTCAGGGCCTGAGCACTGTCCCTGGCTTCTTCCCGCTCAAGGCTAGCACTCTGCCACTTGAGCCACAGCGCCACTTCTGGCCATTTTCTGTATATGTGGTGCTGAGGAATCGAACCCAGGGCCTCATGTATAGGAGGCAAGCACTCTTGCCACTAGGCCATATTCCCAGCCCCTCTGATACCCTTTTGTGTTAGCTCTTTGCTACTGTGACAAAATACTTTAGAGAGACAATTTAAAATTTTTATTTAGGCTCATAATTTCAGAGGTTTCAGTTCATGGTATTTGGCTCCATTGCCTTGGGCCTGAGGTAATCATTGTTACAGAGAGAACATGTGACCAAGGCTGCTAACTTCATGGCAGCCAGGAAGTGAGGAAGGGACTGGGACAAGCTGAATCTTTCCAGAGCATATCCCAGTAATCTACTTCTGCCAACTATGCTTTATTTTCAATTATGTCATCAAATTATGAATCTATACACAGAGTATTCCACTGAGGATGTCAGAGCCTTCATGCTCCAATCACCTGTCAATACACAAGAGCCTTTTGGGATGCACATTGTATTCAAACCCTAATACCTTTTGATACATGCATACAAAAAGAACCAAGTTATATCAGTTTCATTTGGGCAGATACTTTCAGTCCAGTCACTTCATGTTTCATCTTTAGGGAAAAATCTAATCCAAAACATATGAAAGTTGGTGAAACAGATGGAAACAGTACTATTTCTAGATCTACAAAGTAACTGGTACAGAATGTGAAGTTTAATTGCTGGTGTTTGGTTGGTGGG
Organism: Perognathus longimembris pacificus; assembly: GCF_023159225.1. NCBI lineage: Eukaryota > Metazoa > Chordata > Mammalia > Rodentia > Heteromyidae > Perognathus > Perognathus longimembris. The sequence continues at coordinate 25,447,059 of NC_063182.1, read as the reverse complement.
ATTTTTCAAATTTTAAAAATAGGTCAGAGGTGGCCTGAATTAGGAGACCAAGAATGCTAGAAACTTTTGCTATATTTCGAGAAATGCCCCTTAGAGCATAGTGGACTTTAGTCTAATCCCTAGAAAGAGAATACCCTTGAAGATTACAAGCCTCAACTCTACCTTGTCCCCAGCATGACCATTATGGGGTGGAGCCACAGGGTTTTACTCCCTTGGCTATTGTCAGGGGACCAATTACTATATTCACAGCTAACTTAATAGGATCTTGAGTAACATCATTAAGGACATAGTAGGCAATGAATGATTATAAAAAGAACCTTATGAAATTCCCTTGGTATCTATACCTGGTCTATCTCCCTTATCTAATATCATCTGTGGATGTACAATTACCTGGAAATGGAAATTGTATGACTAATAACTTCTAATTAAAACAAATCTTATGTCTGTATGTACTTCTCATTGAATATTATAATTTAGGCCTAGGAATTTTAAACTAGCATCCCTAAACCTCTTTGGGCTCTAATTCATTACATTTGTGTTTCATGAAATAGTATTTTGAACATACATTTGAAGGGTACAAGTTTTTGTTAATGAGAATCTTGTGTTCTGTTGAGAAATGACTGATGATGCCAGAGGAATGTTGTTGAGTATTTTTTGGTCACTGAACTCACATCTGCTCCTAAATCTTAACAAGCTTCCTAAGAGATTATTATTCATTTTTTGTTTGTTTACTTGGCTGTAGTACAGTGCTTTAAACTCAGGGCTTTGCACTTGCTAGGCAGGTGTCCCACCAACTGAACCACACCTCCGACCCTCCAGGTGATCTTGATATACATCAAAGTTTAAGAACTTCAGCTCCAGGATATAATCAATCCAAAGCTAAAAATTACTTGTAATATTTGCACTACCAAACATTACAAAATGCTGAATTTCCAGCACAAGTTTAATTCACTACAGAAAACTTCCTACTATTGAAAGAATCCTCACTATAATTTGACCTTCTTTTATTTTAGGGTATTACTCTCTATATAGCAAATATTTTTTGTAATGATGTTTGCCCAATATGACTCATCCTATACAAAGTTGCTAATAGTAACAGATCCCCTATATCCCATGTTTGTTACCCACATGGGCTTGGTATTGTCAAGTTCAATCATAGCCATTCTCCTTTATTGGCATGCTTTCTCATCTAAAGGGCAATATTTATTTTGGGCAACTCATAAAAAGAAATATACCTTTTCCTTATCTTATCAATATTTTGTCAATAATTTTCCTTAATATTTTAAAGTGCTTGTTTTCATATTTTCTTTTCAGGGCATTTATAATAGTTATCTTTCTATTTATAGTTCCAACTCTTTAAAATATTATCTTTTAAATAAATATTTATAAGCCTATCAGAACTAGGAAAACAATGAAGCAGACCAGGATTAAACTGGCTTCAGCCACCCAAGAAAAAGGCTATGCCCTCAAGATGTATAAAGCTTATCTACTCAGGCCCTTAAGTATGAAACTGTAACCATTCTGTACATCACTTTCACAATAAATAAATTTTTTAAATATCTTGCAAACCTAGAAAGAAAAAAAAAAGAGCTCTTCTCCCAAATCTGAGTTAACCATATATTGAAGGTAGGAACATTTTTATCTTTGAGGGAATATCATAAACAAGAAAGCAGGTAAAACTATTCAAAAATAGGAAATGCAAGATTTGTGTGTGTGTGTGTGTGTGAGAGAGAGAGAGAGAGAGAGAGAAAGGAGGGAGAGAGAAAGGAGAGAGGGAGGGAGGAATGGAAGGAGGGAGGGAGGGAGGGAGGGAGGGAGGAAGGGAAAGAGGGAGGGAGGAAGGGAGGGAGGGAGGGAAGGAGAGAAGGAGAAAGAAGAGAGAGAGAAAGAGAGAGAGAAGAGGAGAGAGGAAGTCAGAGTGCTTGTTTGTTTTTCAGGAAGAAATAACAGCCAGTACAAACACTTGATGAAAATAACATTTATCTATCCACTGAGCTCACACAGGGAGTCGAAATTGGAGTGTACCTGCTACAAACATAAAAATAAAAAGTTCAATTACCCAAGCACTAGAAATCAAACTGCTTTTATATAAAGAAAATTCTCCCAATCAGACACCATTCAGCTTCACTCTTATTAGCACCACTGCTCCAAAAGGCAGAAATCTTCAATGGGATGAATCATTGCAGCTGGGTCTGACCAACTGCCACGGTAGCAGACAGGAAGCTGGTTATCAGTGGGTGGTAAGGTCAGCCTGTCCAAGCTGTTCAGGCAGAGTGGTGAGGCCCAGAAGAGATGGTGCCTTCCTGGAAAAGCCCCTCAAGGGAACTTCTGCAAATGGCAATTTAGTGGATGGTTCTTTTGCAAAGTTTTGCATTTTGATTATGTTTGGAAAGCACAAGATAAATGTCATAGTGTTAAGGAGTCTTTTTCTATCTAGCAAAGGTTTAAGAAGTATGGCTAAAGTTTATACTAAGGTCACAATGAATACATAGCTGACTGAAACCAAAGGCATTAACATTGTTCAGAAATAATCTATTTGCTTGAATATAAAAATACTGAAAAGAAAATTAAAGTTAAAGTGTTACAAAGGCTGTGCCTCTTTATAAGTAGAGATTTGAAAAAGCTAATTCTACTACAAAGCAACAGTAATCATTGACAGTATACTATTGGCAAAAGAACAGACATAGATCAATAAAAATAGAAAGTCCAGAAATAGACCCACGCAAATTGATTTTTGACATAGGTGCAAAGGTAATTCAATGGAGACATGTCTTTTTTAACAAATAGTAAAAGTTCAAAGCCAAAAAAGTGAACCAAGATCCATAGTTCATTCAAAAATTAACTCAAAGTGGGCCCATAGATAGAAAATGTAAGTGTACTTATAAGAGATGCTCAAAGAAAAACTTTGAATTACAAAGATTCTTGGATGTAGCACCAAAACATTATATTAAGAGAAAAAATGATAAATTGAGTTTTAAAATGTATATTCTGAGCTAACACTTGAATATTTCACAGTAAATTTTTGGGATAATTATAGCAACTCTCCAAAATTCCTTCAAGTTTTTTATTTTTAAGGTACATTTTCAGTGCTATGTTTCTGTTTGGCAAATATTAAAAATAATATTCATTCTCTTCAAACCGGTACCATACAGTCTATTAAAATGGCTAATTTTTAAACAACAAGACAACCCTTTTTTTTTTGTAAAGATATTCAGGAACATCAAAAATCCACTGAGAACAAACTTCTTTCTCTATGAAAAACACAGTTCTCAACACTTGACAACACTAAACTATACTGCTTGACTTTCTCTACTACTGAAGTTTAAGACAATCTGCTTACTTCTGTCTAAAGCTTTCACTAGAGTCAGAGTTATGACATACCATATTCTACATTGCTGTTTTAAGAAATTCAGATACCCTGCTAGAGGCTAATCAACTTTTCTCAGGTAAATTAAATTTGTAGTTGTACACTGCTATTGGTAGTATTTTACATTGGTTCAATGGAGAAATACTGAAGAAAAATGATACAATTAAAATAGAGCTTTTAAATAGCTCAGAATCATTTTACCCATAAGAGAAGTGATTTATTCTGAGCAAAAATCAAAAGGACAGAATCAAAACCTACAGTTCTAAATCTCAGTTAACAACTTTGCTTCCAAGATTGGATTACAGATTACCAAACACATTTCTATTTGTCATTATTAAAATTAATTTGTTATAGCAATTGAAGATGACAAGATCACTTTTAATATTATGAAACAATACAAGCTCTGGGAAATAAATATATTCCTTTCTCAGTTACATTGTTTTTTCTGTTATTGAACTGAAAGTTTGATCTATTTAGGACAGATAACACTCAGTATATACTTACCTAGTTTTACTCAATAAATACATGACTATTGCTAATATCAATGGCCTTTTGCTAAGTGCTATTTGTAAATTATCATGTGGGTCTCAATCTGTTCATTATTTCACTGATACACCCTATTTCAAACTCTCAAATAATATGGAACCACCTCTGATCATTGGTCTCTCCACTTATTCTTCCTAATAATCTCTTTGGTTCCCTATATTTTCCAACTCTGGGTGTCCTCAGGCTCCTCAATTATTAGCCACCTACTTTCTTTCTCTCTTTTTTTTTTTTTTTTTGGCCAATCCTGGGCCTTGAACTCAGGGCCTGAGCACTGTCCCTGGCTTCTTTTTGCTCAAGGCTAGCACTCTGCCACTTGAGCCACAGCGCCACTTCTGGCCGTTTTCTGTATATGTGGTGCTGGGGAATCGAACCCAGGGCCTCATGTATACAAGGCAAGCACTCTTGCCACTAGGCCATATCCCCAGCCCCTAGCCACCTACTTTCTGCCATGACATTCCCAATGGACAAGGTATGCACCATCAATACGTGTCCTTGAGTATGAAGCAAGTCAGTGCAATGCCTAAGGAGCTGTGGTTAATTCCCCCTTTTCTCCTACTCCAAATAAAACAAATCTGAACGTTACTAAGAGTGATACTACTACTAGGAAGTATATACCAGAATACACACACACACACACACTCACACACACGTGCCCATGCACACACAGCAAAAGGTAATTATTCCATCATTCTGAATAGGAAGGAGAGATGTAGTCCTTACAGTAGACATAGACTTTGAGAGACAGCGCAGTTCTTTTCCTTTCCATTCTCTTTCTTTATAATCTTCCTTGGAAAACTTGCCCCATTCTACAGTTCCTATTAGGACTCAATAAAGTTGCTTCTGGGGCTTAAGACCCACATTTTCAAGTGCAAATAATGAATCCACTGATCTCTATCCTAAACCAGGTATTTCTGACTTGTTTGATTTTTTCCACATATAGAAGATGATGAATTTGGCACTTCAATAAGTGACTGCGTAAAACCAAAATGGGATTAGCCAGAGTTAAAATTCTAACACTCTAAGTTGAATTTTTAAAAATCTTCTGAGTTCACAGGTATGATAATTTTCTTGTACTTCTTTTTTGCCATTCTATATGCTGCAAACCATGTTACAATGTATTTTCTCATGGGAACAAGTGATAATACTGGGGTATTTTAAAAGCTCATTGTCAAATAATCACAGATATAATCAATAGGTAATAAAAGCAAAGATACAAAAATTGTAAATCTTTATAATAACTTAAAATTATCACTGGAGCATTGACAAGTGGGTAGCTATGTACTGTACATATATAGCATGCCAGGAGTTGCAATATATTATAAATTGTAAATGCTATGAGTGAAGACAGAATCACTTTTTATAAATCTCCCTAAAGTCACTATGCTAGTTATAATAAACCAAAGCTGAAGGGATCTTTTCTTTGCCTTCTTGCTAGCTAGAAGGTATTTGGTGAAAAGCGCATGATTCAAATGACTTCAGTCTGGCCTTTTTTCTTGTTTCAGCAAAAAGGAAATTAATCATATGGCATACATACATGCCCAAGGAAGTAGATTCAACCATAGCCTCTTTATTATTTTATTATGATAACCTCACACATTCAGCTTAATTCTTCGGACCTTAGAGACATGTCCAAAAGTTGGGGGGCTGAGACTGGAAGAAGAAACCTCAGGTTCTGGCCTGGCTCTGCCATTTAGCAAAGTGGGTGATGTACAGCCCTTGGTGCCTCCCTTAGCTTAAAGGCAACAAGAGTCTAAAACAATGACTACCTTCACAGAATCACAAAAGAGATTCCAACAGTCTAGAACATGACTTCTTCAAGCCTGAAACTTTGGTTAGAATAATTAATATAATTATTATAACAATTATTATTAGCTAATAGTGTTATTGATCATCAGAAGTGCTGTTCTTGGTGTTGATGGCATTTGGCCTACTGTGACCATGCTAAACAATGAAAACTGACCATCCCTACTCCAGTCATCTTTTACTTAAATCTTTAGTGCATTCAGAAATATGTGAACTCCTTTCAGCCTAAAATAGCATAGTGGTATGGGGGCATGGCTCAAGTGGTAGACCACCTACCTAGCAAGCACAAGGCCTTCTTTTACTCAAAAGTAGCATGCTACCACTTGAGACATGGGTATACTTTTTGGTTTTGAGGGGTTAATTGAAGATAAAAGTCTTCTGGTTTTTTCTGCCTGGGCTGACTTCTAACCACTATTTTCAGATCTCAGCCTCCTGAGTAGGTAGGATTACAGATAAGAACCACCTTCATCCAGCCAGTGATGTCCTTTTAAAACCTTTCAAATGTGTCTAGGAAAAGAAGAATATCTTTGGACAGGTCTAGGAAAGTTTTAAGAGAGCAGAGCAGTATGGTGGTACAGGTCAGAGAATGGGGGACAAGAGGCATCAGAGGGAGAATTCCAAGGAAAAAGAACTTCCATGTATACCTTCTATAGCTACATATGTTTATATGTAGCCACAACCTTGTTTTATGACATCAGTAGATTAGTAGGTTTCTTTTTACTTAAATCCAAACAATTGTTCCGTGTATTCAGGTACAAAGGCACTCCAAGAACGGATTCAGACCCTGCTTCTTCTATTATAATAGAGCCAGCTGATTACTTTAAAATCAGTGGGGTCTGTTTCCTTATTCATAAAATTAAAGGGTTCAGCTAGCATGATCACGAAGATCATTTTTAGCTGGCCTCTCCCCCTCTACTCAGCACTCAAGAGGCATTCAAGTTCTTCCACCTCCACAAAACCTCTCCAGACTTCTTTCTCAGAATTTTTGAGTTCATCACTAACCCCATCAAATTAGCATTTACTATTCTTTAATTGTTTTGTTTTGAGTGTGTTGCTTCATTCACCATGTTTATATAGAAAATTCCCTTCTAGACTACACAGATTGATATTTTCATTCTTCACAGCATTTTACACTTAGAAGGCCTTCACTGCTTAGTTATTTAAACTGAATAAAGATACAGAAAATGTGTTTACAATGGTGACTTTCCCAAAGAATAACTTTCATCAGCTCCCTTAAAACTAATTACCCTCATGAGCAGGAGCAGCACAACGTGACCATGTGATTCAGGCAGGCATAATGTGTCCTATGTCTGTGGGGCATCAATTAAGAGACATTACTCGATTATCTTATCACTGTGTACAGGATCATTGCTTCCTTCCATAGCTGGAAAACTCCCAGAGAGAAAAATGCAAACGAACATTAACTCACTACGATTACATGTTACCCACTGAAATACTTGTCACCCATTAAAATATGGCATAAGGACATTTTCCTACCACAGTTGAGAAAGCAAATCAACTCCTAATAAGAGACCACAGATTAGAAATTTGAAAATGACAGTAAAAAATCACTCTTGTTTCTCCCCTATCCTTGGGATATCATCAGATAGTCTAAGAAGAGACTAAGTTAGGACTTCCTGTGGGTAGGGAGTTTACCCACCCTCTCTGGAAAGGCAATGGAACAGATTTTACTTGTTCTGGTCAAAACTCTGAGAGTTTCCTCCCTTCCCCCCGCTCCCCCCTCTCCACCATTGTTCTCAAATAATTAAAAACTTTAGATATGTGGTCAGTTCCTCCTTATGGAACAAAGAAGACAGCAAAGAAGAAAAAAAAACCAATAAAGCAAAGAACAGAAAAAGAGAATACTAGTACAGAATTCCTTTTTATGCTATAATTCACCTAAATATGAACTGTTTGAGTAAGGTTTTTACTTTTGGAAAGCTGAGAAAACAAGGAAATAGAAAGCTTTTATTCCCTTCTAAAAGTAAAACTTCTAATCCATTTTGGAGATTGTCTTAATTTCCTATTCAATGAATTGTTCTAACACTTATTGTACTAACACTCAATTAAATTAACAAGTGTTAATTGTATCTTAACAGTAGCAAATTCTAATAGATTGAAATTAATTCATAAACTGCTTTCCTATGATGAGACAAGACTTGATGTAAGTGTTTCTTTCCACTTACTCATATGATATAAAAACAGAATCCCTTCTGGACACTTACATTGTATAGGGAGAATGCTTGAGGAATTGAATAAAAAAGTGAGTGTTCCTGTAGGAATTTATTCAGGTGTGTGTAGAGAATGTGTGAAATCATAGGGAATAATTTCTAGCACTACTCCCATTTTAACAGAATGGGGAATGCTGATTAAATTACCTAAAATTCCTGGAGAATCCCAACAAAACACAGGATTTTCTTGTCTGGCAATACATGCCTCTATTTAAAAAGGAAAATATTGTGTGTGTGTATGTGAGTGTGTGTGTGTATGTGAGTATGTGTGTGTATGTGAGTGTGTGTGTATGTTTCAAAATGCTGCTGTATGCTTTCACCTTTTTTAGTGATTTATTTTTATCTGGTGTTTCTGATGACCAGTTTCTCCATCTTCTTTGGAAACTTACCTACCTTATCTACCTACCCACAGCCTGGAGAGGACTCCAGGCTCTCTCTTTTAGGACACACCTACACATACGGCATCAGCAGAAAGTATGCCAGGCCTCCGCATGCATTAAGCTCCTGTCTCCTTCACTTAGCCTCCACAGCCCATCACAATTAGCCTTAAACCCTAGCTAAATTTTCCCGCAGCCCTGTCAAATAAGATGCGAGAAACTCGGGCGGAAGGAGACAATTAGAGGTATCCATATTTCTTTTTTTTTTTCAAGTCAAAATCAGTTCTATTCTTCTAGGTCCTCTGAAAAGAGCTAGCACCAGAAGCAGGGTAGCCACTCTATACCCCCATAAAATCCTGACCTCATGGCGAGCTCCAGAGCAGCATACCCGGTTCCTATGAAATCTCCACCAACGTGGAGCTTGAAAGACCTTGAAGTTCAAGTCATTAACATGATCTCCAGCACACGAAGGACAGTTAAACCCTCTTCCTGGTTCTGTACTTATGCCACACAAGTTAGCACAACTCCAAAAGACTAGGACGGATTCGCCCATTTCAAGTTTAAAGTACAATGACTAGGGAAATATGATTACATCTGAAGTTGCTTTTGAAGAATTGTCCAAGGACCCCACCCACCTACTGTGTTCTCCTCAGAGACATTCCCCCTCCACGAGCTTCCACAGCTGTCGGGAGACAGAACCCTTAGTGGGTCACTCGTCCTGCTCTCACGTTTGGTGGGCGGTCTTTTAACTCGGGACCTCCAGGGGCTCGGCAGACCGATCGCCAGCTCTTTCCTCCAAGGGGCGGGGCTGGGACTTGGATACGTAGACCCGGCAACCTGATTACCCAGTTAGCAGGGGGATCCCCAAATCTGTCTGGCCAAACTCAGCAGGTGAGACAACTAGACGTGACATCAGAGGCGATTAACTCCGCACGTCAGCCCGACGTCAGCCTCTCATCTGTCGGACGTCCCGTCCCGGGAGCCAAAACTCCGGCGACTTTGGGCCCCGCCCCCGAGGGAATTGGAGGGCGGCCAATGAGGGCGGCTCTGAGGGGAAAGAGACCAATGAGGAGGACCCGGGGCGGGGCATGGGGCCGAGGGTGGGGCGGGTGGCGGCGGTGGCCGCCCGAAGTCTGGCTGCGCGCAGTCTATGACAGTACGTCAGCAGCGGGATGGCCGTAGCTGTGGCGGCGGCTGCAGGAGCCCGAGCAGCCGCGGCCGCAGTGGAGGCTAGAGCCGGAGCGGCGTCGGCGGTGGCACCCCGGGGAGTTTAAGATGGCGGCAGGGGGGGCGGCGGGCCTGCGGGAGGAGCAGCGCTATGGGCTGTCGTGCGGGCGGCTAGGGCAGGACAACATCACCGTCCTGCATGTGAAGCTCACCGAGACGGCGATCCGGGCGCTCGAGACTTACCAGAGCCACAAGGTGAGCGGGCGGGCCGGCCGGCCGGGCTCCGGGAGGCAGCGGGCGCCCCCTCGCCGTCTGGCCGCGTTTCCTCTCCCGGGCACCTGGCGCGGGGCCGGCCGAGCCTGAGCTCGCTACGGCTGCCGTCAGCGCCCGCGGCGGCGGGGCCGGGCAGAGCCCGGGCAGGGTCGCTGACGCCGCGCTCCGGGGCCGGCGGGGCGCCTGAGGCGCTGGGCCGGCGGCTAGCGGACGGGCGGCCCCTGGCGGCGGGGTCGAGGCAGCCTCCGCCCGGCCTGGGCTGCGCCGCCTTTGCGGGACTTTCCGACGGCGCCCGCGGGTTTCCTGGCGAGTTGGATCCCGCGGACGGAGCGAGGTCCCCGGGGCTAGAAGTGGGGCGGGCCACGCTGCCCATGGCGGGGTGGGGGAGTGGGGCGCGCGCGGAGAACCAGTAAAGAACCCGGAGCATCCGTGCGCACCCGCTGTCCGCGCTTTCGGGGGTAACCGTGGACCCTCAGGGACCGGAACGCCGGCTATCCGCGAGTGGTTGCGGGGGGGGGGGGCGGGGGGCATATGACACAAGCTGGTGCCCACGGGGGTTTCGGGGACACGGGAGCGTTCCTGTAGGCGGAGCGGGTCGGGGGACACCTTGCATTCCCCGGGACTCGGGGACACCGGCGCTGGGCGATCCGGAGAACCCGCATCGGAGGCAGACACACACGGGCACTGAGTCCCGCGGGCGCACCGGAGGACTCTTACCTAGTGCCGGAACAGGACCTCGGGTTCTGGGGAAAGGACTTCTCGGAAGCTCAGCGTACCCGAAAGACGCGCGGTGGCCGGGACGGACTGTGGAGTTTTTAGAAGAGGAGCTGGGCTGGAGGGGGGCCGGGAGGGGGGAAGTAGAGTGGGGTGGAGGGAGAATCCATTCAGGGCACCGGCTCCTGCCTCTGCCCCGCGTTCCGGAGAGAAAGCTGCGGCCATACACCTCTCTAGGACAGACAGAAGCTCAGACGCACAGACACCGCAACCAAAGTACAAAGCCAGGAAACGCTTTCACGTAGAAGAAAACAGGAAAGTAAGAGAAAAGTACCAAAAAGAAATACTGACAGCCAGGGGAATGAGAAATGCCGTTTGTGCCCACATACATAGTAGGGAAGATGGAGGAGAGGGAAGGGTGGACACGCTTGGGAGCGAAGGGTAGGTTACCATATGGGGAACCAGTAGCCATGCACTCCCAAGATGAGAGACGCGGTTAGAGGGAGATGTAATCCACGGAGCGTCCATACCAAGGAACATGCTCCAACTGGTCTCATAAAACAGGCTCAGAGGGGCAGAGGGACACCAGAGACAGGCTCCCATATTTATTCAGATAAAAGTGGAGGAGGAAAAAAAAACCACACACATCTGTTGAGCTCCCACTAGTGCCAGGCACTTAAAGTGCATACTGAGAAAACAGCCTGAAGCAAAACCTCCTCAGAGAGGTGTAAACCTGGGTCAGTAGAGGTTAAAGCACACACGCACACACGCACACGCCTTGAGAAGTGTATGCACTTGCATGAGAGGTATGTTCAGGAGATTGAGAGGTTAGCATACTATTACAGGTGCTTAGAATTGGGCGAACACACTAGGATACCTGTGTTTTGACCAAAGCATATGGTACAAAAGCACTCAGTAGCTTTGTGGAAGGCTGAAAGGACAGCCGGGAGAAGTTCTTATACAGAGAAAAGGATACCTAACTATACACAACGAAATGCCTGTGAGAAAGAGCTTGAAATGTGGCTGGGAGATCCCTATATGACCAGCAGTACACATACAGAGGGAAACAAGAAAAACAAAACTGGGTGCTAGTTTCCACTCCCAGACAGGTGTACCTGCAGTGAAGATACTAGCACCAGCGAGGAGCAAGAGGCTCTTGTGGGGGAAGCCAGATAGATACACAGGCAGAGGGACCAAAGCAGATAGTGGAGAGAAACTCAGCCCTGAAAGATGGAGAGATAAGCCTGGCTGTTCTAAGGAAAGGGTGTGGGGAAGAATGACAGTGGGGAAAAGGTAGGTCAGAGAACAGGAAAAGAAAAACAGAATCCTAAAGAGAAGACTGTAGGAGGAGGCCAGTCTCCAGTCAGAAACAGATCTAGTGGCCAAAGAAAGACAGGTGAATGGGAAAAAGCATCTCTGGGGACAGTAGGTCAGCTAGCCACCTAAGGGAAACAACAGGGAAATGACACAGATGAACAGTGAGATTGCTACCCTATACTGGGGTGAGGAATTGGTGGGGTGGAATCACTTGAAGGAAGATGATAGTTCTTAAAATGAGTGAAATGACAAGGGATGTCCCCAATATTCATTGATGTGTTTGATCTCTGAGGTACAAGAAGGGAGTTTGTTTTCTTCCCTGTGTGTAGCCTTAATTTCTGCCTCCTGTACCCTAGTGTTTTCATACTTGGGATTAGGATCAAAGTTCTTAAAGCTCTGATGTTTGTGTACCAATTTCTTCCAGGAAACAACACCAGACTTCTCTCTCTCAAACCACCACATGGTTCTTGATTTTTTTTAAAGTTTTTGACTTAAAAGTTCCAAAGCAGAAATAAGTGGTTTTGTTTGCTATTAATTTCTATTGCCTATTAATTTCATTAGTGTTTCTCTATCTGGGCATGCAAATGAATGGATTTGGTCAATCTATACAAAGGGAGTAAAGGGAAAGGAAAAGACATTTTCCAAGTTCCTATACCTCAAGTGTGGAGCCTTAGGATTTCCTTTTCTCAAAAACAAAAAAATAGGGGCTGGGGATATGGCCTAGTGGCAAGAGTGCCTGCCTCGGATACACGAGGCCCTAGGTTTGATTCCCCAGCACCACATATACAGAAAACGGCCAGAAGAGGCGCTGTGGCTCAAGTGGCAGAGTGCTAGCCTTGAGCAAGAAGAAGCCAGGGACAGTGCTCAGGCCCTGAGTCCAAGGCCCAGGACTGGCCAAAATAATAATAATAATAAATAAATAAATAAATAAATAAATAAATAAATAAATAAATAAATAAATAAATAAAACCCCCACAAAACTGGTGGAAGAAGCAAGGGCCCAACTGGAGTGAGAGATTGAATAAACTGACTTGGTCTTGCTAGTTGGACACTGTCTTGTTTCTCATTTAACCAGCTCCTGTCCTTGGGCCTTGCTGTCACTTGAGCAACAGAAATACCCCTAGAGGACATTGGAAATGCAAACGTATTTTGATGGAAATATCGAGCCTAGTCAATAAATGTGGGAAGAGGTTGAAGAAATGAGGGGTTGGTGGTGGAGTTGAAAGGGAAATGCCTTTGGATCCTCTTGGGCCCTTTGGGCCTTTCCTCCTGATTCAGCCAGACAAGGACTTGCAGTGGGCACAGTGAGAGCAGTCTTTTTCACTATCAGTAGTAGGGCTCCTGTTTAGTAACATATTGGTAGGTGTGTTCATTGAGAAATGTTTCTGATGGTTAACTTTGCTTTCTCTGGAAGACAAAGGAAAAAAGAAACCTTTTATATTTCACATAAACCTCCCATCATTCCTGTGCTAGTATGTGAGAGTGCTTGATGCTTGATGACAAATGGCTTCCAAGTGGCTTCACAATGCAAGATGACTAGTGTTCTCTTTCTTCTAATGATTTTCTTCTAGGCTCAGAAATTGCAACAAGTTAACTTGCTAAATGAAGAATCAGAGAGGTTTTTTTTTTTTTTAATGAAGTCCAATTTAATGTTTCATACTTTTTGTTGAGAATTTTTTATTAACGGATACTAATTTTACAACTGGGTTTCATTGTGTTATTTCCATGCATGCATTTCATGTACTTTGAGAAAATTCACTCCATTGCTCCAGAGAATTTTTTCTCATATTATCCATTTGATTTACTCTTCTAATTTATCCACTTGAGCTAGGGCTTCTCAGAATTCAGAAACTTAAGCCTCGCTATGGTTTAAGTATAATAAATTATTAGGGTGTTCATGGAAGCAGAATCTTTGAAAATACTAAGATCTCATTTTTTCCAAGTCACAAGTTCTTTCAGTATTTCAGAAGACAAACATGACTTTTATTATCCAAGCTTTCTACTTTTCAGATCTTGGGATCCTCTAAGTGGACAGGGGAACATTGTGAGTCCTGGAATAAAAGTTATGGTTGGAGTAACTATACCCTAAGTGGTGTTTTCCATTCATTTTGAATTTGGAAAAGAGTTTCAAATTGATTCTATAAAATGTAAAATAGGGGGCTGGGATGGCCTAGTGGTAAGTGCTCATCTAGTATACATGAAGCCCTGGGTTTGATTCCTCAGCACCACATATATAGAAAAAGCCGGAAGTGGCACTGTGGCTCAAGTGGCAGAGTGCTAGCCTTGAGCAAAAAGAAGCCAGGGACAGTGCTCTCGCCCTGAGTTCAAGCCCCAGGACTGGCCAAAAAAAAAAGTAAAATGGAAGGTTATTTTCATGACTTATAAAAAATTAGATATGCTAATACAATTATCTAGGACATTAAGCTTTCTAAAAATGTACATGATTTTGAACAAGAGGGCAAATTACATCTATATAGTCAGTCTAAATTGGTTTGATCTGCATATGTACTATATATGTAAATAAACATGTATAGTTATTTCTCCCATTAGGTTTAATCTAAAATTCTATTTAAAACTAAAATATATTTTGTAATATTTCAGCTAATTTCCTTAGTAGTATAAATGGTTATCTTTTGACATTTAAGTAATATATTTGTACATAAAAATATTATTGTAGTACTTTTTTTAGATTTTGTCATTGTTGCTACATAAAGTTTCAAAGGTAACCAACCCATGCTGGTGACTGAGCCTGAATATCATGCCTCTTATCCAATCTACTCAGGAATCTATGATCTGGAAAGTAGGTGCTTGAAGCCAGCTCAGGGAGAAGAATTTGAGACACAAACTCCAAAATAACCAGCAAGAAATGTCTATCTGGTAGTTTAGTCAAGTGGTAGAGTGCCAGCTCAAATGATAGAGTCTTGAATTCAAAGCCTAGTACCAGCAAGGAAAAAAAAATTCAAAAGTCGTGTCTCAAATACTTACAGTGCTTACCCAGCTCTTCTGTAAAACATCTTGCATGGTTGTGTTTAGTTGCTGAGGCTATTCATTCTCTAGGAATCTTTGAAGATCAGAAAACAGTTGTCTTTATGTAGGATTCTCTTAACACATTCTCCTGTCATTTCTATTGAAATAAATTTTCTTCCCTTGATTAGTGTTACTTGGGAAAATGTTACTGTTTTTAAAATTGTACACATGAATTTTCATTTAATTCTTCGTGAAGAACTCAATTTCTGAATTTAAAAGACTATTATTTTGATACAAAACATCAAGTGTTATTTTAACTTCTGAATTATTGCTCCCTGTAATAAGTTACAGTTTTTTTGTTTTGTTTTGTTTTGTTTTTTGCCAGTCCTGGGCCTTGGACTCAGGGCCTGAGCACTGTCCCTGGCTTCTTCCCGCTCAAGGCTAGCACTCTGCCACTTGAGCCACAGCGCCGCTTCTGGCCGTTTTCTGTATATGTGGTGCTGGGGAATCAAACCTAGGGCCTCGTGTATCCGAGGCAGGCACTCTTGCCGCTAGGCTATATCCCCAGCCCAGTTACTTGGTTTTTAATCCCTCCTTCTCTAAGTCAGGAGGCAGATATTTCTCCACCTTTTTATCTACCAGGCGAATTCCTCAGCATTTGCTTCACTGTGGTTTAAGACACAGAAAAAATTCATCCTGGTTTTTTCCTTCTCTTTTTCTTCTTGCCCACAAACAATTGTGTCTATATATGCCTTCCACAATCTATCTAATAAATACAAAAGACTGGGTTCTCCTTTACCTACCATTTTGGTATCAATCAGACTTGCTACCACAGAATTGCCATCATTGTCTGACATGTTTATTAGTAAAGCCATGAGGTTTGCTAAATTCGATTCCATTTGTCTACTTCAAAAATGTAGCTACATTTAATTTAAATAGCTTAACCTTTCTAACGTTTAGCTTAGCTCCATCTTCAGTTAGCCCTCCTTGGTAACAAAGTTTACTCAAAGGCTCAGTGCATTGCTCCAAGCCATGGAGGGTGCTTCTCCCTAAGAAAAGTAGTAGCCAGATTGCCTTGAAAGATAGACAGGGAACCTTGGCACCAAAATTGGGAGAAGAAAGAAAGAACATATGTGAAGGATTGGATCATGTTCAAGAAAAGAATTTAAAAGGAAAGGAGTATAGAATTCTTGGAATGATTTCATGGAAGCTTACCAAGGACAATCACCAGATTCAGCCTTCCATTTGCTCCATTTGCACTTGTAAAGAATTACAGAAGCTGTGCTCCCTCCTAGGCTTGTTAGGTAATTGGTGATAAAACCAGGAGAAAGAGGAAAATGACAAAACTTAGCTGAGTCAATGCTGAGTCCCTCAATAATTTGCAGTGACCTCTTGCCACAAAGAGGTTCAGAAACTGGCACCAGAGTTCATCTACTTTTATGACATTCCGCATTGAAAGCAAGCTAAGTTTTACAATAATGTAATACAACCCATATTAACTCTACTGCATAACACAACTCCATTCAACATTTCCTGTGACTTATGCAAAAATCTAGAAAAGCAGGCCTCAAACAAAATGCCATAAATTAATTACTATGTTTCCACAGCCCAATTAATGCAGAAAGACATGATAAAAATCAGGTCAGGTTTACCAGAGGGAAGTGCTTTCTGTGTTTGTCCACAACCCTCCCCTCCTTCTTTACTTCATCTTCTTTTCTTTCTTATTTCCTAAATCTTTACCTATCTACAATTTAGTATTAGGGCTCTTGAGAATCCTGTGAAACCTTTAGTTCAAGGGTTTCTACTGAAGCTTTGCCAACAAAGGTGAAACCTGTCTACCATTTCCATTGTTGGCAACTTAAGATATGAGAATTTTATTCAACTATAAGCTTCATAAAGATTCATGAATGAAATTAGCACCTTGAATTGACCTCTCCCTACAGTCAGGGCATTTGGCTACTAGCCAATAGTAACTAGATTGTTAGACAAAAGGCATGAACTGCTTTTCTTCTTGGGGAATGGTATATTACTCATCTAGAAAACATCCTTGGATTTTTAATAGGAAAGGCAGAAGCAGTTGAAAGAGTGGATATATAGGTGGGGGAAATAAAGATGAGTACCATTTTGGCAAACATTTGTTTAGTGTTTTGTTTAGTAACCAAGAGCCTTAAGTTTAATTAGATCTTTTGTGTCTAGAAGTGTATTTTGGAGTCTGAGGAAGACAGTTTTATGGAACAGGGGTATATTGCTTGTATGTCTTATATTTCCATATCATGGAAATTTTGGTTATTTTTAAAATTGAAATTTAAAAATTTTTAGTTTCAACATGGTTTTTTAAGTTAACAAGCTTCTATAGGTTGCATTTAAGATCAAAATAGATGAAATTCAGATCCATGTTTTCCATCCCTAGCGATTGTTGAAACTTAAGTAACACTATATATATAATGTAAGGTCATTTAATTCCACAGATTCCAGCGCTATCTATATGCTAATAACTTCACATTTCAAGTTTCATTTTGAAATAACCTAATTCCTAAAGGCCTTGAAGGGATCATGATTTTACTTGTACTCACCTCCACTTTTGTTTTGATGGAAGGTTTATTTTTTCTTTTCTTTCTCTGTTTTGTTTGCTTTGTTTTTATCTTTTATTTTTTGGTACAGGAGGTGGAATTTAAGTGCTTCAACTACCCATGAGCTGAACCTTCAGCCCCTGTGTTGGTATCTTGATTTCCTAATTTCTTTTTGAGTACCTTATGGAAAGCAAAGCAAATAATCGGAAATGCATAAAGTGCTATGTTCTTCCTCCTTGGAAGTGACCTTGACTTAGGACTTTTCCACCTAATTGTGAAGTTACACTAGAGGGAAACCGAGCTCACACTTTCCTGTAAGATTCACCCAGAGAAATGGATATAAACATGCTTATCTGGAACCTAAGTGTTAGCATATTTTAAGATAACAGTTTTATTGCTTGTGGCTCCTTTATTAGAAACCACAATGCCGGGGCTGGGGATATAGCCTAGTGGCAAGAGTGCCTGCCTCGGATACACGAGGCCCTAGGTTCGATTCCCCACACCACATATACAGAAAACGGCCAGAAGTGGCGCTGTGGCTCAAGTGGCAGAGTGCTAGCCTTGAGCGGGAAGAAGCCAGGGACAGTGCTCAGGCCCTGAGTCCAAGGCCCAGGACTGGCCAAAAAAAAAAAAAAAGAAACCACAATGCCTCAAATAACCAGAAAGTGCTTGCTTATAGTGAAAACTCTGTTGAGTATTTTAAGATTTTTAAGACTTTTTTTCTTTAATAAAAGATTCAGAGATAAAAGATTGAGACCAGAATTAAAACTATGGAATATGCATTTGGTCATTTAGCAAAAACATTTATTCATCTTCTGAAATGTGCCAGAGATTGGATGAGACATTAGAAATCTGAAGGTAAATAGGTCAGGGATGGTCTTACCATCAAGAAAGTGACTATTTGTTGGGTGCTGATGGCTTACACATGTAATCCAAGCTACTCAGGAAGCTGAGACCTGGAGGATCATGATTTGAAGCCATAGTCTGCAAGACTACATCCCCAAATAACCAGCAAAATGGCACGTTCAAGGTTTGACTCAAATGGTCAAGTGCCTTACCTGAGCAAGAAAGCCCCATTAGAGCAAGTGGCCTTGAGTTCAAGTTTGGGTACTGACATCAAACAAAATGAAATAATAACAACAAATAATAACAACAAAGGAAAAAAAGAAGCAGGTAAATGTGAAAAAGAAAAACATAAAAAACATAAAATTCTGCTCAGGGGAAACATCTACAAAGAAAAAGATTATATTTGAGGATAAGTAATATCTTTACTTGCCACCCTTCACCCAGCCCTTGTTTTCATAGTGACTAATTACAAAATCCTTGGTAATACACCTGACCAGGTGCTGTCGTTCCTAATCATCTGTCTTCCTATCTTACCAGACTTAGTGAGAGTCTAATAAAATGGGCATTTCATCATGTTGATTACTAAATCCTATTAGAAACATCTTCCTGACTTTCCTTCTACCCCTCTTTGCTCTGACATAGGCAATTTTATGCTTAACTGGCCACTGAATATTGATGGTCCCTTGTCCTTACTGTATTTCTTTACTCTCTGATACCTTTTAATATGGATTTAAATGCCATCTATATACTAATGACTTGAAAATATTTATCTCAGATCAAACCTTTTCAACTCTGAGCACTTACTTCCAACATACCCTTCCTTCATTGAAGTTTAATAGGCATCTTAAACTTATATCCAAACTAAACATGATTCTACTCATAAGCCCACATCCTTTGAGTGTTCCCCATCTTAGTGATAGCAGAGTCCAGTTGTGAAGAATTGACTAGTAACCCCTATTTATCTGCTTTCTTTATACCTTTGATCCATCAGCAGATCTTGTCAATTTTAAAATATATAGAATCTATCCCCAGAGATCACCACTCTTCCAGTCCCACCCACCATCAGCTGTCTTCAGGATCACTGCCCTGGACACACAGTTGATTAAGTCCCCAACCCCCCACCTCTGTAGTTCATCCTCCAGTGCCTAAGTGATCTTTAAACCGCAGTATGATCATGAAGTTTCCAGGTGTGTAGTTCCCTAATGGCTTCCTTAATAACAAATAATGTAGATGCTACAATTTATCAAGTTGTAATTTTAAAACAGGTTCTGTCTGAGTCCGATCTTATTTTAGTACTTTTCTTTGTACATTGGCTCCAGAGATCATGATCCCTGGGAATAAAACTTTATTTGCCTTTACAAGTCAGATTTGACATTAAGCTTATTATATAATTATAAGACCTACATTAATCTCTCAGAAATAATGCTGAGATATTATGTTTCAATTGTGATGATATACTGTATTGCAGCTGTTGGTCTAAAGGTGAGGTGACAATAACATTTTGGTGGTTTTATCAGCTTACATTTTTTGCCTTATGTGTTCATTTAACAGCTGTTTGAAATCTTAAGATTTAAAACAACAACAATTACTTTTTAAAAAAAAAGTTTGGCTTGCATCAGTTAGCTGTAGTTTTTTGGACATTTTTACTCAAAATAAGGATCATGATTAGTTGCCCATGGCTAATGCCTGTAATCCTAACTAGTCAGGGCATTGAAATCTTAAAGGATTGCAATTTGAGGCCAGCTAAGGCATCAAAAGTTCTCTAGACACCATCTCCAAAATAACCAGCAAGAAATAGGGCTGGAACAAAACCGCAAAGAACCAATAGCCCCCTCATCAAGTGGGCTAAAGACTTACAAAGAAACTTCTCTGATGAGGAAATGAGAATGGCCAATAGACATATGAAAAAATGCTCTACATCACTGGCCATAAAGGAAATGCAAATCAAAACAACATTGAGATTCCATCTCACCCCAGCAAGAATGTCATATATCAAGAAAACTAATAATAACAATTGTTGGAGGGGATGTGGCCAAAAGGGAACCCTACTTCATTGTTAGTGGGAATGTAAACTGGTTCAGCCACTCTGGCAAGCAGTATGGAGATTCCTCAGAAGGCTCAATATAGAACTCCCCTATGACCCAGCAGCCCCACTGTTGGGTATCTATCCAAAAGAACACAAACAAAATCACAGTAAGGCCACCAGCACAACAATGTTCATCGCAGCACAATTTGTCATAGCGAGAATCTGGAACCAACCCAGATGCCCCTCCATAGATGAATGGATCAGGAAAATGTGGTCCATATACACAATGGAATTTTATGCCTCTATCAGAAAGAATGACATTGTTCCATTTGTAAGGAAATGGAAGGACTTGGAAAAAGTTATACTAAGTGAAGCAAGCCAGACCCAAAGAAACATGGACTCTATGGCCTCCCTTATTGGGAATAATTAGTACAGGTTTAGGCAAGCCATAGCAGAGCATCACAAGGCCCAATAGCTATACCCTTAGGAACACATAAGATGATGCTAAGTGAAATGAACTCCATGTTATGGAAACAAGTGATATATCACAGTTGTAACTACTTTCAACGTCCTATGTGTATGTGTAGTTTCTATTATTGATGATGTTCTTGTATCACCTTCCTATGGTTGTACCTACACTATCTCTGTAATCTTATCTGAGTATATTGGAAACCGTGTTTACTGGTATTGGAAGTAGGAAATTCAAAGGGAATACCAAATTTGAGAGACACAGGGTAAAAAAAGAGAAATAACTACAAAAGCAATACTTGCAAAAAAAAAAAAAAAGAAATAGGGCTGGAAGCATGGCTCAAGTGCTAGAATGCTAGCCTAGTAACCACCAAAATATAAAACAAGTAAACAAAGAGATTTAAAGAATATTAGGGTTTTGTTGCTTAAGAAATATTAACTCTTTTTTCTGTGCTGTAATAACTAGAAAACATAGAAAAAAACATGAATTCCTTCTATTCTCCTAAATCTGTAGTAATGGAGTTTCCTCTGTATCTAAGGTTGAATTGACTCACAAGGAAGGCAAAATACTGGATTTGTTTTGTATACCTTGATGACTTTTTTAGCATCTAACAAAATACTGGAGGCAAAAGGGTTATCATTCATTAAAGTGGTTTTTGCGTTACATCTAAATTTCACATTATATATCATTCTAAATGTATTAGTAACCTTTGACAAGAACTGAGTATATTTGATTTTTTAGATCAATTCTGATATTGTGTGCTGCTTTTTTCCTGCTTTAGCTCCAAATTTTATTTTATTTTAATTTTTATTGTCAAGGTGATGTACAGAAGGGTTACAGTTACATATGTAAGGTAGTGAGTACATTTCTGGTCAAACTTGTTACATCCTCCCTCATTTTCTCCCACCTTCCCTTCTCTCTAATCACCCCCCCCCCCAAGTTGTACAGTTGCTTTACAAGCTATTGCTATTGTATTGGTTTGCCTTTTACCCTTTGTCTCACCATTTTGATGTTCCCCTTCCCTTCCCTAATTCACACAAACTTATATACAATACCCAGACTACCAAAATCAAATATCAAATTTCTTTCTTTAAACTTTCTACCAATTAGATTTATGAGATGATATTATAAAGAATAAAATGATTAAAAAATTTAACCACAAGTTCTTAAATAGTATAATGTCTCTTCTAGGGAAGAAAAAAATGACATCATTTGTAACAGTTGTAACTCAGGAAAAATGTACCTGTTGTTTACTTGCACAAGTAGAATGTTACTTTCACAGTGAAAATGATTGATTCTTCAGTTGCCTCAATCCATGGTACAAAGCCAAAGTAGAGGCTTGATATTATTCTGTAATTCTTTTGCTTTCACATTTCCCAAATTTTGAATACCTATTGTTGGAGAAAGGCAGAAAAATGCTAGTTATATAAAATGTTGGATAAACATGAAGTTTTAAAACTAGACAAGAGCACAGTTCATAAAATGTTACTGGGTTTCAGTCCCAGGTCACTTATTAGCTGGGTAGCCTCAGGTAATTCACAGGACTTATTTTAGAAAAAGGAACAACAGTGTAGTAGTATCTACCCCACAAAGGTGTTGGTGAGCATTCCTGGAAGTGGTATTAAAAATGGTTATGGTATATTTTCAGCACGCAGTAAATAGTACCTTGTTAACAACAATTACTCCCCCAAGCAAATCTCATCTGAAGCAGACACCTAAACTGTTACCACTTATGGAAAGGGCTTGTTTGTGGCAAAGTTTGGCATTATCTTTGACTTGCTTTCTTTTTTGCAACATCTCTGTTTTACAATGTGGCTTAAATAGAAGGATCAATGAATGTAACTTAAATATAGGTAGCAAGATTGGGGTCCCAGCCCAGCTTGAAGAACAACAACCTAAAAAAAAACAAACTAAAGCTCTTAAATTAGTGGCTCAAATAGTAGAGCTCCTACCTTGAAAGTGCTAAGGTGCTGAGTTCAAACTCCAGTAACTACCACAAAAAAAAGAGAGAGGGAGAGAGAGTAGGGGTAGGAGGGAGCGGAGGAAGGAGGAAGGAAAAGAAAGAAGGAAGGGAGGGAGGGAGAAGAGGGAGGGAGGAAGGGAGGGAGGGAAAGAAAAACTCCTTTTCATAAGACTTGTACAAGGTTACTTCAGGGACTAAAGGCAGTGATACTACTAAGAGTTTAATCAAATCTTTTGACTGAAAATCATCACCTTTATCATTTTTTAAGCCTTTGTCGAAGGAGTTTCCCTAGCTGTTTCCAATCTGCCCTTGTGTTTCTTAGCTAGGTGTAGATACCAGATCACTAGCTAACTTAATGCCTCATCCTGTTCAGTTAAACCCTAAAGTTACTTGATTTTCCAAAAGCTACTTGGTGCAAATGTTTAAAGCTAAAAAGCAAAGGTTCAAGTCTACCTAGACTCACTTCCAATGAGAATGTTCTTATAAAGATAATTATTTAAAAACATCATATTATATTTGGTCACCTATAATTTGTAAAACAGACTTGCTTTTAGAAGTATATTTTTAAGTAAACATTGAGTCGAGGTCTCTGCCTTAAGCAAGACTAAAAAACTAACATGCTTGAGATATGTCCTTAGAAGGTTTTTTTTTTTTTTTTTAACTTTTAGAACTTACTCCTTGTAGCTACCCTACTGTTGCAGACATCAGATGCATGAGTAGGTAGAGTTCTGTTTGAGCAGTTTGCTTTGCTTTAGAAGGCAGTGGGTTCTGTTGAAGTGATGTCTGAGAGAGACTGTGCTAGCCATTTTAATGCTTTGAGTATTCTTGAAAGAAGACAGGCATTGACCTGGAGGCCTGGTCAAGGGGCCTTGCCTTCAAAGGAGACTTAGCTTAGTTTGAGGGAATCTGGGGCAGACAGGCTGGAGCTGATGACTGGTAGTCCTAGGGTTTTGATACCATTTCCTTTGGTGCTTGATATTCCACTGTCAGTATGTCTTCTTTTCAGAATGTCTGCTGGCCCAACATCTCTTGTTGGCTTCTGACTCACTCATACTCATTTAGGCCTTTCTTTCCTTAACTCCAATAGTTCCAGGTGAGTTCCAGGCTACTTTCCCTTCCCCAATCCATCTTTCTCCATCTAATTTATATATAGCTGAAAGAACTTCTCTCACACACACTTGCATAGTATATTGAACACAAGGCTTACAAATCATCAGTGACTGAGTAAGAAGAGGAATGTCACAGGTTGAGATGGATTTGGGGCAAAATCCTGAGGTGTGAAACTTAAATAATCATCCTATTTATTCTAAAACAGAAAAACTAAAACCAGAGAGTTGGGATGAGTACAGGAGAGCTTAGGCAGGAATTTTGGGGAACAGCTCCTATCCAGTCTATTATGTCTCACTGTGAAAGAATTCTATGCACACACAGACCTGCCTCTGCCTACAAGGTGCCCATCTTTGCCTTCCTTGCTGTCTTCCTTGCAGGGAGCTGTCTCTCCCTGGAGCCTGTTTTCCCTAATCTGCTATTCAAGATCCATCTTTTCTACAATCGCTTTGACTTGCCTTGTATCTAGTCTTACTCATGTTCTCTTTTCCTTTTGAGAATTCATACTGCATTTCCTGATAGGACTTAGCCTAGTGCTTAATCATTCTCAAGTTTTCCCCAACTAATTTGTGAACTCTGGTAGGAGGGATTAGGCCCTCACACTTTCATATCTCTCCTAGCACATATGTGTGTTGCATAAGGCAATGCAAAAAACTAGCAAGGCAAAATAGGAAGATCCAGTCCAGGGTTCTGTGCACACCTTAGTTATTAATGGAATACATGGACTGGGGGTGGAGGGTGGGTACACTATGTAATTTCTAAGGCTTGTTCTGTATTTGGAATTCTATAATTATAATAATATGTAATTGAGTATGGTGGGATGAGAAACTGTAAATTAACCAAGATTGTGAGCCTGAAACACCAAAGAAATAGAAACGCCATTACCAGAGGAAAGTAGGAAAGTGGTGCCAATTTAGTTGGGGAGGTTGCAAATGGGGAAGTTGTTTGGTATTTGCCAGTCAATGAAAGTTTGCTGTCGGTCATTGAGAGGGTGTGTGTGTGTGTGTGTGTGTGTGTGTGTGTGTGTGTGTGTGTGTGTATGTGTGTGTACCTGCGAATCCATGCCATTCCTGACTTTTGAAGTCAGGCCCAGGGCACTGCCCCTGAATTGCTTTTGTTCAAGGCCAGCACTCTACCACTTGAGCCACAGCTCCACTTCTAGCTTTTTGCTGGACTCATAGACTTTCATGCCTGGGCTGACTTGAACTGAGATCCTCAGATCTCAGACTCCCGAGTGGCTATGATTACAAGCACGAACCACTGTAGCTTGGCTTTCATTGAGTGTTTTTAATGCCACAAGTTCTGTAGACAATAGCAAACAGCAGGTGGGAGATGCAAACTAAAGAATGAAAAGATTCTGTCATCAAACATGTACTGGCTTTTTCCCTTAAGGCCAGTGCTCTGTTGCTTTAGCCAGAGCAACTCAGCTTTTTGATGGTTAATTGCAGTTGAGTCTCATGGTTTTCCTGCTCTGGTCTTGAGTAACTAGGATTATAGGCATAAGCCATTGGTCCCTGGCTTCCTTCCCTCCCTCCCTCCCTCCCTCCCTTCCTTCCTTCCTTCATTCCTTCCTTCCTTCTCACCTTCCTTCCTTAGCTTTTGAAATGAAATTTGTGATAAAAAAGTTGGAAGGACTAGTGTGTATCTAAGTACAAAGAAAAACAAGTATACAGTGTAATTCAGGGGGAAAAGGTGTTCATTTATTTGGCATAGAAGAGTTGATGAACTTGAATGGAGAATTTTAAGTTCTCAAGGTGAGCTGAAAGCAGCATGTGATAGTAAGGAGAGAAATGTAATCAGCCTCTTAGGAGTCCTTCACTATTGTAATTTGAAGGATAGTTGAGGAGACAGGGCTGGGTGGAAATATTGTGGAGGATGGAGGTACAACCACCTACTCAAGCAATTCCCCAAGCTCCTGCAGGCATTTATTTACTGTAGGAAGAGTAAATTTGGTGTCAGATTTTCTCTTAAAGAAAAGAGACCTATATTTTATACTTTCATAAAAATTACAAATTGGAACAAATCACTTCTAATATTTAGGCTTTAAAGATTGGAGCCTACATTTTTCTTTCTTTCCTTTTTTTTTTTTTTTTAAGGTCCAAGTCCAGGACTTAAAGTCAGTACCTGCTGCTTTTGCTCCTTGGCTAGCGCTCCACCAAATGAACCATGTCTCCAACTCCTTCCTTTCCTTTCTTAAAAACCCTTTCTAAAAACCCACTTCTATCACACCAAGAAATAAATTTGTCACATGGAGGTACTTCGATTCTGTTGATAAAGTTAAGGTTAAATTATCTCTTTATGGTGATAGAACAATAACAGTATTCATTAATATCACTCAGTAGTCAGGTAATCTCTTTTAAAGAAGCAGTATCCTTTTCTTCCTCTCCCCTCTTTTGTTTATCATAATCCTGATTAGGAATCATTTTTGGTTTGTGCCAGTACTAGCCCTTGCCAGTACAAGGACAATCTCAGCTTTGGGGATCATGGTTAGAGCTCTGCCAATTGAGCCACTCTTCCACTTCCAAATTGTGCTAGTTACTTAGACATAAGAGTCTTCCTTGCATGGCTTCCAACTAGGATTCTTAGATCTCAGCCTCCTGAGTAGCGAGGATTCTAGGTGTATAAGGTACTATAAGCTGGTAGTGAACTTCTAATCTGCATAGAAGTTTAGGGAAGTAATTAGAAGTTGTAGTGGATATGATGTGGTATGGATAAGAACAGAAGTGCAGTTTTCTTTCTTTCTTTCTTCCTTCCTTCCTTCCTTTTTTCTTCTATGTCCATAAGAGGCCTTGAGGGCTAGGCTTCATACACTTGCTTGGCTTTTTCACTCATTGCTGTTTCACCTGAACCATGCTTGGTATTTTTTCAGGTTAATTGGAGGTAGAGGCTGTAGATTTTCCTACCCAAACTGACTTCAAACTCAGCCTTCTGAGTAGTTAGGATTATAGACCTGAGCCCCCAGCACTTGGCACTGCTTTCATTTTTATACATTACATTTGGATATACTGTTAGACACTACTGAACTCTACTTTGATCACAGATTTATAATAGCAATTTAGAAAAGCATTTTGTTGGAAACTAGGGTTGATATGCTCTCCTGGTGTGAATTTCATAAGAAAAATCAGTAACTTTTTGATGCCTTAGTAAAAACTGTTTTGTAGCAGGGTATCTGTGACTCCTGCCTATAATCCTTCCTACTAAGGAGACTGAGATATGAAGGATCAAGATTCAAGGCCACCACAAGCAGAAAAATCTGAGACTCTATAATCAAGGTAGCTGGCAAAAAGCATTGCTGCAGGCATGGCTCAACATGTAGATTGCCATCCAAGCAAGTAAGCCAGGCAAGTGTGAGGCCTTGAGTTCATACCCCAACACTGCTACAAAAAATACAAAGAAAGAATGAAAGAAAGAAAGAGAGAGAGAGAGAGAGAGAGAGAGAGAGAGAGAGAGAGAAAGGGAGAAAGAAGAGAAAGTAAATAAATAAATTCAAAAGAAGAAATGTGAGCAAATAAAAAGCTACAGTTGACTCTTAAATATGTTAAAATTGTATATTTCTATTTCTAGCATCCTGTTGAATTTTTCAAGGTTCTTCCAAGTATCGCTTCCTTTTTCCTACCACTATTAAAAGTGATAATATGAAATTTAATATGAAATTGAACTAGAGCACTAATTTTAGTTTTGGTGGGGTTTTTTGTTGTTGTTGTTGTTTGCTAATCTTAACAATTTCAAAAGCATAACTAGCTACTTTGCAAACAAATATCTTTTAGTTGTATGGTTCGGAGAAACGTAAACAGTTCATCAAGGCTTCTTCACTTAATGACTTGCAAAAGTACTCATAAAAGGAGATTTTTCACATATGGTACTGAGCAAATGCATAGAGCTAATGTTTTATTTTGTCTTATTTCTGTGTCACAGTAACCAAGATTTACCTCTCTTGTTTTTCTTTTAACAGAATTTAATTCCTTTTCGACCTTCCATTCAGTTCCAAGGGCTCCAAGGGGTAAGTACTCTTACTGGCTTAGCCAAAAATAAATCTAATATTACTCTTATAGGCTATAAAACTGAAAATTTGTGCCTACTGGACCACCCAAATACTATCAAGCACTCTTGTGAACTTTGTGACTAAATGAAAATTTCTGATATCTTTGATTCTGGTGCTTGATCTTCTTAATTTATTTTAAAATAATTCAGATAATTATTGTGAGATTGTTTTCTAGATCGTGTATAATTGCATATTTGAATCTTTTCTGAGAGTTTAAACATCAAAATATTTTGTAAATATTAGATTTATCACAACCAAACATCCGTAAGATTACTGATACACAAGTTAGAATTATGATTGCTGTTACTATTAATAAAATTTTGCTGCCTATACACTTAGTTTCATTATATTAGTGTGGTATAAATTATTACCTTTAATATTTTAGTAGAATTTTGTTTCTTCACTTAAATTAATATACATTTCTATCAATACATGCTAAATGTAGAGCATAGATCTGAAATATCTGTTAGTGTACTTTAGGCTATAGAGGAGTGGCAAGGTAAAAAAAGGAGGCCATGGAGGGAATGGGGCGGAGGAGTGGAAGGAAGAAATATCAGGGAGGAGGTATCAAGTTTGACCAGAAACGTACTCACTACCTTACATATGTAACTATAACCCCTCTGTACATCACCTTGGCAATAAAATTCAAGTTTTTATTGTAAACCTACATATTTTTTGTGTCAAATACGCCAAGGCCAGTGTTAATAAGTATAATCTATCTAAACTTTATAATCCTAAAATATGAGTTACATTAATTATATCAATCAACATGAATTAGGATATAGTACTTGTACATCATTTGTATAATGCTAAGTTGAAGGAGCTATTTGTGTGGATGTCAGAGCTTTGCTTCTACAGGACAGCTTTACAATGAAGTCCTTTCTCCCCCTCAGTAACTGAGTGTTGATGAATGGGATTCTACTTGGAACAATTCTTCCAATTCCTTCCAGTTGTTCCACTTGGAACAATTCAGTTCTTCTTAATTTTGTCAGAGTGCTGTTTAGGTAGTTTTTAGTGCATGATTGTTATATATTTGAAAGTTTGGTTTATTTGTTTATTTAAGGCTTCAGGAGTTTTCCTGAAAGATGTAGAAGTAGGGGTGTGTGTGTGTGTGTGTGTGTGTGTTATGTGTATGAGCTAGTACTGGGACTTGGACTGAGGCCTGGAGCCCTCACTTATCTTTTTCACTCATGGCTGGCATTCTGCAACTTGAGCCACATCTGCATTTCCAGCTTTTTGCTAGTTAATTGGAGATAAGAGCCAGAGTGATTTCCAACAGGAACCTCAGATCCTCCCCTCCTAAGTAGTATGGATTATAGTCCTGAACAGCCAGTGCACAGTCCTACAAATGTAAATGACCCAGTAACATTTGAAGAGATGTTCCAGAAGCAGGTCAAAGTCTTTGAGACCCAGAAGGGCCAATCAACAGTTACCAGCAGGTAGAGCAAGATCTAGAGAAGTTGAGCTGTGTTTCTCTCACTGGAAGTTGTAGGGCTACATTTTGTTTGAGAACTGCTGGCTCTCCTTAATTCTCTCTTTTGCCAAATTGAGAATTAAAGCTAATGAAATGCACATATAGGACTTTTCTTAGGAGGCCCACAAGTAAGACTGAAAGACTAAATAATAGAGACCTGATACCTACGGGTGCTTCCAAACACTCAATTCTAACACTTGCAGCTTTTAGCACTCAAGAAAGGGGCATGGTTTTCTCAGATGTACTCATTACTCCAAGCCTAGGTAAGATTGAAAGCAAGCAGTTTATATTTCAGACCTTGGGCCTTCTTTTTCAAATTTTCTACTTAGCTTTCTCCACATCTTCCCTGTCCCCACGTATAAAAGCTCCCCCAGTTTATCTCTGTACCACTCTTCTTCCTACTCTAACCTTTCTCTGAATATGGTTTGCTGATAAAATATAATTTAGTTATAAAATGACTGATAGACTTAACTCAGTGCATCTTTTAGTTTGAGCAGATACACTTTGTAGCCCATGATTGCAAGAAGACTGGATTTAGTACCATAGATAAGCAATGGCAGAATTGCAGAAAAAGGTATAGGATGCTTAGCCCTACCTTGCTTATTTAGGGTCTGTCTCTTCAAATCCCTACTCTTTTTATTATTCTAACTGGGAACAAAATATATGGACTCAGCATTGTTTCAGAGCCTGCAGCTGCATTCCATTTGCCCTTCCCCCTGTCTCTTTGCAGAGCTCTCCCCAGCCCTTTGGGATTTAGTAAAAACAAAGAGTCATTACAGGGGAAAGAGTGGGTTGGCACAACCCACAGGGAGTACGCAGAGCCTTCAGTGTGAGGGTCTTCTGTACAGGGCTCCTCTGTTTCTCTCGAGAGCTATGATAAGTTAAGGTTGCCTTTGCAGATTGCTTTCAAAACCCCAAAGAAATATGCTTACAGTATTCCTATGTGGAAAATACTCAAGGCTTTACATTGGAAGCTTTAAATTTAGATTTTACACAAAAGATATGCTTCCTTAGTGAGAAGTTTTATTTGTACCTTTACATCAAATACAATTCAAAATTATATACCTTAAGAGTATCATGACAGCATCATAGTCAGGCATATTTGAAGCATAAATATAACCATATTAAAAATGCCCTTTCAAAGTGGTCATGTCCTGTTAAAATTATTTCCTGTGTCCCTGATGAGATTTATGCTAAGCAATGCATGGTTATGCTGTTCCTTGTTACTAATTATAGGATGTTTTTCTTAAGTTATATCTTTGGAACCAGAATTTAGGTCTTGGCAGGTTAGCTTATAAGCATATTTACTTTTCTGCATAAACATGCTGTCCTAGGTTAGAGTTAACATCTAAATAAGTATAGACTAAAATATTAAAATTTAGCAGTATATTATTAAAGAATAAAAGTTGACACAAATTTTTATCTTCATAATTGGCCAACTAGTTTTTATAGCAGAAAAAAAGTTCTGCTTTTTAGAGTTCTTTCCATCCCTATTTCTTAATGGAAGAAGCCACTCTGGAAATTGGATAGTCATTGAAGGCATATTTCTGTATTCAGAAAGACAAAATGTCTATAGGAACAGTGGATTCTGACTACTAAAATCATGGGTGTTAGGAGGTGAACATACCATTAAAAATGCCTTGTTCATCCTGAAGGTTGTGGGTCAACTAGTTCTCCTGACTCACTTCAAATCCATACCCAGGACACTTAAAGTTTGTAAGGATTATAGGACTTGTAGATGAGCATATTTGAACAGAAAAGATAGCTGGAAAGATTGACCTGGGCAACTTGATTGAGGTGTTCAAGTTAGAATATTCAGAGGAATGATTACCCAATTTCTGTAAGCTACAAGTAAGCTTTATAAAAGTCAAGATAGTTCTGACTCTCTATTTTAACTATATAGTGAAACCATTGCTGGACATAGTGGTACATGCCTGTAATCTCAGCACTTGCGAGGCTGAGCTTGGAAAATTATGGGTTCTAAGGCCAGCCAGCCTATGCTACATAGCAAGACCATTTGTCAGAAAGAAAAAAAAGAGAGGGGGGTGGGTAGGAGGAAGGAAGGAAAGAAGAAAGGAAGAAGAGGAGAAAGAAGAAAGAACTTTACTCCTTGTTTTTACACCTTTATTATTATCTTTAAGTAGTTATACAAAGCAGTTTTAATGCAACAAATCAGAAAAAGTGAGGGAGAAAGACATTGGTCATGATGTATTCTACTTATAAAGTTTTTATTTATTTATTTTTTTTCATGTGTGCCAGTCCTGGAGCTTAAACTCAGGGCCTGGGCCTTTTGCTCAAGGCTAGCACTGTGCCACTTGAGCCACAGTTGCACTTCTGGCTTCTTTGGCAGTTAATTAGAGATATGTCTTACAGACTTTCCTGCCCAGGCTGTCTTGAAACCACAGTCCTCAGATTTCAGCCTCCTAAAGTAATTAGGATTACTAACTAAAATTTTCGTTTCTAAGAAGAGCATTAAAAATAGGAAATATTTTCTCTATGTCCTTTGCATTTTCTACACTGAGTGCAATCCTGAGTCAGACTCACTTTTCCAAAAATGAACAAGGAATAGCTGGCCAAACAAGTTATAAATGTATGCCTTCCAAAAGGTACAGTGACCTTCTGAAGATTAAACTGGCATTTAACTGCCAACCCTAAACCCTTGAATGGTACTATAAGCTCTCATATTAGAGTCATTAACTCCAAAGAACAGGTAAGATTTTTTTCTTTTGAAACGTTTAAAATAAAAAAAAATTAAACTCCGAATTCATAGTATAACATTCAGAAATACTTTGTTAATTATTTGTTTTACTTTATAGGGACTAAGGAGAAGACTGAATCTGAAAAACTAAATTATACAGTATTTTGAAATTAGTAGGCAATTTCAGCCTGCCTTGAAAGTGCTTCCCCCAGACTGCCCTTCCCAACCCTACTTAGTACCTAGGAAAGCAGAGATAACTATCGGCTTGAAACAAGCAGCAAAGACAAAAATAAATTCTCAGCACTGCTGTTTCTTCTTAGATAATAGGCCTTCCCTCTTACTCCTTTCCCCTACTGTTTTTGGTTTGGCTAGCCTACTGGTTTTGCCAACAGTTGTGTTTAGTTAGTCTGCTCAGAAAGTTGCTGACTAATAGCTACCTTTATTCTCTTGGCTCTAAATATAATTTACACTAGAAGGATGTTAAAATTTAATTTTTAATTTATTTTTTAATTTTAAAAATATACTGGTACACTTATGGAGATAACATTTATTTTGACATTTACATTGAACTACATGTTTATTGACTAAGATATTAATTGAATAGAAAATTTTTTTCAAAAGCATTTAATTATAATATACACTCTTACATTATTTAAATACACATTTTAGCCAAGGGTTTATACAAAGCTGCCTGTAGAAACTCATTATCATGAAAATGTAATCATAGTTTGAAGCAATTGTAAATTAACCAGCTTGTCTATTTTTGTTTCCAATCCTCCTCTCTCCCTCTCTCCTCCCCCCTCCAACCTGGAAAAGGGTTAGCTTATAGGTTTCTTAAGTAAGCAGAAGTAGTGAGTAAGTTGGTCATCATATATATATATATATAGCCTGGGCAGATACCACTATTGGCACCAGCAATACAAAGAAGACCTAGGCCATCTCTAGGACTTCAGTGTCAGAGGTGGGAAGGACTTTGACTAGATTTGTGGTGCCTGGGGAAACAGTCATTTGAAAGTGCTTGCTGAAAACAGCTTCCCACAGATTCCAGCAAGGCCTATCTCAAGACAAATTTCCAAAACATGAGTACACACAAAGGTGCTCACCTTTCACTAAACTGAGTCCCTTTGGAAAGAACTGACTGAAAGCACTGACCTGAAATCTGAAGATACAATGAATTACTTTGCAGTAAGTTCATTATGGTTGCATTCAGTAAACGTTTGAGCATCAAAAGCAAAGTATTACCATAAGACAAAAGCAAGACTGGGAATGTGGCTTAGCAGTAGAGTGCTTCCCTAGCATGCATGAAGCCCTGGGTTCGATTTCTCAGTACCACATAAACAGAAAAGGACAGAAGTGGTGCTGTGGCTTAAATGGTGCAAAAGAAGCTCAGGCCCTGAGTTCAAGCCCTGGGACTGGCTATTCCCAAATGACATTATCAAACAGGCATTATGTCTGTCAATAAAGTCTGCCCTCAGCTGGGTGCATGCAGGTCATGCCTATAATCCTAGCTCAGATCTAAGGATCACAGTTCGAAGCCAGCGCAAGCAGGCAAGCTGATGAGACTCATCTCTAATTAATCACAGAAAAGGCCAGACGTGGCACTGTTGCTCAAATGGTACAGCACTAGCCTTGACTGAAAAGGAGCACAGAGACAGTGCCCAAGCCCAGAGTTCAAGCCCTAGGACCTGCAAAAACTTTGCCATTGGTGGCTTTTAAAATTTTTGCTCCTCACTAAAACTTTGGACATTGTATCATCTGTTATACATAATGTCACTTTAATAACACGTAGGTATTTGTTTTTTTGTGGGTTGTAGGGCTTGAACTCTGGGTCTAGGCACTCACCCTGAGCTCTTCAGGTTATGGCTAGCACTCTATCACTTGAGCCACTGTGCCAATTCCAATTTTCTTGAGCTTAATTGGAGATGAGTCTCACAGATTGTCCTTACTGGCCTGGCTTTGAACCTCCATCCTGAGATCTTACTGAGTAGCTAGGATTGCAGGCATGAACCATCGGTTCCCAGCAACCCTTAGGTTTTTGAAGCTTGAAAAATAATTGTATTTCATTTTTTAAGCTTGAAAATAATTTTATCCATCATTGACACTTGTTGTTATTATTGAGCCATCCTTTAAATTTGAACTACAAGCAAGTAATTAGATCTTTATGTGAAGGCCCTATCCTATTTATAGAAGACGTTTGTGAGAACTTTTTGAAACAAATGAAAATTTAATGGAGGAAAACCAGAACAGAATAGAACAAAACCAAAAAACCTTACTAGTATATGTCCAAGCCCCAAATCTTACCTCAAACATTTCACACACCGAAGAATGCAGTGTGCCACCCATTCTAGGGTGTGTATATGTTTTCGTTCTAACATGTTAGTTCTTTGAACTTATCATGCATCTCTTTGTCAGTAGTACTTATTTTTATATTACAATTTATCAGTATTTCATGTTATGTAGTATACATAAAATCATAAATCTTGAAAGTACTAACATCTTAGATTGTGTGAGCTACAGCAATACAGTAGAAGTATAGAGTGCCTGTTAGGAGAAATATGATATTAATATAAATAAGATCTTTAAAAATTATTTCCTGTGCCCATTCTTCACTAACTTTTTTATTATTAATTAATAGCCCCATATGTTGGATAACCTGGAAAAATTACAGGGAAAGTATATTCTTATCATTTTTCTTGTATTATGGTTTAAATTAGAAGGGATCATTTTTTTTAAGTTCTCAACTTTGTATTTAGGCCCAAAACATGTACATATTGAAGTTATGTGTTTAGCAAACAAGTTTACAGGAAAAGAGTGTTATTAACTTAAAACTTAAAAACTAAAAACATATGCCTTGAGACTAGTGAATTTCTTTTGATAAGGTTAGGAATTTTTAAATCCCTCCTCTAAGCAAGGTCTTATTATTTATCCTATATGTAGAATAAAGAGCAGGCATTTGTTTTTATTATTTTGCATATAGGCTCCAAGTATTTCTCAATAATTTCCATTAAAATTTAAAAATATTTTTTCTAAGAATCCTCATTTAGGTCTCAGGATTCTCATTTGATCCTCATAACAACATTGTGAAATGTGCCTCCATTTTGCTGATGTATAAACCATAGCTTCAAAGTTACATTGCTTGTTGAAGCTTACAAAGTCTTACTTGTTGGAATAGTATTACTTGATAGAAGAGATTGCCTCAGATCTAGATTTCTGTTCTTACCTCTGTGATAAATGGTTAGTGAGCATTTTATTTTATTCAAACTTAAAGCAAACCTTTACTGGTTGGGCATGTCTCAACTAACAAGGGGAAGAGCGATAGTCAGGAAGATCTCAGAGATGAAATCAAATGACCTGGAGAATATTAAAGAGTTGGCTGATAAGAGAAGACGCATATTCTTTTCTCTGGCCTTAGTTGCAGCATAAACAAAATAGCCTATGGCAAATGACCCCATCTTTGAAAGAAGCTATATGTCACCCTGGAGATCAATACTTCTTATCTGTAGGAATTCTTCATTATGAATCTATTATGAAATCTGAAAAGATGGAACTCCTCCCACCCCTCAATTTTCTTGTAATAGCTAGATTCACTAGTATGAGACTATGAGAATACACATGTATGCAGACACAAACATGTCTTCTCAGGAGAAAGTACAGAGTTTTCATTAATTTCTTTTTTTTTTTGCCAGTCCTGGGCCTTGGACTCAGGGCCTGAGCACTGTCCCTGGCTTCTTCCCGCTCAAGGCTAGCACTCTGCCACTTGAGCCACGGCTTCTGGCCGTTTTCTGTATATGTGGTGCTGGGGAATCGAACCTAGGGCCTCATGTATATGAGGCAGGCACTCTTGCCACTAGGCTATATCCCCAGCCCCTCATTAATTTCTTAATAAGACCTCTGACAATTCTTTTCTATTATTTATTTTTTGCTGGTCCTGGGATTTGAATTCTTGGCCTGGCCACTGTCCCTGAGCCTCTTTGTGCTCAAGGCTAGCTAGCATTCTACCATTTGTGCCACAGTGCCACTTCTGGCTTTTTCTGAGTAGTTTTAGAGATAAGTGTCGTGGCCTTTTCTGCCAACCTGGCTTCAAATTGTGATGCTCAGATCTGAGCCTCCTCAGGAGGTAGGACTATAGGCGTGAACCACAGATGCCCAGCCCTCTGGCATTTGTTAGAGGAGAAAACTACTTCCAAGGATGAATAGCTCTCAATCACTTTTACAGACAGTTTGCATTGAAACAGCTGACCTTGTCCTTTGCACATAAATAAGAGTGTGGACATTTACACCGCTGAAGTAAAAAGTGTGTACTTTATTTACCTGTACTTTGACAATGTGACCTGTGATTATATTCTCTTTTATTAAAAAGGAGTCGTGGCCATAATCCAATGAACTAATATCTTTAACATCTAGTAGGTTACAATCTGTAGCTTAAAACACACTGCAGGAGAACATTGTCCATTTAAAAATGTAGCCAAGGCATCATGTGTTAAGATTTGCATTTTAACATGTTTCTCCAGTAGCTGCCTTGACGTGTGTGTGTGTGTGTGTGTGTGTGTGTAAAGGATGGGAAAGGAAGGATTAGTTGGCTATGTGTTGATTGATTATTCAGTTGGTTAATGAGACCATTATTCAGTGTTTGAAAGATATTCAAGCAAGTTGAGCGAAAAGATGGGATGGCATGTTTGGGATGCACTGTACTTGAACTATTCAGGTAACACTCCAACTCCTGTTCCATGGGGATGGAACTGCCCAGGAAGCATTAGCACTGAGGATTTGGAATAATATTATAAAGGAAATTTTCTATTCTTTATACCTGAAAGTCCAACAAGAAAGTGGAAGAGGTCGATTTACAATCTCTCTGGTGTGAAGCCATCCCCTAATAAAGCTCCGGGCTGACCAAGTTCATATTTATAGGCTTTATTTTCAAATGTGGTGAATACTGATTTATACAAGAACAATTAATTCGTGAATGTTGTTGCTTTTAAGCACTAAGAAGCTCTGTTGCTCAATTTTATCCCCACTGTGAACAATAGCAGGTTAAGGGAAATGAGCTGTGGTGCATTAAGTCAGTGGAAGAATATTCAATGGTGAAAAGTAGAAATAATTATAACAGCAACATGATATTGAAAACTCCAAGTGCCAAGAACTCCATACAATATGACCTTTTTAAAGTATAAAATGACAGGCAGAATGAAACACTATATTGTGTATGTTTTATATGTGATAAATTATATAGCAAAGAAAGAAGAAATAATAAAGTTAGAATACTGGTTACCCCTGGTAAGGAAAGACAGGCAGAGGAGGAAGGAGATGAACAGATAGTTAGAAAGTTACTGTTACTATTTTAGTTCTTGAGTGACAAGTTTACAGCTGTTCATTATGTCACCCGGCTTCATAACTCAAGCTGTATTTATTTGTAGACGCAAATATTAAATGAATTAAGACTTATTCTCATTATCATCCATTTTAAACATAATTTGTCATGTTCATGGGTTAAATGAGGAAAACCAGAGCATGCTTCAATAGACACTCCAAAGGCATGTTATATATATTCGCTAATTGTTCCGTAAACATAAAAGATTTTTTTTTGAGGTGTCAAGTTTAAAAATCTAGGATAAAATGTCAAACAGTAAAGGCTTAAAAAGCAAACTGACCAGAAGAATAGAATGGCAGGTCTTGAGCACATATCTATAGCTAGACACTAGCCATGTATCTTTCTAGTCAACTACTAGATAGAATTGCTTTGTCATTTATCAGTGGAGAAAGAAAGTTTCTCCCTGTCTGTAATCTTTCTCACCAGTGGAGAGAAGGTGCAGGCAGAGATGCTGTTATCAAGGGTGTGGGAGGAGAGGCCATTTTCATTTCTGAGTTAACACTTGACATTTTTGGATCAGTGAGATTGTGAAGTGGCTTGGTGGACGAAAAGTCCAATCTGGGAAGGATAGATTAAGGGAATTGAAGGTGGCAGTTGATGGAATTTAAAATGATGCAGTTTTTAGGGGGTTAGTGTAACAAAACTCAGGATTCAATATAGAACTGATTAGAAACTAAATTGGGCACACAGAATATAGGTTGATGAGTATGCTATTATGTGAAAGGAATAAACCTTTATAATATTTAGAAAGCTCAGAGTATTTATAATCACTTAATATTGCATTAGGCATACTTATTTTATAAAAACAGTCATATTTATGAATGTGGTAATAATCTAGTTAGTACTAAAGTCTTTTCTAAATTCGTTTTTAGTGTTCTCAGTTGTGTTGATTATTTATGAAAGTGAGTCTTCACAGTTTAGAAAAGAAGATATTTGGGAGTGTTTATTTCCACTGAACAGTAAGATGATGCTGGCTTAGATTGCCACAGCTGTCTGAAAGTTCTGCATTAGGCTATAAAGGAAAACTTTGTGTTAAGGATTCTTGATTTCTTTTGTTGGTTGTTTTTTAAAAGAAGATAGTGTTCTCTTCATTCCTTATAGAACTTGAAGAATAAGCTAATTATGAACCCAGGACTATATATTACAGAAAGTCTTACATTTTTCATTTTCTGATTCTTTAAAAAAGAAAGAAAAGAAATTTTTCTTCTTTTTAAACTGATTGACTCATAAACAGCAATTTGTCATTGTGATAACCTGTAAAATAAGTGACAAATCTTCTGCAACCTTCATTGTTGCAATTTACAAATAAAAGTGAATGACCACTGTAGAATGATATAAAGTATATACATGAGTAAAGGCAAGTAATCAAAGCATCCTTAGTGGTAAAAAGAAAGAAGAAATCAGTTTCTCATATACGTATTTTTTAAATTGCATTTACATCATATTTATCGATTTTTTATATCCTGCTTTTAAGCATATATCATAAACATTTTCCTATCATAAAAGTTATTTTCAAGAAGGTGCCTAGCATTTCATTGTGTGGATATACTGCCACTTATTTAGCCATCCTGTTATTAAACAGTTTCTGTGCAGCAATCATAGTAATCTTATATACAAATTTTGTGCATACTTTTATTTCCATCTCTATTTTTTGAGGAAAGATGTGTAATTTATTATGTCAGAGGTAGTAATGCTTTTCATATTTTATTTATTTATTTATTTATTTATTTATTTATTTATTTATTTATTTATTGCCAGTCCTGGGGCTTGGACTCAAGGCCTTAGCACTGTCCCTGGCTTCTTTTTGCTCAAGGCTAGCACTCTGCCACTTGAGCCACAGCACCACTTTTGGCCGTTTTCTGTATATGTGGGGCTGGGGAATTGAACCCAGGGCCTCATGTATACGAGGCAAGCACTCTTGCCACTAGGCCATATCCCCAGCCCCTATTTATTTATTTATTTACTTACTTATTTTGTCAGTTCTAGGGCTTGAACTCAGGGCCTGGGCCCTGTCTGTTGGCTTTTTTGCTCAAGGTTGGCACTCTACAACCAGAGCTACAGCTCCTCTTCTGGCTCTTTGGGTGATTAATTGGAAGTAAGGGTCTCATGGACTTCCCTACTGGCTTCTAACCTCAGTCCTCAGCCTCCTGGGTAGCTAAGGTCACAGGTGGGAATCACTGGCTCCCAGAATCACATTTTCAATCACTGTCACAGAAGTTTGCCCTCCACCCCATCCCACCCTCCCCCAAGAGTGTCCCTGCTGCTATTTCCATAGCTTTCTGGAAGTGCTGTCTGTCACAAGGTGCTTTCCCTGACCAATACGAAATGCACTTTTTTTGAATTTCAAAATTAGTCATTTGATAATGTTTAAAAGCTGACAGTATGATTTTCTTGGTAATATCTGGCACAGGCAAAATGTTTTATGATATGACATTTCATCAAATGTTCTTCTGTCTTCACTTGATGTTGCCAGGAGTGGTTTTGAGTTCTTTTATCTTACTCATGTTTCTCCCAATATAGTGGAGAGAGTTTTTATTTTTAGTAACTTATGAACTATCTTTGTGATAATTACCCTGTTTTGCTATTTTTTAAATAATTGCATTATTTACATAACATTTGACATATTTTGCCACTTTAACTTTTCTCTGTATCATGGTTTATGGTGCTAATAATTCAACATGTCTGCGTTTCTATCTTCACCTTTAGATAACTGTCATCTCCAAAGGACATTACAAAATGTCTCTTCCTCTTTGTTCTCCTCCTTCTCTTTCTTTTGAGAAAGGGCAGTGAAATAAGTTACTGGCCAGAGGATAAAATGTTTTACTACCTTATGTAGTTCTCTTGGCCTAGAGGGATTGTGTAGACATGGTGCTAGTGCTAACTCATAGTGGAATTAACTTACTATCAGAAGA
Organism: Perognathus longimembris pacificus; assembly: GCF_023159225.1. Lineage (NCBI taxonomy): Eukaryota > Metazoa > Chordata > Mammalia > Rodentia > Heteromyidae > Perognathus > Perognathus longimembris. The sequence goes on along the minus strand of NC_063182.1, from coordinate 25,406,822 downwards.
AAATTCAGGAAACTTTTTGTGAGATAGGGCCAGCCATTGTCACCCTCACTTGTAATCTTAGCTACTTGAGAGATAGAGATCTGGAAAATTTTGAATCATGGCTAGCCTGGGCATAAAGTTTACAAGACCCCATCTCAACCAGGACATGACAGCATGCACTGTTATCCTAACTATCTGGGGGAACACAAATAGGAGGATTACAGTCTACGCTGGTCCCAGCGTAAAGTGAGAGACTATCTCAAAACTAATCTATGCAAGCTGGGCACTGGGTCCTCATATCTGTAACCCTGGGCTACTTCGGAGGCTGAGACATGGAAGATGGTGGCTTGAAGTCAACTTAGGCTAAAAAGTCTGTGAGACTCCATCTCCAAGCAGTGAGCTAAAAGCGAGGCTAGAGATGTTGCAAGTGGTAGGTTTACCAAACAAGCAAGTGGGAGGGCCTTGGGTAAGTATTTGCCCCCTTTCCCTGGTATCTTTTTCTTTACATGAAGAAATAGGTTTGATGACCAAAGACCATCCATATCAGCCCTAGAAATCTTCTTAGTTGTAAATTTCTTACACATGTAAGTCAGTTTATCTGAAAGATGTAATGATCCCTCTTATTTACATTAGACCTGCCAGATCCTTTAGAAATCAGGACTGTACTCTAATTTAGCTCTTGATGTGCTCTGTCTATTAATAGCTGTGAAATCAGAAATAAGTTTGCTTTGTAACATTTTTATAAATAATTTGGCTCTATAAACATAAAGAAAATTAGTAAGTGAATTTAACCTAAGCAATCAAATAGAAATAAGTTCTCTTGGAATAGATTCCACAACAGAAGTATGTTTTCAGATCAGCTACTAGGGGAAATATTTATAACAATGATAATACTACAAGTATTACTCACTTTTATGGGTAATTATAGCTTTGACCTAAGGAAAAAAATGTACAAATTTTAAAGATTGTTATTATTTATGAAGATTGAATGCTTTAAAGTAACAAGCTGTGGTTCCCCCGAGAACCCTTAATTCTATTTTCTTTGCTTCTTTGTTGTGCAGTAGCTAGTATCCGGGGCTCTCTGGGGCTCTGAAGGCAGCGTATTTCTTGTGCATAGGACACTTGGGAAGCAGTGTTTGCTGCCCTTCCCCAGTAGCAGCAGGCATCTGTAATTTTTCAGCCTTCCATGGAGACCTGTGGTGACTGATTCTCTCCTGCATCTTATCTCTCTATATCTTGGGCTTGGAACAATTAGAAATATTGCTGATCTCTTTCATTGTTTTCCCAGATTGCTTCTTTGGCTTCCATTTACAGTAATGTTAAAAAGCATTGTCCTAGAAGGCCTTTTGTAAATACCAAGAATTCACAATAAGTAGAGTCAACTTTTGATTGTCCTCAAGGTGCTTGTTACCATCCTTACCCACTGGAAAATTTAAAAATCAACCACATCATTATGCCAAGGAAAGGCATGTGTGTGCCTGCAGCAGACAGGTCAAAATCAGAGTGAGAGCTTCCCAATATTCTTATATCATCAGAGCCAATTTTTGGGCACCTACTCTGTGCATTATGTCAAGCACCTTGGATAGAGCATCTTTAGGCTTCACCCCAGTCATATGAGGAATAATATTATCGCCTACATTTTACTGGGAAGAACCCAAGGGTTATGAAGCTAGTTACTTACCAAGGAAAGCCAAATGGTAGGCACTGGAGCCAGAGCAGGAAATTGGCCAGACACTACATGTGCTTGGTTTTCCTTTTGCTTTTTTTTGTCCATTGTGTGACTTGACCTCAGGGCCTGGCAGTCCTTGTGACTCTTTGTGCTCAAAACTAATGCTCTTCCACTTGAACCACAATGCCACTTACAGTTTTTGAGTGGTTAATTGGAGATAAGATTATCACTGGGACTTCTCTGCCTGGGCTGGCTTTGAACCAGGATCATAAGATCTCAGCCTCCTGAGTAGCTAGTATTACAGATGTGAGCCACCTGCATCTGACTCCTTTTCATTTGTATATAAAAGAGTACTTCATACTAGTTTTCCTTTGAGTGCTGAAGAAGGCCAATTTAGACTTCATTGCCAAAGAAAGAGAATATGACACCTGGGCCCCATTTTCTTTCTTCAATGTCCTCCAGAAGGTTGGCTCTAATTCCCATCCAAAAAAAATGGCGTCTGTTTTCATATACATTCTTTCACAATATTATTACTAAAATAATATCCCCTGATTTCTGCAAGTGTTGCAGTTTCTGCATCCTTAGCTGTGGGCTTTTGTCCCCAGAGATTTTCTGATATTGCCACAATGCCTGCCTCTAGCCCCTCACCTCCCATTTCCTCAACCAGAGCAGGTCTGACTACTTGCCCATGTGATTTATGTTCAAAAAACCATTCGATGTAGCCTTTAAAAAAGGGTAAGGAGCTTAAAGTTAATTGATGTTGAGAAACAGAATTAAGAACTAAATATACTTCTTAGCCTATATAGAACTATTCTGAAGACTTAACTGTTGTTTATTTTAGAGGTGTTGATTGGTGTAGGCTGAAAGCATGTGTTTTGCAGAATCTAGGGCCTGGGCCACTTTTCAAAATCTCTGTTGATCTTGAGGATGCCTCTCATCTTTCAAGACTCAGTCTTACCAGTAGGTTTACACAACTACTCCTGACTGCCAGGCTCGGATCCTAAGCCCTCTGATGCCTGCCAGCAGTTCTGGCATTGTACATGACAGCGCTCCTCCTGTCTAAAGGAGAATAAGAAAAGAGAAGACTGGAGATCATGTGGAAGTTCACAGTCATACTTAACATACTTTTTTTTTTCTTGTAGAATTCAGGTTTGCGTTTGTTTTTGAGAATCAAATCAGTTTAAAATAACAACAACAACAAAGCACTGCTTCTTGACCAGAGCACTATATTTAGAATTTTTTTTTTTTAGTGTGGTCACCCCAAGTCACATCAAGTGGTTTTAAAGAGGTCAGAGTATATTTTCAAATGGAATTTGGTGGGGCAAAAGTATTTCTATATTTTAATAAAGATGAAATATACTTTGCAAAAAGAAAAGCATGTAATATAAGTTTAAATCCCACAAGCCAAAGTAGCCACTTGGCCTAGGTTTAGAGGCTAAACATAGTACAAGGAGATCAGAAACCTTCTCATCCTGACATTTATACATGTGGATATTTCTTCCTTTCATTTTATTTGTATTTACCTCTTGGGGGAGTCCTAGCTGTCAATAGACTCTTTAATCTACCACTAATGCATATAAAATCTTTTATAAAGCTTCTTTCAAGTGAATTTAATCCAGTTTGAAGTTTCTTCATGTAAATCTAGCAAATTTTATTAGGTATCTACTATGTCCCAAAGGACCGTGGTCTTTCCTTCCAAAGAAGTCAGTCTACTGGGAGAGAAAGACACATAAATAGTTATTCAGTATTCCATGAAGGGATGGTAGCAGTAGAGAGGAAGGGATAGTGAGGACTCAGAAGATGGACCCGTAAACCTACTGCGCTAGAGGAGGAAAGGCTCTCCAAGTGAGAGAAAGCCTTTGAGTTGATTGGTTTATAGAAGATTGATTAGTACTCACTAAAAATCAAGTAGGTATGTAGACCAGTACAGCCTAGCATTCATTGGTAGAGGATTCCCAAGGTGCAAAGTGTAGTGGCAAGAGTGTTATCTCTGCTAAGAAGGGAATTTTACATGTCCTATGAAAGAGCTTAGGCCTACTGAGTAAGAGATAACTATGAAAAATAAGTGATACTTGGGCCTGACATAGCCAGAGTTGGTATTTTTGACAATAGTTTTGATTTTTAAAAAAACTGCATGATTAGGAAAATGAGAATTATGAAGGAAAAAACAGTGGGATTTGCAATGATTTTGACTAGCATGAGACAGAAAACAGTCACTCTGACTGCCCTTGCAAGATACAAGGAAGCTCAGTAAGCTGAATGAATGGTGCATTATTATTACCTGGAGATAAAGAATGTGGGAGAGATTCCAGGATACGATCATTCAGTTCATTTCTAAATGGATTCTATAGCTCTGGGAATGTGGCTTAGTGGTAAAGTGCTTGCCTAGTATGCATGAGGCCCTGGGTTCAAGTCCTAGGTACCATAAAAGCAAAAAATAAAGAAAAGAAAAATTTAAAATGGGTTTTATGGTATATACTTAAATGGTAGGACTAGTTAATAAAATAAAAATAAAATACAGCTTTATGGTAAGAATTGATTACCTCTGTGGAAGATTTTGGGGTTTTGCCACTGAAGAATGTAGGCTAGCCTTGACTAATTTTGAACTGGTTAATTAGATTTTCTCAGTGGCCCTCTCACTCTTCTTCCAAAAGCTACTTTAGCATCTTACTCAGTTGGCATTCTTTTTGTTGTTGTTATTTTGTTTGGGTTTTTATATTGTTTTGTTTTTTGGCAGGGTCCCACCATGTAGCCTAGCTAGAACTCCTTTATATAGCCTAGACTGACTTAAAATTCAAGATCCTCCTGCCACAGCCTTAAAATCAAGTGAAGGAATTGCTGATGTGCACCACGATACGAGCCTTCATTTATTTTTCAAACAGAAGCTTTTTACTCTTTGATACTGCATAGGTCATGTATTTTCCCCCCTATGGTAGAGTATATCTAGTGCTTATTATTTGCATCTTTTTCCTGCCAATAACTGTCATCCCGCTTCTTTTCCTGAAATACCCAGCTGCCACCCAACTTACACACAGCCACCTGGTTGTGTTTCTACTAAAGAATTTTTAGCCATGAAGCTACAAAATGACTCATAAAAAACTCACCTTGAAACTCCACTTTAGATGGTGAAACCAACATTGGTCAATTCTATTTAAAAAGAAGACATGCATAATGCATTAATGGATTCAGTTAGTTAAGGTGTAAATTATTGTATATAAGAAGTGTGTGTGTGTGTGTGTGTGTGTGTGTAGTCATTATAGCAAAACACCTTGGATCTTTTTTGTTGTTTTGATTTGGTGCTACTCCTCTTGGTCTCTGTGCTGTCCTTGAGCTTTTGTGCTGAAGGCCAGCCCTCTTCCGCTTAAGCAACAGCTCCCCTTTTGCTTTTTTGATGGTTAATTGGACATAAGAGTCTTGTGGACTTTCCCGCTTTGGTTGGCTTTGAACCATGATCCTCATATCTCAGGTTCCTGAGTAGCTAAGATTACAGGTGTGAGCTACCAGTATCTGGCAAAGATCTTTTTAAAAAAAAAAATCAATAATATATTGTATAAATTTGAACTAAAAATAGTTTTAAAATGTTGCCACCAATGTTCTCTCCAATATGTTTGTAAATTTTAAGGACTGCATTAAAACTAGGTGTCTATTTTTTTGAAAACACAAATGTCAAAGCTCAATGTAGGACAAGCTACTCTCTAATCTAGAACTACTTCAGAAATCCTACTACAGCATCTACAGGAACTACATGAATAATAATAGGAAAAGCTGTTCTACTTTACTTATTTCCTTCTGGATTATATAATCTTGCTAAAGGAGAAGAACACAAATAAATGTACTTACATTGTCCTAAATTATTTATTATAATTGCTACAGGACCTGAAAATTTGAATAACTGCCAATATTTCTCTTTGTGTTACATGAATTGGACATTTTAAACTTATCTTCTCAATAAAGTATCTGTCGTATAAAGTTCCAGATGTTTCTAGCATATGTCAGAGTTATTTGACATCCTCATCTGCTCATCACTCTCATTAGGAGTACATAGCATCTTCCTGTTGCTTCTAGTATATAACTTTATTTCCTTCCTATTTCTCACCCCACTTTTCTCCAGCATTGGTTTGCACATCTGGGCTGATAGGAGAAACTATTTTTGCTCTAAATCTTTCATGTTGAGCTAGTTTAAAAAAATAGGACTTGTGGCTTTCAGGTTGAAGTTTCTATTTTCTGTTCTAATTCTAGGTTATCTATTCTGCCTCTGCTTTGTAGAATTTGAATAGTACATGCAAATAAGAAATCTCCAGCTAGACTATTTTCTAGATTATTAGAAAATCAGCATCATCAAGACTCTGGAAAAAATGTAGGGCATCAGAATTCTGTTACGATCATAACTAATTTTAATATACAGTGTATACATTGTGTTGTTAAACAATAGATCTATTCAAATAATATTAAGAGGCTGATTTCTGAGATACTAGTGGGATGAAGAGGTGAATTCTTTGCTTATGATAATTGGGAAACAACTTCTTAGCTGGAAAGATCTAAAGCAAAGAGAATCAACTTGTTTGACATGGCATTTCTCAAATTTATTTAGTGACTGAATTTCCTTTTAAAATAAGGATATTTTCCATCATGTTTTGGAAATATTGATGGAAAAGACAGACAGCTCAGTTCTAGCCCCGTGTTAGATATTAGTCAACATTTTTATTCATTCAATAAATATGTATTGAGAGACTCCTTTGTGTTGTGCATCATTCAGGATGCTGGCAGTATATTTATGGAATACACAAAGACCCCTCTGTTAGCAGATTTTATATTCTAGTGGGAGAAGAAATACTATAAGCATCATATGTGAGTATTATAAGGTAATGAGTGTTTTTTAAGATGACCATGGAGCAAATTAAACTAGATGACTCTGGCTTTCCTGGCCCAATGGTTTTAGTTTTACCTCAAGAATTGTCATATCAGCCCTTTGTCCCTCTGTCCCTTTGCCATGTGAGAATGTAAAGTTCAAGGCAACGTGGGAAGAGAAACTGGGCCATCACCCCACACTGAGTCTTGATCTTGGTCTTTCTAGCCCCCAGAACTATGGGGGAAAAATGTACCTTGTAATTTGTAAAAGAATTGTCATATCAAACTGTGATGCTACTGGCTCATCAGTACCTCACTTAACTTTTATGGCTACCTTCATAGGAAAGGTTGAACATTAATACTCACAGAATCACTTCCAGACAAAGAAGAGCTGTCATGTCAAGCATTTGTAATATCCATCAGAGACAAAGTACTTGAGTAATTTTTTAACATATTGGTGTCATTTTAAACCTAGCATATAACTCAACCCAACATGGAAAAGAAAGTATTTGACTTAGAGGTAGGACATCTCTGCACTACAGACACCAGCTACTGTTAAGCTGATATTAGTATAGATGTATGTGAAAGTTGCAGTCATGTGCACATTGCACTTCTGCCCTCAATCCTCTGCAAATAGCAGGTCTGTGACTGGATGCTGAAATGACCTTTCAGACAGTATTCCATTGCCACATGCCTGAGCTTGTATCTCAGAATAATTAGAAGCTTTCACTTATACATCTTGGTATACAGTGTTTATGTTGATTATAAATGTCTGAAAGTTTCCTGAAACTTTTTCTTCGTAGCTTCTTATCAAAGACAGACTGAAGTTTGGGAGGAAGGTATGGATTGTTGCCCTAAGCCTTTGACTTTCAGTCTCTCATTTTTGGAATGAAAATTAAAATCCACATTTCCAGTTGCCCAGACATGGTGATATACTTTTATACCCTTGATCTTGATTTGGAATCACACAGTCCTTAATGCTTTCTAAGTGATATTTCATTCTCAAAGTACAGATTAGAGTCAAGTGTTACTTGCATTAATATCTAAGTATACCCTCAAGGATGAAATGGTATACAAAATAGCATTTATGTTTCTGCCTGATAACTATATAAAACACTTTGGCCCACAGGTAGGCAAGCAGGAGATTTACTGGAAAGAGCAGGTTGTATATGACAATTAGAGGGGGAGTGTGATGGACAGAGGACATCACAGCTAATCTATGGGGATGTTAAAGTAGACAAGACCCTGTGAGATTATGGGAGGCCACATGTGGGTGGGTCTTTTAGAGACCAACATTGTGTTTCAGAAGAACCTGGAATCTGCATCACTTTTATGCTTATGTCCCAGCCATCCCACAGCTTGTCTAGATAGACCTATCTTCCAAACAGTTACAACGCATTTTTTTAAGAATCAACCTCCAAAGTCATGAGTTACAAGGGAGGCGAGTAATGAAAATGTACTGCTTCATGCACCTAGAGCCACTTTTACAAACTGAGCAACTATCAGTCACAGGAAATGGAAAAAGCAATTGCACGTACATGTTTCACAGTTAAAGAATGCTTAGCCATTCTATGGTTTGTGTGCATTTACCTTTTTTGCTTTTCAATCCTCTGGTTGGCAGGTATGAAACTGGAGTAAGTGTCTCAAATAAGTTCAAACAGCCCCTTTCTAATGGAGAGGGGAAGGATGAGCAAATGTAGTCTTTATATTCAATGTACATTCATAAAAAAATGAACTGTGTAACTTGAGGGTAGGGGTGGGAAAGAGGGACTGGGGGAGGATGAGGGAAGGGGTAACAATGCCCAAGATCATTGTACTCATATCTCGACTTTTAGAACTGCAATTCCTTTGTACAGCTACTTAGTAATAACAGTAATTAAAAATGAATGAATACAAAAATAAATGGCCCCTTATTGAAATTTCTTTAAAGATACTTTATTTCTCCCCTCTACTTCAATGATTTTCAGAAGTGAGTGTAGTGTAGTCAGAATTCTGAGTTCCTTTTTAAAGGGACCTACCTACCTCTACCTGTAATCCAAAGTTTCTAGCTTTGGCTTTTCTATTTTGCAGACTGGGTAAATCTTTGTTGTCAAAGCTGTCTTGGACACTAAAGGTAGTCTGTTTGGCAGTATCTCTAATCTGTCAGTAGATTCCACTAACAGTCTGACAGATCTCATGGCTCCTATAGGGCAAAATAAGCCCTGGTTGAAAACTGTTACTGTAATCTATGTGTACCACAAGCGTCCAAACATTTTACTGGATACATAGAATGTCTTATATGTGCTTTTGGAATAAATAAAACTTCATTTCTTTTGAATCTGATTCTTTACTATTTTCCTTATTCCTGTTTATTATATATCTGAGCTAAAAGCTAGAAATTGGACTAAACACACACATTTTTAGAATTTTAATACAGATTCCAGTCACTCTTTAAAAATGGGGAAAAATAGAGTTTTACTTTCTTTAAATGCATGCTGGGTCTGGCAAAAGCAACAGACTTCCATAAGGACTAAGTCCCATTGTATTGCTCAAACATAGCTGCACAAAAGGAAAACCATAGACCTAATTACTAAAGCAAAAAGCTGATGTAGAGATGAGGCCTCAACCACTATGAAAGCTCCTCAAGCAGGTTCTGCGATTGAGATGGAGGGTCCATAGGAGAGAAGGATGCCAGTTAAAGGAATTGTGACCAGGAGGCGATTTTATTCAAGAGTCTATACCTTTCCTACCCGTCTCCCTTCCCTCCCCAGCCTTAGAAAGGCTTTAAGCTATGGTGAATATCCTTTTCTGTCACCTGGCTTCCACTCTTTTCAGCCAGCCAAAGCTGACCTCAGTGTGCTTACAGAAGAGCATGCAAATGGATTTTATTTAGATTCTCTGTGTTCCCCACAAGCATTCCTTTCACTCCTGTCTCCCAACTGCTAAAGATGTTACCAGTATGTGTGGCAACTAGGTGTGGAGTTTGCTTACCCAGTTAGACAGCCTGATAAGTACCTACAGAAAGAGTAAATTAAGACTTGTTCACAAAACTACCGCATTTTAGAACTGGGAGAAATTTGGGAGGTTAGAGAGTAACACCAGGGCCTCCACAAGGTATTATTTCGAGAGTAGACAATAAATGTAGAGGCTTGTTTCTTGAGGGATTGAGACTAATTTAAAGTAAGGAGCAAAACAAAGTTACCTAAATTCATGAATAATGGAAACAAAACTCAGAATCTGTGGTATAAACTTGAGCTTTCTATCCTACCCAAGCAATCTCCTTTAAAAAGATTCTTCCCTTATTTCTTCTTCATGTTCACTCCTTCAATGTATATTTGTTATATTCCAACTACTACAATTGTCTCCCCTTTTATCATCACTTTTTCTTTTCTGAGTTGAAAATGGGGGTTCCAAATTTTAGATGTAGCTCAATGAGCATTTTTAGCTTGGGTAAGTCACAGGGTAACGTCTACAAAGACTTACCAGCTCACTAGCCCATTCACAAGTATGTCAATACACATGAACCAGTTATCTCTGGTCCTTAATCTTCTAATAATAGCAAGGACAGATTTTTCAAAGAAAGAATATTATAAAACACTTTCCCTCCCCTACTTGTCTAAGTTATTAAGATTCCATGTTTGAAGCTGGAGAGTATGTGGAATTCATATTTTGTGTAATTGCCAAGAAAATCCTGGTTGTTGTGGGTTGTTTGTTTGTTTGTTTTTTAAACATCACCTGATAGCCTTGGTGGTCCCTACTTAAAAAAAAAAAAAGCAGGTGCCAAGAAAACAGGAGCAGTTGAAGGATAGTAGGGAGATTCCAAATTGTTCCAACAGGTTTCTTGACTTCTAACCATATGCCAGGAAATGTACTTGATGCAAGGCCTCATCACCTAGAAAAATCGTGTTCCTTTGTTCATGGGATTTCCCACCAGTTAGGGAAACCAAAACTTGAGCAAGACAGCAGCAAATACATCTGCAGGTTTCACAGTGTTGCCTGGGGTTTATCCGGGGAGGGGCCTGCAGAATCTTCTCTGGAGGCTGCTGACCCTGTTGTATAAACATGAGGATGAATCAGGGAATCATGGGACTGGAAGAAACACCCCAACTGCATTTTGCTTGTGAATATAATTATGGCATTATCCTTGTTCTGGTAATTATTCTTTAGAAGTACTACTATAAGAATCAAGAATTAAAATGGGTTTTTATTAAAAATGAAAAAGAATGAATCTGAGCTGCATTTCAGAGACTATTTTAGTATCTAGAAGCTATTTGGAAGATCATATCAGCCAAAGATAAAAGTTACTTACATGTGTCAAAGGAGCAAGAACTTTTTTAAAGTAAATTCATTTAATACTGATCCATGTGAAATATAGACATTTCCTAGTTTGAAATTAAGAGGACTCCTCTTATAAGTATATAGCGAGAGAAATTACTGACAAGGGAAGAAAATGGAAATAAGAATGTGATATGTTGTAGGCAAGCATGCCAGAGTACAGAATTACTTAACCATTTAAATGCTGTGCTATAAAGATGTGTATCAAGAGGGCTATAAAACCAGCTTGAAAAACCAGCAACTCACAAGATTTGAAGATCTTCTGTGTCAAATGTGTGATTTGACGTGTTTCTCTCTTTTCCCCACTTTTAGCTTGTCAAAATTCCCAAAAGTGATCCCCTCAACGAAGTACATAACTTTAACTTCTATTTGTCAAATGTGGGCAAAGATAACCCTCAAGGCAGCTTTGACTGCATCCAGCAAACATTCTCCAGGTAAGTACTGCTCAAGGTATGATGAAGGTCAAATTTTTATTTAAGAGACTTTCTAAAAATTAGTGAAGTACTTACTGCTCATTACATAAATATCTGTTTAATTGAGCTGCAAGAACTTTATTTTACTCAGCACCTAATATATTCTAGAAATTGTGTTTGTCATTGGGGCAAATACAGCCGAAAAATTCCAAGGTTCTTGCACTGAACATGGGGTTTTAAGATAGAGAAAATATATAACCAGTAGAATTAAAATTAATTTCAGAGGACTTGTTTTTAAAGTTTTTGTTCATTCAGTTTAAATAAGAATGAGGGGGAATGAGAGAGGAGGTAACAAACAGTACAAGAAATGTATCCAATGCCTAACATGAAACTGTAACCTCTCTGTACATCAGTTTGACAATAAAAATTTAAAAATAAATAAATAAGAATGACTTATATTCCAAAAGAAAGGAGGAATGTATATCTCCATTTTAAGATTTTGTAAAGCTTCATTTTACAACAGCCTGGAAGCTAGATATTAACCCTAGATTGCACACCTATCTCTTGATTTAAAAACTAAAATAAAAAAGAAGAAAGAGGAAAAGAAAGAGGAGGAATACAAGAATATATATTACTTTGATCCTCCAAAAATAATAGCCATTTTTTTCACCTTGGTTGGTTGCTTCTGATTTTTAAAATACACCTTTGAGTAGGGGTAGTTTTTTCTGCTCCTGGATAGAGATACTCGGTCTTTAGTGTATAAAACTTTGACATTAGCCCAGAATACCCATGCCAGTTCATCTTTGCTAAAACTATGCATGGACTTGCTTTTTGTAGTAGAAAGAAAAGCACAGCTGAGGTTTAAACAAGAACAGAAGATAAAGATGCAAAATAAGGCACATAGCTGAAAGGATCCTAGATTTCTTTTCCCACTTAATTAAGGTGACAAAACAACTGTCCTCTTTACCTTAATCTACTATTTTTCCTAAGTATATACTGATCTTAATTCCTAAAATTTACTTCCCTCCAACTTGTGTTTTTAGCCTGATTGCATGTTACTGTGCTAAAGGCTATTATAGATTATATAGTCTTTTTTGTGCCATTCACTTTAATGGTTGCAAGCTACATTGTTATTAACATTTAATTGATAAAAATCAAACAAAATTTAAAATTCCATTGTATATTTCCACTAACCACGTTTTGCAATACCTAACACTACAGTGGCTACCTTAATAAATACACACAAATACAGTACATTATCAGCATGTCAGGGAGTTCTTTTGAGCAGCACTGTGATAGATTGCAGAATCACCAAGTATAAGAGTGCTTTATGATTGCATAGGTCAACCCCTTCATTTAACACATGACTTATCCTCTGATATACAGTTGGATTGTTAGTGGCTGATTAAAAGAAGAAGGGATCTCTCCTAACACCCAGCCCAGTATTTACATACCACTTGGGCACACCAATACCTAATTATGACACCATCACCTAAGATGCCTGTTCAGTCCTACCTTCTCACCATCTCTGGAATATAGTTACTACTCTTCTGCATTCTTACTTTTCTATTTTGTGCATCGCTTCCTACTTGTATTCCTTCAGTAGCCCCCCTACTTGGTCTCTCAGCTTTCACTCTTGATATTCCTTCCCCATCTACTCTCCATCCAGACTGATTTTCCAACTATGCAAATTATTTTCTCTATTTTCAGTCTCTATTGTTCAAGCCAAAGTCCACAATATGACCCCCACCCTCACCCCAAACCTTTCATCATCTCTAATTGTCCTTCCTGGCTCTCTTTGGCTAAACTGAAAACCTTACTTATTCCATGCCTGCACAGCTTGGCTATATCTAAGAGCTCTTCATTTCCTTCTCTTTATCCACTCATCTTTTTAATCAGGTCAGGAATCATTTCCACTAGGAAGTCCAAGTGAGGCACCTTTCCTGGGGATCCTTGCTTCTTGACATTTGTCATACTGTTGCAACCTCCAATTAGCTCATCTTTGTTATCTACCATTAGAGAAAAAGTTAGAAACTTGATGTCTCTCAGATTACCTGGTGTGCAATGCAGTCCCTGGCCAATAAATATACATTAGATCAGTGAGCTGACTTTTTTTAAGAGCACTTCTAAAGAACATTATTATCAATTTACAATTTTTTTTAAAAGCCCTTCTCATTATGGTAAAGTTTCTTACAATTCAACTTGGAAATAAGAAGAAATAAGACTAAAGGTATGATATTATTGTCATTACTTTTACATTCCACTTTGTTCTGTTTTCTTTTAAAATATTAGATGTGGAGCTGGGAATATGGCCTATGGTAGAGTGCTTGCCTCGTATACATGAAGCCCTGGGTTCGATTCCTCAATACCACATATATAGAAAAAGCCAGAAGTGGCATTGTGGCTCAAGTGTAGAGTGCTAGCCTTGAGCAAAAAGAAGCCAGGGACAGTGCTCAGGCCCTGAGTTCAAGCCCCAAGACTGGCAAATAATAATAATGATAATTTTTAAAAAATAAAATATATAAAATATAAATATATATAAAACATAAATATATAAATAAAATATATAATTATAGCCATAACTAACAATTATGTGTTTTTTTAACAAAACCATATTCAAAATTAATATTAATCATATTTCAGTAGGACTTAAAAATATCATTTGCCCTGTATTTTCTTCAATATTTGCTATAGAGAAATTTAATACAAATCTTATAAATTTGGGGGAACTTTGGCCTATTAATACAAGAGTAAACCCTTTTGTCTGTCAAGAATCTAGCCTTAAAATTCACACTGTCAAAATACAAACAATTACAGTGAATGTTCCACTTTGTCAGTTATTATGCGTCTTAAATCTGGCATCTTCAATCCAGTAGTTTACTGTTCAGAGATGGAGTTCAATGGACTTTTCTTGCAGGGTCTGGCTTTGAATTGCAATCTTCTGATCTCAGCCTCCTGAATAGCTAGAATAGTAGTCATGACCACAGTGCCCAGCTTCAAATACTGATTTTTTTTTTAATTACTGTATTTGGTCTCTGAGAGCTCATTTTTCCCATTCTATTGAGAATATAGAAAAAAAGTAAAGAGGAACTGAAATATTTTAAATAATCTTTGCCTTTAAAAATTACTATATGATTACAAACTTATCTAAGGCTACTGATTTTAGGTTAATACAGTTCTTGCACTTCTGTTGTATAAAATGAAAAAAGATGGTTGTCTAACAAAGCCACTGTCTTACTTGACAGCTCCGGAGCCTCTCAGCTCAATTGCCTGGGATTTATACAAGATAAAATTACAGTGTGTGCAACAAACGACTCCTATCAGATGACACGAGAAAGAATGACCCAGGCCGAAGAAGAATCTCGCAATCGAAGCACAAAAGTTATCAAACCCGGTGGACCATATGTAGGTTTGTATAGATATCTTTCTCCCTCTCGCTGATTGATTGGAGTAATTCAAGATCACTGTAGGTAAATACTGGTATTGTTAAGTGAATGAAAACACAGAAATTGCTTTTCAGACCATTTTGCATATATAACCTGATCAATTTTTTAAAGGTTATTTGTTCTCTTTAGACTTTTAGTAAATTGTAAAACATTTTAAAGTTTTATGACTTTACTAATCTTGAATATCTTGTAGGTTATTTGTTATTTATTTTACAATGCTAGGATTTGGTCATGTTACTACATGAGGCTATAGACAATGGTAGCATTGTGTTTTCTTTGTCACTGGGTGATGTAATTTCAGTGGACAGTGCGGTTCTTGTTTTGCACTCTTTAAAGCTATTTTTACAATAAAATCTATTGGTCAAATTTTTGAGTTGATAATGTTCCTCTGCAAACTTTGCTTTTATTTTCAGAAGACCTTTGAATAATAAGAAATTCTTAGTACATAAGTATAAAATGATGAGGTCTGAGGATTATGGTTCAACATCAGCCCAGGCAGGGAAATCCATGATACTTTTATCTGATTAACTACCAAAAAGTTAGATGTGAAGCTGTGGCTCAAGTGGTAGAGTACTATCCTTAAGTAAGAAAGCTCAAGGGACCGCGCCCACACCCTGAGTTCAAACCCAGGACTGGCACAACACACACACACACACAATGTATAAAACGGACTTATGACAAAGTACTACACTAAAT
This sequence comes from Perognathus longimembris pacificus, assembly GCF_023159225.1. Taxonomy (NCBI): domain Eukaryota; kingdom Metazoa; phylum Chordata; class Mammalia; order Rodentia; family Heteromyidae; genus Perognathus; species Perognathus longimembris. The sequence goes on along the minus strand of NC_063182.1, from coordinate 25,391,457 downwards.
ATTCAGCTCAGTTTTCTTTGGAACCACAATTGTGATCCTTGTCTTCATCTATCCACTAATTAAGTCTCTGCCTCACCCCATTGTCTTTATCATCACTCACTCATACGTGCATCAGATCAAAGTGAAGTAAGACTAGACCAACAAGATGAGTCTCTCCTTTATGATCAGTGTCCTGAATAATTTTAATAAATCAATGCATAGTGACTATTAACAATACTGGAATGATCAAGAGTAAGAACAGAGTCTTTGAATCCCTAGTAGATTAATTAATACTTTAGGTCATCATAGTAAATGTTAAAAAAAATGATTGTTAATTTGGAAATGTAAATGCTTACAAAAATGGTCTCCTATAGAACCAAATCCCTTACTTAATTAACCAACATCTTTCCGTGTTTGTTACAGTTACTACTTCTGTTTTCCTTTTCCCCCATTGCTGACCCAGCTACCACACCTTAAGCTTTAAGAAACTCTACTAGTCTTTAGTAAGTGTTTCTTTGGAACAAAGCCAGTGCTCCTGGGACATGGTGCTTAGCTTAGATACATTTAGTTTGGTTTAACAACAATTCTTGGCTTCCCCAGGTATCTATACCCACAGGGTCACAGTTCCTTGCCTAGGAAGTTGCAAGCAATGAGATTTTTTTTAACCTACCCTTTCCTACTGGGTGAGGTAACAACTTCCAGCCTCCCTTCTTTCTCCTTTCCTCTTCTAGATAAGTTAATTAGCTGTCTGTACTGGTAGGCGACATCTCAAATTATTTTTAAAATCTTCTACATTACATTTTAACTACAAACTGTGTTTTATTTGTGCCAATTTGAAAATGTTATTTTAATTCACTACTTTATTATAAACAGTGAGGTAATTTGATGTATAAACAAAAGAATGAAAGTCTCAAATCATCATCAAAATGATTTTTTTCCTCCTAGTGTAACAAGGTGAAAATTATCACTTTGATTTATTTTAGTGCTTGAAAATCTGCTGTGGTTACTGTCACTGTTCTTTTTCCACTGACTGGTCCTGGGTATCCCCTATGTTAATATGTTTTTGTTTGTTTTGATGAAGGTTAGATACGGTTCATTTAGGGTTTATACAACAAACTTTCCAGCATCCCACATCTCACAGACTGTGTACTTCCTAATGGTACTGGGAATTTTAGAAATTGTAAGGCTTTATAGGGACTCCAAATAACTCATATGCTTCTGGAGGTAACTGAAATCCAATGTTATAACAGCTAAATCAGAACCCTGAAATGATCCCTAAAGCCAGGCATCCTATTTAGCCTTTTTCTCTCAGCTTTCTCCTATCAAAGCACAGTGCTCTCCTCTGGTCCTCTCCAGCTTCTCTTCTCTGACCTCTTCAGCTTTTTATTCTCTAGATCACATAATCCCAGTTTCTTTTAACTTTCCTTAATATGGCTTGTGTCCCAGCACTTTAATTATTTGTATTGCTTATATCTGGACTGCTTCTGGACAAGCTACTCTTAATAAAAATAATATTAATTCTGCAGACACAAATATCCTCATTGGCTTCTCTGATTTCCTAATTGTACTATAGTATTTTCCCACTTTAATCTTTTTTCTTTTCACCTTACTTATTGTTATTCCTTTGCCATGTGGTTCTTTCCTGCTAGTCTTCTGATCTGAATCTCATGATGATGATCACTCTAAGTGGGTTGTGATTAACTCTTCATTTTGCATATCAAGTTGTCAGGATCAGAAAAATCACATATGATATGAGCATGTCCTCATAAACAGTCTGAATTCACTCCTTAATCAGCAAGAGTTACCCACTTTAGCTCCTATTTGACTATGCCATATTAAATCATACCAAAAGCTCCCCCATGCCAGCCTAGGTACCTGTAGAACAAGGTTTCTTTCAGCAGTGTCAGCCTGGGTGGAGACGAGCGAGAATAATACTGGTCCTTCTGTGGTTTAGTGGTGGCGTGATGTCAAGCCAGGCCTCTGCCAGCTGAACTAGGGCACAAGTCCAGTTTAAGGGATGAAGTCTGTACACCTAAGGGTCTAGGGGTCACCTGGCCTACTCACTCAGAATATCATCTGTAATAGATCATTTGCCAATAGATGAGTTGGAGGAGTTTTTTACCTGGAAAATGCTATTCTTTCTTCAGTAACATTTCAACATTTAAGTAAGGGGTAAATGTTGCTATATTCTTTTAAGCCTTCCCCTTTAAGAGAACAATCAGAAATTACTACCCCATCTGTGTTACCAATATCTTAGCCCTTCTTATTGATACCTAGCTAAAATGTGGAATTTTAATACAAATTTAGTACATATCTTTATTTGTACTAACATTTACTTAAGTACATAAAGTAACCACCTAATTTAATATCGAGGGTTCTGTTCCCATTTTAAACCATTTCTCTACTCTTATTTTTGATGAGTTGCCACATATTTGAGAGTTCAGGCAAATCACTAACCATCTTGATTTTCTCAAATATTAAAGAAAATCTGGCTCACATCTGTAATCCTAGCTACTCAGCAGGCTGAGATCTAAGGATCATAGTTCAAAGCCAGCCCAGGCAAGAAAGTACCTGAGACTCTACTGTTCAATTAACTAGAAAGCCGAAAGTGGAGCTGTGTCTCAAGTGGTAGAGAATTAGACTTGAGCTAAAAGGCTCAGAGATAGTGTCTAGGCTCTGAGTTCAAGCCCCAGGACTGGTATCAAAAAAAAAAAAAAAAAAAAGACAGGTACTTGAACTAGATAACTGCTAAGGTTTGTAGTTCCAACTAACTGACTGTGTATGTGTCGGGGGTGGGGGAGAGTGTGTTTATGTACATCTGTAGTAAATGTTTTCATTTGGTTTTTTGCTAGTCCTAGGGCTTGAACTCAGGGCCTGAGCACTGTCCCTGGCTTCTTTTTGCTCAAGGCTAGCACTCTACACTTGAGCCATAGCGTCACTTCTGGCCATTCTCTATATATGTGGTACAGAGAAATCAAACCCAGGGCTTCATGTATATGAGGTGAGCACTTCACCATTAGGCCATATTCCCAGCCCTGTAGTAAACCTTTTAAACAGTCATCACAAAGGCAAAATGGCAGAACTAGATTCTTATAATGGACATCATGCCCTGGAGATGGTTTTAAAGCATTGAGTCTGTGTTGCCAGGACTTCTGATACCATAGAACAAAAACAGCAACTGAAGGAGTGACTGTAGTCCCTGCTCTTTCTAATAGAATGTTTCCACATCCTCATTTCAAATTGTTTATTAGTCACTAGACCGAAGTGTAAATACTTTACTATTTCATATTAAATGCAGGAGCTAGAAGTAGATTCCTTGTTATGAAACAACGACTCAGTTCCAGTCCCAGATTACCCAACCCTGTTGGTACCACTGCTGCTGTTTATAAAGGAGCCCAGGGAATTGATTAGCAGATGGGTCTGGGAAGAGAATTAGGTTTTCCCATAGGCTTTATTAAAAAGGCTTTTCTGAAGCAAATATTAAAAATAAAAATATTGCCATTGGATCTGCACTAAATCTGACATTTTCCTGCTGTACTTATTTTCTTGAGCATATCAATTCTAAAAATGTCACTAATGTTTTCTTCATGGGAAGCATATCTTTCCTCAAACCCAAGCTCTCCTTTTTAAATAGACCCCAAAGAGGCAAGGAAGCATCAAGCAGGTGATCTTTGAATATAGTTCAGATGTCTATTGTGGCTGAATTGCTTTTCATATGGGCTACTCTGGCTATATAAAAGAAACATGAGAGAGAATGAAGTAAGTGGGTTGTGAGTTGGGAATTCACAGGAGTTGAGGGTCTGCTACTAGGCCCAAGGTATGACCGTTGAGCAGCCTTCTCATTTATTAGTCTCCAATTTCTTATGAAGCAGTATACTTCTTCCACTCTTTTTGTTTGTTTGTTTTTGTTTTGTTTTTTGCCAGTCCTGGGCCTTGGACTCAGGGCCTGAGCACTGTCCTGGGCTTCTTTTTGCTCAAGGCTAGCACTCTGCCACTTGAGCTACAGCGCCGCTTCTGGCCATTTTCTATATATGTGGTACTGGGGAATCGAACCCAAGGCTTCATGTATAGGAGGCAAGCACTCTTGCCACTAGGCCATGTTCCCAGCCACTTCTTCCACTCTTAAAGGGAAAATTAGGTTCTTTTATTAGTTTCCCTTGTGCTCACTTCTTGGAGAATGAAGGCAAACCCAGCGGTCCTTGAGAGCCCTGCTGAGACTGAGGATCAGAGTTAGAGCTAAGCACAAACAAGGCAGGGCAGTCTGAAACAAACTGGCAGAACTGTGGCTCTGTTTTATTTTTATTTGCCCAGCTTTATTTTATTTTAAATGATCAGTCAATAAGTTTTATTTGGAAAATGATATGTTCAACAGATTTCTTTTTTGCAAGACTTGGCAAATGGGGAGGTAGTGTGGAATTTTTGTGAGAGTGACCCTATTTTTCTCCACAAATTCCTATTAAATTTTTGTGACAGTGCCTTTTTTCTCAAATTCCTATTAAAGTTTCAAAGAATAGGACTGCATGCAGTGTTTTATACTTGTAACCCCAAATATGCAAGAGACAGAGATAAAATAGGATTGTGGTTAGAGTCCATTACACACACACACACACACACACACACACACACACACACACAGCCAGACTCTCTCAAAGAACAAGTGTATGTAGTGGTACAGGCCTGTAATCCCAGCTATGCAAAAAGTATAGATAAAAGAAAGGATTGTAGACAGAGACTGGCACTGGATAAAAGCTCAGGGTTTTATCTAAACATTAACTACAGCAGAATGGGGTGTGGCTCAAGTGGTAGAGCACCAACATGACAAGTACATGACCTTGAGTTCAAACCCTATTATTGCAAAAAATAATGGTAACAGTGTCACGAGTGAGAAATGGTAGAATAAAAGGTCTGCTTAGAAATTTTTTTTGTTTTTGTTTTTGTTTTTTGTTGCCAGTCCTGGGACGTGGACTCAGGGCCTGAGCACTGTCCCTGGCTTCTTTTTGCTCAAGGCTAGCACTCACCTCTTGAGCCACAGCACCACTTCTGGCTTTTTTCTATAAATGTGGTACTGAGGAATCGAACCCAGGGCTTCATGTATGCAAGGCGAGCACTTTACCATTAGGCCATATTCTTAGCCCTCTGCTTGTAAATTTTTACATTACACATTTCAGTGTATCTGCAGCCTGGCAGATACCTGGTAAGGTAGGAGAATACAGACTATATTGCTTCCTGCTGAGTTGCTGTTGTTCCCTTAATCATTGAGTGTCATTCATTTTGCTGGTAGGGAAAGCAGCTACGGCTCTGCCCTCATCAAGCTTACAGCCTGACATAAAGCAACAGTACATCAGACTTTTCATAAAACTTTTCCCAGAAAGTTAATTACAGAATCACTGATGCTGAGTGAGCACATTACTATTAGCATATCCCATAGAGTCTCAGATTTCTCATCTGTGAAATGGGGTCACTGCTAACCAGTTCAGATCACTGGGATACTGACATTATATGTGTGAGCCTTTCGGCATAGTCCCTTTCTCATCAAACATTGATCTAGCTGTTTGTAAATTATGAAAATACAGAAAATTGATCTAAATCTATAATTAAAACTATGAGAAACTTCAAAGCTTTTCTTTTCTTTGGTCAATGATGAGTTCCTTTGTTGTTCAGTGGTTTGATCTTGTATTTACCATCAGTTATGCTCAAACGGTAAAGAAACATACTAGCTGGTAGAAGTTTCCAAAGAACATTCATCCTTTTTCCTTTACTTGAGGCAGGATGTTATCCAAACAAATATGCCCTGGCCAGGCCTGGGGAACCCAGTGCAGACAGAATTACTATTCAGTAAAGTTCCTGCCCAGCAAGCTGACTCACCCTAGACCACAGCTCATGGAAACTGCTTCTACTTATCCATTGTTTCTACTTGCTAGTCTTGTTTTTAATGCTGTTCCCCCACACTTTATATCATTGCTGGTTCTCTATGCATTTCAACCAAACAGCATGGAGTTGGGTTTCGTATGTGATAAACGAGCTGAAAGATTCTACTTCAGAAATTATCAAATGAGGGTCTTGTAATATCACATGCTAGTTTCTGTTCCTTCAGCAAAAAATAGTTACTGGGGTTCATTGGTATCCAGTCCTGTCTGATAGGTTTGCACATACACAGTATCCAGGTTACTTTGGCCCATATGTTTTCTAAAAGTAGCCACTTGCCAAGTGTCAATGCTCCATCCAAGAAGAAAATGATCTATCTGACATGAGTGGCACCAACTCTGCAGAATGCTATGAAGGCCTCCTTTGTACCATTTTTCCTTTCTCCCAACTCATCTGTGTAGTGTTAGCTCTGCAGAGGCAAGATCTGTTTGCCTGGTGCTCTAAGATTATTTTGTTGGTTGTATGGTTGCTTTTATTTATTGGTTAGTTTTGGTTTTTGACTCAAAATGTATTATAGCCTGCCAAAAGGAATATCACTCGTGGTTGCCTAGTGGATGTTGACTACATTCCTTGTGGCTTCCTAATCTGTGTTATTAGCAATGTACCACCCTGGTGAACTGAGTGTATGCTCCTAGCAAGCATTTCTCATATTTTACCACATTGGTTACATTCACCCACTTTTTCAGAAATGGCATAAATAGGTTTAAGTTTTGTTATACTTTCACTATGTTAATTCACTATTTAGAAATGTCATGTAATACATAGGGTTAAATTTTGTTAATAACACAGATGGACATGGAAATTGTTGTATTTCTGTTTAGCATCAGATAACCTATAAAGTAAACATCTGTAGTGAATTGTTATATTTTGGATCCCTAATTACCATTCAGGTGGCCAAAGCACATCTATAATACATATTTTTTTTCCAAGGAATGACTTCATCAAAAATTCCTAGTTAATATTTTAGGCCATTTATTTAATATGCTTTCCACTTGCATGTCTCTTTAAAATAAAAATTGAAATACAGTGGCCTTTCTTAGTACCTACAGAAGCCTGAGAATTATCAAGACTGAGGACCTTGTCATATCGTCATGCCAAATATCTAATGGTATCTTTTCCACTGGACTCTAGGGAAAAGAGTGCAGATCCGGAAAGCACCTCAAGCTGTGTTGGATGCAGTGCCTGAGAGGAAAAGGTCAACCCCCATGAACCCTGCAAATACAATTCGAAAGACACACGGCGGCAGCAGTGTTTCTCAGCGGCCATATAGGGACAGAGTGATTCACTTACTGGCGCTGAAGGCCTACAAGAAACCCGAGCTGCTTGCTCGACTCCAGAAAGATGGTGTGAATCAAAAAGACAAGAACTCCCTGGGAGCAATTCTGCAACAGGTGAGAATCTTCCACCAAACTTCTTTCTTGTTAAGAAGTTCACGTAAGACGTTCAGTATCATTATTATTGAGATACAGCAACCTCAGCCATTTTGACCAGTTGTGTGCGAAACAGAACTTCTGAGTATTAAGTTGGGTTAAACAAATTTTGCTTCAAAATTCCTTTAAGAAGTAGGCAAGAGATTTTTGTTATCTGACTTTCACTTATACAAGTCAAGTATAGAGTATTATATTAGTCTTTGGTTGGCACATGCAAATATATTTTTTGCTTTGCTAAAGACAATAGTTTGTCAGACTGTTACTTCCTATATTTTTTATATTTACTTCAGGTCATAAATATCACTTATTCAGATGGACTATGAACTCTTCTTAGTTTTCTCTAAGGCAATATTGATAATATTCTTAAATTACATCATTTTTAAAAACTATAGAATTTCATCGATTACTCAAAGAGTAATACGTTAAAGTCTATTTTCCATGAATAATTTTTTACATTTAAGACATAATACTGAATGTGAGTGAAAAGTGAAACCATTGATGGTCCACAATTCAGGATTGGTCTATCTCTAGATACCTCAATCAGTCTCAGAGTTCTTTTTTTTTCCAGTCCTGGGGCTTGAACTCAGGTCCTGAGCACTGTCCCTGGCTTCTTTTTGCTCAAGGCGAGTACTCTAGCTCTTAAGCCACAGCACCACTTCTGGCCTTTTCTATATATGTGGTGCTGAGGAATAGAATCCAGGGCTTCATGTATATGAGGCAAGCCCTCTACCACTAGGCCACATTACCAGCCCAGTCTCAGAGTTCTTTACTAAACCCATTGAGCAACTTTTGGAGTAACTTAAATCTATATGTCATAGAACGGTTTTAGGAGCTCAAAAGAAAGTATAAGAGAAAAAAATGAAGATGAGTGCACAAATGTGTATCTTCAGTCTTATGTTTGTGGAAATGGGATTCTTTTTTGATTTCCCTTCTGGGAGAGGATGGAGAATATAAAGTGACACCAGAAGCAGTTCTCTTAGAAATTACTACTGATATATATCAGAGGTTTGGTGATTGTGCATATGTGTGTATGCACATGTATGTGTACATTGAGTAATTCCAAATGTGTTCTATGGGCTGGAAACCACTGGCCTAGTGGCACAGAGATAAAGAGGCTAATAACATGTACCACTGTGTAAACATGTACTACTTGTCAGGCACCAAGCTAGTCATGATCTTGTTTAATTCTCACAAAAAAGAGCAGAGGTGTGCTGGAGGACTTTGACTTAAACTAGCTTCCCCACACATTCCATTCCCTGAACATTCCCAACAACTAACACAAAATGACCTGTGTTCTAATGAAAATGACTAAATGTAGAAATAGAAAAGTGAAGAGAAAAAAAGAAAAATACATATATAGTCCAAAAATTGGTTATTTTTGTCCCAGAAAAACTAGTTGGCAAACAGGATGGTTAAAAGGATTGATCCTGGGGCTGGGGATATAGCCTAGTGGCAAGAGTGCCTGCCTCGGATACACGAGGCCCTAGGTTCGATTCCCCAGCACCACATATACAGAAAATGGCCAGAAGCGGCGCTGTGGCTCAAGTGGCAGAGTGCTAGCCTTGAGCGAGAAGAAGCCAGGGACAGTGCTCAGGCCCTGAGTCCAAGGCCCAGGACTGGCCAAAAAAAAAAAAAAAAAAAAAAAAGGATTGATCCTACTTTGCCTATATCTAGAAAGATAGTTGTGTATTTGTTTCTCATATAGAAGTCTTCAACACCCTGTACATGAATTCCCCCTGTGAATTCCTTTATCAGAGTAATAGATTGTTAAGGTAAACTGGAATATTTCCCAGTAAAACTTGAAAGATGGTGCATATATTTTAAAATCCAACAGGAAATTTAGTTTAATGCTGTTTATTGTTTATTGGGGTACAATTTATAAGGCTTGGTTTTTCTTATGTTGACTGTTTATCGGGAAAAAAATAAATTTTAGAAATCAGCAAACCAAGATAAAGATAATTATTCTTCTTAACTTTAACATCTGGATATTGGGTTCAGTTCATTCAATTCAGTTTTAAGTGCAGTTGGTGGTGCCTACCTATGGTTACACAGCTACAGATTCAACCAACTCCAAGTCAAAAACATTTTAATTACATGTACACTAAACATTACTCACCATTATTCTCTAAACAATACAACAACTACATACATAGCATTTACATGTTAAGTAAATTAAACTATTTTGCATATTATAGGTAATCTAGGTAGACTTTATGGTGGATGGGAGGACACATTAGATGTAAGACAGTTGATATTCCTTAGTATTTGGATATCTATGGGGCCCTGCATATCAAATGTGGATGTGGATACTGAATATGTAAACATTGAAGGATGTCTGTATGTAAAATGTACCAGATGTACTGTTGTACATGTTGGAAACTTGAAGTGACCCCCACAGGCCATTCCTGCCCTTCTGAAGCAAATGCATGGGTATCTTAGGTATAAGGGGAGTTGAAAGGGCTGGGAGAGACCTGCTGATTCCACGGAGGGAGGTCAGGGAATGGCTTTCTTAAAGACTTATGTTTCAGCTGACAATGAAGAGCAAGAACCAAGGAAATTAGTTAGCACCTCTGGAAGTATGGTGAAAGAGAAGGCTTAGTATGTTCAAACTGAAAGAAGGAAGGGGAGGCAGAGGACCTCTTCAACCTGGGGCAAAAACTTTGGATTTTATGTTGACTGAGACAGCAAAAAAAAAAAGAGAGAGAGAGAATTCTAAACAAGAATGTGCTATACTTTGATACTTTGAATAAGACCACTTATACTTAGGTGGCAAGGATGTCTTAGGGGAGCAAGAACAGAAGAGAGAGACAATTTAAATGAGCCTGCTATAGAAATCTGGGTGTGTGAAATGTTGGTGGGTTGACCTGTGGGAACAGTGGATGATTTATCATACTAAAGATAAATTTTGTCACAAGATTTGCTAATGAAATGAGTATAGGGAGATGGTGGGAGGAAAATAGAGCCTGTGATTATGACTACAACTCTGGTCCCAGCAACTGAATTTATGTTGAGCCACAGCTGAAACGGAAAAGGAGAGAAATGGAGCAGAAATGAGGGTGATGCAAAATTGTGGTCAGGAATTCTGCCCTCCATAGATTGTAAGACGTCCATTAGATGTGCAAATGGAGGTAAATAGAGATAGATAATTACATGTAATGTCCTGGTGTTCAGAGGACAGTTCAGGATGAAGCCTTAAATTTAGGAATTTGTATGATCAAGATTAGGAGAAGTGAATGAAATCATCTTAGAAGGAAATGAAGACAATGAAGGAAACAGACTAAGCATTCCCCCATGGAGAGCTATGAGAAAGGAAATAGGAAAGAAAGGTGCCCAGGAAGAAGGTGGTGCAGAGACTTAGGAGAATGCATTGCTGTAGGAGTGGTGTTTGCATGTGTGCTGCCAGCAGTAATAGAAAAATCAAAGGATTCTGCTCAAATCTGATTGAATCACATACTCATTTATTTGCAAATTTGGATTTTAAAATAAACTCACTATTTCCTGTTGCATAACATTCACAGTAATATTAGATTAACATTCAGCTTATCTGTGAGAGAAGCATAAAAGACTATTTATTTCCAGAGTACTTTTCTCTAACCCTAAAGTTACTTTTGGTTTGGTACCTAAATCCATAGATTTGTGTACTTAATGGATTATAGGTCTGAACACTAGGAATTGTAGTTAAGGAATAGGATAATATTGTACTTAGGAATGAACCTTGTGGCCAGTAATGGTTATTTGGGCATTCCTTCAGTTCATGATTCTGTTTATTGGTTTAAAGGAATTTCAAAGACTTCGAATAAATGGCACTTTAGGACATCTGGTAAATACTCAGAGCAAGCTTGACTATCAAAAAAAAAGATGAGGTTATCAAAATTGATACTATATATAAAGACAATTTTTGTAGATGACTGAAAAGGAGAGCTTGTAACCTAACATTTGAGTATTGTTTTCTATTTAATGTAAGGGATTAAGTATTTCTTAGTGATTCACAATTACTCAAGTTAATAAGAAGTAATAATGATTTTGCATACTAAGTGAAGTGAGCTAAAGATTCTATAGTTTCCCTCATTGGTAATAATTAGTAAATGCTTAGGATAGTCCTAATAGATGATCACCATAGCTCAATAAGTATGTACATATGACCACATAAGATGATGAAATGATCTCCAACTTATGGAAATAGCTGGTTTATTGGTGTTGTTATTTTCAATGTACTATGTGAAATTATGTCTTTTTCGTTTGGTTTTCTTCCCTATGGTTTAGCCCCTGTTGTCACTATATTTGATTTTGGTACCCTGGGTATTGTATATACATTTGTCTGAATTAGGGAAGGGAACATCAAAATGGTGAGACAAAGGGTAAAAGGCAAACTAATATAACAGCAATTCCTTGTAAAAGCAACTATACAACTTGGGGGGGGGCGGATGACTAGAGAGGAGGGAAGGTGGGAGGAAATGAGGGATGATGTAACAAGTTTGACAAGAAATGTACTCACTACCTTACACATGTAACTAACCCCTCTGTACATCACCTTGACAATGAAAAGAAAAAGAAAAGATAAAAGCTAGAAAAAAATAATGATTTTGTTGCTATAAATTTTAGATTTCTTTTAGAAGACAAGTGAAAAATTACCTAGTTATTTAATTAGAAGTTTGGCAAATGGAGGAAAACACTTCACACCACACATAAAGTTTTATTTCTGGGTAGCTTTCAATTACCAGAAATGAAACTAAATGCTTCATTTATTGCAATCTGACATATATACAATGAATAGTCCCTTTGGAGCCAGTGGGGGTAATTGTTTTTGGTATATATCCTAAAGCTCCTAATTTCTCTAGGTAGCAGAAATATCTAAGTCTCTGTTTATATCACATACCAGGTAGCCAATCTAAATCCTAAGGACCTCTCCTATACATTAAAGGATTATGTATATAAGGAACTTCAAAGAGACTGGCCAGGATACAATGAAGCAGATAGACGGTCATTGGAGTCAGTGCTCTCTAGGTAAGTTTCCTTCCCACTTTTGTCTTTTAAAATGGTGCAAATAAGTAATCATTGTAGTCATGTGATTTTAGTATTGAGATGAGAAAGAGAAGCAAAACTAAGCTTTCTATTGTGAACATTTTAAAGTTCTCGTTATTACCTAGAACATGTGTGTTCTTGGCAGAAAACTAAATGCATCTCAGAATGCTGCTGGCACCAGCCGTTCCGAATCTCCTGTATGTTCTAGCAGAGACACTGCATCCTCTCCTCAGGTATGTCATCAACTTACAAAACCTAGCATGTAGGCCAGCTACTGAGGTCCTCTTCTTCATAAGAGAGGGAAATGAGGCCCAGAAAAGCTGCACAGTTTATTTATACAAAGCCTCACAAAGCCAGATCTCAGCTTCCAATCTAGAATTCTCTCCACTATGCTGGCTTACTTGTTCGAATATTTAATACATACTTTTTCTTTCCATTTTTTAAATTTACATTTTATTGTAAGTTTATCTACTTTTCAATTTGATTTTTTTTTTGCCAGTCCTGGGGCTTGAACTCAAGGCCTAGGCTCAAGGCTAGTACTCTACCATGTGAGCTACAGCACCACTTCTGGCTTTTTCTGTTTATGTGGTACTGAGAAATCAAACCTGGGGTTTCATGCATGCTAGGCAAGCACCCTACCACTAAACCTCATTCCTCAGCTCTCAATTTGATTTTGATCACTTACTACAAGGCTTATTTAGTCCTGTACAATTCTTGCATTATATGGAAAATTAGAGATATTTGATTGTGTCTAAAACATGTTCTAGAAGAATATTCAGAAGGAAATGTATTAGCAATAAGAAAAGATGGCATTTAGGTATGTGTCTTATTAAAGCTCTTTTCAACCTGATCCTAATCGAAATACTCCCTGTCAGACATTATTGCAGCTTAGAATTTTCTAGTTTGGCCCATCCTAGAAAAAGTCGAAGAGGTCCTGGGCAGTATAAGAGTTCCAGGTTACTGATCTTCAACTCACTAACCAGCCCTGAAACTCTCTCCAAGAGAGTAAGAGAATTCTTAGTGAGAGTTTCAATGTCCTGGGCACTTGGGACAGACCTCCCTACCCTCCCAGCACTGTACCAATGCCCTGCACCTCTGGATTCTCCTAAGAATGAAGGGGACAAAAGCATGTGTGGAAAGAATGATCTGAACAAAAGACTACAGTACAAGGCAATTTATCCTTGCAATGTTCCTTATCTGTAGAAGCCTCACTTTTTTTTCCACCAGCCATAGTGAACCTACTTCTGGTCAGATGACATATACTGAATGCCAAGTCAGTCATACTCAGTTTAAAACAGAAGAAATTAATGAGCTGATTAGCTCTTCATTTCTTGAGCAAAAATTCAAGCTCCAGTATTATATTTAAATACAAAAATGTACTTACATTTCAGATTGTTCGACTGTTGAATTTTCTTTTACTTATGTGTAATTATTGTTACTTTGAGATTAAGCTAATATAACATGATTTTGTTAAAAGTACTTTTATATTACTTTAATGAAAAGGCTTAGCTAACAATATTGTGAATAGATTAGGATGGGTAAAAAAATTAAACAGCATTTCAGCAATGATAGATAGATATAGAGGAATTAATCTGAACTGGCTACTCTAAGATAGAGGAAATAATGATTGACAACCAAACTATTCATAACCAGAGCATTTTAGCAATCGAGTCAATAGATGAGGGGAGGGGGAAGGAGGAGGGGAAATGAAGGAGGAGGTAACAGGTAGAACAAGAAATGTACTCACTGCCTTTCATACGACTCTGTAACCACTCTGTATCACACTTTGACAATAAAGAAAAAAAAGTTTTTTAAAAAGTCAATACATGGGGTTGGGGATATGGCCTAGTGGCAAGAGAGCTTGCCTCGTATACATGAGGCCCTGGGTTCGATTCCCCAGCACCACGTATACAGAAAATGGCCAGAAGTGGTGAAGTGGCAGAGTACTAGCCTTGAGCAAAAGGAAGCCAGGGACAGTGCTCAGGCCCTGAGTCCAAGGCCCAGGACTGGCCAAAAAAAAAAAAAAAAAGTCAATACATGTAGACCTATTGCCTTTACCTAGCTTTTATAGTGCTCCCAGAGTCAAATGGCACAAACTGATCTCTCTTCTCATTTCATCTAAGTGGGCCAGCCATTACCAGCAGTGGAAAGCAGCTGCTTCTATTTAATACTTTTCTGGTTGTTATATTCCAAATAAATCAGCATGGTCTATTTATCAGCATGATCTTATGGATAAGGCTATCAGATCAGAAAGAACTGAATAAGCACTCCAAAAATACATACATATCTGCCAAGTTCTGCTTTTAACATTAGACATTACAACTTCTTTTACTTTGTTGGGATTTTTTGCTTTGGTTTGATTTGGACTTGTTTATAGGGCTTTGTTGTTTTATTTTTGCTTCAGTTGGGAGAGAAGTTAGTATGAGTAAGGATACTCAGCTGTTTAATTACATATGTTTTGAATGTGTTACAGTGCAAACCTGCTTGTTTTATTCCCTTCTCATTCAGAAACGGCCTTTGGATTCAGATTTCATTGATCCTTTAATGAATAAAAAGGCTCGGATATCTCACCTGACAAATAGAGTACCTCCAACATTAAATGGTCAATTGAATTCCACCAGTGACAAATCTGCTGCAGGCCTCCCGCCGCCCCCTGCAGCTGCTGCCATCCCCACGCCCCCACCGCTGCCTTCTACGCACCTGCCCGTCTCAAATCCCCCTCAGACTGTCAATTCCAACTCCAATTCCCCTAGCACTCCAGAAGGCCGGGGGACTCAAGACCTACCTGTTGACAGTTTTAGTCAAGATGGTAGCATCTATGAGGACCAGCAAGACAAATATACCTCGAGGACTTCTCTGGAACCATTACCCCCCGGTTCAGTTCTACTAAAGTGTCCAAAGCCTATGGAAGAAAACCATTCAATGTCTCACAAAAAGTCCAAAAAGAAGTCTAAAAAACACAAGGAAAAGGACCAAATAAAGAAGCATGACATTGAAACTATTGAAGAAAAAGAGGAAGATCTTCAAAGAGAAGCAATTGCCAAGCTAAATAACTCCAGTCCGAATTCCAGTGAAGGTATTTTGCATTTGCTAAGGGGAAGGGGTCGAGATGAGGACTGACTTATGTGATACGTGAACTGGAAGAACATACTAGCATGAGTTTTAGATGATGGTACTCATAATTAGTAATTAACTTAATATTATGCTTTTGAGCTGATTTTTTTGTTCAATTTCTCTTTAGGCAACTATGAACATGATTTCTGTATTATTAAGATCATGACATTTGAAAATGACATTTTACGAAGGGAGACTTTACTCTTTTTCTTATGTATGTGATATTGTGCAATCTCACAATGTTCTTGAACTGACTTTAACCACACACATAAATAGCAACAGAAATAGTCATTTTCTTCTTTCTCAAAGAAATCAGGCACCTTATGCTTTAATTAATATTAGCACATGGGGGAATGTCAAATCCTTTATAAAATAGGCAATGTAATATTACAGTCACAGATCCATAACATCTTCATTTGCAATGAAAGCAAGGTTTGGGCTGTTATCTAGCTTGAAGGCTTAAGATTCTTCTTTGTTTTGTTCTTCAATTTTGAGGTCCTGTTTTAATGAACACTTATAGTAAATCAACATCAATCATTATCTTGTATTTTTCCCATAACCCTAAAAGCCTATAATTCTTAGCTTTAACTGGTCATTTTTGTCATATGAAACGAGCTCTGATTCTCTTTAGTGATGCTTGCAAAGAAGTTGTAGAATTAGCACAAGATGGTGTCTGTCAATCTAAATTGGGTATATTGCATCAAAACATATAAGCTTTGTTTTCTAAGCTTTGTTTCTCATGAACACTTTTTGTACCTGAATCTGTCAGGTCAGGAAAAGCCAAGAAGTAAATTAGCCAGGTCTCTGGGCTTCCTCTGTTCTCTTCCACACTTCCCACACTAGAGGAAAATCCTGAGTTGAAACCTAGTGCCAACAGGTCTGAATTCCAGTATGCTGAGACCTGCAGCAGAGTTATGAATGTTCTCAGTTGGAGACCTGGAGAAAAAGGGCTAGTCTTTGAAATCCTTCCCTGAAGATCACAGAAAAATCTTTTAGAGCAGCTCATCACACACCAGATCCAGATCCAAATCCTCTGTCTCTCTTGAAACTTCTCTGGCCTCTGTGGCAAAGGAGAGTGGCCTGTACTTGATTCATTTCCTTGAAGGTCTGGGCTGTTGTGAAAGCATGCTCTTGTGTCCAAGCCTGAGTCAAATGTATATACAGTAAGCGCAAGTCTGTGTCATTTGTTTAATATGCTTTAGCTTTTAAAATATTATTCTCAGGCTGGGGATATGGCCTAGTGGCAAGAGTGCCTGCCTCATATACATGAGGCCCTGGGTTCGATTCCCCAGCACCACATATACAGAAAAGGCCAGAAGTGGCTCTGTGGCTCAAGTGGCAGAGTGCTAGCCTTGAGCAAAAAGAAGCCAGGGACAGTGCTCAGGCCCTGAGTCCAAGCCCCAGGACTGGCAAAAAAATAAATAAATAAAATAAAAATAAAATAAAATATTATTCTCAGAAATTGTTAGATGCACACAATTTATTTTATACTGAATATAGATGTTTTGCCACCAGACAAATCAGAGTCTGCATTATCAACTGTACTTTAAGAAATTTTTTTAAAAATTACTAATAAAAGGCTCCTGAGAATGGGAAACTTAAATAGAATACTGAGAATTGATATACTTCAACAGGATAACCATGAGTAACTAGAATCTTTATTTTTTAAAAAAAATCTGTTTAGTATTATGAGGTCCAGTGTCAGCATTGAATAATACTCTTATTTTAAACCAAAGGGAAAACTTCCTTACCAGTTCCACTCTCTACATGCAAAAAGAAAAAGGCGGGCTGGGGATGTGGCCTAGTGGCAAGAGTGCCTGCCTCATATACATGAGGCCCTGGGTTCGATTCCCCAGCACCACATATACAGAAAATGGCCAGAAGTGGCGCTGTGGCTCAAGTGGCAGAGTGCTAGCCTTGAGCAAAAAGAAGCCAGGGGCAGTGCTCAGGCCCTGAGTCCAAGCCCCAGGACTGGCAAAAAAGAAAAAAAAAAAGAAAGAAAAAGAAAAAGGCAATAAAAATACAGTGACCAAAGCAGTCTGCTACCTGACTTTATTGTTTCATCTGCCTTGTTTGAATCCCATGAAAAGTAGATGTTGATGTAAAATTTGTATCTCCCATTGTCTGGCTGCATCTGCCACCACAATCTTTGAATTGCTGGGCAGATGCCACAAATGTTGTTGAAAGAATAGAAAATTGACCTTGGGTTAAGATGGAATTCCTTTATTGTGCAGACACTGCAGTAGCCAGGGTGCTTTAAATGCCTGGCGTCAGTTCTTCTGGCCCTGGCCATAGGGCCTCTATTGTTTGTGTTCAATTGTATTCCTTACTCACTGTTGCTTATTGAGAGGGAAGAATAGAATTTGAGGAAAAGTGTTCCAGATGTTTCTAATCTTTTTTAGACTTACAGACATTTGATAACCGTACGGGTTGATGAACGCTCTGATTTTTTTCTTTTTCTTCATAGGAATTAAAGAGGACTGCACTGCCTCCGTGGAGCCTTCTTCTACAATTGAACTCCCAGATTATTTGATGTAAGTTCATCTATCTGCCAGTGAAGAGAGCTGTTTAATTTTAGAACGTTTGCAAATTCTTTTCCCATAATTTGCAAATCAAAAAAGTAAAGGAATTCCAGAAATAGAGTCCTGGAGCGACCCCTGCAATTGAAAGGCTGCCATTAAGCCTGCTGTCCCAAATCCACCCTTGCCTACCGGGCAGGTTGTGCCTCCCCCTACGCAGAGCTAAGTTCCTTGGCCTTTAAGTATAGAGAGGCGGGTCCTTTGTTCCCAGGCAAGGCCAAGCACTTGATTATGGAAGATTTCAGGGATCTGCCTCTTCAAAGCTGACAGTCTATCAATACATGGCCATTCCCTTTGGCCCCCAAGGGATGGTTTATTACTGACAAAGTGCTTGAACCTCTGCACTTAATACTAAAAAGCGAAGGTTGGTGCATTTTTATTTAAATAAAGGTCTGCCCTCAAATTAATTTTGAAAGGAACAAGTACTAAAGTTTAATCCTTTCACTTGAATATCAGTTATAATGTTTTCTTTCTTGTGACAACAAGTTGCCAAATGCTGACTGGCAGACATTTTCTGGGGACATTTTTGTAACTGATTATCACAGAAATTATAACTTGACACATAATTCTAGCTTTTTTGCAGAATAAAAGCCTTCTATAAGGAGAAAATAATTAAGTTTCAAGAGCTTGTTAAATGGAGAGCGAAAGCACAAACAGATCTGACAGCAGAGAGCTTTAAAAATGAACAAAATGCCTAAAATTTAGAACAAAAAATAGAATATATGCTGTGTGAATTTTTTTATAAATGGCATCTAATAGTGCACCAAGTTAAACTATCTTATTTATTAGCCTTTTCTTTCCCAGAAGACAGGACATTTTAGATTTTGCTTCTGCTTAACAGTAGTGAGAATACTATAATTACTAGGAATAAGACTACATGAAAGTACAATGTTGGTTAATAGCTCTTAACCAACAGTAGGCTGTGAAACCATGCTAAGCACTCTGCCATCTGAGCTTAGTGTAACAGAGGAGCCTTGGAAATCAGCTACCTCTCAGTACCCAGAAAGGGGTATAGGTCTGCAGCCAGCTTGCCCGCTCGGCCCCTGGCTGCGCTGCTGGAGAGTCCTACCTCTCCAGCTCCAGAGCCAGTCTCCAAGTCAGCCCCTCACCTTAACACCCGCCAGGAGGCAGGTCTTGATTTCCTCTTATTAAAAGTGGTTATATGTGATTTTAAAAAATTGTGTGGGGGAAACTAAAAAGTACTCTAAACTTTCCCCCCATGGATTGAAGGCTGTTGCTGTGTTTTGCCAACCTAATTAGCTAATTCTATATTTAAAAGGCTTTTTTAGGTTACTGGTCTAAGGATGATTGCTGCATCTGCACTGGTGCAGTTTTGTATGTTATGTTTCTAGGGCTGCAATTGTGTACTTAATTCATTTAAGTAAAAGCAATATGCCTTACCAAAAGTAAGGTTTATAAATAATGAGAAAATTTCCCAAAACACAGAAGTTGGCTCATAAGAAAACCAAAAAGAGATACTATAACCCCTAAGTAATCTGCCTTTGAATAATTCATACTTAACCATAGCATTACTAATTTTGTATAATGAGAATACTTTCATTATGAGTGGTTTTGAGTTATCCAAAGTAACATATTTTTAATTCTATCACTCCATTAAGAGCCAACTGTAAGACCATAGCAAATTTGGTTAAAAATGATAATGAAAAAATAATTGGGGGGTTTAAAATGCCAGGATAACCAAACAACAGCACATTGGTGGCCAGTTTGGAGCATTCTCTTCAGAAAATTATTATATAAAGCCCAGAAGATGTGATTTTCAAAAAGTGGGATTCATGTACTGTACAGCAAAGTAAAGCCGAGTTTCCACGGTGGGTTGGTTATTTTGCTTGTGCCCGTGTCCCCAGGAAGCTCGTGCTCCCGCGGGGCTCCCTCTGGTGTGCAGTTAGGAAGCCATGTCTGGGGACACTGCTACCATGCCTGCTGCCCCTCCTCTCTGTGCAGCTGAGACAGCAGCCGGGCAGCTGTAAATCAGCACACGACCGCTGTCTCGGTGACACCTCGAACATGAAACCTTCCTAGTGTTTACTCAGCACGAGTAAAAATATTAACGAGGACACCAAGTTTGTTCACTGCATCACTTTTCTCACATTTCCAACTCGGCATCTGTGATATAGCAATTTAAATAAAGCTGGTAAGGTTACATAAAGCCGACTGAACTCCAAGATGTTACCACAGTGATGAATAAATGGGTGCCTTCAAAATACATCCTGAAGCTCCCACTACCTGCCTGATAGCTCAGATTTTTATCTCAGCTAGTCAAGGGGATTTTGCCTTTCAGAAGTACTGAGAGCAACGAGCCAGGCTGTTGTGATTCCAGCTCCCAGATCCATGAGCAAATAATAGTTTGTTTTAATATTAAAATACTGTTGTAGTTTACTTACCACTGGATAAATTAACATACTGGGAGTTTACCTTTTACTTTGCAGATCCCAAAGAGTACTCACATCCCAAAGGAATAAACAGATTTCTTGAGTTTTATTCCGAAAGCAAATTATGAGCACTGGGAAATGGGTACTTGCAAGGTGGGAGAGGGGGTCACAAGGAGAGAAGTAGAAGAATGAATGGAGAAATGAGTAGAATGCACACAAGAATGTACTGTAGGGGCTGGGGATATGGCCTAGTGGCAAGAGCACTTGCCTCATATACATGAAGCCCTGGGTTCGATTCCCCAGCACCACATATATAGAAAACGGCCAGAAGTGGAGCTGTGGCTCAAGTGGCAGAGTGCTAGCCTTGAGCAAAAGGAAGCCAGGGACAGTGCTCAGGCCCTGAGTCCAAGGCCCAGAACTGGCAAAAAAAAAAAAAAAATGTACTGTATATGTCGCAGAACTGAGAAAAAGAAGGGAAGAGGTGGGTAAAGAGTGAAGGGGGTTGAAGAAGTCAAAGGGAAGACAGATCAAGATGCATCATATACATAAATTGCTTTCTTAAATGGCAAAAACAATCAATACATGACCTAATGAAAAGTGAGAGTGTGGAAGGAGGGGTGGGTGGCAATGTTAAAAGGGGGTAACGTTAATGAGGAGTCATTGTAGTCATAAACTGTTAAATGGTAACTCCTTTGTATAACTACTTAAAGAAAGAAAGCAAATTGGATTAATAGTTCAGCGCCAGGTTTTTGGTTGTAGACTATGGTATGTTGCTTCAGAAGACCTAGAGAAATGGTACTTTTCTTTTGTCTCTCACTTTTAAGAAGTTATAAACAATTCCCCTTTTGTATTTTATATAGTTGTCTAGTTAGAAACATAAGGAAAGCAATAAAGAGAACAAAGCAGAGGCACCTTGTTGATTTCTGCTTACCACTGGACTGAAAGGCAGAATGGCAGACTCCTCTTACAAAGGACTAGACTCAGGGCTGGGAGTATGGCCTAGTGGCAAGAGTACTTGCCTCCTACACATGAAGCTCTCAGTTCTATTCCCCAGCACCACATATATGGAAAACGGCCAGAGGGGGCGCTGTGGCTCAAGTGGCAGAGTGCTAGCCTTGAGCAAGAAGAAGCCAGGGACAGTGCTCAGCCCCTGAGTCCAAAGCCCAGGACTGGCCAAAAAAAAAAAAAAGGACTAGGCTCAAAGATAGCTTTCCCTTCCGCACTCAATGACCTGTGGCACTTTCCTGGTGCCACATTACATGTCAAGCCCCCCATCTTGCTATAACCTGAAACAGATAGGTTGGCCTCTACCATTCCTGCAGTAGTGAGTTGTTTTGGATAGACTGTTCAGGAGGCCAAATGTGTGTTGATACAGTTTTCTTTTTACCTCCTTGTGTTTTAATTCCATTACTACCCCCTGTTTTTCACATTGGATCCCCTTCATAAAAGCTCTTAAGTCTTATGAAGTCACATCACATGGAAGGACCTGTGAACTAGTAATGGAACAGCATTACCTACTAATGATAGATGTGATTCATGCAAAGATACAGCTTCTAATATTTAGTTTCAATTTCAGACTCTGGCCATTGTGTTTAGTCAGTAACTACTCTTTGGGATTTTTTTCTTCTTATTATTAGAAAATATATTGCTATTGTCTCCTATGAGCAACGCCAGAATTACAAGGATGACTTCAATGCAGAATACGATGAGTACAGGGCTTTGCATGCCAGGATGGAGACTGTAGCTAGAAGGTTTATCAAACTGGATGCTCAACGAAAACGCCTTTCTCCAGGCTCAAAAGAGTATCAGGTAAATGGATTTCATTTGTTGTTGATGACACTCACTTTCATATTTTACCTTCTTTAGTTCCCTGTCCCACTAACTTCAGCCATCCTTTACTAATGTTTAAAACAAGCTCTCAATCAGATTAGACTAGCCTCTGCTGCTTTGGGAACTAAGTTGTTGAAATAGTTCTAAACAAGTAAATAAACACAGTGGAACAAAACTTTGTGCCACTACAAGGTATCATGTATGGAGAATTATCAAATATAACTAAATAGGGGGAAAACCTGTATCTGGGGACTCATTTACATTTCATTTGATTATACAGCCAACTCAGCTCAGACTGCAGCTCCCCCCCCCATTGTGCTATTTCAAGAAAGTCTTTTAATCATTACTTTTATAACTCTGAGTTATAGTCATAGAAGTAGAGCCACCATAGACACAGTACATTATGTGCTAATCTGATTTCCTTTCCCACCCTAGCTGATAATATGACTGCAGCTGACAAAGAGCAGTAGATCTTGAGCTGTCATTTGTTGTTGTTGTTCTTGTTGTTGTTGTTTTGATAGTTCTTAGCAAAAGAATTGATAGAAATAAATATTTTAACATTACATAGGCCAAAGAACTTGGTCTCACTTTGCAGCCATAAGTGGTATAGTGCTTCTCTCCCAGCTCCCTACCATGGTTCCTTCCTTACAATTTCCCCACAAGAGGAGAAATGTATCAAGAGCATGTGTGTTTCACATGCACCCATGCCTTGCATTAGTGGGCTTTAATCTCTTTAGTAAGCAGTGAAAGTTAACGACTTTGCCAGATGAATTGATTAGGGTACAGAAGTTGTTGGAGTGATGATTTGCAATAAAAGCTTTTCTGTGCAGTAATTTATCCATTTGCATGGTAACATTTAACTGAAACATCATTCTAAGGATTGCTTAGTGAAACCACTGTATCTGGGTTACAGCCCCAGCTATGTCATGTAATATTTATGTATATTGGCCTTGGGTAAGTTTCCAAATGCTTCTTTGCCTCAAATTCCCCATCCATAAAATGGGATGATCATAGAAATGCATTAAGCACTTGTGAATGACATCAAGCATTAGGAATCCATGCCTAGTACCTGGAACATGGAGACTATCCAGCTATCCAGCTATCTAGCTACCTGATTTCTCCCTAGGGATAATCACTACTACTAGTTTCAATTGCATTCTTTCACAAATGTACTGTATTTGTTCACATATGTGCTGTATTTAGTTGCACTCAAATAAATTCATATGTGCACTATGTTTAATTGAATCTAAGTTTCATTTAATAAGAGACATCATTGTGTTCTATCCCAGTAACTTAAACCATGATATATTATTGCTTATCCTTGTTGCATTAGAATTAGAAGAAATACACATCTTAAAAGCAATGATACTTTAAAATATAATTTCTCCCTTTTACACAACTGGTATATTACTTTTTAACTGAACAATATAAAGTATTAACAAATTTATTCTGGATCAGTACATAAAGCACTTCCTCTTAGTATCCATTGTGTAAATTGCAACTTTTTGCCCTTTTTTCCTGCAGTGACTAACATACTTTCAAAATTTCACTCAAGGACACACAGATCTGAAGTATACATTAAATTGCTGAGTCAATCTTACATTTGCTGTTTTGATAGCTATTGCCAAATTGCCCTGCATAAAGATTGTAGGCCAGGTAGGATGGTGCAGAGCTATAATCTCTGATTTTGGGGCACAGAGATCGGAAAGATTGTGGTGCAAGGCTAGCCCCCAGAAAGGGGGGAGGGTGCGAGGGGGAGGGACACTGTTGGAGCTTATCTGAAAAATAACTAAGGCAAAAAGAGATTGAGATGTGGCTTTACATGGTAGAGCACCTGCCTAGCAAGAATGAGGCCCCAAGTTCAAACCCCAATATTATTACCACAAAGAAAGATGAATTCATTTTCCCTGTCAATATCCCTACCCTTTGCCAAATGCATGATAATTATTGTAATGCCAAAAGAATTCATTCTCTTCTGATTTCTGATTTTTAATTTTTGTAGCATGTTCATGAAGAAGTCTTACAGGAATATCAGAAGATCAAGCAGGTAGATATCATCCTTGTTGATTTTCTGACCTGTAGTTGATAAGTGTAATCAGTTCTGCAACCTTATCCCTCCCTGTTTTCTTCGTCTGCAGTCTAGTCCCAATTACCATGAAGAAAAATACAGATGCGAGTATCTCCATAACAAGCTGGCTCACATCAAGAGACTAATAGGTGAATTTGACCAACAGCAAGCGGAGTCATGGCCCTAGAACTCTGCTTGCACCAGAAGATGTGAATAAACTTAATCTTATTTATTTAAAATTCCAAATGAGTTGCTCTAGATTCTAAAAAGATGAAACTTTGCCTGTTGAAAGTTTCAGTATTAGTAAACTTGAGTTTCCTTTTTATTTCTATTTTACTTTGCTTCCTTCCATTTTGAAGCTGCTTTTTTCCTGGTCTTCCTCCCACTCCCATCCCCTTCTCAAGACTTGTGTTTGTTAATAGAATCTTTCTTTCCTTTTTTTTTTTTTTTTTTTTTAGATATTGGGGATCCAGTGTCTATACTTCAAATCATTTTCCTTTTCCTTGAGAGCTTGTGTTTGTCATTAGAAATGACTTTTTTTAGATATTGGGGATCCAATGTCCACACTTCAAAGTTGTGTGTATTAAACAACCACAGTAATGTGCAAGGTGAAATGCTTTCGGATAAACATAAGCCTATTTTCTGACCTTTCTTAATGCAAACTCTTTGCCTTAAATGGTAGAATATTTAGATATTTGCACAAAATACAAAAAAAAATGAAATAAAACATTGTTTTGGAGGGTTAAAATATAGGAAGTTGTGGGAGTATGTGTGTAGATTTTTATACACACACACACATATATATCTATTGGCTGACTTGATCTAGCATATTAAATCTACCCTGCAAATTAACCCCCCATTGCAATGGTTGCCTTAAGGTGTTTGTGAGTTGTGTACATGGTGTGGTTAATCATTAGCTACACTGCTTCCCAATGCGGAGAGACTGGGAAGCACCCTGTGGCCTACCAGCGTCTGTAACGTATGCTCGACCTGTATGTGTGCAAAGCTGATGTGGATGTTGAGTGTGCATGAAGGAAAGAAGCTGCTACTCTCAGTAGGCCCGACACTCAGGTTAAACAACTAACGAGTGTTACTGGAGGGGTTTGTTTGTTGTTTTGTTTTTTTTTTCCTGTCAAATTGCTACTTTCTTCTATTTTGGAAGACAAAAGCATTTCCATTTCAACAGTTTGTCAGCTTTATTAATGTTGGGCAGAAATTGATATAAAAATGAAGCAGATCTATAGTTTTGGGGCAAAATTATAAAATTAAATGTGTAGGTAACCTATTTATATACTGCTATAAAGTATTTTTTGAAGAGAGAGATATGAAAAGAAGCTATTACCTACATGAAATGTATATTTAAAGATTTTTTTCATCCTGGATGCCAGGAATATAAGAAAAAGCAGATATATTTAACCATAACATACTGTGATTCATCAAACAGCACAAACTTTCATTTCATGGAGTTTTATCTGTTGACGTTGATTTAAACTATCACTTGTTTTATCATGTGGGAACATAAGTTATGTGGTCAAAAATATAAGGATTTTGAACTAATGTTGATTCAAGTTGTGTTGTCTTATCGTATTGTCTTTTCAAAGTGCTGCCAGTTGAAAAGGGAAGCATTATGTTTACAAATCTGTTTTGAAATGTTTGCCAAAATTTTGGTAGTATCTTTAATAAAGATGTTTGTCTCCAGCATCCAAGAAAATAAATAAATAACTTGTTGTGTATCACTGTCAACCAGAAAATGTTGATATCTAGAAAACATGACAGAATATGTAGATTAACTTTTCTCTTTGGAGTCGTTCTAAAACTTTAACTGGAGAGATTCAAAATACGTTACAAGTATACAAAGGTATGCACATTATGCAAGGACTGAAGTGACACTTTTACACTATAGCTCTAAAATATTACTGTATATTTGATTTCTATGTAGCATGAACCTCCTAGGGAATTCTGTTTCTTTTAGCCTTGAGATCCCTGGTGCTCTTCCTTTTACCTCAAAATTGATACAATCATTAAAGGTTAATTTATTTTAATCTTTGAAAAAGAAAGAAAAGTCAGCCTACTGGAAGATAAATTTAGTCCTCATGTTATTATTGTAGCGTGTCCTGAAGGGTTTGTCTGTAGGTAATGGCCTCATTGGTGTTACTTCTTGGAGTCTTGGCCTTTTAAATCAAAGATTGTGTGCTGCTATTTGCTGTGAGCAATATTTCTCCAAAGCAAGGTTCTTGGACCACTCCCTTTACTAGAATTAGAATCTCTGGGTAGGGCCTATGTACGTGCACTTTCACACATTTTCCTCCTGTAGGTGACTTTTGCAAGCTAACATATGAGAACTATTGGCTTGGACTCTAAACTTTTAAGACTCTTGATTTTGAAATCTTGACATTTCAGCTTTTTCAGCTAACTCAGCTTTTTCTTTTGAAACCCACCCTGTCAGCAGGTACAATTCACTCTGCCCTTCTTGATGATCTGAGGACACACCCTCTCGTTTCACTGCCAACTCTTAATTCAGAACCTGTTTACAAACAGTTAATCACTCCCCCTTGAAACTCCTGTCTACCATGATGCAGCATATCTTGTGGTTTACAGATTGAGTAACAACGGAAACTGGAGATGCTTGATGGAAATCCAGAATTCTATAGAATTGACCACATACCTGTAAAATCCTTAATTTGGATGCCATGGTATTACATTGGACAGATCCTTGTCTATCAGTTGCAAAGGGGAAAGCTATAAACTTCTGAATTTATCATAACCCAAAGTTGAAGCCCTTTTTGAAGAAGAGTATGAACCTGTTAAAATATTTATAATTATTTTTCCATTTCCCCCTCTTGTAAGATTTTTAGATTCTTGCAAATGATTTCTGCAGGAAGGCATAGCCACTTAGTGTCAGTTACTCCAATGAAAGATTTTTCTCATTTTTACAATAAACGTAAAGCAGCACTGTCACAATTGAGAGATGGGTTTGTCCTGCTGCTTTTTTCAGCACATTTCATCTAAAACAATTTGCACTCTTGCAGATTTTTTTAATCAATGCCTACAAACTTCCTATTGAATGAGAAGCTAACTTCAACCCAACTGAAAGAATATTCAATTACATTTTTTAATATGGAGATTTCATTTTCTCTTTTATTGGTTATTTCCCTTGAAATACTTTAAAGGGATTAGCTATAATTTTTTTTTTTTCCAGTCCTGGGGCCTGGGTGCTATCCCTGAGTTCATTTTGTTCAAGGCTAGCACTCTACCACTTGAGCCACAATGTCACTTCTGGCTTTTTCTTAGGAGTTTATTGGAGATAAGGGTCTCGTGGACTTTCCTGCCTGGGCTGGCTTTGAACTGTGATCCTTAGAGCTCAGCTTCCTGAGCAGCTAGCGTTAAGGCATGAGCCACTGTCACCCAGAAATTTTAAAATTTTTAAGTAGTGAGAAGTGTTCAGTAGTTGTTGGTGTGATCAGATTTTAGTTTTGTTCCATGCACCAATTTTTTTAAAATTCAGTATTAATTTTTTTCCTCTGATGGATCTTATACCCTGTATAGGAGTTTTCTTTTAGCGTAAAGTATTTCATCTTATTATGTAGAATCAAATGCATATTTACATGTTGGAAGCAAGATGTAAAGGAGAAGTTCAGACAAAAACAGGCCGTCAGTTCAGACACTGCCTGGGTGCCTTACTCTTTCCATTAGTGCATTCTTTGCTCCCGGAACTCGGCTGGAATTCTGTCGCCAGTTCACCTGCAGTGTGTCAAGTCAGTGTGCTTGGTAAATGCCTTTACTACTTTTAAAGTTCTGACAGTTTATTACTTGCCCAAGTGTTACTAAATCCTTTCCTATGTGTACTAATGGGGAATGGGGAAATAAATAGAGCCAGCCCTTTGAGAGGGATATTTTGGGGAAAGACATTAACTGACATTACTAAATGAAGGCCACAGAAGGTGTTAACAATGTTCTGTGTAACGTGGAAATTGGACAAGGTTGTGAGGCTCCTTTCAAACGATCTTGAGTGTTTAAAAAGAATTACCCTATATCTCTCTGCTGTTTCCGTATGTGTGAGGCCTCTAGGGCTGAAATGTCACGGGCTCTCCCGCTGTGAGCTCGGCGGCTCTGGCCGCCCCAGTTGTTCCTCACCAATTTCAGTTCAATAAAAATGTTAACTTTGCAGTTCTGGTACTTGTTTTTCCTTTGTCTCATTTCAAAGCAATTAATTTTGTCTTAAAAACAAACAAAAACCCTTATGACAAAATAGTCTCTGATACCCTACTGTAAATGATCTTTCCGGAGTCAGAGATAGGACTTGTCATGTCTCTGAAGTGGGGACACAGGGCGTTTGCTTGGGGACCCTGCCTGTTCTGTACGTGCAGGATATAGGACACTCCTGCAAAGGCAACAGCGAAAGCAGAACAGTACCAGCTTTTTTTTTTTTTTTGCCAGTCCTGGGCCTTGAACTCAGGGCCTGAGCACTGTCCCTGGCTTCTTTTTGCTCAGGGATAGCACTCTGCCACTTGAGCCACAGTGCCACTTCTGGCCATTTTCTATATATGTGGTGCTGAGGAATAGAATCCAGGGCTTCGTGTATAGGAGGCAAGCACTCTTGCCACTAGACCATATTCCCAGCCCAGTTACTAACTTTTGAGGGCTTCCATTTCATTGTAGTTTTTGCAGTGGTAATCCTATTTGTCTTTACCACTGTTTGCTCTGTCTCACCTGTGGGTAAGCTGAGGTGTGGAAGAAAAACATAGCTGTCAAACAGCAAATGCGTGGCAGCCGGGAACCCCGACGCCAACCCCTGCTCTTCTGTGTTAACCGCGTCTTCATGTTCCCTTCCCATGTTTGCATAATGCCACGAAGGGACAGCCTACGCTCCGCCATGCCCCATGCCCTACACAAACCCTTTGGCTTTAGAGATAGAATGTGAGAGTCTGGATGATATCCAGTAGATTTTTTAGGGTGAACTAATTTGTCTGAAGTGCTTTAAAAGAACAACTTGGAAGTGGGGGCAAAATACTTTGGGGGAACTTCTGTTTCCTTTCTATTTGCCTATCTTCAGTCCTTACAATGGGGTGTTTGACACCAGGGCAGTGCTGGTAGAGGTTTGCATTTTATCCCAGAATCTGGCTTTCGCTTTAGCAGGTAGCCCATTTAAACTAGGTTTAAGGACATCCCCCGTGAATCCTTAACTTCCAGTTTCTACAAGTTTTTATGAAGGAACAAGATAGGGGAATAAAACAGGAAACCTTCATCAAGCCTCAGTGTTAAAAACCTGGAGTGATTAGTGCTGGTAGTGACTGGATAGGGGTATGAGGAGCCTCAAGGCTGGGCGAGCCTCCCAGAGTCCTGTGTCAGCAGCCTGCCTGCCCTAACCCCCCCTCCCCCCCACCCCCCACCCTCGGGAGCTGACATTGTACTTCCCTTTTAGCCAGACTCCTGTCCTCAGCTTAACAGTGAAGAGGCCTTCTTACTGGGTGATGAAAGAGGGCTCATTATGTAAAGCATTTGAGGGTTCTGGAAAAATCGTTGTCATTATGGGTGGATGATCTTCCCAGTGCAATGAGGAGTGTTTTGGAGCCTTGTTTTCTAAGTGAGACTGAAGCTGGTCAAAGGGGACAGAGGCACCGAGAGGCCCAGAGCTTCTGCTGAGGTGTTTGTTTCATGGATTGAATGCTAGACATATACATACCTGCTCTTCTGGTTTCACCGTTCTGAGATTCAACCTTGGGAGGCTGAATAGCAACAAGTGGCTGTGATATTTTACAGTTGCTTAATTCACAAGCTGGAGAGCAGATGATTCTACTGTTTGTGACAGTGCAGATGTGTCATTTTCAGCTCCTGCCTGCCTGAGCCAACTGACCAGCCAGGCTGGTTTTCCTTACTGGGATTAGATTGTTGGTACACTGTGGGCATTTGCAGGTGAACAGTAAGAACTCCATAGCTAGGTCTAGGAAATGGAGGAGAGTGCTTCCTAAAACTGAACTCACATAGTTAGCCAACCAGCATGTTTGCATTAGCCAAAGGAATGAGGTTCACTGCCCTTCATACTTGAATTTCAGCCAGACTTACAGAACTCCATTGTGGTGCTTTGTGGGCAGCCTGATCTTCCTTACCAATCTCATTTCCTGCCACTCCTACTTCCTCATCCCCAGTCACCCAGGCCTCCCTTCAGGTTTTCCTATACACATTTCTCGACTTACACTAAGAGAGATCTATACCAGTATCTCCACCCTCCTCCCTTCCTTCCTCAGAAAAAGTCTTCCTTGGTCTTAAGATATCCACTAAGCTGGGGGCTGGAATGTAGCTCAGTGGCAAAGCGCTTGCCTAGCAAGAGCAACATCCTGGGTTCGATCCCCAGAACCAAAAAAAAGAAAAGACATGATATCCACTAAGCAGCCTATAACTTTCCAGACTAACTCACTTTAGTCTGGATACCTTCTTTCCATATTATACTTCTCCTTTGTAGCACTTTAAATTGTAACTGGATACTAGTTACATTTTTAAGTTCCATGAGTGTAGAACTGTCTTGTTCA
This sequence comes from Perognathus longimembris pacificus, assembly GCF_023159225.1. Taxonomy (NCBI): domain Eukaryota; kingdom Metazoa; phylum Chordata; class Mammalia; order Rodentia; family Heteromyidae; genus Perognathus; species Perognathus longimembris. The sequence continues at coordinate 25,360,593 of NC_063182.1, read as the reverse complement.
CAAGTGTGTCCCCAACCTCTAGGTTGGTGTCTGGCATATAGAAAGTGCTCGATACTAATTTATTGAAAGAATGTGTGGGGTAGATTGCTCTTGCAAGTAGCCAGAGAATTTGGATACTTGTGAGAATCCACTGTATTATTCGAATTTCTGTTCTTATCTGCTTTATCTTCCCAAAGTCTTGATTTAGACATTGGTTGACAAAGGCAAATTTGATGTCGAGACAGACTGACTTAAGGAATCTTTTGCGGTGACTAACTGCACATTTTCGAAAGGGATATCTCTTTCTATTATTAGTGTTCCACCTCTACTTACCTTTGGAGTATCAAAACAGTCTAATGGTTTGGATTTTGGAATCTATTTTTATTATAAATCTAAGGAAATCATATCTTTCTTTTTTTCAAATAGCTCTCTCGCTTCCCCCAAGGACATGGTAGAGGAGAGCTGTCTAAAATTGCTGCATCAACTTTCCATCTTCCTCAAAGCCTCTCTAGCTGATGCATCTTTAAATTCAACCAGAGTTATTATTGACGTTTATTTCATGTCTAGTACTTGTGCAACATCCCAGGTGGTAAATGGCTGAGGCTAATTGGGGCCGGGGGATTCCTGTAATGGGGCAGGGAGCAGAGCCCTCCATCCACAAGGACTGCTTTCATTTAGTAGGTGATGGAGTGAAAATGGCTAAGAACGTGGCAGAGCAGGATTGGATGGCAGGAGCTTGCATCTTTGTCCTTCTTTGATCACTTTCCAGTAGTGGTAAAGTACCCAACAAGCTGAGCCATAGCAAAGGCCACAGGCAGAGTGGTTGAGAGCACAGATTGAGCCAGCCTGGCTTATAGTCCTGGCTCTGCTACTCACAAGTGACAGATTATGTTCCAAGTTGTAAAGCCCTGTCTCCAGTTTGCTCCCTGTGAGTGGTGTATGCCTACCTCCGAGGTTGTTATGATAAGGCACAGGTAGAAAGGTCCTGGCACCTACTAAATTCTCCATGTGTATTTTTATTGCATAATTCTTTTATTATTTCCATCTTTTGTTTGCATGTTGCAAGTTTTGTGGCAATGTGCCTGACAAAGCAGCCAGTCAGAACTGAACAGCTCTATTGGGGTTAGCTTCTTGCATAACATTGATCCAGTCCTTATGGTAAAAAGACACAACTCAGAACCTAGAATGTTTTAATGACTCTGCTGCTGGGCACTGGTGGCTCACGCTTATAGTTCTAGCTACTTAGGAGCCTGAGATCTGAGGACTGTAGTTCAAAGGCAGCCCAGGCAGGAAAGTTTGTGAGTCTCATCTCCAACTGATCCCAGAAGAGCCAGAGTGGTGCTGTAGTTCAAGCAGTAGAGTGCTAGTCTTGGGCAAAAGGAGCTTAGGGACAGCACCCAGGCCCAGAGTTCAAGCCTCAGGACTGACAACAGCAACAACAAAAGACTCTGCTCTCGATTCTTAAGTACCACATTAGCTTCTCTTAGCATTATAGCTGTAACTTACAATAGTGTGGGTATATTTGTTCCACACTTAAGATTAACTTTAAGATTCTACATAGTCTCTTTTCTAGTTGTCTTTAGAAAGGACCATTTTTAAATGAGTCTTTTTGTCTTAAACCTACATCCTTCTTACCACCCAGTTACTAGGACAGTTCAACATGGTTCATTATAGGTAGGGAAAAGGCTGCTATGAAAATGGCTCTCTCTCCTTTTCCTTTTTACCCCAAGGCTACAGCTCAGCTAAATCTAGCTTGTCTTAAGAAGTGCCAAGATCTCCAGGGGTCACCTGAGCTACAGAACCCTGCAGCTGAGAACAGCTGTTAAAGGGGCACTGGGGACTGTTAGCAAAGCCACTTTTCCATCCAATTTCTTCCTTTCTTCCTCTCTATCTGTCCCTGTTGACAAGTCTGTATTGCTATGGTAGCCAATTATCACCACCCCACCTGCTCTTCCTCCTCCGTGTGTGTGTGTGTGTGTGTGTGTGTGTGCATTTGTGTGTCAGTACTGGGGTTTGAACTCAGTGCTTCACACTTGCTCTACCACAACTTTTTGCCTGGTTTGACCTTGAACCACAGTCCTCTGATCTCTACTTCCCAAATAGTTACAGTTACAGTCTCTGAATATATCAGGCTCCATCGCTTTTCTGAGCACACGGTTCTTGTCTGTGTGAACTATCCTGCTGCTCTCTTCTTTTAGCATGCACATCTAAACATGTTTCCTTGAATTGGTGAAAAGGTCAGATCAAAACAGGAGCACAAAGGAAAGACATGAAAAGTTGAGGAAACCAAGTTGAAATTCTTTGTAGTGATGAAGGATGATAGGAAACATGGAGCTTTATGCCCTGGGTGTGAATCTGGAGTTACAAACTTGTGGTCCAGAGCTATTTTCCTACACTTTTTCATCTCCGTCTGATAATTCACATAACACCTGACTTCCACATCAAGCTAGAAACACTCGGTAGGGGCAATCAGAAAGCAGTACTACTTGTTTTTACATGCCTCCCACCCATGCCAACCCACTCTGGGGGTGACAGAAACTTCTAGAAGGTCCCATACTTCCTGCAAAATAGCTACTCTTGCATAAATCGCATGGGACTTGTTAGGATGAGTCTCATTTCAGCAATTTAAAAGTCTAATCTTGTCTAAGAACCAAAAGTCTAAAGAACACTTAAAACAAAGCTTCTCTCCTCTTCCAGCTTTGGCTTGTGTTTAACTGGGAGCCAAATGCTTCTTGCCATCCTTCCTTCATCTGCACCACTCAGCTCTCCCAGGATTGAAGGAAAGGGCAGGTAAGGAATAAGCACAGGGTAGGAGAAGTCTTAGGTTGCACCTATTAAGTTAACCGTAGTTTTTTCTGGACATTGTCAGGTTTCTCATGAGCACCTCTGACCCTTTTCTGGCTCTCTGGATCCTGGCAAAGCCAACACAGACAAGAATGACAAGTCTCCTCCTTGGGGAAGTAGCAGGAAGCTACTAGTGAGAGCAGTAGCAAAGGAAATGTGTTGGAAATCGCTTCTAGTGAGCAAAAGCTGTGCAGGGCCTGTTGGATTGTTGAGCTTGGTCTCTAAATTGCTGCTTTGTCTTTATTAAGCATATCTGGTGAGATAAAAGCAGACACAATTCCTTCCTGAGGCCCAGGCATTTCAGTTTTTTGCCTTATCAAAAGGGTTCTGGTACTTGGGCTTCTTATCTAGCGGCCTTCTCGTGTTGCTAATTCCTTCCAAGGAAAGTTTCCAACATGGAGAGCTATCATTTCAGTGGGCCAGGGGGCCTCAGGCTGGTCCCCGAGTTCACATGGGAAAGTTGGAACGTGGGAAGGACAGTGATTCTTTTGCTCGGGAATGATCAAGTGCCCCATCTTCCAGGAGCTTAAGGCTGGCACCTGCCCTGAGTGGACCCTTGGGGGGTAGAACAAAGTGTCTGGGCCTTGGTGAGGGTGTGCCATCACCCAGAAACAGCTTGTGAAACAGAGAAATAACATGTGTGCTAAGAATTGCCATGAGCACTCTGCCGTGCGCGAGTGGGCAGACCGTCTGTGCGTGCGAGGGTGCTGAGTCACTGGTGGACAAACAAGAAGCTAAAACAACGGAGCCGGGAGGGGGGCGGCCAAAGGGTCAGAGAAGCTCAGCCCTTTTGCGGGGTGAGAACAAGCAATAGCGGAGAAGATCAACGAGTGTTTGCTTGACCATTTGTCAACGCGCAACATTTCGTGTCTTTCCAAACATTTTCACAGGTGCCCTCAGTTGGTTATCTCTCTCAAACACCTTTACTGGGGGATTAGACAACCCCCCGGGAACAATCCTCAAAGAGTCACAGACGGTGAACACTAGATAAGAAGACAGGTCTTGTCTGTCTACTGTACCCCAATTCCTGGCAGCCTCCTTTAAGGGATTATCCTCAGACTTGGTGCTAACACCCATTATTTACCTGGTGGCTTAAGGGCCTCACGTAGGTCTCCTCAGCGCCCGTCCACATTCTACCTGCATGGAATTTCCGTTGCTCTAGCTCTGCTCTGAGCCACAGGCTTCTCATTTCCCTTTCTTCTCCCAGCAAGTCAGCACCCCAATCTGCTATGAAAATGCCTCTCCTGCTCACACCACCCAGATGACTGGAGACTTCCTCAGCTCCATCGCCTCGTGCAGCCACCTCCCGCTCCCGTTTTCTGGCTGGAGGTGGAAAGACCCCTGCCGTGGCCAGGCTGGGTCTCCACCCGTGGGTATGAAGTGCTCGTGGCTGCTGTATTCCTGACACTGGGATGCCTCGATCTCCCTTCAGCCCAGAAAAAGGTGGAGATCTGCTCTGCTCCGGTATCTTTGCCCTGACCTTTATTCTGAATTCACAGCTATAGGAAAACAGATGGATACTCAGGTAAGTTGCCAGCAGCCATGCTATCTCACTGCTCCTCAAAGTGGCGGCTCCCAGGCATGATCTCTGGCTAGAAGCAGTATAGCAGCACCTGGAAACTTATTAGAAACACAAATTCTCAGGCCGTGCCTCGCCTTAATGTGAAACCCCTGGACTGCGACTCACCAACAAAGCCCTTCAGGTGATTCTGATTTGAGGCGAAATCTGTGTCCTTACCACCCTCCTTTATTTTTTTTCCAGTCCTGGGCCTTGGATTCAGGGCCTGAGCCCTGTCCCTGGCTTCTTTTTGCTCAAGGCTAGCACTCTGCCACTTGAGCCACAGCGCCACTTCTGGCTGTTTTCTACATATGTGATGCTGGGGAATTGAACCCAGGCCTTCATATATGGTAAGCAAGCACTCTTGCCACTAGGCCATATTCCCAGCCCACCACTCTCCATTAATTAGAATGACCTAGGGACTTTTTTTCCATGCTGTCACAGAGACCAAGAGAGCTTCAGGCAGACTCTTGAAGTAGGACTCAAAACAGAGGACACTTACACAAATCTATCACATCACGGAAATGAATAGGAAAAGGGAGAGTCATCAACCTGCATAAGATTTCCGCATCTCCCAAATGCAATGTTGAAATGTTTGCAAGCATTAACCAAAAATGATGGGTTAACCCCAAGAAATTTGGACAATGTGAGATTTCACAGTTAGAATTTTTCTTTTGATGAAGGACTTTTCAAAACCTTTAATACACTGATCTATGCCTTCAGAGGAAGTAGAGATCACAACGTATCCTGTTTCATCAATATCTCAAAATCAATATTTCAGGGAACAACACGTTGAAAACGCTATGCTGGAGGGTTTGTAAAGCATTATTTCTGCAGCATATCAGGTGTCTGGAATATCACGTACCTACGCTCTGTGACCCATTTCCTCAAACTCTCGCTTTACGAGAACTACGGTCCCTGGAAGAAATGTCATTCAGATGTCCCTGTTTCTATTTGTATAATCACCCAACACCTTTGTTAAACCAGAAGTTATGGTTCATGCCTGTAATCATAGCTATTCAACACGCTAAGGTCAGAGAACCAAGGGTTGAGGCCAGCAGAAAAATCTGACACTTGATCTCCAATGAACCAGCAAAAGCCCAACTGGAGGCCCAAGGGCCATGTCTCATAGCTGAGCCATGAGCATGGGAGCCAAGCAAGAGCATGAGGCTGCCTGGAGTTCAAGCCCCAGTAGGGATGCGCGCACACACACACACACACACACACACACACATACATACACACACACACACACCTGTTTGTTGTCTATCATTTTTTAAACAACTTTTTTCATTTGTATCTTAGAAAAGTAATATATTTCTTTTTTTTTTTTCCAGTCCTGGGCCTTGAACTCTAGGCCTAGTGCTGTCCCTAAGCTCCTTTTGCTCGAGACCACCACTTTACCACTTGAGCTACAGCACCACTTCTGGCTTTTTTAATGATGAATTGGTGATAAGAGTCTCATGGATTTTTCTGCCTAGGCTGGCTTTGAACCATGATCCTCAGATCTCAGCCTCCTGAGTAGCGAAGATTACAGGTGTGAGTCACCAGCACCCAGCCCCTAATTCTTTTTGTAAAATGGAATTAAGATTCTTATTTCTGAAAAGCTTTCTACTTATCAACCCAAGAGTGTTACTTGACTGATTGGACTGAATATCCAAGTTAGATGCAAGAAACTTGAAACTTGCCGAGAATTTGCCTCTGAGAGCCTGGCCCAGACAGAGGCATCTGATGTGAAAACGAGGACAGGGAAACGCATGAGAGAAGCGAGGACTGATGAGCAGTCCACCTTTAGAAGCGTGGTAATTTGCCGTCAGAACCCTTGCCCTAATGAAAGGGACCATTAAGACATTTGAGACATATTTGTGACATGGCAACACCAGCCTAGCACTGGGCATGACACAGTAAGCAAATCCGATTTCCTGTCCTCAGCCATTGGCAATATGAAAGTCAGAGCCAAGCATTCCCAGGGAACGTATACAGTAGGAAAGAATTCTTACATAGCCTAGAGTTTTATGTAACCAATACTTATACAGCTTTTGTTGTGTCTGGCAACTCTCTAAGCACTTTGGAAATAATAAAATCATCAACTTCTCATAACTGCCCCTGAATATTATTCCCATTTTATATATGTGCCACAGATCAAGTAACTTTCCCAGGACCACACTGCTAGTGATAAAGATGGGCTTTGAACCCAATCTGTCCACTCTCCTTACCAGATCATCAATGACTGTTTGCCCTCAATAAAACAACTCAGCTCTAAATGGTAGCATTTTCTCTGTAAAACACGGAATATTACACACTGGTTGATCATTTTGTAATGATATTTTATCATCTCAAATCTCTTCTATCTGAACAGTTGTATCATCCTTTATTTCAGCGAAGTGTTCTCTCTCTCTCTCTCTCTCTCTCTCTCTCTCTCTCTCTCTCTCTCTTCTTTCTCTCTCTGCCTGTCTGTCTGTCTGTCTTTTATCTTGGGGACAGCATTATCCTACCTCCAGTTGGCTGATGGCTTTATTTAATAGTTTCATTGTCTCTTTGATTCACTCTTGTCTCATTTCCATCTCTGGGTTTATTTTCAACAATTTCTATTCTAATGTGATTTTCATGTCTATGATGGTTTCATTATCTTCAGTTTCTTTCATCACTCCTTTAGCGTTAACTTCTCCTTTTTATTTCTGACCTCCTGTATTTCATCTTAAAATTCATTTCATATCAAGTTGATATACATTTAAAATTTCTTTGAGAATATAGATAAATATGTATCTGAAATTCTGTAGGTTGCCAGAATAATCCCTCTTTTTCCCCTTTATTTTTAAATTTTTTATTGTCAAGGTGATGTACAGAGGGGTTACAGTTACATACGTAAGGCAGCGTGTACATTTCTTGTCAAACTTATTACCTCCTCCCTCATTTTTCTCCCACCTTCTCTCTTCCCCAACCCCTCCCCAAGTTGTACAGTTGGTTTTTCAGGGTATTGTCTTGTAAGTATTGCTGTTGCATTAGTTTGCCTTTTACCCTTTGTCTCAACATTTTGATGTTCCCTTTCCCTTCCCTAGTTCAGATAAATGTATATATAATACCTGGGGTACCAAAATCAAATACAGTGACAACAGGGGTAAAACCATAGGGGAGAAAAACAAAAGATAAAGGCACAATATCACATAGTACATTGAAAATGACAGCAACAATGATAAACCACTTATTTCCATAACTTGGAGTTCTTTCCTCAAAAGGCTAAACATACGTGCTGGGAATATGGCCTAGTGGTAGAGTGCTTGCCTTGTATACATGAAGCCCTGGGCTTGATTCCTCAGCACCACATATATAGAAAAAGCCAGAAGTGGCGCTGTGGCTCAAGTAGTAGAGTGCTAGCCTTGAGCAAAAGGAAGCCAACGACAGTGTTTAGGCCCTGAGTTCAAGCCCCAGCACTGGCAAAAACAAAACAAAACAAAAACATAAAGCTCCCCCATGACACAGAAACCCCACTTTTGGACATTGACCCAAAGGATCCCAAGCAAGGCCATACTACCAGCACAATCATGTTCATTGCAGCACAATTTACCATCGCTGAAATATGGAACCAACCCAGATGCCCTTCAGTAGATAAAGAAGAAATTGTGGCATATATACCACAAGGGAATTCTATACTTCTATCAGAAAGAATAATGACATTGCCCCATTCATAAGGAAATGGAAAGCCTTAGGAAAAAAAATCATACTAAGTGAAGTGAGCCAGATCTAAAGAAACACAGACTGTATGGTTTCTCTCATTAATAATAATTAGTATATGTCCAGGAGAGTTCTAGCAGATGATCAAAATAGCTCAATAGCTATGTACATATGATCCCATAAGAATAAGCCCTCTTAATAGTTTACTCTTCATTTGTTTATTGACTATGGGTTTGATTTCCTCCCCTTCACCATCGATGTGTTTGTTTATATTTGCTTTGGGTGTTTTCAACAATGTGTCTAATCTATATGAAATCATGGACTGAAAGGAGTGCAGTTCTGCTTCGCTGTTTGTTACATGTTATAGGAGGGCAGCTGTACGCCTCACAGGGTTTTAGCCTGATCTCTTGTGAGTGGGTTGTCCAAGCAGGATATAATTTGGCAAGGATCTTGGTGGAGACTTTCTAATCTTTTCTTATGTATATTTAGAATTATTTGTTCCAAACAAGTGGCTGCCATTTCTGTTTTTCTCATAGTTCCTGCCTTACCTGATAAATTTGACCTCTATTTTCAGAGAGAATAATGCATCTTTCCCAATAATTTCTTTCCTTCTGTCTGATCATCTTTCCTTCTCTGTAAAGTAGAATCATCCTTCAGAAGAATGTTCTGCATTTGTCCTATGTCCCATCCATACCCCGAATCCTTGTTTGAAAGAAGATGTCCCTGGAGACCTTTACAGTATTTCCTAAGAAATCTACATCCCATTTGGAACCTAAAAGATGGACTTCAGCGCTTGACAGCCTTCCTTGACTTAGTCAGATTCAACATATTTTCTAGATTATAATGAATTGAGATTTCCTAGCTTCATGATAATGGACTTTTCATATCAATCTTTCATGCTTTAAAATTATTTTCATAGGTCTCATGAAAAGAGTTAAATAAAACATTCTGTAACCTACCATATTTTATCTAGCACGTTAAATTGCTGAAAGCTTTAGTTTATGAATTCCCAGGATTATGACCATTTCTCTCTCCTTAGTTTCACTCAAAAACATTTATTGAGGTGATAATAGATGCAGAACATTATGCAAGACGCTGCTAAAGATATAAAATGAGTAAGCCGTGAGACCTACTTTCAAGGAACATATGGTATAATGTGAGTAAGAAGAGAAATCGGTAAGTAACCATAATAAGAGCGTTGAAATGAGGTCGCTGAATGATCACCAGGGTTGTGACAATATTGACAGTGATGAAGAAGGGAGCTATGAAAAGTTAGACAAGGGTAGGGAATGTGGCTTAGTGGTAGAGTGCTTGGCTCGCATGCAAGGGGGCCCTGGGTTCAATTCCTCAGTACCACATAAACTTAAAATTAATAAAAAAAATAAAAGGAAAACATAACTATTGCAAATTACTTTTCATAAAGAGACAGGAGGTAATCCACTGGAGTCTTGACAATCATCAACAAGAGAGAGAAGAAGTAAAGGGCAATGTTCCTCTTATGAACGAGGTGGGGTAGTGGGCTTTGCATTGCATGAACACCATACTGACCTCTCAGATCATTAATGACTATGTGTTCTCAGTAAAACAACTCTCTTGCCACTAGGCCATATTCCCAGCCCCCTGAATAGTAGGGGTTTTCTTTGTAAAATACAGACTACAGCACTACACACGTTTTGGAGTCCAAGTGGTAAAAGGCCTGTCAAGTTCCCTGCCTGTACAATTCCTGGCTCTTAGCAGATATTTTAGAAATGTTTATTTTCTTTCCAAATGAAGCCTGTTTGTATCGTAGAATCCATCCTCTAATTGTCATATATTTAACACTTATAAAGCTTTTCCCTCGGTTTTGCTAGGTGAGTGCTGGTCTACAAGGCCAGCCTGGACCAGATCGTCCTCCATTGCAGCCTCCCAAGTAGTTAGGATTCCAGGCACACCCAGCTCAATGTTTTGTTTTGTTTGAATGAATGTTCTTTCCTACTGTTAGTTATATGTGTTATACAATTGTATAGCTCTTAACTATATTATTGCTCCCTTAGCCTTGGATCTGAACAGTCAAGTGGCACAACTGTGGTGAATGTGCTCCTCAAGCTCTCAGGTAGTAAGTAGCAGAGTAAGGCAATGGATGAACTTCCTCTGTAACTTACATTCCCTCCCTTCAAAAACAGAATCCCCCTCTACTTCCTTTAAACGGGAAGCGTCTTGAGCACATTTTTGTGAGATTTCCCCCTGGCATATGGTTAGGCAAGTTTTTAGTGACTGAAGGCTAGTTTGCTGAGACTTTCTCAGGTCTGTCTGCGGCTGGCTTGGGACACAGCCATTGTTTTCCGTAGAGGCGCAACACGATCCACGTGAAAAGAAAATAGGTCAGAATCTCCTGCAGCCCTGCTGCGTGCTCCTCAGCTAAAGGTCATTCTTAATCCTCCTGTGCTCCAGAACACTGTGTACAGTGGGTGTTTTTTTTTCAATGTTCCAGGAAGGAAATGACTTGTACAAAGAAAAGCAGGGGACACATTCTTCACAGGAATAAGGGACCCCCACATGTTTCACAGTTCTAGTGAAAGCACTACAAAGATTAGTTCTAGTGAAACTCCACGGTAGCATCTTCCCCATACCCAACATCTGAGATGCCATTCCGCGGATAGAACCATGGCTGAGCCTTTCACTGTGAACCTGCTTGAGATAAAAGGAGAAGGAGAAGAGCCCACGTAGCAGCATCGGCCAGGAGTCCAGAGAGCAGGGCTGGAGAGTTTCCACTCCGCCCAGTCATCTCTAAGCAGAGACATGAGTCCACATGGCTTTTCAGAACACAGGGATCCAAAGAAAACAGTGAGGAGGTCATGGAGGCCGCTCGCACCGCTGTGAGGCATAGGGCACTAAAGGAAGCCATCGGAAGACACTAGACCCAGCTGGCAGCCCATTGCCTGCTCCCCGCGCCATCTTGGCTCAGGTGCTCCCCAAACTCCCCCTCCCTCAGAAGCTAACAGAAGCACTGGACCCCCTTTCTAACCCTCAGTGGCCTCCACCAGCTACCCTATCTGTCCTTCAACAGCTCAGAGAAGGGGTTCTTTTCCAAAAGAAAAGAAAAGAAAACGTGTTCTTCTCTGGATACATTCACATTTTCCCACCCTTCCTAAAACCCATCACCTCTTTCAATTGGTAGCAGCTCCTTCACCCAGCTTTGACTCAACCCTTATCAAAGCAGGCTCAGCTCCCTCCGATTGTTTATCTGGAAATACCATGGACGTCACGGAGGGACAAACAAATAAGGAAATGTGGGTACTCGGTGTCATTCTTTTTCTACTATCTATACCATTCACTCCCTAGAAGTGATATTTGTTGATCTAGCCTCTTTGTATGGATTAACTAACAATATATCCCCAAACACTCCTCGCTCAAGAATCACAAACTGGGGCTGGGAATGTGGCCTAGCACGCACAAAGCCCTGGGTTTGATTCCTCAGCACCACATAAACAGAAAAGGCCGGAAGTGGCGCTGTGGCTCAAGAGGTAGAGTGCTAGCCTTGAGCAAAAAGAAGCCAGGGACAGTGCTCAGGCCCTGAGTCCAAGCCCCAGGACTGGCAAAAAAGAAGAAGAATCACAAACAGCCAGGGGGTAGAGGGGGGAGATGGAGGGAGGATGGGAGAAAAATGGAGGAGGTAACAAGTCTGACAAAAAATGTACTCACTATTTTATGTGTGTAACTGTAACCCCTCTATACATCACCTTGAAAATAAACTTAAATTTAAAAAATCACAAACTGTGTATGTACACTTACATAACAGTTTAGGTACATATAGACATACCTATATTTATTAAATTTGGTCAGTTCCAACATAATTTACTGAAAACTTTATACACAGTGAAAGAAAAACATTAATAACAATGTTTCCTTTAAAACTAGGCCAAAATGAAAGCTATGCCACTGATCAAGGTCATGAAGATGATTTGTAAGACTTACAAAAGCCTCTTGCTTTTGTAAAGATATCCCATACAAAGGTTGCCTAATTGTGGAAATTAGTACATCCTCTGCCGTTTTCTTAGCCCGTTTTCTTAGCCCCTAACGTTCAGCCACTTTCCCAAGACATAAGCACATAAAGCCAGCTGCACACATCTCTACCTCAGTGGGCCGTCGTGCCTGTGCCAAAACACTGCTGGCCTCTTCCTGCCCCAGACGCATTTTGATACGGGCCTTAGCTGACTTTTCTCTGGCTGTTAGTGTTCTCTCTCCCTCTCTCTCTCTCTCTCTCTCTCTCTCTCTCTCTCTGTGTGTGTGTGTGTGTGTGTGTGTGTGTGTAAGTTCCAGTCCTATGGCTTGAACTCAGGGCTGTCTCTGAATTTTTTTTTTTTTTTGGTCAAGGCTGGTGTTTTACCACTTGAACCACAAAGTCTACCACTTGAGCCACAGTTCCACTTCTGGCTTTTTTTGGGGGGGGTGAGGGGGGTAATTAATTGGAGCTAAAAGTGTCTAGACTTTTTCCTGCTGGGACTGGCTTTAAGCTGAGATTCTTAGAACTCAGGCCCCTGAATAGTTTACAAGTGTGAGACACCAGCGCTCAGATGTTAGTGACCTTTTGTGCCAGTTTTCTTAACTTCCTTCAAGAAGTCTAGATTACTTTAAAGTCAAACCGACTCTAAAAGCTTCTTTTGACAAGCAGCCTCAAACCCTGGATTATTTGTTGTAGGGATAGCTGGTCCCCTTAGCAAGACCACAAAGCAAATGTCATATACATTGACTCTGGATCCCAACTTTTGCCAGCTCTTGCCTTTAAACTCATAGTACAGACACACACTACTTGGGGATGAGCTGAGAAAGCTAAGTTTTATGAGTTGAGACAGCAAGAAAATACAGGTAGGGATGTTCTTAATGTGTGTGACTATGTTTTGGAACAGTAGCAAAGAGGCTTCTTTAGCTGTAATACTGACCTTGGGGTTACAAACATCCAGGAGATCTCTTGGATTAAGTTGTAGGGATCTGAAAATCTGGATTAGGAAAAAGACCTGTTTAGCTTTACTAACCTATAACTTTGCTAATAAAGTTAACATTTCTTTTAATTATATAGGTAGGTAATAAACCACCATAGTTATGTAAAAAAGGTTAATTCATTGCTATTTTGAAGACACAATTCACATCCAGTTAATGTCATTTAATATATTAATAAAGAAACATCTGTATTAATTATCAAATATTTTAAATGAGATTAAAGGATATTCTTCAATATAACTGATTTCCTTCATATCTTGTATATTCTATGCCTAAAACTTTTAGGCATAAAACATCATCATTCTGAGAAAAAGCCAAGGGATTTATGACACTCCTAAGTGAGGCCATGATTCAGTGTCAAAGAGTGAGACTCCAGAGCTAGGTTTCACAGATGAACTGGAATTGCTGGTTTTATAAATGTGTCAATCACAATAGAAACAAGACAAGTGATAGTGGCCAGTGCTTAAGGAATTTAATTTAGACATAGTTCCTAACAGATGCCCAGCCTTACTGGACCATGAAACTTGAAAAAATTGGAAGAGAGTCACTGTCTCACATCTGTAATCCTAACTACTCAAGACTCTGAGGATCATTGTTCAAAGCCAGCCTAGGGCAAAAAGTCTCTTATCTACATGAAGTACCAAAAAAGGCAGAGGTAGAACTGTGGCTCAAGTGGTAGAGTACCAGGCTGAACAAAAATGCTCAGGGACAGTACCCAGGCTCTGAGTTCAAGCCATAAGACCAGCACCCCACCCAAAAAATATAGAGAGGGAGAAAGGGAGGAGGGAAGGAGGGAGGGAGGGAGGGAGAGAGGCAGAGAACTATTGCCTATTGTCAGCAAGCTAGCTTTTAGAAGTGCAAGGCAAGCCATTGCATCACCAAGGGCTTGATTCACTGGTTGGCCTCCTTTATTCATCTTGCTGAGATTATGATAGTCTTGTCTTCAAGGATGATTATAGGTTACGAGGCCTACAGGTTCAAAATTGCTCTCTTCATCCTTCTTGTGGCTATATATTTATTGTCTGATTCTTTTACCTAGAAGTTCGAGCTTATAACTTTGACTCAATTAGAACTTTACAATGAAAGAAGGTTGTCTTGCACAGATGTTGATCCATAGAGTCAGTTCCTAGTGGACTGGAGATGAATCTCTCCTGACTTACAGCTGATTCATATTCTCAATGGCCGACTCAGTTATGACTCAATAATGACAACATCATTTTAAACTTATAAAGCTTAAAGAGAACCATGGACAGAAATAGAAGGAAAACATATAAAATGAATTAGAATAAAAGGAAAACATACCAAATGAATGACTACCAGTGTTCCTTTGAATTGGTATAAAATAGAAACTTTACTAATAGTAACATAGCATTTATATTTAAGTAGTGCTTTAATAGTCATCATTTTGTTTTATGTCCACAACTCTGTGAGGTAAGCAATTGCAAAGCTGAATCTCAGAAATCCTACAGTACCAATCAGAGGCCACAGCTTAGAAAGTGGGCCAGGAGTCAGGGCAGGGTCAGTACTTCTGCTCTGCAGGCCCAGCCTTCTCCCAACACCAAGTCTAAACAGCTCACCACCTGGAGGCTGCTGCCCTAATAAAACTAAGGAAAGCAAACAAACAGGAACTGTGTGCTGATTGGAAACTCAGGGAGACTTGGGAGCAAAATAGTAAATATAGGGACAATTCCCAAGTTTTCTGAGAGTTTATAATACAGAAAAGTAAAAAGGACACTGAAGCCTCATTGGCTGTTCTAAGAAAAAAAAAGAATAGTAAAAAGAGAAGATAGTCTCCATAAAAAGAAACTAGAGGCCAAAAATGAAGTAAAAACCTACTTGGTTGTATTTCAATTTCAGCAAGTTTTGCTGCTGATCTATTCATAAGTTTCTTTTGATAAACACTCCTGAGAGAGAGAGAGAGACAGAGAGAGAGAGACTCAGAGAGAGATGGAAAGAGAGAGAAACAGAGGTTAAGCCTCTGTTAGAAGCCCATGTAACATATATATATATATGTGTGTGTGTGTGTTATATGTGTGTGTTATATATATGCGTGTGATACCTTCATGATACCAGCTAGCAATATAATCTGTGATGAGAACAAAAATATCAAAACTGTATAAGAATTTGATTTCCTTATCGTTTGTTGAATAACATCCAACAAAAAAATATTATTTAGCATGGTTGTTCTGTCTACAAATAGATTTGATAACTCCAGTTTTGCCTTGGCTTTATTTTTAATAACTAGTTTTATTTTAATGACTAAGATTTCCTTGTCGTTCTTTCTGAACAAGGAAATCTTAGTGCTCATTAAAAAAGAAAAGAAAGGAGTGGGAGAATGCAGACAGAGAGACCTGGCTGGTCTCTAGGCGTCCTGCACGGAGGTAGCTGCTACACAAGTTCCAGATCTTGATTTGAATCTCAGGGGCCAGAGTATGTTCCACAAAAGGCCCTTTGAAACCTTTTTCTTTTCCTGGTCTGACAAAGGCCTAGCTGACTGACCTTTGAGGGACAGGCACCCTGGTTTGGCTTGGCCTCTGCTCTCCTGTAGACTGTGAGCCATCCTTGTCTGTCAGGGATCTGTGGCTGAGTCTACTTCCTCCATTATATTTAGCTCTTTGGTTATTTTCCTAATGAGCCGTCTGTTTGCCTCCAGCCAGAAGATGAATATGTGAAAATCATAAACTAGACACTCAGCTCTGGAGAGCCAAAAGGAACTATTCCATCGGTTTTGAAATCTCCCCTCTCTGGGGCTCTTGCTCTAACTGTTCTTTTAGTCCCCTTGCCTTTGGCTGGAGAGCCATGCTGCCCCCTAGCTAGAGCTGCCCCAGCCTTGAATGTACATTCCCTCACAAGGCCATCTCCATTAGCCATCCCCTGACAGTGCCAGGCTGCTTAGATAACCAGCAAGCAAACGCAGCACCTGCTGATGTGGTAGAAATACACAGAAAAAAAAAAAAGTGGAGGGGGGGTCTTTTAATCAACCAATAACTTCAATTACTATGGGAAAAAATTGAAATATCAATTTTGTGGCTTTGAATGCTTTGTATTTTTAATTATATATGGTAGCATAGCAAAACGTGGATCTGTGTATTTTTCATTCATGAAGAGTCTATAGGTGTTATGGAGGTGCTCTTTAGAGTCCTACAATTTGGCTTTTGCTTGTCCTTTCTCCCCAGTGAAACTTTTGCCCAATGTTGATGTGACTCAGTTAAATACTGCTGGAAATCTGGGTATTTCCAAACCTTAATCATCCTTACTTAACATAAACTAGTGAGTTCTTACCATTCCATCATGGTAAGATAATCATTAAAGTAAACATGGTATGATGTACTATCAGTCTTAAAAGCCACATGACAATGTTTTGTTCTTCATTTTAATGGTAGTTCATAAATCCTCCTTTTCATAGTGAATGCACATCAAATATAAATGATTCCTCTCTTTTTTCCTGGGTTGTGTGTTAATCTTGGGGCTGGAACTTGGGGCTTGGGTGCTATCCCTGAGCTTATTTTGCTCAAAGCGAACCTCTACCATTTCTCCCTTTTTTAGTAGTTGATTGGTGATAAGAATCCCACAGACTTTCCTACCCAAACTGGCTTTGAGCTTCAATCCTCAGATTTCAGCCTCCTAAGTAGATAGGATTACGGGTGTGAGCTGCCAGCACCCAACATGGTTACTCACTTCACAGATGTAAAACACTTGCTTGAGCCCAACTGCTCCTGTCTTCTAGAAGACCTGGGCACCTATTATAACTAGTTTGCACAGAGACTCACTGTGTAACATGGGCTTTGAAATTTTTGGGGGGGCCAGTCCTGGGGTTTGGACTCAGGGCCTGAGCACTGTCCCTGGCTTCTTTTTGCTCAAGGCTAGCACTCTGCCACTTGAGCCACAGCGCCACTTCTGGCCATTTTCTGTATATGTGGTGCTGGGGAATCGAACCTAGGGCCTCATGTATATGAGGCAGGCCCTCTTGCCACTAGACCATATCCCCAGCCCTGAAAATTTATATTTAAGACCTGGAAGGTGCTTTGTAGCAGAATTCTCTCTAAACTAGGATGAGGCAGTTTATACTCCAAGATAGAAAACCTTGTGGATAGGAAGTCAGTGGAGTAAAGACACGGTTACTGTGTGTGCACAGCTGGCGCGTTTCTACTCAAGCCTCCACAACACGGATGAAAAATCTAGAGAAGATTTGAGATTAATTTGACAAATTCACTCACCAAATACCACTCATCAAATATGGGCACTTAGTTTCAAAAGGTCTTAATATAATAACATAGATATTCTATATCAGCATATAATTTTAACAAAAAAAATTAATGAGTTAACTAAGTTAAATGTATCTAGATAGATAGATATAATTAAGAAAACCATGCTACCAACTCTTTAAACAAAAGAATGTAAATCTTTGAAAAGAACCAGGAAACACCTTAAAATCTTTCCAAAACAAACAAACAAAAAGACTTCCCAGAACATTTAAAAGACAGTATCAATATTTTTATAAATATCTTAAGAATAGCTTTGAAACAAATAAAGGCTACACACAAAACTGTCTACAATGAAAATTTGGTTCACAGTGAAAACTGACTGCTTCCAACAACCAACAAACTCCCTCCTCCCCTCCTCCCCAACGTCCTCCATGCCCGAAGCATGAAGCGAGGGAGAGAAATTGTGAGGGCCATAGGACATTCTCTCCCTCCTCCCTCTGCCCTGACAGGAAGAAATTACATGGGATTTCTGTAAACATGGGCTGCTGTAAATAGGGGGTTTGGGGAAACATGAGGCACTCACTATTCTTAGGAAGGTAAACCCCAAGCCTGGCAGAGGAGAAATCTCCCCCTTCCCTAAACCGGATGGTCAGGACTAGTTTGCATGGAATCCAGCGATGCCAAATTCAGCCTGGGCTGTCATCCCGTGGCCACAACAAATCCAAACACATAGCCACATGGGCTCATTTCCCTGGCAATGTCTGCATGGCGATGAGAGTGGGAGCCCTAACCCCATCACCCTCTGGGGCTCTGCCACCTCCTTGGGACCTCTGGGAGAGACTGCCCTGCGCGGAGCCTCATGGTTGACTTGTTGAAAGGACCTTCATTTACCCTTACACATGGATAAAGGACCGGGGAGAAATCTCACGGACCACAGCTTCCCCGAGTGCTTTTTCTCCCACACCCCGCATGGAAAGCCCCACAGAGCACACAATCAATCTTCTGCCCTTTCCACCTGTGTTCTGCCCCGCGCAGACGTTGCCTAACGCCAAGCATTTCAGGGGCTCCTATCACAAAACAAACAAGGGCTGTGTGGCCGGAAAAAGAAAACTGCTCTTTAAAAGCTTTTAAATGCTGTTATATTTTTAAAACCACTTACTGAAGAGGTGAGTTATTTTCTACTCCTCCTTCCCCCGAAGCATACACCATTATGGTTACCTGGAAACCTGTCCAGGAAGCATGTGGCAAATAGCAAACATGTAATAGAAACATCCGGATGTGTCATCTAATAAGAGATGATTTCAGCAAGGTCATGCTTGTGTGGAATATGAAACTTAATTAGTTTGTATGAACTCCTGATGAATGGGCTGTTCTTAGTTCTTACCTGGGAGGGTATTAGGTTGACACAACATGGATACGGAAGGTCTGAGATTGGGTGTAGACCACTGGGGGAAGGAACAAGCAGGAGGGGGGGAAAATCAAACAGCATTGAAGGCATTTCTCCTGAAGGACATTCTGATCAGCTGGAGATATTGTGTACCCAGGGAATGGCCTGAGAACATTTGTTTTTAACGTTTTGCAAGTAAAATAATACACCGTGAAGGACAAGAATTGGGTCAAGAAGACTTCATAGTGATGACGAATTTGACTAAGGTGTTGAGGGACTGGGAACTCAACAAAGCAGAAAGGCAGAAAGCACCTTACACATATGGGGCAGAGGACTTGAAATGAAGGAACGGGAAGATAGGCTGGGAGAATGAAGAATGCACAGTGATGTTTACTTTGATTGCTTTCACTATTTATATCTGATTATGTTCTCTGTGTGTGCCTGTAGTGGGGTTTGAACTCGGGCCTTGTTCACTCATGGATGGTACTCTACCATTTGAGTCACACCTCCCTTTCTGGCTTTTTGCTGGTTAACTGGAAATAAGAGTCTCTTCGATTTGTCTTTCCAGATTTGTCTGGGTTTGAGTCTTGACTCTCAGACCTCAGCGTCCTGAGTGCCTTGGGTTACAGGCATGATTACAGTGTCTGGCTTTCTTTTTCTTTTTTAAATTCTAGAGAGGTAAAGGGCAATGTCAAAGACACTGCTCTGTGTCTTGATAACCTCAGGTCCAGGCTTCTAAGCGAAGCCTTTATTTCATGAAAGCCATTTCCTTGTTTCCAAAGAGCTTAGTCCTAATGTATATTTCATTTGCAACCCCACCCTTTCGATGTCAGCTAGTGATAGCGTTTGTAATTGCAGAGCAGCCTCAAACTTGTGACTCTGCTCTTTCAGGGTAAAGCCTTAGCCACAGCTTAATTCGGGTCTTGGGAAATCCAGCCTGCATGAACACAGCAATGACGAGCAAAAGGCCACCGAAAAAATGAGGTCTAGGAATGCTGGCGACACCCTGTTCCCTTTTGCTGTAGCCCCAAATAGATCTTTTTAGTTTTCCCATTCAGCAAGAAGATGAGTGACAAGTCAAATTCTGTTCATTCTGAAAGTTAAGCTATCGGCAACTTATTCTGAGGAATCAGCAGAAAGCCACAGGCCAGCCTGTGGGACAATTCCTGGGTTTTCCACGCTGACTTCTTTCCATTCAGCAGTCATCAGTTCAATCACGGGCATCAGGCATGAGTCAGTGAAACATGGTTACAAGCACTTGAGCAACTCTGCAGACTTAGACATTTAAGATACAGACAGGAAATCTCCTTTGTGCAGACAGTCCTAAGGAAGGGAGGAGGAGTGCGTGATGGAAGTCTGGTTGACATTCGACAGTGCTCTGCAATGACTTCAAACCAGTGCTCTCAACCTGGGAATAAGGGAGCAATATCCCAACCATTCTCTTCTCTGTGGGTCTCGCGAGTGCAGGACTCATTGAGGAGGGAACAGGGGGAAGGATGCTCACCTTTTGGCTGATCTCACTTATTCTAGAATGAGATTGAGGCATTTTCCAGACTGGAACCTGGCCTTCTGTAGTCACCCCCAAAAAGGTCAAGAAGCAGAAGGTGAAAGCTATGACTGGAAGTGGAAAGACTGAATCACACTTCTGACACATGAACTCAGGAAATTCACCGAAGCTATCTATGAATCCTAACTCCCTCCAATCTGCCTTGTCTACTGTGTAAAGGCCAGGCATTAAGAAGCAGCCGATGGAAGACAGGCACGGGTGGCTCACACCTAGAATCCTAGCTTCTGGGGAGACTGAGATCTGAGGATCATAGTTCAAGGCCAGCCCAATTGGGAAAGTCCAGGAGACTATCATCTCCATTCAACCACCAATAAAACTGGAAGTGGAGCTGTGGCTCAAATGGTAGAGTGCCCACCTTGAATGGGAAAAGCTAGGAGTGTCCAGGCCCTAAGTTCAAGTCTCAGGACTGGCACACACACAGGAAAAGTGGCCGAGGAAAGCAGGGCACACGTGAAAGCTTCTATATATTGACGAGTTTTCTTTTCTGGCCTTGTTCACCCTGGTGTATTTGAATCAGCCATAATGTAGCTAAGTTCTAGTTTGTACTTCTTTCCTTTTTAAAATTTTTTTATTGTCATACTGATGTACAGAGAGGTTACAGTTTCATACGTTAGACATTGGATACGTTTCTTGTACTGTTTGTTACCTCTTCCCTCATCCCCCCTCCCCCTCCCCCTTTCCCTCTCCCCCCATGAGTTGTTCAGTTCATTTACACCAAACAGTTTTGCAAGTATTGCTTTTGGAGTCGTTTGTCTTTTTACTCTGTGTCTGTCTAGTTTGTACTTCTTTCTTCTCACAAAACATATACACACCATAAAATGCGAACCCTTTCCTTTTCTTCAACCCCACTGAGTTTCTCTAAGTGGAAAAAGAGTAAAACTTTGCATCACAAGGCAAAACTTCCTCATAACATTGCACACATGTGTGATAACACAGAACATGGAAACGCATCACGTTCCCTGTAGTTTAGTTGGACACACAGACTGGACTTTGTTGGGGAAGGGTTGATTTTGCTGTTATTTTTTTATGTTTGCTTACGCTGGCATGCCTAGCTCCTTGTCTGAAGGGCTTTAGCTGCATTCTCATCCTTCCCCTTAGCTCTTTCCCAATGCCTCAAAGCAAGGAAAAGCTGGCATGAGGGGGGCTAGGAAAGAAGGGGAGGCTGAAGAGAGACCCCAAGAAGGCTCCTGCCTTCCTTCTCCCGTCCCCGAACCATGTTTCCCTAAGTGAAAGCTTAACTGGACAAAAAGGACAAAACAAAAAATGAAATGTGGGGACTTTATTAAGATTGGCAGAAAAATTTCCAGGTAACCCGGTCAGGCAGAGCTAGGTGCGTGGCTCGGGGGCTCCTTGGAGGGTAAGTGTGCGTAGAGGAGCTAAAGAGAAGAAGACCAGGGCACGGCGGGAGCCTGGGGGGCACGGGGGAGGACTGGGGGTGGGGGGCTGGGGGGAGCCGTCTTCACGGGGCCAGCGGCTGATGGGCCCTCAAGGCAGGCCAGCTGCCGTCCTGAGCCCATTCTGGAGGCGCTTGCTCTCCATCCTCCTCCATGTCGGTGCTTCTCCTGCCCTATCCTTGGGGCTCACTTGCTCCAGTCCCGTCTGCCCCTCTCTGCTGTTTGTCTGTTTTCTCACCTTTAGAAAAGCCTGTCGGGATCTTCACCCCAGATGGGTTCCCTCCGTGGCCCAGCAGGGCGGCGATCGCGGCTCCCGGGCTTCCTGCCACGAGGCCACGCGGGTGGCAGTGCGGCCTGAGCACCTGCATTTCCTCACAGCGTTGAGCAGCAGACAGTGGTTGGTTGCCCCTTATCCACTGTTCCCATTTCTGTGGTCTCAGTTACCCCACGGCCAACACACACTCCAGAGGAAGAAAAAGCACTGGCTGAGAAATCCCAGCTAGGCCCAGCAGGGCCATGTCAGCTGCGGGGCTTGCGGTGCGGGAGTTCCACTCACCTTTACCTCTGGGGAGGGGAGGGGGGGGGAGCCATTATAAGACCGTTAGTAGACATTAACTCCCTTAATTATTATTTATTTATTACCTAATTATCACTCTCTATTTTAGTATTGAATTCCAAGATATTATTAGATAATGATGCCCCCCCCTCCCAAAGTGCCAGGGCAAATTTAGATAAGCCAGTGAAGCTCCAAAGCACGGCCCTCAAGGGACAAGGCAAAAAGAGGTGGCCACTTAGGGAGGGAAAGGAAAAGAAAAAAGGAAATGTATGGCTAAGATCTGCGGGAAGGACGAATCTGAGCAGAAGGCTGCCAAGAAGGAAAAGGAAACTCATGCTGGCTTCGTCCCCCTATGTCAAAAGGCACAGCCACGTGACAGGACGCGGTCAGGCTAGAGCAGGGTGCGTGCGTGCGCGTGCGCGTGCGCGTGCGTGACTTGTGACCCAATCTCACACTTACAGATCTGGTCCCTGTTCCTGTGGCCCCTGCGTCCCGCCCACCCCCACCCTCATCTCCGCCGCCCCCCCCCCCCAAAAAAAACCCCATCAGACTCATGAAACAGTGACAACCCTCAGCGGGAAAGCAAGGGGGACCCCCCCCCCCCAAGTTCAAATTCATGGCCTGATACGAGGGGAAGCCGGTGAGGCGATTACAGAAAGTGCGTCTGAGTCACGGCCGGGTCCCGAGGCTTCGCAGGAACTCCTTCTGCCTGGAAACGCCCCACTTGCCCGGTGAGCAACCGTGAACTGCGGCCGCGCCGGGCCGGGCCGACGCGCTTCGTCTTCCTCCACGGGGCGGTGACGCCAGCGGCCCCTCGCGGCTGACAAAGCCGGTGTGTCATCGCTTGCGCACGCCGGCACGCGCGGCCTCACGTCGCACCCGCCACCGGGACCCCCTGCGGACGGGGCCGGCCGGCCGGCGGGTCCGCGTGGGGCGCAGCGCCGCCTGCTGGAAGACGCGCGGTACTGCAGCAGCCTGGAGGGCAGCCTGGAAACCCGGCGCCGGGAGTACTTCGCCTAACTGGCAAGGAGGGCAAAAACAACTCGAGAGGAACGGGTGCCTGTCGCCCCCGTCAGTCCACATCACGCAACCCTGTCCTCGGGGTAGCATGTGGAGCGGAGTGTAAGCGTGCATATTGAGAATGTATGCGAGTGGTGTGTGTGTGTGTACTCATGTACTGTGTACATGAATGGACGTGATCTTCCAAAGGTACCACAAACGACTGATCATCCATCCCCCTTGCTGGATTTGTACAGCTGACAGACTTAACCCATCTTGCTTAAGCTCCCACTACTCTTCACAAGCAAATAAAGCCGTCTGAACCAAAGAAATACTGGCTCTCCTAGCAGAATTAGTCTTAAGCTAGCTACGTTTGGGAGGCAGCTCGTTAGTACTCCTTCCTTCTTTCCAAACACTTAGCCCATGTGGAAACAGTCTTGTCACAGCCCCCTGCCAGGCAGCCTGGCCGTCAGCACGGAGGGGATGATGAAATTCCATCCGGTCCACGACAGGAAAAAAAGATTCACATCAAACTGGAACTACCGCTGAGAGACTGGCTGGTGGTGGACATTTGAGAAAACTCAGATGAGCAGCATACCAGATCCTCTGGCAATTTAGAGATGTTTCACATGTCGTAATCATGAGGTAACTATTTCTGCCTAAGAGGCTTCTGACCTAAACCTTGAGGCCTGAGACAAACGTGAAGGTTCTCAGTGCTCTGTTGTTTGGCAATATGGAAGTGTCTGCTGACACATTTCTACTTGTTTGTTTTGTGTGTGTGTGTGTGTGTGTGTGTATAACAGAGACAGAAAGAGTATGCTGGGGCTTACACTCAAGGTTTGGGCTCTGTCCCTTAGCTTTTTCACTCAAGTTGGCACTGTACCATTTGAGCCACAGCTTTCTGGTAGTTAACTGGAAATAAGAGTTTCTTAGATTTGTATGCCTAGACTGGCTTTGAACTGCGATCCTCAGATCTCAGCCTCCTGAGTAGCTAGGATTTCAGGTGCCTGCTGTACCCGAAGTTCTAAGAACGCTAGTCACTCAACGAATTCCTGGCTGCTGAATAATGAAAGCTACAGTAGCTTGATGGTTTACTTATGCCAGGCCGTAGGCTGAATGCTTTTTATTTTTCCATGTCATTCTTGTGTGTTCTATAAGATGTCTACAATGACCAGATAGGGAAACTGAGTCCAAGGCAAGATATCGCAGGATATACAGCACAGAAGGAGTAAAGGGAGCGCATGCCCAGGTCTCAGTGACCCAAAGACCTGTTGTTTCCCTCTATTCCCTGGCTGTTTGCGCCCTGTCAGGGTGTGAATTATAGTAGATTTTACTATTGTGTGAGGGCCCAACTGACTCATCGTCACTTGCTCACCCTCATGTGCTCCCTGTGAGCGCCGGACTGAAAAAGCTGAGCTCTAGGAGAGAGCTTTCCTTCGCTTTGTTTTGAATCATTCAGAACAAATAGTTCTGGGTCAGAGGTCACGGGACAGGCCTGACTCCAGGGCAGAAACAAACAAGGCTTCTCACACTGCGTCTCCAGCGCCCCTGCTGTGGCCCCGGACGGGAACTCACGCCCGGGAGCGCCCGCTGCCCCCTCGGGCGCTGGAACGGGTGAGGACAGCTTGGGGACTGGGCTGCCAGTCTCCCACCTGCCCTCTGCGGAGCCCGGCACCCGGAGGCGCAGCCGATGGGAGCTGCGCCCTTGGAGACCTCCGGAGCCCGAGGCTTTCCACCCCAGCCCCACCGCGGCGCCCAGGGCCCGGGATCGCGGCCCAGCAACCCCGGCCACCGCGCGGCCCAAGTCCTGGGGAAATGGGCAAGCATCAAACAGAAGAAAAAAGCCACCAAGTACAAAGTGACAAAGCGACAGAGTGCACACAGCCGTTTGCCCTCTGGAGGAAACCACGTGACAGAGTTGGATGGGGAGCCATTGGATCGCGCTGGATAATCAAGAGCGATGGGATGTCCCCAGCTCTCCCTCCACAGCCCCGGGTGCTGCTGCCCAGCCCAGGGCTGCTGTGCTCAGCCGGCCAGCCAGGCCTAAGGAAAGCCCAGCGAGCGGGCAGGTGCAGGGCGCGCCTGCGGGAGGAGCAGGGACCCTAGGCCCCGCGCCCTCCCTCCCCCCTGGCCTGCCCTCCCCCGGGAGTGTGGCAGCCACGCAGAAATTGGAAGCTGGCACTGGGGACGCGGCCCAGGCCTCCAGCTTCTAACAAAAGCCTTTTTGTCCGGGAGCTGGTGGGGGACGCCACTCGGCACTATTTCCTTCCAAATTCGCTTTTCCCTTGAATGCACTCGAGATCCTGGAAGGCTCGTTCCGCGAACCAATTTTCTTCAGTTCTCCTATGTGAGTGAAAACAGCAATGTCCAGCGTTAAGAGAATGGTTAAGTACAGAACAGCAGAGCCCGTGACATTTATGGGAGTTTATAAACAGGGAGCGAGGTGAGCAATAGTGCAAATGAGCGCCGCTGCCGGGACCTCATTTGAACAGAAATGAAGAGTTGGGAGTCGGCTGTGGAGGGATCTGGCAAAGTGGGGATGAAATGATAGCTCTTGATGTGTGGAATCCTAGCTATGGCGGAGGCTGAGACCCGAGGATCACAGTCAGAAGCCAGCCCGGGCAGGAAAGTCTGGGAGGCAGATCTCCACTTAAACACCAGAAGTGCAACTGTGGCCCAAGTAGTACAGGACGAACCCTAAGAGGGGGGAAAATCAGAGACAGCTCTCAGGCCCTGAGTTCAAGCCCTGGGATGGGCTCAAAATCAAACAAAAAGAAAACAACAACAGAAAAAAAACAACAATAGAGCTTTCCAACTCATAAAAGAAACCTTAATGAATTTGGCAGACTGGCTAACAATAGTGTATCAATGTTGGTTCCTTATCACACTATTATCCAGTCAATTTCACTGTAAACCTAAAACTGACCTGACATATGGCTATTAATTTGTTTAGTGAAAAACATAATCAGACAGAAATAGTTAAGATTACCATTTTTGTGGGCTGGGGATATGGCCTAGTGGCAAGAGAGCTTGCCTCGTATACATAAGGCCCTGGGTTCGATTCCTCAGCACCACATATACAGAAAATGGCCAGAAGTGGCGCTGTGGCTCAAGTGGCAGAGTGCTAGCCTTGAGCAAAAAGAAGCCAGGGACAGTGCTCAGGCCCTGAGTTCACAGCCTAGGACTGGCAAAAAAAAAAAAAAAAGATTACCGTTTTTACTAGTGAAGGTTTTTTTTTTCCTTTTCCAATTCACTCAAGAATGAGTATGCTACACAAAACCCAGGTCTTCCAAGACGCAGGTGAGCAAGAGATTACAACTCAGGGCCCTTAACTGCCTGTTTAGCCAGGAAAATCCCACTATTATACTTTAAATATTATTATCTTCTGTAGAGTTTTCTTTGGGAAAAAAAATTCCTGTTCCTTAAAAACACACTTAACTTGTACATGTACAAAGATAATGCACACAATGGATCATTTGGCGAAGACAAAATTCAACAGGAGAAATGCACCCACAAATGCCAAAGGCGCCCTTCAAACAGTGCCCATGATATCCCCAGGGTTCTCCCAGTAGCAGTTGGTTTTGTAGGAGAGCAAAACAGGCAAGGCAGGGAAGAGGCTGCCATGCTAGCATCAACTGCCCCAGAATACAGCCAAGCTCTGATCATCTAGCCGGCACCAAGACACCACCCTGTGGAAGTTCCTTGTCACTGCAAGCTTTCACTGAACAGCAACAGCCACAAGCAAGGCCCTCAGGCTGGCAGCCACACCAGAGGGGAGGCCCCTGAGGCCTGGGCCTGCCACCCAGGCTCCGGGACAGGGCCAGTGATTCCTTTGGCTGGGATAATGCCTGATTGTATCAGAAATATCTCCCTACCATGAACTATAGAGATTGGGGGGGGGGAGGGCTGTGTGTGTGTGTGTGTGTGTGTGTGTGTGAGAGAGAGAGAGAGAGAGAGAGAGAGAGAGGGAGGGAGGGAGGGAGGGAGGGAGGGAGGGAGGGAGGGCGAGACTTTGTAAAAGGGTTTTTTTTCTGGATGTGAAATGTACAGGAATCCACAAACTCTTCATATACACAATGGAATTTGATGCCTCTATCAGAAAGAATGACATTGCCCCATTCGTAAGGAAATGGAAGGACTTGGAAAAAATTATACTAAGTGAAGTGAGCCAGACCCAAAGAAACATGGACTGTATGGTCTCCCTTATTGGGAATAATTAGCACAGTTAGGCTAGCCACAGCAGAGGATCACAAGAGCCCAATAGCTATACCCTTATGAATGCATAAAATGAGGCTAAGTGAAATGAACTCCATGTTATGAAAACGACAAAAATAAAAAAAAGAATCCACAAACTCTATTTCCAGGATTAAGTAGAAGAAAGCACTACCGTGTTTCCACCAGTGAAACAATGTGTGGTAAAGAAGAAAAGAAATTACATGCTCAATTAAAGCTCAATAAGCTACTAAGATAAGAACTTGTATATACTATGAGGAATGCTTGTTTGTTCTGCTGATTTGTACTAATTCCCTCCCCCTCCATACCCTATGTGCTGAATTTCTCTTTTATCTCAGGGCCAAAATTATCCCAACCACTTAAACAAAGAGATGAGCTTTCCTACAATACTAACTTGACTTGACAAGTCTATTGTAGGATTCTCTCTCCCCCTTTCCATCTCTCTCTTGGTCCTGCACTGGACAGTCCATATGAGAGGTCGGTCCCCCCCAAAGTGTTGCACTATGGGCTTTGGCAGCAAGCCCTCTATGAGGGAAAAGCTCCTCATTTCAGTGTGGTTGGAATACAACTCTGCAGACTACATGTGGGCCCTGCTACTGCCACTTGCTAGTTAGACCTTCTGCCTGGGAAGACCTCTGTCACCTGAGTCTTGCCTTTACGAGATGATTGGTTTTCCTCTGGATGTTTTCAGACTTTTTGTTCATGAGACTACTATTTTTCCTGCATGGTGTCTGAATGTGGGTTTCTCTGTCTGTAGCATATGCTACAGACTCACTCAACAGAATTTTCTAAGTCCCTCAATTCTGCGAAAATGACCGACCACTATTACTTTCTTAAAATATTTCCAGGGCTCAAATTTTTTTTGTTCTTTTTGCTGGGACTCCTAATATCTAGAGGTTGGCACCTTTACTTTTAACCTCCATACACCTTATAAGGTGTTACATATATAGTGTTTTATATATATATATGCGTGCATATACATATGTACATACATACATATATATACACATACATATATAGAGTTTCTTTGTTTTTCTGTACACCTTTAGGGAAATTCTCTTCATTTTGTCTTCCAAATAACCCATTCAGTCTTCATCTTATTAATTCATTTCTATTGCACATTATAGCCTTTATTTCAATTATTTTATTCTAATGCCTAATTGTGGGGGAAGGGTGTTCTGGCGCTGTCCCTGAGCTTTTGTGCTCAAGGCTAGTGCTCTACCACTTGAGTCACGGCTCCACTTCTGGCTTTTTGGGTTTTTTTTTGGGGGGGGGGTGGAGTTAACTGGAGATGAGAGTCTCACAGACTTTTCTGCCTGAGCTGGCTTGGAACTTCAAACCTCAGATCTCAGCCTACTGAGTAGTAGGATGACAAACGCGAGCCCCCGGTGCCTGGCTAATGCCTAGTTTTTGTACTTGGTTACGTTATGCTTTCATATTCTTGCTTCAGATTACCAATATTGTCTTTTCTTAGTACAGTCTTGTCTAATATTGCAAGATGAGGAATAACTCACACGTGAAGCAGACTTCAGTCGCATGTTGTGCTGGCTTGGATGTGTCAGTGACTCTTGTGTGCCTGCCCCTGGCCTCCTCCAGCTGCAGTGCTGAGACCCCATCCGTGTCTGGGCTTTACGTTCCTGCGGGACTGAGGCAAACTCAAACTCAGCTCCACGCTTTCCTGGCTGGTCGCTGCAAACTTGACTGGCATGTGCCAGGTAGCAGGGATGGGCCAGATGGGCGGGGACCGGACCTGGAGCTTCACGTTAGGTGGAATTGAGGAAGTCTGGGAAACAATATGGCCTTGTTGTCTATCACTTACAGGGATGTGTCCTCAATATCTCTTTCCTCTGAGAAAGACCATTTCCTCAGCACTGAAAGCCCCCACTTGTGTGCTGTGCTAAGAAGTGCAAGCCAAGGCGAAACATGGGCACATGTGTGCGTGTGTGGCCTGGGCTGAGTTTTTTTTGTTTTTTGTTTTTTTGGCCAGTCCTGGGCCTTGGACTCAGGGCCTGAGCACTGTCCCTGGCTTCTTCTTGCTCAAGGCTAGCACTCTGCCGCTTGAGCCACAGCACCACTTCTGGCGGTTTTCTGTATATGTGGTGCTGGGGAATCGAACCCAGGGCCTCGTGTATCCGAGGCAGGCACTCTTGCCATATCCCCAGCCCTGGGCTGAGTTTTAGGAAGCAGGCCTTCCCGACCTCATCGGCCAACAAACTACCTTCAGCCCTGCTTCCTCAACAAATGAGGAAGAATCAGAACGAGTTCGTCCTCACGGTTGGTTGGTTTGGTTTTAAGTCCAAGACCAGAACTCAAACTGAGTACCTGACGTTTTGTTCATAGCTAGTGCTTTACCAACTGAGCCATGCTTCCAACCCCAGTCTTCAGGCCTTGAAGATCTCTGACTGACCCTGAACTTAGACCCAAATGTGTAGCTTGCTTCATGCTGAACAGGCTCAAAAGCTTCCCTTCCTGAACACTGCAATACTACTTATACATCTGGACTAGAGTCTATTCCTGTTATAATCCAACTCATATGTGTGTGTGTGAAATTTTATATATAATATATAATTTCACTCATATTCTTGCAGATATAACTAAATAATTCCGTGTCACATGGATCTTCCAGAGTGACTGGACATAATAACTACCACCTATCACTGCCTAATATGAGCAATGTTCTATCCTAAATGACTTAAATATGCTAATCTATTTAGGCCTGACAGCTAATTAAGATCCTCAGAGCCAATAAAGAATGAAAGAGGTAGATGAGAGACAAGAAGTTAAATATTTTTTGAAAGCTGAGTCTGCAGTTTATTGACTACCCAAAGACCACAGGCTAGTGAAGAAACTTGCTGCATTAAGTAATAGTGCACTGAAAAGGAAAAGTCAGAATGGCTGAAGTGCTAGCCAGAGAATTTCGCATAATGGACTCTGGCCAGGCTCCGATAATCCTGCAGGCCTTAATGCAGTGGGGTGAAGCCAACCCTATGGCTGGCTGTTTGGCATAGAGCATTCACGTGGACTCAAAGTCTACCAGCCCACAGACGTGTCGTGTGTGGCCCTTCATCTGCATTGCGCGGGTAGAGCCAGCCTCGAGAAACACGGCAGTTAGCTACGGCTTCCCCTTACCAAATGCCGCTAGAAGTGGAAAGATTTTCTTTCCATTCCTCACAGCTCTTTTAAAGGTGTGCATTTTTAGCATTCCCATTTTACAGACCCAGAGATGAATGTACAGAGGTATAAAATCACATGCCGGAGATCAAGCTCAAATTCAAAGTTGGCGGGGAGAACTCTGGGTCTGAAGCCCTCTTCTCAGTCAGCAAATGCAGATCTAAAACCAATAAGGGATAAATGTGGCTTATTCACAGCACTTTATTAAAACTACAGTTATTTTTCAATTTTACCTAGTTGGAATGAACACATATTAATCCAAGAAGTACTATTACTACTTCAACGCTGCTTTAACTTGAGATCTGACTTTAAGCTTTGCAAACTACTTCATAAATATTGGCTATTTTGTGAATGAAATAAAATTATATATTTGCTTTTGTTTTAATAGGAACCTGTGGAGATAGGGACCAAAACTGACTCTCCAAATCACTTGCAACGGAACTGCCCTGATGGAGTGAGTAGGTTTCCTTGTTGTAATGACTTATTCTCATTCTCCACACATCCTAGGTTTATCCTGGACTTTCCTAACTAGAATGTAAAGAAACACCATCTGCTATGATATTAGTTGTGCTTGCTTGCTCATCTACTTCTCTCCTTGATCTGTGGTCAGTTTAGAGTTTATCACCCTCAGCCTTTCAAAAGTAAAACAGCTCAACCAGGCACTGGTGGCTTATGCCTATAATCCTAGCTACTCAGGAGGCTGAGATCTGAGAATCCAGCTCATCCAGGCAGGAAAAACTGTGAGATTCTTGTCTCCAATTAACCACAAAACAGAAGTGCAGCTGTGGCTCAGTGATAGTGTTGGACTTAAGTGAAAGTGTTCAAGGACAGTGCTCAGGCCCTGAGTTCAAATCACACACACAAAAAGTAAAACATTTCCGAGACTCTGAGAGGAGCTATGACATTCTGCACAATTTGTGACCATTCTCTTTCTTATGTTTAGAAGATTTAGTTCTCAGAATTAGATAATATGATGTCTAAGAAAGTCAATTAAGCTCTGAAATGTAGTTGTTAGCTCCAAAGGAGCAGTATCCAAAGCAATGTAGTGTGGCTCCACGTGGTTGATATAAGACAATCCCAAGAGAGGCCTTTACATTGACTTTATCCATAGTGATACCACTAGAAGAAATACACTTCCTCCCAAGCTTCTCTTTAATAGTAATGGTTTCATGTGTAGATTTGATGCCTGGTGCAAAATTCAGTAGCATTGCAGAATCAGATGTATCTCATATATGCACTGATTTTTTTTTTTTTTTCCAATCCTGGGCCTTGGACTCAGTGCCTGAGCACTGTCCCTGTCTTCTTCCCGCTCAAGGCTAGCACTCTGCCACTTGAGCCACAGCGCCACTTCTGGCCATTTTCTATATATGTGGTGCTGGGGAATCGAACCCAGGGCTTCATGTATAAGAGGCAAGCACTCTTGCCACTAGGCCATATTCCCAGCCCTCTCATATATGCATTGAATTTAAACGCACAGGCAACACTATGTCTTCCCTTGATGTAAACTCCATGAAAGGTGTTGTGTTTTGCAAAGAAAAAGAAGAAATGAGATATTTGGAAATCTAAATGTAATAAATCAAAAAGTGAATCTTATCTTGGAGAACTCAAATAATTAATGTTCGTTATGACACTGATATATCTTCAGATATCATTAGTAAAAATTTCACCCACTATATTTTCTTTTTCCTCTAAAGAATATTTAGATGGAACTGTTTCTGTTGACAGGAAACCACTGAATGCCATTTGTTGATGGTACTATTTACCCATTTATCCTACCATGGAAATAGAACTCATCTGTTCCTCGCATGCAGTGTTCTGCGTGGCCACTAGACGGCGCTCCAATCATGTCTCTTTGTGAGCTGAAGGAACCTGTTCCCTACACAATGTCCTAGGTCAGGGCCACTGAACAAAGCCAGGCTCTGACAGGTCGCACCCTGTGTGAAGCATGTTTGTAATCCCCTAAAGATGACACAGGGCCCAGAGTGAGGATGCTAGTAAAACAACAACAACAACAACAACAACAACAACAGTTTATGCTGGAAGGGCAAGCTCTACCCACAGAGATAAGGACTTTACTAAGGCAGGAAGAGTATTAGTGACAGGCCATGGTGGCTTGGGACCATAGCTTCCACAGTAAATTAATACCCGTTTGTGACACCAAATGGTGAGGCCCTGACCCAGCTCCTGCGGGCCTCCTTCAAGATCTTCCAATTCCAACTACTGGGCTCTGGCCAGCATGTACACTAGGGGAAGACTGGTGGTAAGGACCAAGTGTGGGGCCCTTAGGTTTGTACTGGCCCTGCTGTGCCTTCATTAGCACCTACCTCAATGTTTTTCTGAGCAGTTTATTGTAGACAAGTCTCATGGAGTCTTCTGTCCAGGCTGGCTTGGAACTTTGAACCTCAGATCTCAGCCTCCTGAGTGGCGAGGATGACAGGCGTGAGCCCCCGGCACCTGGCACCCAGCCTGATTTTATTTACCCCAGGCTGGCAGCTCAGCATTTCCTGCTCCAGGTGACTCGCCCCAGGAAGCTAGAATGATTTGCCTTTGCCCATGAACAAAGCTCCCCCCACCCCACCTCTCCCCATTTCCTGGACTTTCTCATTTATATTCTATTTTCAAGTGAATTTCCAGCCATTTCCCCAAAAAATTGGTGACTGTTTCAAGCTTCAGAGACAAAGCTCTACATGTAAATAGGCTTACAAAGGAAGTCGGGGGTGGGTGGTATGCTTCCCCCAGACTGGGAATGGGGAACTTACCAGAGCTTATATTCAGGCAAACATGGCTTAAAAGATGCAATTGAAGCCAGGGGCCAAGAGTTGGAGACACATGGTTTCCTTCTCCCACCTCCTCCACCCTGGAAGGAAGGAAGGGAAGGAGGGAAGGAGGGAGGGAGGGAGGGAGGGAGGGAGGGAGGGAGGGAGGGAGGGAGGGAGGGAGGGAGGGAGGGAGGAGGGAGGGAGGAGGGAGGAAAGAAGGAAGGAAGGAAGGAAGGAAGGAAGGAAGGAAGGAAGGAAGGAAGGAAGGAAGGAAGGAAGGAAGGAAGGAAGGAAGGAAGGAAGGAAGGGGTACTGCTGGGTGGGAGGGGCTCACACTTATAATCCTAGCTATTCATGATGCTGAGATCTGAGGATTATGGGTGGAAGCCAGCTCAAACAGGAAAGTCTGTGAGACTCATCTCCAAAAGCACCAAAAGTGCCCAAGTAGAGGTATGACTCAAGTGCCAGAGAACTAGCCTTGAGCAAAAAAAGCTAAGGGACAGCACCCAGGCCCTGATTTCAAGTCCCAGTACTGGCATTAAAAAAAAAAAAAAAGGAAAGGAAAGGAAAGGAAAAGAATTTCTGCTGCAGAAAGAAAGGACATTGAGTAAGAAGCCTACAACTGGATACTCCCTTTTCCTGCTCAGTTCTGCTCCTCCCTGGGCTGTGGGCTAAGACACACGTTGTTGTATTCAGGAGGGCTCTAAAGTGACGGAATAATCAAAACTATTAGCCAATCTATCTTGCCATTCAGTTACATAATCACTAAACAAAGGACATGTTGAGAGATGTCCTGTTGTCTGATGTTTCTTGTGGGGGTTTTTGCTTTCTTTCCTCATGCAAATCCTGGAACACTGGCTCTTCTTTTTCTTTCCACTCAGTTTCCTGAAAGTTTTCCTTACTAATTTTGGCTAACCCTAAAACATGTCTTGCCAGCTACCTCCGATACTCTTTTCGTGTGTGTGTGTGTGTGTGTGTGTGTGTGTGTGTTGCTCAAGATTGGCACTCTACTATTTGAGCCATACTTTTAATTCTGGCTCTCTCTTTCTCTCTTTTTTCTTTTTTTTTTTACTTGTTAATTAAAAATAAAGCATCTTACAGACTTTTCTCCCAGGGCTGGCTCCAAACCACAATCCTCAGCTCTCAGCCTCCTGAGTCGCTAGGATTACAGGCACGAGCCGCTGGTGTTCATCTTCAAAACAAGAAACAAGTGCTTCTTCTTCATCAGAGATGGAGATTCACTTAGATCTAGGATATATCCCAAAGTTCAGAAACTTAACTGTTTTGTTTTTGTATTTTAGGATTTCTGTTCTGCATTTGTTTAGTTTGTCTTACTGTTTTGAGTTTGGGCAGTACTAGGATTTGAACTCAGGGCCTCTGGTTTGCTAGATAAGACTTCAGCACTTTATTTATTTTTTGGCACTGGCTATTAAGATAGGACCTTGCTTCCTTCGCATGTGTATACCTGAACTGCGATTCTTGTATTTTCTCATCCCCATTGTAGCTGGGATGACACATGAATACCAACCACCACACCCAACTTTTTCAGATGGAGTCTAGCAGACTTTTCTGCCAAGGCTGGCTTCAAACTGTGATCCTTCTGATCTCATGTAGCTAAGATGGCAGGTGCACAGTGCCACGCCCAGCTAAGGACTGAGAAGACTTGTGAATTTTTCTGCCCAAACTCTGGCCTTAAACTACCATCCTCTCAATCTCAGCATCTTGCAGGTGTGAGCCACTGCACTTGAATCTTTAATGTGTTCTTTCAGTCGTTATATAATGGTTGTCCACTCTGTGTTTCTAATCTTCGATTTCTGACCCTCACGCATTCTCTCTGCTCTTCTGTGGCTGAACTCCCCCCCCCCTCAGTCCTGTGGATTGACAATTGCAGCTGCCATTGCTGAATGCTGAGGACCAGGCACTGTGGAAAATACTCGTGCGTGATCTCTGAGGAGCCTCACCCCTCCTGTGAGGTGCGCCCTGTCACCATCATTAGAGAGATTAGGTGGCGTACTGAAATCACACAGCCAGAGTGGCAGTCAAAAGACAAGGACACCTGCCTGACACAGAGCCACGATGGGGTGCCCCGCTGTACTGTGTCATCTGCAGCAGGAATCAGTCCAGAATTCATCCAGAATTCGATCCTGAAGGTGCAGAAGGACAAGACAAATAAGGGTGCCCTGCAACAGCACTCGGGAGCCCCCAGGACTCAGGAGGTCCTGTTGCTGAAGACCATAAGGCTGAATGACTTCAACATTAGTGTCTGACCACACACACACACACACACACACACACACACACACACACACGCACGCACCATTCACAAAAGGGGTTTCTTTGTTACCCTAATACAACGTTTAATATATTTATATACTTATCCTTCTTAACAAGTGCAAAGTTCTTACTAACACTATCTCCAATTCTGATGCTTTCTTCCTTCATAGCCTCCTCTTCCTCCTGTCTTCCCTTCTTCTCCTCCTCCTCCTCATCTTTATCCTCCTCTTCTTCCTCCTCCTGCTCCTTCCTCTTCTTCCTGAGTTTCCTATTGTATGACTTATGAATGAAACCCTTCATTTTCCATACATAAACTCATCATGCAGTGCATGATTTTTCAGACACATTTAAAGTATTTAACCCCTCATATGGCATAGGCTTCAACCTGTCAGAATCTCTATTGCTGTCTACCATGCTGGTTAAGTACTAGTACAGAATTGGCCCTGAATACACACCCCAGCCCAGAGTCACACTTCTTAGAACACCACTTCCATTCCAAAGGTGAGAATAACTGGCCTGAGTGTGTCCAACAATGGAGTCACAGAACTCCAGGATGGAAGAAACAAAATGGAGACTGCGTCATTCCCTTTCTTTTACACACACAGTCCTCCTGACCATTGTCTTCCTCAGTGCTCAGGTGGTCATCTGTCCGTACACAGGAAGACAAGCATCGCATTCAGCTGTGTGCTGTGCATCAGAGAGCATCTACCTCACTGCTAGCATGGTTACTCACCCCCAACTTCAACTATTAGGAAAGCCAGCTGGTGCACACAGTAGGCACCCACTTCTTCCCCATAAGGGAGTTGCCACTTGCTTTCTGGGTCACAAGAAGGTGTGTCACTTCATTTCATAATCCTTAAACATTGTCTCCCTTGGCATTCAGAAGCCAACTCCTAAACTGGGACGTTCTGTTCTTACCTGTTAGGAGAAGGGTACGGTGACAGACAGGACAGGGACATAGAATGCCTGGCGTCGTGGGAAGCAGGACTCACCTGGGGCCTCCTTGTGACTGCAAAGGGGGACACTGCTGAGCCCAGTAAAAGGCCGCATGGCTTGGAGATGGGGCCAGAGCAAGCAGAAAGTAAGGCCAGCCGCGAGTATCACGCAGACTCGAGGACTTGCCGTCGAGTCCATGTTGGTTACCAGACATAACTGGGCTTTCGTAAGTTCCACACAGAAAGATTCCGAGAATGCTGTCTTTTTATTCTGTCCCCTAACACTAAAAAAGAAGAGTCATAGTCAGCCCTATGTACCCAGGTTTTTCATCCAGGGGCTCCATGTTTGTAAACTCAACCAAGCACAGGGAAAGATAATTGCATTTTCCAAGCAACGATGGTTCTCTAATCCTGGCTAGTATCTATGGGATTGTGGTTCAAGGCCAATTTGGGCAGAAAAAATCAAGGGACTTTGTTTTCAAAATGCCTAGCAAAAAGCCATGCCACAGGCACGGCCCAAATGGTAGAGGGCAAGACAAGAAAACGCCAGCAGGTGTGAGGCTCTGAACCTAAACCCAGTATTGACCAACAAAACAAAACAAAACAAAACAAAAAACCTTGATTTTGGAATAAATTAAAGAATATTGTCTAGAATGTATACAAACAATTCTTTGTTTTATTTAAGAACTTGGGTATCTGGGTGTCTTGAAATCAAACCTCAACAGAGGCCAAGGTAACTGTATAGTCAGTTCCTTGAGTTTTTCAAGGCCGGTGGATAATACTATGGGCCTACAAAGAAGACTTGCCTTCCTCACAGTTCTAGGAAAAGTCAGGAGAGATTTGTCGGACATTTCTGGGGCTTTCTTGAGGAAGAATACAAATATCAGCCCTTAAAATCTCTTCAGGATCATCTCAAATATCCAGTGATTTGTCCCAGGGTTCCCCATATTAATAAGTGCCCAGGATGTAATCTGTTCTTGGTTCTCTGATTTCAATTCCCCACAAACACAGTAATTTCTATAAAGTTGGGGCTCACCATTTCTTCATGAGTTCCCTAAACCAACAAGCTCAGAGTCTGGAAATTACTGTCACATTACCAGTAGAGTGGAAAACGCACATTCCACAATAGACCTCTGTGCATTAATGCGTTCATAAAATTTAATATTAAGCAGCTTATAATGAAGAGTGAGTTAAAGCCACGTGTATTAAATGAAATTTTTATATAGCCAAAGCAAGTACAGAGCAGAGAGCAAATGTAATACTCTTTAAAGCTCATCTCCAGAAGAAACTGGTAACCATGGCTATATTTGGAAAAAGGAACTAAGTCGAAGGCCAAGAATGAGAGGAAGTACACATTTGGACATATTTTTAGCAATAAGTCCTGGCTACTGTTTTAATTACATTTCTCATGAGGAAAGAGGGGGAAGAGAAGCTATCCACTGAAGAGTATTAGAGATTGACCAAGTTACAGTTTCACCAAAGATGTCCTTGGGAAGAAAATGAGCCCCCACTCCCTAGAATCCAGCGAACGTTTTCTGGTCCCAGTCTCTTGTTGAACACCTGCTCCTGAGAGTTCTTCCTCTGCCTCCCCCCATCACGCCCTCCACTCCCATCTTTTCATGGGTGCTTATTTCTCCACACTCCAAACTTTCACTCTACGTCCCTTCCAAAGCCATTGGATAGGCATGTCCTTCCTCCATGATCTGCCACGCCAGCGCCAACAGAGCTACCCATGAGGTAGGAGTCACTCCCCTACCATAGAGCACAAGAGCTGCCACCTTTCCTAATCTTTCTGAAGAAGATGAAACTGGCTCACTCTCCAGCTCCAGCTGGCCTCGCCTCTTCCTTGGGATGATGAAGGGACTTTAGAATCCTGATTGTCACCGCTGGGGAACCTTAGGCCGGGACTTTCAGTGCACCATGGAAACAAGGAAACTCTGTGTCCACACCCCTGGGTTGCACCTGCGGGCTTCTCCGTGGTTTCCACCACCTGCCAGGCAGGCTAGGTCTCCTCTTACTTGATTCACCCCAGATGCATCTGCGTTTAGGGGCTGACAGCGAAAAGTGTGCAGGCCACATCCCCGCCACACAAGACCTGACTCTCCCCAGGGTCCGGAGGCCCCTTTCTTCCCCACACAGCCCAGTTCTCATCTCCTGCCTGCCTCTCCCTGCTCCTCAATGTCAAAACCAGCGTTTCCATTCTCAAAAGCCCATTCCTCACCCACGACAAGGGGATCAAGGACTTAGACTGTAGGCCAGGCACAGGTGGCTCGTGCCTGTAATCCTAATTACTCAGGAGACTGAGATCTGAGGATCTTGGTTCAAAGCCAGCCTGAGCAGGAAAGTCTGTGAGACTCATATCTCTAACTAACCACGAGAAAACCGGAAGTGGCTGGGAGCCCGGTGGCATCACACTTGCGAGAGGAGCTGACTTAGCAGGACTCTTTGCTCTAACTGGGTTTAGTAAGAGCTACAGAGATGGACCCAGGAGAAGATGTAGGAGCCTGGCTAATGGTTGACTAGGCAAAGAGTCTTTGTCAGGAGACGAATCCACTTGTCAGCGGAGGTTCCTGAGACTGAGGTTCCTGGAACTAAGCACAGAACAGCACATCACAGGATGGTAAGCTTACCAAGATTTGGCTATGAGCCTCTTAGAACAGAAGGAAAGCTTTGGGTGGGTGTTCCACTGAGGAGGGAAGGCCTTTGGTGGGAACATAAATCTAAGAGGACCCAGGGGTCAGGGGTGGGAGGTAGGGGGTTCCGTTAGGTATTTTAAGTTTCCAGAAGAGTCTTGTATGCAGACAGGACTGAGCACTCATTGCATCAAGACGGAAGCTTTTAAGTTTCCTCTGTGCTGTGGTTTGGTTCCCACCCTCAGCTCTTCTCCCATTGTTCATCCTCAGATAAACACCCGCGTGTGTCCTTACAGCTGCTGCCCACCCCCAGTCCCGAGGCCAACGTGTTTGGGTGATCAAGTCCCTTGCTCAGGAGAAGGGCCCTTCCTCTCCTTATGCTATCAAATGTGACGAGTAAAGACGTCATTAGCCACACTAACCATTAGACAGGGAGGGTCGTTGCCCTATCTCAACTAACTGTGGCCCCTCTGCCTTCATAGCCAGGAGAGACACGGGGGAGCTGAGCAGCAACCAGGCACCTTAGCGGGCAGACACCCTAGTTCAGGGCAGAGTGTGTCACTCCACATCGCGCTGTCATCCATTGTAATAAGCAGGCTTTGCCCCAGCCGGCCCCTTAAGCTCCCCTACTGCACCCCTTCTGCATCCATCATCCATGCAGTTTCAACCACTTCCTTTGTCTCTCAAGCAGATTGGCCTTTGTCATCCCTGTCCCTGCGGGTTTGCCCGTGTCTCAGGGCCTGCTCTGAGCTATGTTCCAGCACTCAGAAACTCCAGCCCTTAGCTAACACTTGCCCTTCTCCAGAAAGAGCTTGATTCTTTGGTAATTCAGAGTGCAAGAATGAAGTCCTAAATTGCTATATTGTCCTGAAAATTGTACAGAAAAAAATATCCTGTCTTCTGCAAAGCTGGAGTGATTTGCTTCCCCTTCCTACTGCCATGAGGTGCTAAGGGGAAATGATCTGGTTCAGTTGCCTTGGAGTTTGTTGGTGTCCCCCAAATCTTCAGAAGGGAGGTGTTTGGGCCAGGGATGACTACCATACTCTCTGCTTCCTCTTTCTTTTATGGCACCTCCAGGTGTGCTCACAATGACCAGACCTTAAGCCAGGTTACCACGTGTCTGTATTACCACTTGTGCTCCTCTAATGAACTGTTGTGTTGTGAGTTGATCCTGTATTTTTTGGTCTTTATTGTCTCTTTCTGTGTTATTGACTAAGTGAAACATCCACATATCCTCCTAGTTGTACAAGTTTCTCTAGTCTAAGCGTTCACATCGCACATCGCTGCAATCAGCAACCCTTGTATGTGTCATATTCTTCATTCTCATTTAAAAAACATTGCTATGATAAAGGTGATCTATAGAGGGGTTACTGTTATGTACACCAAGTAAAGAGTACATTTCTCTTTGGACAATGCCCCCCTTCCCTTCTTCTCTCCCAGTTTTTCTCTCCCATAGTCACCCACAAGTTGTACAGTTCCTTCTCAACATAGAATCTAGTGGGTACCACTGCTGCACTTGGTCACCCTTTATCCCTCCATTTCTGTGCCTCCCCTTACCCTCCCAAAGACAGATAAATGAGCTAATAAGATGAAGAGAAAGGAAAAGAAAAACAGCAACAAAGATACAACCTCTTGTTACCATTTCCTGGGGCTCATTTTGATAAATATTATTTTATATGATAAGACACACATAGGTATTGTGCTTTTGTGTTCCTCTCCTAAGACTATCCTCCACTGCTCCTAATGTATGTGAATACCTAGAGTCCTTTATAATTTGTCATATCCTGTGTGTTTTAGACCTAGCTTCTGCATTGTTCTCTCTCTCTCTCTCTCTCTCTCTCTCTCAGAGATACTATTTTGCAACTTTTAAAATACTTAGAAATCTTTTAGGTTAGGAAACATAGATACATTTATATATTGTTGTATATATAGCACTCTTTCGTACACTATATATATTTTGAAATTTATACAAGAGATTGTCATATATACATGCTTTTAGGTGCTAGAAAACTCATTGCGTACATATTTCTGTTGTTATTGACAACTACAACCTCTTCCAGTATTTGAAGATGCTGAAATTTATTAGCCAGACATCCACTGAAGAACATTTTTGTCACAAATTATACTTCCTGTGTATCTGAATGAGAGTCCTTTAGTTGTATTCTCTATTTTATGGAGTAGCAGCAGACATGGAAGTTGTCACTTGAGAGTAAGATACTAGGAAAAAATAGAAATGGAAGTAAGGACTCCTGAGGGAAGAAAGACTTAAACACTATTGTTTGCTTTTGGTTTATTTCCTATATTTTCTGGCAATGTTGCTCATCAGTCATTGTTAGCTCAGATTTTTATTTTCCAGTACCTGATTCTTTTAGTTTTACCTCAAGCTCTTTGAACAAGTCTTTCTATCTATGTGTGTATTTAGTGGTTGTTTCTGGGTAGGATAAATTATCCTTTCTAATTAAAGATACAATAAAAGTGAATCATTTCCTTTCACCATCTCAGGTCATGTTAAAGAATTTCTTTTGCAACCAGATTCAAACAAAAACAAACTTTTGTGTAAGACAGGTGTTGTACATCTGATGTTAACAAAATGTTTTAATATTTTGTTACATTAGATGTTACTAACCTATACAGTTTGCTGTCCTCAAACACTAGTCTCACTAGTTAATAGACTTGGATAAATTAGCCAGTAGTGTTTTCCAAGAAAAGCTTGATGCTATTTTTAGAGACTTCTGTTGCTTTGATTCAGCATTTCTGGCATTGCCACCTGTATTTGCTAACGCAGCCAGCTTAAAAACCTGAATTCTTGTGTCTGCTTATAACCTGAATTCCTATCGTTGAGCATTACTTTTTATTTATTTTAAATGACCTTATTTCATTTTGTTTATTTGTGGTACTTGTCTTTGAACTTGGAGCCTTGCCCTTACTAGGAAAGGGCATTGAGCCATACCCCAGTTCTTCTGGTTTTAGTTGATTTTTCAGATAGGATCTTCTCCTTTGGGGTAGGGCTAGTATTGGGCTAGCAATGCTCCTGAGTCCTTGGGTTTACTGGGGTGTGCCACCACACCCAGCGTACAATTCGTTTTTAATGCTCTTCACTAAACCAGTTTTTCCATCTTCTTTTTTTTTTTACTTTATTGTCTCCATATTCTGTTCTTTCATCATCTTGAGCTCCACTTGCCTCTTCCCTGTGTTGGAACTCACAATAGTCTCTTTCTGCAATTTGTCAAGCCCTAGCATCCTGTCTTCTTGGGCTTGCTCTGTGACTTTCAGCCTGCCTGTCTTCAGTCCCAACCCTGCAATGCCCCTTCCACCCAGGCTTCTCCCTCAAATTGTGACCCCCTTATTCTGGCCAAAATTAATCTGTAGTTTAGACCTCTCTCTCCTCTCTCTGAAATACATGGTAGGAACTAACCTCTCCTTCAGTAACTGGGACAGGAGCTAAGCATGATTAAATAAGGTTAAAATACTGTTCGTGATAAACTTTTTTTTTCTTTAAATGTGCGGAGAAGTTGGGGACTGGCAAGATTTAACTCTGCAGTTAACAGCGGCTAAACCCTACCCTAAGCCAGCCACACAGCTGGACTTCCCTAATGCCAGTACCCCAGACAGACTCTGGCTTCAGATGGCACTGCCACGGCAAGCAGCTCACACCAGACTTTTGCTACCACAGAAGCTGCTAGCACTCAGGCCAGAGGGGAAGAAAGCACCAGTGGCCCCGTAGAAAAGCAACTGAACACTCATGGGGGGAGAGGGAAAGCGGGAGGGGAGGGGGAAGGAGGGAGGAGGTAACAAGTTGAACAAGAAATGTACCCACTGCCTCATGTATGAAACTGTAACCCCTCTGTACATCACTTTGACAATAAATAAATAATTATTCAGAAAAAAGCCTCTGATTGGTGATAATGACTGAGCCATGATCAATGCAAGCACAGTCCTTCATTTGCATGAGAGGATTGTTGAGATTGATGCAAACACCAGCTGGAGGACACCTTCCAGTGAGTATCACACCAGTAGCTTCCAGAAAGACTTTCTCTGGAGTGGCAAGCAGGATGGATGAAAAACAGAGAAGGAGCACTGGGAATGAGGCAGTGTGGCAGCAAAAAGGGCCTACTTTAAAGTCTGGAATTGTCTCCTTCCTTCTCTAACCACAACCTTCAGCAAGTTAAAAAGAACAACTCAAACATGCATATGTATATAAATATTCATTGAAGAATAATGGAAAATAAAATATCCCTACTCCATCTGACTGCTAATTAATTTACCCAAAAAGTAGTGATGAAGTCTACTAATTAATTGACTTCTACACAAGGTCACAGGTAGATAGATGGATAGATAGATATAGATGATAGATAGACAGACAGACAGACGCACTTTACCTGTATAGAATCACATTATTCTGACTTTGCTTTGTAAACAAAATTGAGTACTATATCCTGGCAGAAAAATCAGGGAACAATGGTCATTCCTGGTAAGAGGACCTGAAAGGTTGAGTGACAAAGATAAAACAAATACTGCACTCTCATAGGCTACCAGCACGTAGAAGCATCACCAAACAGATTCTAAACAGAAATTTACTTAGATGTGTTTTCCGAAAAGCCTAGCAATGTGATTTTATCTTCCCTCCTATGTGGAACCATTCTTTTTCCTTTCTCACAGGGAAGGCCATGAGTCTATCTCCTCTGGTATCTTTGCAAACGTCAGCTGATTCTTCCAGATCCTTTATCTGGGATCTCGAATGGAGAATCAAATTTCCCCTCTTACCCAAGAGTTCTGTTGCTGTTGGGTGTAGGCATTCAGTTTTCTGAGGAGTGGCCATCACCTCCCAAACAAAGATTTCTTTTATTAATTTGAATTCTTGCTTATTCCGTGGAAGTCTCAAGAGCAGGTTGGGCCCCCAGCTAGCTGAAAAATGGAAGAGATGCTAGCTCAGGCTTTGAAGGTTGAAGTAGACAGTGTTTCATACCACCAGCCTTCATTTGCTCTCCCTCTAAGAGCTTTGCTTTGCAGAGCAGTGGAGAGAGCACTGCATTGAACTCACAAGTCTAGCTGAATCCCGCATATCCTACCTCCCCCCTGGGAAGTTTGGATAACATATCTTTATCTTCCGCTATCTTTTCTTTTTCCTTTTCCTTTTTTTCTCATTCTTTCTTAGTCCTTCCTTCCCTCCCTCCCTCCCTCCCTCCCTCCCTCCCTCCCTCCCTCTCTTCCTCCCTTCCTCCCTCCCTTCCTTATTTGTCTGTCATGGGGCTTGAACTCTGGGCCTGGGCACTGTCCCT
The DNA here is from genome assembly GCF_023159225.1 of Perognathus longimembris pacificus. NCBI lineage: Eukaryota > Metazoa > Chordata > Mammalia > Rodentia > Heteromyidae > Perognathus > Perognathus longimembris. The sequence continues at coordinate 25,316,171 of NC_063182.1, read as the reverse complement.
GAGCTCTTCAGCTTAAGGCTACTGCTCTACCACTTTGAGCCATAGCACCACTTCCATTTTTCTGGGGGTTAGTTGGAGATAAGAATCTCATGGATTTTCCTGCTTGGGCTGGCTTTGAACCTCAATCCTCAGATTTCAGCCCCCTGTGTAGCTAGGATTACAGGTGTGAGCCACCAGTGCCCAGCTTCCTCTGTCTTGTCTTATTTACAAATGTCACATACTGGTATCTACTATAGACGTATTTATTAAGTAAATATCATTTTGCTAAGCATACTGAAAACATTTAAGCTTAGAAGGCACTACATTCTACTGAACAGTAGAAGTCTCACATTTTATTTCAGTGGCTTTGGCTTTTATCCACTATGCAAGACTTCTATAGGTGGCTCATTGCCCCTAAGATGTTTATGCTAGGAGTCAGCAGTGAATACATTTGGTTCTCTCTTCCACTTCCATTTTCTCCTTCATCCTTTCTTAGAGAGCTCCTGTCTGCTCAGAAATCCATTCCTCCCCATCTCACTCTCTTTTCTTTAAAAAATTAAACCAACTCCACTCCAAGGATGGACCTGGTTTTCTCCAAAACTAGTAGTTATTCCTTTGGGGGGCCTGGAGAGGAGCAAGCCATTGGGTCTTGCATGAGCTTGTGAAGCAAGGTCAAACAATAGCTCAAGGTAAGATGTGCTATGGGACAACTTGAGAATTCTTTTCTCACTTCCTCTGGGTATGATTCTCCACAGAGAGGAGGCATTCTAGGATCAGGCCCCGGATGAATGCAATCCCAAGGAAGTGATGGGAAACTAAGCTGCAGCTGGGCCTCAAGCCAGCCCAGTGTCAGACTTGTGGCTTATTTAGCTATTTTGTTTTGTCGATTTAAGTTGGGATTTCTGTTCTCAGAAACAAGGGCATCATAATAACAGTGACAGAATGAGTATACAGAAAACGCCTTTGCTTCTGATGTAATCCCCTTGGGAAGGACGCACCAGTGAAAAACAGAGTTCTTCCCACCTTAAAGCATATGGCAGACAATGAAATCTGAATTCCACATGTAGCTAATTGCCCAAGAGCCTTGTTTTCTCTTCTTAAGGGAAAATTCAGGAAAAAGACACACAACAAGATGAGTAGGGAGCAGAAACTGATTCTAGGGTGAAGACATGAGCCAGTTCCCACTGGAGAAGCAGAAAGGAAGAAAATCATGTAAGGATGATTGCCTGCTTGTGCCATTTCCATCTCCTAGATGAGAACAGATTGTGTGAAGCCCAGGTGTGTGGCTCTGCGGACGCCAACTTGCAACCATGAGGAAGGATCAAGAGAAGCTTAGAAGGCCAGGTGCCAGGCAACTCATACTTACTATCCTAGATGTTTAGGAGTTTGAGATCTGAGCATTGTGATTCAAAGCCAGCTCAGACAGGAAAGGCTGTGGGACTCTTATCTCCAGTTACCCACCAAAAAGCCAGAAGTGGGACTGTGGCTCGAGTGGTAGAGTGCTAGCCTTGACCAAAAATGCTTAGGGATGGTACCCAGGCCCTGAATTTAAGCCCCTGGACCAGCACAGGGAAACAGGCAGAGAGAGAGAGAGAGACAGAGAGAGAGACAGAGACAGAGACAGAGACAGAGACAGACAGACAGACAGACAGAGAGACAGAGACAGAGACACAGAGAGACAGAAAGAGACAGAAAGAGAGAATCTTAGAGACACCTGTCCTGAAGCTAAGATCATGGAACCCTTGAGCCAACTTCCTACTACTGCATTTCCCTATAGATATGAAAATGAACCCTTCTGGGCTGGGGATATAGCCTAGTGGCAAGAGTGCCTGCCTCGGATACACGAGGCCCTAGGTTCGATTCCCCAGCACCACATATACAGAAAACGGCCAGAAGCGGCGCTGTGGCTCAAGTGGCAGAGTGCTAGCCTTGAGCGGGAAGAAGCCAGGGACAGTGCTCAGTCCCTGAGTCCAAGGCCCAGGACTAGCCAAAAAAACAACAACAACAACAACAAAAAAATGAACCCTTCTGATAAAAACTATTTTTAATCGGGAGTTTTGTCACTTTCTGCCAGAAATCCCCTGAATGATAAAATTGATTAGAGTCTGGCTGCAAAATCTGGGGTATTCTGCCTATTCGGATATTATTCTGAAATCTAAAACTATGTGTTTTTCCCCAAATTACCTTAAAACTCTTTAGAAAGCCACAGTCCAAAGGAGACATTAACCATTTCTATCCCCACAATTCATATCAAAGAAGACGGGCATCAGTCTCGAATCTTGAGAACAGATCTCCTTGCTCAATACCTATTTGACTTTACTGACCCTCCTCTTTCACAATATCAGGTGATAAGTGTTTTCATTCCCTACTTGAATGTGAGGATGAGCAAGAAGGCGTGGGGCAGCTCCCCGTCTGGCCTGTCCATCCATAGGGTGTCCAGCACTGCATGTGAATAAACCAATCAAAGACAAGATCAAATAATGATCTGGTTTTAAGATCTAATGCCTCCCCCTCTGCACATTACCTTGATAATAAAATTAAATTTAAACAAATACCTAGTGACTCATGACTTTGTTTAGGAGCTTATGTACATCTTTGGCGACAAACCCCTACCTGTCGGAAGCTGCCCATTGGTCAGTGATTACCATCTCCTATGTAAGTTGACTCTAACTCAGCTTTCTGGGCAAAGATGGCCCTTTAGGATGAGAGTCTCTGACATCTACTGACTGGGCCTCACAGGAAGGGGATTGGTGTTATGTGACAAGCTAGCTTTCCTAGGCATCAAGCACTGGGCAAGGAGGGAGAGGAAATTTGTTTCTCCCTTGGTGCCCCTAATAAGAGATTCTCACCGTAGAAGGGTTCCTTCGATTTACCTGACATGATTATGTTAGGGAGTCGTCCTTCCCATAGACTCAAAGACAAGAATAATACCTAGGTGTGCTGAAATACCTGGAAAGGCCTTGGATACAACCCTGAAGTTAAATGGGAGTAAGAAACCTCAATAGGACCAAAGGATTTTTAGGTCATCCGTTTTTGTTGCCCAAACTCTACGTCTGAACTGTACCTGGAACTTAGAACTTGTGGCAATAGCTGTGTACTAATAGCAGTACAGGAAGAGGCTGCTGGGAAGCACTTGATATTCCTGGTCTTAGCTGACTTCATGTCTTATGCATTAGAGGTCATTTCCTTATTCCTCTACTCAGTTTGGGATTCAATGATATCCATCATTTAAAGTTGTGGTGAGGCTTAGAAATGACCTATATATTGCTCCCAGCTCTGATTCTAGCACATAGTCAGTACATAGTAAATGAATTGTCACCATTGTTTCTAAGCTCAGCACTAAGAAGCCTATGAAGAAGTAAAAAGGGAGTATGAAACAGCGTGTCTAGAGAAAATCTTAGAGCCAATGGTCCTTTGAGGTTATAACTGGGGAAGGCCACAGAACACTTCAAACAGGATCAGACTCTGAAACAACAGCACAGCCACACGCCAGAATCTTCACAGGTCCAAGTTTGTAAAAGACTTCTGACAGCAGCCACCCAGACCCCTTTGTAGTCTGTGGTGAATCAGCAGGCCAAGGGCAGTGGTGACTGGGAAGTCTGGAGGGCAGCTCAGAGCAATGGCAGCCTACCACCTCCTGAGTGGTCGCTTTGTTCCTGTTCAGCCTTTGAGGAGCCAAGACTGGCATTAGCATGAACTTGGAGGTACCCTGAAAGGTTTGCCTGCCTCAAAGCCTTCCTGTCACTAACCTCTTCTGTGATCAAATAGTACTTAACAACTCACTGTATAACTTGGAAGATGTGACACAGTCCTTAGCTGACTGGATGTTGAACTGCAAATCTGTCCATGCTTAAACGTACTTCCTATGGCTCAGGATTCGCCTCTCTTTGTTATGAATCCTTTCCTTAACTACCTTTAAGGTGAATTGGCCATTTGCACTGGAGACTTATATGTGGCTCTACTATAGCACCTGGCATCCATTTTCCACATCTGTATCCCTCATTATAGTAAAACTTTCTAAGCACTGGGGCGTTCCTTGAACATGCATCTGTCTGGCCAGAATGGCTGATTAATAAATGTTCATTGGATGGCTGCATGGGTAGAAAGATCAGGACCTGTGTCTACCAGATCATCTCCTGGACTCTGATAATGAAGGGGTTAAACCATTTGACCCTTTACTCAAGGAAATCACTGTAGATGGCAGAAAGTGAATTTGGATGAACAACATGTGATGAGTCAGGGCTATGTAGAAAAGAGGCACATGATCTGTGGTACTTTGAGAGGCAAGCCCAGAGCCTGGGTTTGTTCCTGTTGGAGTAGCATGACTTAGCTACCCAGAAGTAGCTACCCATCCCAGGCCTGAGGTAGCAGGTCACACTCGGTGAAGATGTAAGAGGCATAAGTTTGATCATAGCAGAGTCCATTCAACTGGGGGAAAGGAGATACGGGGGAAAGAGCTGGAGTGTAGCAAAGGACACTGGAAGGACTCATCATAGAGGGTCACATCCCTCTGGGGAATCTGGAATTGATCCTAAAGAAACATGGATGTCTTTTAAGAAAAAAAGAGAACTTGGCAGCATTTGCAGCTGGGTGGAGTGGGCGGGGTGAACTGGGGTGAGGTGCCCGTGAGATTGAGTCAGGGCAGGACCCACAGGGACAGCCAGCCATTCGGGCAGAGGTGAGACCTACGAGGCAAACCTGGGAGGGCTTGGCCATGCTGTAAACGCAGAAGATAGTAAAGATTGCTAGCCAACAGGATGGCTGATGATACATGCAGGACGGGGATTAGGAGCGGGGAGAGGGGAGGAGGACTTCAGTGTGGTCCTGGGCGGCCGGGAGACTTGAGGAAGCTCCAGGTGAGTGTTCTCAGCAGGCGATGTACTCGTGGGAGGCTTGAAAAAGAGAGGCCCAGACAAGAAAACTGAATATGATGCTTGTTGGCAAAAAGATGATGGCTGGGCTAACATGTGGAGATAAGATCTTTGGATGGGGGGAGCATGCGCACAGTGTGAGAGTTGCCAGCTTCAGGAAACACCAAATATGTATGAAAAAATTATTCCAAGAGACACAGTGACAGATGATCCAGATACAGAGAGAACCAAATGATCCAGCTGCGATTGGCATTGAGGAAAAGTGGGCTTCTGGAAGGGAACAATGATCAACAATGTCAAATCCTGGAATGCAAACAACTATGAGAAAAGCTTGAGAAATACTCTTTTGTAGCCAAATTTTTGCAGTCCTTGTCAGCCTGTGAGTACAAGTGAGATCATGGTAACAGCAACATCACTCCCATCCATCACTAGCTTGCTGCCAACCAGCTGCATGCCAGACCTGCCTCTCCCCTAAAGAAATACCCTCACTTCCCACTGCTGCAGGAAGGACCCAGCAGAAGGGGTCCTCACAAGGCCGCACGGAGAGCCCACATGTGCTCTTCCCCACGTACGCATGCCCTCTTCTTTCCACAGATCTTGAGGACAGGCCTGTCAGCAGCCTACACTTCACTCCCCACTCAAATGCCTGTGGTCTCTGCTGAGCTCGGCCAAAGCCACAAGCCTGCATGCCAGTAGAGCAGAGCATCCTGGGCTTGGATTTTTCACTGACTGAAGCCTTGGCATTTCCTGAGAAATAGCACACTCCCTCTTTGCCATGTCATCTGTTTATCTCCCATGTCTCACACTGTGTCCCACGCAAACATCTTCTTCTGCCTGAGCCTTGTGACCATCTGTCTCATGACATCAGACAGCAGTCTCTGAGGCTGAGCTGCAAGGTAGACAATAGAGGTCCTCTGTGTCTAGGGTCTGTCCTAACAATAAGGTGAATAAAGTAGCTGGGGTAGTTCCACTACCTCCATTCACAAGCAGAAAGAACAGAGGGTCACAGTCCTACAGAAAAATATCCTCAATCTACTTGCAGGTTGTGTGGGTACACATCCCTGTGTAACCAATCCTTTGGGAGATAAAAAACACTCATTCCCCAAAGGCTCCACACCCAGGCTTCTGGGTTAAACCCAGTCATGCTGGCTAGCTAGAGGGTGATTTAGCAATGCAGAGGAGTGGCTGATAAGGAGGTCAGATTACAAGGAGAGGAAAGAAGAGTAGGTGAGTGAAAACTATTCCAAACTGCAAACACCAAGTGTCAGAAAGAGGCAGAGGCAGAATAGCAAGAAATGGAAGACAGTAGTGGTGGCTTTTAACAACAAAGTGAATTGAACACATTCTGAGTAGAGATGGAAGGAAAACAGAGATACATGAGTCCTGGATACATGAGCACTGTCCCTGGCTTCTTTTTGCTCAAGGCTAGCACTCTGCCACTTGAGCCACAGCACCACTTCTGGTATATGTGGTACTGGGGAATTGAACCCAGGTCTTCATGTATACAAGGCAAGCACTCTTGCCACCAGGCCATATCCCCAGCCCTAGAACTCTGGGTCTTGAGAATAAGAGGGAGCTGTTAGGACCTCAGGCAGGCCTCTGGGAGGAGACTAGTGAAAGGGGTCTAAAATGAAAGGAAGAGAAAGAAAGAGCTTGGTCTGGAGGAAACATTGAGCCCAAAGGTAGACCAGTTACCTGCCTCTTCCTCCCAGCCCTGCTACATTTCTTGTTTGTTCTCTCTAGCTTCCTCTGTTGCCCAGAATCTGGCCATTTGATGATCATTTTGCTACTTTAATTTTAGCATGAATTAGATTGACAGGAAAATTAAATGTTTCTACATAGAGCTTCTCTATGACTCAGTAATCCCACACCTGGGCACTTACCTGAATGATTGACCCCCTTACCCAGTTTTCCCAGGTGCACACTGATATCAGGAAAGCCACCAAAGTCAAATGCAGACTGCCTGACGCCTGCAGGGCAATCTATCTAAACGTGGCTGCAAACATTCCATGCTGGGCCCAAGCGAAAAGCCCTCCCACCTCCCTAGACCTACTGGCTTTTTCATTAACCTCTGTCTCCTTGCTAAGATCCCCTAAACTGCCATTGCTGAGCCCATTTCTTGGCACAGTCTCCAAGCCTGCAGGAAGGCTGTGTCCCTCACTATTATATCCCAATAAACACTCCTCTCTTGTGGAAGACTGAGTCACGCCTGTTTTCTTTCCTTTCTTGTCCATTTTCCTAACAATGTTCACTGCAGCATTGTTTACCATACCCAAGATATGGAATCAACGCAGATGCCTTTCAGTAGATGAATGGATCAAGAAAATGTGTTATATATACATAATGGAATTCTATGTTTCCATCAGAAAGAATGACATTGCCCCAATTTGAAAGGAAATGGAAAGGCTTGGAAAAAATTATATTAAGCAAAGTAATCCAGACCTGAAAAAAAATAGGCTGCATCATTTCCCTCATTTGTAATAATAATTAGAATGTGCCTATCTACACGTACCCAAAGGATAGCAAAAGACAAAAAAAAATTACACTTGAGCAAGACTAATTAAACAGCACTCTAAACTTTCACAGTGAGACCAAAGGAGCTATGTGAATATGACCATAAAAATTTGTGCTTTTTGTAATGAACTCCAAGAAATGGAAACAAGAGGGTTTTTTGTTGTTTTTTTTTTTATTTGTTCTGTTTTCAGTTCTTCGCCCAACCCCTTTGGTTTATTCCGTTTAGTTGCTGGTTTTTTTTTTTTCTTTCTGTACCCTTTGTATATAAGTATATCTGATTTGGGGAGGGGAAGGAGAAGCACAGAAATGGTGGGATGAAGGGTGGACCAATTCAGTGGTGATACTCACTAGACACCATGTTGGAAATGGACTATACAACTTGGGAGGGAGTGGGCCAGTGGGAGGAAATGGAGAAAATGAGGGAGGGGGTTAGACTGTTCAAAAAGAAATGTACTAATTATTCCCAATGGGGGAAACCAGAGTCTATGTTTCTTTGGGTCTGGCTCACTTCACTTAGTATAATTTTTTCCAAGTCCTTCCATTTCCTTACAAAAGGGGCAATGCCATTCTTTCTGATAGAGCCATAGAATTCCATTGTGTATAGGTACCATATTTTCTTGATCCACTCATCTACTGAGGAGCATCTGGGTTGGTTCCACATTTTAGCTGTGACAAATTGTGCTGCAATGAACATAGTTGTGCTGGTGGCTTTAGTGTGGTCTTGCTTGTAATCTTTTGGGTAGATGTCCAAAAATGGAGCTGCTGGGGTATAAGGAAGCTCTATGTTTAGCCTTTAGAGGAATTTCCATACTGCTTTCCAGAGTGGTTGAACAAGTTTACATTCTCACCAACAGTGTAGTAGGGTTCCCTTTTGGCCACAACCCCTCCAGCATTTGTTATTATTAGTTTTCTTGATAATGAACATTCTTACTGGGATAAGGTGGAATCTCAGTGGAATCTCAGTGTTATTTTGATTGCATTTCTTTTATGGCCAGTGATGTAGAGCACTTCTTCATGTGTCTCTTGGCTATTCTCATTTCCTCTTCAAAGAAATCTCTTTTTAGGTCTCATGTCTAGGATAATCCTAGCAGAAGATCACAATAGCTCAATAGCTATGTCCAAATGAACACATAAGATGATGCTAAGAGAAATGAACTCCAAGTTATGGAAAAAAGTGGTTTATCATTGCTGTTTTTATTTTCAATATGCCATGTGAAATTATGCCCTTTTTCTTTTGTCTTTCTTTCCCGTGGTTTTACCCCTGATGCCACTGTAACTGATTTTAGTGCCCTGGATACTATATATACGTGTATTGGAACTAAGCAAGGAAAAGGGAATATCAAAATGGAGAGACAAAGGATAAAAAGACAAACGATTGCAATAGCAATACTTATAAAACTATATGGTATAAACCAACTGTACAGCTCATGGTGGGGGAGGGAAATAGGGAAGGCGAAAGGCGGGGGAAAAGTGAGGGAGGAGGTAACAAGTTGGATAGGAAATGTACTCACTGCCTTATGCATGAAACTGTAACCCCTCTATACATCACTTTGACAATAAAGAAATAAAATTTAAAAAAGAAATATACTCATTACTTGACTATGTAACTGTAACCACTCTATATACCACCTTTACAATATTTAAAAAAAACAAACCTGTTTCTAGGAGTTTTCTTCTGTTATCACTACCACAATACACCCGAGCTTTCACAGGCATAACCATGAGGCTCTCTTTTGGTCTCCGCATCCCAATCTTTGAAAGATACTCAGGTTTCAGTATAAAATTATCTGCGGAAAGAGATGATTTCAAAGAGATATGAGTTTTGTTCTATTTGTTCATCGAACTTAAGTACACAGGAGGAGGGGCTGAACTACATGCTAGGGAGAATGGGAGCCCAGAATTTTTTTTTTTTTTTGGCTCTAGTCCTACAGCCCCTGCCTTTTGTCTTATAACACCTGAAGATAGTAGCCAAATCATCACACTACTTCTGCTCAGCTGCGGTGGAAGCAAAGGATCACAGAGTCCCACAGAAAACTCCCTCAATTCTATCTTAAGTTGGAAGTCAGAGGTTGTATGGGAATTCTTGTCCTTCAAGGAGTCACAAAGTCAAATGCTTTCAGAATGAAGCAGAGGTGGTAAAGGCATATCCTGCCAGGAAGTAGGGCCAGTGGCAAACCTAAGGCTAGATCTGCCCTGCTCAAAAGGGAAAGAACACAAGTCAGTCATAACAGTTGTCACTGAAAGCCAACTTAGCATTGGCCCACCTGACTTGACAGAGAAGTTACAAGTCCAGATTCTTATGTTTTAAAGTCTAAGAATGGATTCTATGAATATTATTACCATCTACAAACACCCACTGCATGGGCGAAGCAAAGCACCCTGGGAATGACTACACGCAGTGCCAATTCACCACTTCCCTCCGCTTGCTCTGAAGAGATGCCAAGGCTTTCTGTTGCTTGTGTCTATATTTTTAGAAGCCAATCACGTCTCCCAGAGGGAAAACAAATTATTTATTGCTCTAAGAGGTCACTATCTCCTGGAGTCCTTCCTGAGCCTGGCCTGTCTACCCCATGCTTCCCCAGAGGTGACTTAATTCCAAACCAAGCCAAAGGGCAAGTGCTTCTGATTGGGAGAGGGAACACCAAGCCAGCCTGGCCATTACTATCACTGATTAAACAGCAGGTGTGTCTGCACAGGCACGCCTATCTAGTGAATCACACTGGAAGGAAAGGACTTTGTGACTGTCCCTTTAAAACCCAAGCACGCTCCGAGGCTAACTCCTCCTCCAAGGAGGTTCCTTATTAAATGAGAGCCAGCTGTCTGCCGTCAGCCCGCCAGGCCAGCGATACCTGCAACCCGGATTCCTCCCCCGGAGAAGACGCAGCCTGTCAGCATGGCTCAAGAGTTTGTGAACAGCAAAATCCATCCTGGGAAGGTGGTTGTGTTCATGAAGCCCGAGTGCCCCTACTGCAGAAAGACCAGAGACATCCTCCATCAGTTGCCCTTCAAACAAGGGCTCCTAGAATTTGTGGATATCACAGCCACCAGCAACATGAGCGAGATTCAAGATTATCTGCAGCAGCTCACAGGCGCCAGGACGGTGAGTGAGCTTTGCGTGACCTCCTGCACAAAGGCGTACCCACGTTTCTTGTTCTGCCCAGGACTGTGAATGCGCGCCTGTGTCTTTTCTGGGCCGCCACCAGGGCCCTGTCCTCCAGGACATCCTGAGGGCTTTGTTGGGGGGTGGGGAGGGGCCTGTCACTTGATGGGCAGCTGGGTGGCAGCCAGCAGGGCTGTCTGAGAGAGCAGGAGAGAGCCCAGTGAGTGTGTGCTGTCAGGTTAGTGGGCCTGCGAGCCGAGCACCCAAGCAGGAGGCTTTGTGTAAGCACTGATGGACAGCTTTGAGCTGGCCGGGCACGAAGCGGGGTGGAAAGGCCTGACAGGAGCTGCACATTTCCTTTCAGGCCAGCATGGAATCATGCCCTTCCTTTCATCTAGTTCAAGGGGCCAAAAAGGCCTTATCTTTGCATCTTTTCTGCAGGCTTTCTTTATCCTTACCCTTTATGTGTTGCTCATCCTTATCTTACTCCTCCCACTTGAAAAGTCCACCCCTCCCCTTATTTGCCCTTTATTCTATATAATTGTAGGATGTTTACAAGGCCTGCCAGTTTGGGAGCCAGCTTTCACAATGAATTGCTGTATGTATCCCCCTGCTGTGGAATCCTCAAGGACCCCAGCCACAAAACTAGAATGGCTGACCTTCAAGTCACCCTTCCCACAATATACTGTGGAGCCCTCTGAGAAGCACTCACTTCTGTCTGAGAGATGTTCACTGTCCCATCCCCCACACTTCCTCTTCCCTTAACAGCCTGGGCTTCTGTGGGACGCCTGGCCAGGCTGTTTGTGAACCTGGAAGGATGGGATTCCACGAGCACAGGTGGAATTCCTTTTCAGAAGACACATCCCAGGACACAGAGTTGGAAGCCACAAGTATCTTATCTCAGCTTTAGCTTGACGTTCAGGGTTTCTCGGTGTTTGGGGTGGAAAGCATTGGGCATAGTCTCTCCTCTTCGGTCCAATCAGAAATGAGCACACAGGACACGCACAGGCTGTGGGCTGCAGGCCTGGAGCAGAGCACGGCAGGCAAATTGCTTTGTGGACTTGCTGTACGGGTTCTAGGGCCTGCGAAGGAAAAGGTACTGCAACCATCACGCTGGGCCCCTGCTCTGCCTCCCACCAGGGATCCCCCAGCCCACTGGCTCCCACAGTTTGCTGGCCAATGGAATCACCCGTGGAGCTTTTGAAAGTATCCACATGCCAAGTATTCTGGAAGCTGCTGAGTGCTTCCAGTTTATCACGAAGTTTAGAAAAGGGCTCAGACTGACAGCATCTGTTTTCTAGCAAAGAAAGCAAACTTCCTCCATTTAGTTAACATTTTTAACATTTGTTTGTAAAGCAACAACATTTTTGTCATTGCCTTTTAAGTCAATTTTAGATTAAAGTAAAATTTTTCCACAAGTTCTACTGCCCAAATGCATTCCTTTAAGTGGAAGAACAAACCCTTCAGCATGGTTTGCTTCCTGGTCCTCCATGGTGAAGTGTTGCAAAGAGATAAAGAAAGGCATAGGAGGGTAGTTGCCATAATGGTCTGTAGCCCACTACAGATCTGTGTATACACTAGGAGTTCAGTAGGACTCAACACGGACTTACGCCATTAAGGAAAGCCTGTGAACACAGCTCCTAGGTCAGTGCCTTCGTTATTATTCTCTCTTGCTCTTCCTTTCTCCAAGAGAACTGAGGTTCTATCCTGTATCATTTCTTCTTTGCCCTAAATAACTCTTTTGAAGCAAGTCTAGTAGAACACATTCACTCCAGTTTTGTCTGGGAAAGTTGATTTTTCCTTCACCTCCAAAAGGATGACTTATTTTTAAGTACCTACACAGTAGCAAGCATTTTTCTACACAACACGTTTTTCACACTGACACTCTTATGAATGAAACAATAAATACAATAAGTAATATACTAGGAAGTGGGAAGTAATATGTATCAAGAAGAAAATTACGTAGGGAGCCACGATGCTGGTGGCTCAGGCCTGTAATCCTAGCTGAGATCTGAGGATCAGGGTTTGAAGCCAGCCGAGGTAAGAACGTCTATGAGACTCTTATCTCCAATTAACCACTAGAAACCAGAAGTAGCGCTGTGGCTCAAAGTGGTAGAGTGCTAGCCTTGAGCAGAAAGGTTCAGAGACAGCCCCCACGCTCTGAGTTTAAGCCCCGTGACTGACAAAGAAAAAGGAAATTAAGTAAGAAATAGGATATGGGGGCTGGGGATATAGCCTAGTGGCAAGAGTGCCTGCCTCGGATACACGAGGCCCTAGGTTCGATTCCCCAGCACCACATATACAGAAAACGGCCAGAAGCGGTGCTGTGACTCAAGTGGCAGAGTGCTAGCCTTGAGCGGGAAGCAGCCAGGGACAGTGCTCAGGCCCTGAGTCCAGGGCCCAGGACTGGCCAAAAAAAAAAAAAAAAAAGAAATAGGATATGGGGAGTAAACAGTAAGATGTATCCCTCAAGGCCTCACTGATAAGGAACTATTTGAGTAGGCCCCTATAGGAGGCAAAGGAAAAAAGAATGCATGAATTTGGAGGTAAAATGTGCCGGGCAGTGGGAGCAGCAAGTACAGAGGTCCTGTGCTAGAAATGTCCTGGGTCTGATTCAGTTTGGACGCTGTGGGAAGAGATTATAGGTGAGGGCCAGGGTGGGGTTGAAAGTGGGAGTCATTGAGCAGCTGTAGCAGTAAGTCAGGGGACAGGGAGGCAGCTGAGGGAGGGTGTTGGTATGTAAGTTGGAGCAGCTGTGTATGACTAACGTGAAGCACTGAGGTTGCTGCTTTGCTGAGGCTAGGAAAATCGACCCCAGGGGAAGCCAGGCTCAGAATAACAGGAGTGGTTCTTACAGTAACAGCTCTTTCCCCTCGGGCTGTAGCAAACAGGGGCCTGAGGTGATAGTGGCAGAAAAGGTTTCCTGTTCCTGGTTGTATCACCACCAGTGCCTCAACATTTCCTGTTTCTTTGCCTCAGCCCGGTAGTTGGCCCCTTCAGAGTGTGGTTTAGTGAGGGGATGGAAGGCTGCTTTGCTGCAGTCCATGCTACAGGGCGGGTGGGAGCGCAAAGTGCCTTTTCTGCTCTAAGGTGAACCAGTTCCTTTGCCAGCTGGCGCACAAATCTGTACTCCGGGGACCACCTGCTCATGTTTCTGGGTCTGCCTTGGCTGGAAGGAGCTGTAGGGCTATGGGAAAAATAAACGGCCTGGCCGTCTAAAATGCCATCAACAGCCACAGCAGCGTAGCAGCCGCACCTGGAACTGGTTAGATGTCCAAACTCCTGACTCAGAGCTGAATGGAGGGGAGAGCACAGCGCACATCTGCATTTGAGAACCCGTCCCAGGACTCTGAAGCTCACTCCAGTGGGGGGAACCATGCCCAGGAGGGGGCCCTTTGACTCTCCATGGGTGCTTTCTAGCCAGCCACAGTAACTCAGACTCTGAGGTCAACACCTTGGTGAAGGTGTGGCAGCCTGAAAAATAGCCAAGATTGTTAGTCTTTTTGGAAATATAGACATTGAAAAATGAACGACCTCTGGCTTCCTTCTTGAAAGTTCAGATCATCTTCATTTAACTCAGCCACTCTCAACAGCAGGACTATGTGGTAGAACTAATTAGGACCATGGGAGGGGACGACAAAAGGAGAGGGTGGTGGGTGGAGAGGGTGATTGTGATGGAAGTACTTTATAGGTACATGTGGAAATAAAACAATGAAATCAAACTGAAAAAAAAGGGTAAGAAAAAATCAATCGAGGGAGTGAATTCGATCAAAGCATGGCTAGAAATATTACAATGAAACCCCTTTGTACAATTAATATACAGTAACTTAAAGTATTTCACTGGGTTCCTCTACTGCTTTCCACTACAACTGACCACAGTCAAGTATTTGGGGGGACATAGAAGCTGAAAGTCCCCCAAACTGTGAGTTGCAGAGAGGAGGCTGTTATTGTTTGCTTGTTTGTTTTGTGGTTTCTTGTATCCCAGTCCTGCAGCTTAAACTCAGGGCCTTGCTGCTGTCCCTGATCTTTTGTGCTCAAAGCTAGTGCTCGGCCACTTGAGCCACAGCTCCACTTCCAGCTTTTTGCTGTTTAATTGGAGATAAGAGACCCATGGGCTTAAGTGCCCACGCTGGTTTTAAACCACAACACTCAGATCCCAGCCTCCTTAGTAGCTTGGCTTACAGCTATGAGCCACTGGCACCTGGCTATATTTTTATTTTTTACTTTTTCTTAAATGCTGGCTAGGATTCAGAAGAAATTCTAGGCTTCTTGCCTCATCTTCTTGCAGCCTCTTCACTGATGAAAATAGTGTGGTGCTGCTGGCACTTCCATGTGCAAAAGCCCCACCCAGCCCAGCTGCATGAAGAAGATAGCATCTTCCCGGACTAGAGGGCCATGACCAGGCTTTCTCACCAGAAAAGAGTCCTGTGATCTCTCTCTCTCTCTCTCTCTCTCTCTCTCTCTCTCTCTCTCTCTCTCTCTCTCTCTCCCTCTCTCTCCCTCTCTCTCTCTCTCCCCCCTCTCTCTCCCTCTCTCTCCCTCTCCCTCCCTCCCTCCCTCCCTCCCTCTCCCTCCCTCCCTCTCTCCCTCTGTCTCTCTCTCTCTCTCTCTCTCATCACAAGAAAGAACTATGAGTGGATAGTACAGGATTTTGTAGTCTTTATTTTTTAAGTTCATTTCTATCCAGGTTCCCTTCTTTATACAATACTACTAGAATGCAACCACAGTAATCCAGTCCATTTTCTCATCTTGCTCAAGAAAGATGCCTTTCTAAAGAAAATCAAGTGCTTTGAAGCATTCTCACTGCTTTCTGCCTTTCCCCTTTCTGGTTCCTCGGGTAGTCCCTAGTGTTCTGGGAAAGGGCCTGATGCCTTCCTATGGCCCACGAGATACACCTGCCCTTCTCATGGCCAGCCCACCTTCCTGTGAACACCCTAGGCTTGGGAGTTTCCTGGGCCACAGTGCAGGAGCATACTCCTCCCCTGGGGGCCTAAAATCCCTCTGAGATTCTGGAATGGATGCCTGCACTAACAGTGGGTAGGCCCTGTGTGGCTGGAGAGGGGACTGTTTAGCAAGGATAATGCCTGTGGCAGTCTGGCTTGCCTTCGGTCACCCACCCTTGCAAATGCAAAGCCAAAGAAGGTAAATATCCTTGTCCCAGAGCTAGAACATTTGAACAACCTACAATGGGTCAGGGGTTAATCAAGGAGACTCATGTACCACCGTACACTGTAGAGAACCAAATTCACCTCTATTTTAGAAGTAGTGAGAAGTGAGTATATTTAATAACTCACAGACCTAAAAATCAGAAAGTGACCAAATGCAAATGTTTCCCTGGCAGTGGTTAGAAATAAATGCCTCTTTGGGTGTTGTGGCTTAGTTCTAGGTCTCAGGTGTGGGTCCCAGTTGCAGGATGTAATCAGAATACTCTTACCATAGCCAACCAAAATTCTCTCCTGAAACATGTTTCTATACAGTTAAATTCTTTTGGCAAGTTGGGTAGTCATAGGCCAAGCAAAGAAGAATTAAAATATCACTTATTCTAATCTAGTCATTAAGTTCCTTATCTCTCCTGGACTCCATTGCTTTGCAGGTTCCTCGGGTCTTTTTTGGTAATGATTGTATCGGCGGATGCAGTGACCTAGAAGCTATGCAGCGGAATGGGGAACTTCTCTCCAGGCTGAAAGAGATTGGAGCTCTGCAGTAACTACAGGTGACATGCTGGCCAGAAGCACTGGGAAAGAGTGGACTCTGCTGCCAGGTTTGATGGCCCTCTGAGAAGGCGTCTCACGCATGAAAAGAATGATCTGAGGAACTTTGGCATCACTTTTTCATGAATTTTATATTTGCCAAAGGGATGAATTGTGTGAAGGGGAGAAGTCCTTTTCATCAACATTCATTTAACAAATATTTACGGTGCCAGACATTGTACTAACTATAGTTAACACAGAAAGATAATGGGAAACATATGTTCTGGAGAGGAAGATAGATCATAAGCAAGGAGAGGAATAATTCCTGAGACTATATTGAGCTAGTATGGTAAAGGAGAAATAAAGGGGCTACTTTGGTAAAGGAGAGACTTGCTCAGGAGATTGTGGTTGACAAGGGGGAGACAGCCAGAACAATAAGTAGCAAGTAAGGAAGTAAGGAATGTTCTCGGCGGGGAGGGTGGGGGGTGGGAGGGCAAAAGCAGACTAGGTTAAAGCACAGAGAATAGAAATAAGACATGTAGGCAAGGCCACAGCTCAGAGGCATAGTAAGCAACTTGGATTTATCCTAAGTTTAATTTGAGATCAAGGTAACTTTTGCTTCACCTGGGTTCACATGCAAATCAACTCAATCTGATTTGCAATGCCAAAATAAAGTTTTCTAAAATCAGTAATCAGAAGATCTTTGGCTTTGGGCTGGGAATGTAACTTAGTGGTAGAGTACTTCCTTAGCATGCATGAAGCCCTAGGTTTCATTCTTCAGTACTACATAAAAGAAAAAGCCAGAAGTGGTGCTGTGGCTCAAGTGGCAGAGTACTAGCCTTGAGCCAAAGAAGCTCAGGGCCAGTGCCCAGGCCCTGAGTTCAAGCCTCAGGACTGGCAATAAAAAAAAACCACCTCTTTGGATCTGTGAAAAACTATGGGGTGATGAGCTTTTTATGTATGTACAGCCAGGCACCATGACTCACACCTGTAATCTAAGCCCAAGAGAATGAGATCTGAGGACCGCAGTTTGAATCTAGACTGAGCAAGAAAATCCATGAGACTCTTACCTCCAATAAACTACCCAAGAAGCCAGTATTGGTCAAGTAGAAGAGCTAACTGAGTTAAAAAAAGCTCAGACAGCACCCATGTCCTGAGTTGACTGGAGAAACAAAGAGAGACAGACAGAAAGAAAGAGAATGAGAGGGAAGGGGATGAAGGGGAGGGAAGGGAAGGAGGAGAGGAAGAAAGAGAGAAGAGAAAGAGAAGAATGGAAGGGAAGGAAAAGAAGGGAAGGGAAGAAAGGAAGAGAAAGATGGCAGGGTTCTGGTGAGTTTTGCCTATGATCCTAGTTGCTTGGGAATTTGAGAACAGGAAGATTTTTATTCAAGGCTAGCCCAGGAAGAAAAGTGCCCAAGACCCCTCCCCAACCCATGGTGGGGTGCTTCTATCATCCCAAACTATATGAAAGGCTGAGATTGGGAGGATCATGGTACCAAATCAGCCTGGGAAACAAAGTTCAAGAGACACCATCTCTGCTAAGAGAAGCTAGACGTGGTAGTCTAAAGTAGGGAGGTCTCAGGCTGGCACCTGTGAGAGAATTGAAGCTCTATCGTAAAAATAACCAATGAAAAATAGCAGGGTGTGTGTGTGGCTCTTTGTTATTGGGCCAGCCTAGTAAGCCTGGGGCTTGCTAAATTCCAACTGAAGTACTTAAGGGCGGAGGGATAAAAAAATAGAAATGTCATTTCCTCAACTCTATTTTACTATTATAGTGTGGGCCTGGGTATCTCCAGAGTCTGGAAGTCTGACTGCACCATCCTTCCTCAGCATTCTCTGTTGTCTGTATTTCACTGACAACCCCAACTCAAGGCTATCTATAAGGAAGTCTGTTTAAATGTTGAGAGTAAGTGTTCTGGGGATGAGAGCAGAAATGGAGATAGCTTACCTTGTAAAAACACTCGCTCTTTATTTATCTCCTAGCAGAGAAGACTCCATGCTGAAATCCCTCTGGAGAGCTGGACTTCATCATGAAGGATGACAGTATTGGTGGATGGGAATTGGAGCAAAACCAACTTTGTTTTCCTTTATTTTTCAGTATTAAACATGGGACCAACTTGTTTCTATCCACAAGCCAAGAAGATTGCAGACTACTTGGCTTTCTCCCATATTGGCCCCTTGGGTTCCACAAGACCATGTCAAATTCTGACTTACAATTTATCCTCCAATTCAAAAAGTATTCTTTCTCTCTGCCACGTGTTTCTTCTTAACATTTTCTATGTGCCAGCATGCTTCTACCTCGAACTAGTTTCTCCTATCATGTTTATCCAGAAATCATACACACACACACACACACCCCAACAATGAATTTATAGTTGATTAACTGCTACTATCAGCTGAAATTATTTTGCTAAAATTGACTCCAAGCAGTTTGTATTGTGAAATTGATAAATATTATTTATTTTTTCTGAAACTATACATATACATCTTCCTCTTCCTCCCACCTTGAGGATCACTTCTCTGAGCTAGTGTTCTCCATCTTACCATCTCTGGGTATCATTTGAGAAGATCCACAATCCTGGGAAGGGCTTGAGGAGCCAGTTTGAGAAACTATATGTAGAAGTAAGGCATGATTGGTCCTCCATCACTGGAGCTACAAGGACAAGCCTGAGAGGGAAAACCCACAGCAACACTCCAGAGAGAATGGCTATACAAATAATTCTGGAAAGCTGTGTGAATTGTTAGAATACCATCAAAATTAAAATATGAAATGTCAAGTCATCAAAATCCCCTTCCAGGACTTGCCCTAGGAGTTAATCTGTAAAGGGAGGCAAATTTTAGAAATACTGTCATAATTCCCCAAATTTCCTTTGAAGATTAATCTCTTACTGTGAATTTGTCCTAGAACTGAAAGTTAATCTTCTTCTGTGCTCTTTAGTGAGGACAGTTAATACCTTTCTAATAAAAAAAAAGTACCTATTGTGGTTTTTGTCTATTCTGTGTTCTCAATACCATATGGACTATTAATGTGAAATGCACTGACTTAAAGCCTTATTCCTCTTTGTCTCTGCCATCTACTATCATTAAAAATGTGCTATTGTGCTGGGTGCTGGTGGCTTACACTTGTAATCCTAGCTACTCAGGAGGCTGAGATCTGAGCATCATGGTTCAAAGTCGGCCTGGGCAGGAAAATCTGAGAGACTCTTTTTTCCAATTAACCACCAGAAAACTGGAAGTGGCACTGTGGCTCAAAGTGGTAGAGCACCTTCCTTCAAGGTTAGCAGGCTTGCAGAAGTAGGTCAAAGCATACCCACAAACCTCAACTGGCTAGGTGCCCCACATGAAGAAATACCTTCAGTTCCAAGCAAGCTAAGGACAGATAAGAATCCATGTCAGCCCAGTTGGGCATCATGGCTTTAAGTTTAAAAAACAAAGAATATCAGAACACTGCTCATGGAGAATGACATTTCTCTAAGGTGGACCAGTTGTCCTCTGTGCTGGGATTAAGATCCTAGGCTCCATTTCTCTTTACTGTCATGCTGGGGAACTCCCTTTGGCCTTCATCTGTGTTGAATTTCCAGTTTCCTGTGACCCACATATATCAGGATACAGGTAAAGCTGCCAAACCAACAACATAAAAGCACAACACAGGCACCTTTCTCTCAAAGTAGTCCAGGGGCAGGTAAGTGGCATTTGGTCCATGAGGTCAGGATGGACACAGGAACTATGTGTGGTAGCACTTTGGCTCACTGGCCCGAACTTCGTCTCACGGCCCCATGAAGTTGTTGAAAGGTGAGGCAATGGCAAATGTCTGTGGATGAGATGGATGATAAGCCTTGCTTCTAAAACTCAGGTCTATAAAAAAAAAATGGTAGGGGTGAGGGGTGAGGAATAGAGAATACGAGAAGAAAATTAGCATGTTGAATCTTTAGCCTTTTCCTACTGGGCTCTTCATCTTCTATTTGCTGTTTCTGTCTTACATTTGAAAGCCTTAATAGACTAGAAATCTGATTCTCCATAGAATTTTAGAATGGGGCACTAAGGCAGGTGGGAAGTTGAGGTAGGAAGATTTCCTATACCCTGGAGTTTAGGGCCACCCTGGGAAGCATAGCAAGACTCCACTGGCTGGAAGATGTGTTTGCCCAGATGTGTTAATTAATGGGCTTCATCATACTCAGGAGCTTGTTCAAATGTCTCTCAGCAAGGGCTCCCCATCGCTCCCTGTGATGTGAAACCACCACTGCCACAACTCCCATTCACCCACGCGTTTCCCTCCTCCTTTCATTTTTCTCTATGGCATTTGTCATCTAAATAATTGTTTAACTTACTTAATTTTTATTGTCTCTCTCCACTATTAGAGCATAAGCCCCTGAGGTCAGATTTCTTTGATTTATTCATTGCTGAATCTGTGCAGAGAGGACTGGCAGATACCAGGCATGTGATAAATGTCTGTTGAGTGTCTGGCTCAATAAATTAAAGAATGGATGCTCTGGCTATTTCAGTGGGCGGCTCCCCTAACTGTTAGTTCCTGGACATCTTTTCTTTGAGCTATTCAGTTTATCCATTGCCACAGCTGGGGAGGAGGGGCTGGCCCTTCTTGCCAGGGTTCTGTCTGCCAAGCAGGGCAAAGGGACTCAGCAACTCCCTGGCCAATATGCAGACTCATGTGATTGCCTGCTTTCTGTCCTGCTCCTTGCTGAGTAGTTCTGCAAGATGTGCAGTGATAGAACTATAGTGAAAAGGGTAATGAAATACTGGCATAAGGGATGGGCAGGGAAAGTAATGAGAATAACCAAGCAAAAACACAAGCCAAAGTGTTGCTCCTTTTGTTTACTTAATACAGCCAGGGATTTAATCTCTGCAAAGCCTCCTAATAGTTACTTTCTCACTGCTGTTTCCAGCCTAACTCCTGAGGCTGGACTCCTGACAGATATTCCTCCCAATTCAAGGCTGCCCGACAATGACCCTCGAGGGGAAACAACAGCCATGGGTTCAGTAATAAGAGTAGATGCGGTCTGGATCACTCTATTTAAATCCCTCGTGAGTATGGCTAAGCTATTATCTTGACATTTGGTAGTGAGAAAGCCATGCTCCCTAATTTACTTCCCCATCATTATCACCTACCAGTCCTGGAAAATATTTTCAAAAGCTAACCTTCTGCAGTATTTTACTTACAAGTTTTATTTCTTACACTAATAGCAGCCTTCTTTTATTACGTACTCCGCATGTGAGAAAGGACAGAGTTTAATAATGCTCATAGTAAGCACAAATAATATTTAAACATGGGCCTATATTAATTCCCAGGTTTCTATTACTGTCCCCAGACAACCTTTCTGGGGAACTGTGCCGAGCTGAAAGGGGAACAGAAAAGCCAGGAGCTAGGAGAGCCAATGAAGGAAGTACAGAACATTGTGCAACCTGCAGCCTTGCTTAGGGCTTTGGCTCTGGTGGACCTTCCTGCCCATTCCTCCCTTCCAATCAACTCTCTGGAGCCTCGGGAGGCCTGCAGCTGAGCCTAATCCGAGAACAAAGTGTCTGCCTTTTTACTTCTCCCTGTGGGTCTTGTGAAACTTTGATGACTATCATAACAAATGACAAATCATTTATTGGGTATGGTTTTGCACTGCCTCTATGTGTCCGCATCATCCTGCAGCACTGAGACTGTGAGATCTTTAACACAATGTACCCCATCTTCTAACCAGTAGTAAGGACCAAAGAATCCACTTTCAGAATGGAAGATCCATTCCTGGAAATACAGAAGAACACATCTGGAATCTGAGGTGTTGGGGTCTGTTCCTGACATCTAGAACAAATACGTGTGTGACCAGAGTGCGTATGGAAAGCTGACTTGAACTTTCCTTACCCAGCCCCTCAGGGGAGATCTTGTTTAGCCTCAAGACAGTTCCTATATGAAGAAGGCCAGAGAGGCGGAAGAAAAGGGTAGACCACGGTCTGTTTCCAGTAAGGGAAGTATGTGGGAGCTAAAGATAAGTAAACCACCAGAAAACCAAAGAGGAGCCCCAATTCCCTCCCCATTCAATGCATTCGTAGCAGGTAGCAAGGGGGTAGAGAGGTGGGAGCCATAAAGTAGCTTTCTATCACTTTAGAAGCCGTGTCTACCACCTCTTCTGATGTGGCCTTGTGGTTGACAGACTGCCAATCCAACCAGAGGAATCCTCTTCCTCTCTTCCTTGTCCTATTCTTTGTCCTATTCCTATTCTCTCCTCCCACCCCCCAACCAAAAGAATGCAGAGTGCTTCCTAAACATCCCGCAGCTGACAAGAGATACTTCCCTTTACGTGAATCTAAGCACTGAACAGTAAGTGTTCCCCACTAATGAGTAAGAGTCATCTTTCCTAATAATTCTTTGACTATAGAAGATTGAGGCCCTGCGAGCTTCAAAACCTTCAGGTCAGACAATGTACACTATATTCCCATGTTTCACAATGACAACGATTGACAACGTGGCCCTTCTGCATTAACTTTCACTATAGCTCTTTCCCCAATATCTTAGTAAAGGTGAGCAACTGATTTACCTAACCAGAAGTTTTTCCGGTTTATTTATGTATGGCAGTAGCAGCAGGGAATGAAATATAAGCTCGTTTGAAGGACAACTGTCATGCACATATAATTTTCTATTCAAAATGTTTGTTGTTGTTGTTGTTGTTTCTTTAATGGATCCCAGCCTTTACAGTAGCTTCTGACCACTGCTGTAAAAGCACAATCAGTAGCTGTGGATGTGTGAGCTCTATTCCACCTTAGTTTTAGGGACCACTCCTATATGCCAAAGATGTGGCTGACAGTTGTGGTTTCTAGATTTCCTTTTTACACAGACCAGAATCTCACAAACAGCTCAGTAAGAGGTGGCTTCCAATAATGATTAACTCTTCCCAGTGTTAATGCTAATAAGTCTTGTGCAACATGTCCTTGGCACTCTAAAGATGCTGGGTAATTTCTCCATTGGTTGAAAAAGGATAAAGGTAAGAGGCTGTGTGTTGTGATGGACACTTAGACTCATCTGCCTAAGCAGTTTACATTCTGTACATGTTTTCATGTGACCTCAGAGCACTCGTCCAAGCTATTACAAGTAAGCTATTACAAGTAAGAAGAACGAGTCACAGAGATGCTAAGTAAGTTGTCTAAGATTTGTCAACACGGCCCATCTCCAGGGGGCAATAGCAGGAGCAATAGCAATAGCAGGAGCAATAGCAATAGCAAGTACTAGCTCCCTGCCCTCCATTCAGCCTTTCTCTATAAGAGGTCTGTGACTCCTGGCCCAATGGGGCAACTGCTGGCCTCCCAGGGCCTCTGAGCACTGAGCCCCCAGCTCAGAAAATGATTAAATACTTCTCCAGAGTAGACTGTCACTCAGCTCAGTGTTTCCCAGAGTAGGTTCCACAGGACCCCGGTTCCACAGCATATTGATGGCGGTGCCTCCCTGAAGGAGCTCGGGTCAATTAGCAGGTCAGCTCAAGTGAGGCCCGAATCCCAGTTTTACCCTTTAAACATATCTGAATTTATTTTGTGCTGTTACAAAAGATGGGGAAATTTACTCATTTTAAAAACAAAAACATTTGGAGGCCAGGAAATCCAAAGTCGAGGGGCCTACAGCTGGCAAGGTGCCTTCGTGCTGAATCATTCCATAGGAAAGGTGGACAGGCCAGGAAGGGCGAGAGCGCAAGGCATCAGACTCGGGAATGTTGTATACTTGGCATCCATCCACGCTAAGGGAAGCTGGAGCTGTCATGGCCGGCCTGCTCCACTCTCCGCACTGGTGCACTGGGGTTTCAGTCCCAATACCTGGGCTTTGAGGAACACCCTCGGGCCCTGGCTCCTCAGATTGATGTACTTTGTACACGGGAAATGACCTCAGTCCATCTTAACAGCCCTGCATCTTAACCAACTCTAGTACCAACTCTTTTCAAAGCCTCATGTAAACCTGTTGTGAGAGATACTTAAGGTTTACCTTGGAGTAAATGATCTCAGGCTATGAAACAGAAACAAGTTTATCTACTTCCAACCTACGAGGAGACGGGTGTAGGACAGATATTTCTTTCCTAAGAGGAAATATTGGTAGTGAGAAAAAATGCAGCCCTGGTCCCAAATAAAACTAAACTCCAACAGGGAAAACAACCTTAAGTTTCTTATCTCCAGAGTAATGTTCGATGACTCTCTCACATTCTGGGCACACTGAGGTGAGGGTTGAGCCCAAGGCCATGGGCCGCCCCAACCCATGGCTTTGCTGGGCACAGGTAGTACCACAGCGGCCACTGTTTGGAAGCCAGGATTGAAGCTCTCCCTGGCTGGGGTGAAGTCCAAGGGCCTTCGTGGCAGTCCCAGCCTCGCAGCCCTGCTGGACATTTCATTACTAAGACTTCCTGGAGTGACTCCATCAGTGACACGTGTCTGGGCAGCCAGTTCATCCTCTGAAATCTAGGTGGTTCCTGCCCTCAAATGATAGCTAAGAAGACACTACCATACACACAGATCTAGAGATGCTGTAACAAGATAACAATAAGCTATAAATGATGAGCTGGGAAAGACATGTATTAGAAAACCATGCTTTCTAGGAGAGTAATACAAAAGGGAAATGCTCACGTTGGTTTTTATTGGATATGTATGCTTTTGACAAGTAGATAGAAATGATGATCCAACTCAAGCCAGTCATGTGTCAAGTTGCAAGCATATTTTCTGCTTGGGAGACAATTATCAAGGCAGAAAAGACAGGTCCTAATTATGAAAGGCCTTGCTAGCAATGAGGACAATGCAAGGTCTTGCACGAATGATATGGCTCTTCTAGGAAAGTATGTGTCTAGATCTGACTTATGTTAGGAACAAAATCCCATTTTAACTATAGTGCCTTGATGCATTCAGTAGATTTTACAGAGAATTTAGGACTCTTTAAGAAAGGGACTACATCATTTTTTATCTTCATGTTTTACCTTCCTTGCTCTCACCTCTTCCTTACTGGCTCCTTAGTCCTAGGATGTTCCAAAATCTTATCCCTCTATTCAACAGATTGGCCTCTCCATTTTACAAATTCTTGGGTTATTCAACATTGTACCTACAAAGAACTCAATTCTATGCTTCCTCATTATCAAACCCTTCTGAATATAGGCAAACAAAGAGAGATTCTTTTATCCTTCAACTAGCTGTTAAAATTAATTTTAAAATTGTCTAATATTTGTTCAGTACCAGAGACTGAACCTAGGGCCTCAAGATGCAGGGTAATTGCTCTACCACTAAGCCACATCTCCATCCCATAAATAATTCTTTTAATCTCACCACACACATATGAGTATCAGCAATATCCTGTTTTATACATGATGGAAATGATCTATGAAATGTAATAATGCCTAGAAACACAAAGTAGTATTTCCAAAATAACTTCAGCAATGCAACATGTAAAATAAAATAACTGCAAGACACTTCATTATACTTGCTTTAAAAAAATTTTATTTGTTACAAAATGTTAAATACTAAAGCTAAAAACATATAAATTCCAATCAGGCTATATTAAAATACACATATACCCTTATTTGCAAAATTATTAAAAGTTGAATTAAACAGATGCTTTAAATAAAATAATCTTTGAGCACATTTAGGTCTAATTTTTATCAATGTAGTGTAGTTTGTAAAATTACAGTTGAAAAGCTGGGCTCTCAAATTTATCCAATTCTTCAGTCTTTTATCACTACCTAAAATTAAGACACCATGCTGGCTTTGAGAGGGTAAATTTCAATTACCATACTGAGAGTTCTCTATTAACACACATCTTCCAGCAAGATGGAGCAGTCAGAGGTATACAAATGGCTAAACAGGATGAAAACCTGGCCAAGAAAGCAAGGGCCTTAATTCTATTATACAATATCTTCTCTAATTCAAGTGGATTGCTAGAGGAATTGAAGCAGAAATCAATACAAGCATACATCCATCTAAAAATAATATTTCAATTGCCCAAAGTCCATAAAAACCTTAAAACCACAATCACTCCTCAAAGACATTAAGTAAATTTCTTGTTATTTAAAAGTGAGTGAATTCAAAAGTATGAAGAGTCTACATTCAAACAGGTTTAAGCCTAACACACTGTATTCTGATGAGCTCTGGAAAATCATGTCTGTCTAAATCACTTACATAGGTGATGTACTTTCATAATAAAAATTGGCCCACAACTAGGAGACCAGTTTCCAACCTCAGCTCCTACCCAGTACCAACTCTAAGAACTAGCTTTAATCTATTTAGAAGTCAAATAGTATTTTCAAATGATACTTTATTTTGCAACTTACATATCTCAATTTCCTAAAGGTTTTAGAATCTAAAATGGTACAATTAAGAAGCAGGCTGAGGATATGGTTATATATTGTAAAAGTTTGTAAATGTGAGTGGATTTCTAAGAAGTCAGCTCTAGTATCTATTCTTTACAATACTAACTCTAGTTAAGTCAGATTTGCCAATAATTAATTCAGTGAATAAAATACACAAAAAAGTCCATAAAATACATTCCAGTAATATTCACTACCACAGTCCAATTAAAGTTAGGTGTCTTGGAATATATCTATAGAGAATTGTTACTGCTTCTCTGGACAGTGTTGATATGCATACAAGGGTTAACTATATGGATTCCTAATACTATAAGACTTTAATCAATCTTTGAAAAGTTGTGGAAAAAATGTATATTCTAGAGTCACTGGAAATTAGAAGAAAATACATTCCGATACTAAATTACATATGACAATGAGACTAACAATAAATAGCAATCTGCTTTGCCAGCTCCGGGCTGCTTCATGGCATCATTACATGTGATAGGACACAAATTCTAATTCTGTTCTCTACTAGCATTCTTTCTGCACACGACAGTCTGATTTATATCCTTCCTTTTACCTTACTGGGTAAGTTAATTAAAGTACAAAACTAACATCACTCCACACCATATAGCTTTGCAATCTACAGGAAAGAATTCAAGCAATTAAAACTACTGACATCCAAATCTTACCAAATACACTAAGGAGAGAACACTTCTTGAGTTGTCATGACAAGCATCTTTTTCCTGTGTCTTTATAAACATGTAGTATTAAAATCAGGTTAATGAGTCATTCTTACCAACATTCTCATCTTTCAGAATGAGTAAGAAGATACTTCTTCATTTGGAACTGAGCCACGATCAAGTGTTTCAAAGCTAGCACAAGGCATTTTTCACATACCGCTGGAAGTGGCAGAAGTTGTCTTGGGTACTACAAATTTCAGCAGTCCAAATTGTGCATTCTTCCCTCCAACAAGCCACACCCTCTTCTCTTGAGATCAGTTTCTTTCTGCTATCAGAGTATGGTATATGAGCATGAAAACAACAGTAGTTTTCTTTTCAGGAAATATACATAATTGGTATGTCTGCACCTGGCACAGTGCAAAGTGAAAGCACAAGGCCTTCTCCAAATGTGGTTAAGAATTCAAGATCTTACAACTGCACTACAAGTTGAAGCCAGGAAACAGGTTAGACACTAAAGCCTGATTAGGTTTCCTGCTTAACCAGAATCTTAGAGAGAGGACAAGACAAGCTGGCAAGAGTGTATGGAAGAAAGACGGACTTTTCTTCATGATACTCATCCAAACACTGTCACTGACTCAGAACCAAGAGGCATGCCACCACCATAATCTTGTTTGAATGATTAGTTCTTCCCCTAAATTTCTGACTGTACCAATAATACACTGCGTCTTTAAAGGCTCCTTATTTTAATAGAGCACTTAGACATGATGAAATTTCTGTATTAATCCTGCATGGTTCATTTAATGAACTTTTTTTTGAAGCTGGAAAAAGTTTTAATGTCACTAAAGGAACAGGATATTTTAAAGGGAGAACATACCTGTCCAACAGTTTTATATTCTAGAGAGAAGCCTTAGTTTTTTAGTCTGAAGTATATTATGTTCCCTTTTAAGACCCACAGTAGTGTTTTTGCAAAGAGAACTAATATATTAAGCTGTATGGTGATGTATTTTTAATCACCCATATACAGTCTATTATAAGAATTTTACTGGAATTCAGAGGCATCCCAATCTTCATAGTTATAAAAAAAAAAGACATGTACGCATATAAAAACTCCAGGTTACATGACTAAGCAACGACATTTCCGGGAGTGAATATACTTCCTGTATTCTGCAAGCTGCTTCAAGTACATATTTGATGGCCATCTGTGCTTTTCAACAAAACTGCGTTCTTCCACTAAAATTTTAAGAGAAAAGAATGTTAATTGAACATATTTTTATTTTGGATCAGTTAAGGTATTAACTATTAAATTTCCTACAGAGTAGATGAGATTCATTCTGTTATATACCCTTTCCTCTTCCCTGAAGCTTTCCAGAATCATTTAATACTACTTTAGCCAACACCAGGCTTTTTGTTGTGTTTGTTAAATCATTTCCAATTATAAGTGGCTTGTCCATACATTCACCAAGTAGTATTTATTATTTCCCTTTTCTTTTTCAGTAAAACCTTTGTCTGTCCTGGAGGGTAATTCACTTATTTTCACTTAGTCTCTTTGAAGTGAACCTTCTAAACTCTGTACTCTTGTCCTACCTTCAACTCGGTCCTCGCTATCAAATAATCTATCCATTCTCTTGTGATTGCTACTGCTCCAGAGGACTGACTTCTCCTAAAGTTCATTCTTTGGTTTCTAGGCATTCATGTTGGATCCCACCATTCAGAAACTCCAGGTCTTTCACTTTGCTAGTTTCCCGAGTCTTGGTGAAACATACCCTGCACTAGCCTGCCAGTGGAATCATGTTTACTGAGTAAAACTTTATGTAGAACTCTCACCTATAAAACAGATAAAAGCAAACTACACTGAAAGGAAAATTCAAGAGAGACACATTTTTGCCCTTCTCTTTCCCTTTCTCTCTCCTTCCTACCCATCCCTTTCTGTCCCCAACTGAAGACAACCTTCAGGCATTTCTGTGAAGAGCATCTGTCCAGAGTTTGAAAGTACTTGACCAAGTATTCCTTAATTACCTTGTCATTTTCTGTTGTTGGTCGTGGGGCTTGAACTCTGGGCCTGAGTGCTGTCCTTGAGCTAAAGAGCTCTTCAACTCAAGAATAGTGCTCTACCACTTGAGCCACAGAACCACTTCCAGTTTTCTGGTGGCTAATTGGAGACAAGAGTTTCACAGACTTTCCTGCCCGGGCTGGCTTTGAACTGTAATTCTTAGATCTCAACCTCTTGAGTAGCTAGGATTACAGGCATGAGCCACCAGCACCCGGTTATTTCCTTGTCTTTTCAGTTCAAGTTTCCCCCTTGCATCTATGCTGGATAATAGCATAAGCACACTGTAATTAATTGCAGATGAATCTGACTGTCTACTCTGAAAGCTATTCCATTTTCATTTCTTTCCTTTTATGTAGTATTAGGAATCTCACCCTTTGACTGGTTTCTGTCTTACAGTTTATCTTCGAAATTGTATTACAAATACACAGCAAATTCACAATACTTGATCAATTAAAAATTGTTATTCCACAGTAATATAAGGAGTGCCTATAAAATATACTTAATAGATACAAATATCTAACTTTAAAGGACCATGTATTTTAACATGTGTATAACAGTACTTGAGTTCCTTTATAAGAAATTATTAAAGTACTATTTAAATTTTGCTTCTGACTTATTTAGGTAGTTAAAACTAAGATCTCAGAAGTGGTGCTGTGGCTCTAAGTGCTAAGGTGCTAACCTTAAGCAGTAAAGCTCAGGGATAGTGCCCAGGCCCTGAGTTCAAGCCCCATGACTGACCAAAGAAGCAAAAAGAAAACACAAAATGAAACAAAACCTAAGATCTCATTTACCACAAGTAAATGCTAACCTAAGGCAGTTTGACTACTTTATCTCTCAGACAAAAATGTACAGCACTTAAAAATGAATGCCATTTCAACTATAAAATAATAATCAGAAAATCTGTTGTGTAACACAAGTCAAACTGCTTATGTAACCCAAGTAACAATAAATAAAAGTGTCATGCAGTTGTTGAGTCACTTAAAGGGACTATATTAAATTTTCTTAATTTACCAAAACTACAGTTTTTACAATTATATCTCAAGAAAAAAGACTACACATATTTACTTTTTGCTATTAGAAATGGAATCCAGGCTTCTGCTCTACCACTTGAGCTGGGCCCCTCCCCCCAGAAGCTTTCTTCTCAAAGTGAAATTGGTGATCTACCTGAAAGGTCCTGAAATTCAGGCTTTTGACTGAAGATGAGGTAGTTACTGGCAATGAAATGAAGTAGCCAGGTGGAGAGGCAATCAGAGTGGTGAAACTGCAAGACAATGAGAAGGAAAAAACATTGCACATAGGAATCACCATTATGAAATTGCAGCCAGACAACGGCCTGAGAGAAATCAAGGAGAAGCTTCCTTCCACGTTTGTCTACGTAATGCGGCCTTCACGGGACTGTCACTGCAGAGAGGGGAGTGTTATTTATAAGTAATAATAAACACTTCATTCAATGAAGAAGCAGAAACAACACTAAGATGCTGCTGCTGAAGTGATTAACAAAAAACTGTTGCTCTTAAAGACTGAATTGAAGCTTTTAATTCACCGTCATAGAATTCCCTAGCTGCACTTGTACTTCCATCAGAGAAAAATATTATAGAGAGCACCAGCCAAGCGAGTCCATCTGAGGAGCAAACCCAGAACTATTTTGAGGAGGAAACACCATCGGCCAAAGGGTGTGAGTTTTCATGTGCAAATATTTCTATGAGCAGGTAAGGTTTGAACAGCTGCTTTGAGTGGACCTGCGGTTACACTGAGCATGACTTCCTGCACAATTCTCCCCATGGTGAGTTCAAAAAGCTGCATGCTGAAGGAAACTGAGAGCAGTATGGCCACTGACATCAAAACCTTGGCGTCAAAACACTGACACTCACTAGTCCAGCCAATCACTAACTCAAAGTACGAGCTGAGTAAGTACAGTTTATTGCTGTTATCATCATCCTTGTGATACAATATGTGTAGCAGGTGGCTTCCCATATTATCCACACCTAAGTGTACAGCACAGTGCACTAAGTATACTCACATACTTGTGCAACTATTGAGTTCCAGAACTCCAAACTGAAACTCCATACCCGTTACATAATAACTACTCTTAGCCTCCCATCCTTGGGCCCTGGTTATCTCTACTTTACTTTGTCAGTATAAACCTGACTAATCTCAGTGTCTCATATGAGTGAAATGTTTAGCCCCGTCTCTTAGCCTCATGTTCTCCAAGGCTCATTCACAGTGTAGCATATTATCAATGCCATTCATTTATAAAGACCAACGGTATTATATTACATGTGCATGGCACACTGTTTATCCTCAGATAGACATTAGGATGTATCCAGCTTTTGGTTGTGGATGGTGCTTTGCAGAATACTCACAAATATTATAAAAGTGGTGGGTAAGTAGTAATATTATGCAAGCATAGTAAATAGCATTAAATTAACATTATTATTTCATATCTTAAGGAATAAACAAAAACAAGAACTTTCAATAAGCTATATAGTATGAAAATATTTTAATATAGGGTCAAACCATACTGTATAAATGAACACATATCTCTTTTTATCACTACACAGAATTTCTGAGCTGGAAGGAACTTTACAGTTTTATGTCCTATCACATTTTAACTTTTTCCCCCTCTTTAAGCACATAAATATGAGCTAAAGGTAATGGAGTATGAACATGTAGTTATTTTAACAAAAGCTATTAAGCCATCAGATGACTGACTCAGAGTAGATAACCTATCACCACCAGAAGGTCAGGACATCAGGACATGGCCTAAGGGTTATGACTTGGAAAGAGAATAGAAATCAGAGATAAAAGCTGGCTGTAAAAATATGCTTCAAATGCACAATCTTATATTTTCTGATGATTAACGTGTGTGTGTGTGTGTGTGTGTGTGTGTGTGTGTGTGTGTGTGTGTGTGTGTGTAGGTCTTGGGGCTTGAACTCAAGGCTAGAGCATGTCCCTTAGCTTGGTTGTGCAAGGCTGCTATTCTATTACTCGATCCATACTTCTACTTCCAGTTTTTTGCTGGTTAAATGGAGATTAAAGTCTCATGGACTTTTCTACCTGTGCTGGCTTTGAACTATGATCCTCAGATAGCAGCTTCCTTATTAAAAGGTAGGATTATAGGTACATATCATTGGTGCCCTAGCTGGAATCTTACTTGTGACTAAGATTTAAGGTACCACCATTGTAAGCTCTTGACATGAGATAGAAAGCATCTCTTTGCTAAAGCTAGGTTTTTGGGAAAGAATATACTGTCACAGTAAGTTTAAACTGAAGTAGAAAAAAAGGGAAAGGTATTAAAAAGTCCATAAACTAAATGCGATACAACCTGAGAGCTATATAAAGAATATGGCAGTATTACCTAAGAGCCACAGAAAAGAGCCAGAATTGTATGGACCCAGGTAGCCAAATATTAGATATACATTCTAAGAACACATACTAAATTTTAATATGAGAGTACATACAACTTTACAGTATTCAACAAATTTTACATAGCTATTGCTTACATGGAAGAAGAGAAGGAATCGTCATTTTGGTCAGAAATTGATTTGTTTGAGAAAAACAAACAAACAAACAAGGATCTCTGGTATATTAACAGATGGAACATAGCCAAGCACTTGTGGCCCATGACTGTACTCCTAGCTACTTGGGAGGCTGAGATCTGAGGGTCATGGATGAAGCTAGTCAAGGCAGGAAAGTCCATGAGACTCTTATCTAAAATTAACCATCAGGAAACAAAAAAATAAAAAACAAAAAAAGACCTGGAAGTGGAGCTGTGGCAGCTCAAAGTGCGAGAGTTCTAGCCTTGAGCAAAAGAGCTCAGGGACAGCGCCCAGGCCCTGAGTGCAAGCCCACAACATCATCAAAAAAAAAAGAAAGGAAAAAGAAAGAAAGAAAGAAAGGAAGAAAGAAAGAAGTTCTTTGACAGAAATAGGAACCAAAGCTAGAATCATGGTAGACAACTGAGAGAAGGAAGGAGAGAACGGAAAGAAAAGTGAAAAATACCCAAACTGCCCATCTCTCAAAGACATGGATGCTCAGTCTGTCTCAAACTGTGTTTCGCTAAATTCCTCACATAGCTGGTAAAACATTCAAAGAAAGGGAAACTGCAAGGATTAGCAAAGTACACTAGTTTCTCCTATATAAAAGTTTCACTTCCCAACATACACAGGAAATGAATGAAGAGATAAACTAATTTAGTCTAATCACGCCTATCATTATACAGGGGCTCATCTTGTCATTTTCTTTTAGAAGCTCTGAGAAGTCATCTTTTTTTGTGGGGGAAGGGCGACTCAATGGAAATTCAACTTCCTATCATGCCTGTGTGACTCAGCAGAGCACTACACCCAAATGATTCTGGCCAAGGACCACTGCCGAAAGAAAAATTCCACATTCATTAATTCTGCTGCAACACTACGTAGTCACAGACACCACTGTGTCTCGTAAAAATTTTTTTTTTTCGTCAGTCCTGGGGCTTGGACTCAGGGCCTGAGCACTGTCCCTGGCTGCTTCTTGCTCAAGGGTAACACTCTGCCACTTGAGCCACAGCGCCCCTTCCGGCCATTTTGTGTATATGTGGTGCTGGGGAATCGAACCCAGGGCCTCATGTATACGAGGCAAGCACTCTTGCCACTAGGTCATATCCCCAGCCCCTCCTAAAAATATTTTTAAGGTATCTTATAAAAGTATTTAAAGGGCCGGTCACTGTGGGGGCTCAGGACTAGCTGCGACCTTAGTCTAGAGATGGAGGAGTTCACCGTCACCCCTAGTCTGGTACCATGCATTTCACAGTGGCCTTCTGGAGACAATGCCTGAGTCCACAGAAGCGACTTGAGCACAGAGAACTTCAGGTGTGTACCACCATGACCAGCATGAATTCTTCACTGGAAGGACAAGCTGGCCACACAAAATAGACTCCCCAACCACTTCAGCCCATCACTGGAGGACAAGCAAGCACTCCAGCGCTGAAGCACATGTCCAAGGGCTCTGCAGCGAGAGAGGACTGGCCCCAGAATCTGGATTCTGCACATATTGGAGCATCATTTGGATGTGGATGGTTAGCTGACTGCTTCGCTAGCAGATTTGTTTTAGTCATCTGCCAGTTATCATTCTTCCTTCCGTACTCGTGTGGATTTCACATACCACCTGGATGGAAGCAACTCATAATTCTCAAACACTGTCATTCCTCCCATGACTGTGTTTCTGAATCCTCTGAGCTCACCACCAAAGTGTGTGCAACATGTGCTCGTTGTGCATGGTCTAGGTGTGCAGCATGTCTAGTGCTCATGGCCAGCAGCCCTCAGCTCATAAGTACGTTCTAATCAAGACCTGATCAGAATACAAGTGACAGTAAATATGTGCAGAACAAGAGGATAGGGGCAGATAGCTATGTTTCTTGGTGCCACTTCCTGAAGAGCAGTTGAAAGCCTAGTGGAAACTCTGGTGACCACAGCTGTATGATGGAGGCCAGGAAAGTGGACTTGTAAAACTGTGCATGTATCTGGCAAGAGCAGGTCCCCCAAACAAACTAGACACTGTTGTACAGGGGAGGAGCTGTGGGAGCAGTTCTCATCATGATTCCACCCATTCTACCTGGATTACAAGATTCTAACCCCGCCCCTATTTTTCATGTTTCTCTCTGACCAATGAGATACAAGAACTGGGGCCACACCCACATTCCACGTTTCCTAGTTACACTGGTATTCCTTTTGTTGACTTACACCACTACCAGCCATTGGAGAGGGTAGAGGTGCTAAGTGGTGAGTGAGAGAACTGAGGTGATTTTTGGAAATAGAGTAGGAAACAGAGAATCGTTTTTAGTGACTGTGAGAACAAAAGTGATTTCAAAGAGCCTGGGAATGGGGCCCCCTCATCTTTCCCATCCCAGTGCTGAGATGTCTGAAAAAACAAGAGAAAAGAAAATAGCTTCAGGAAAGAAACTCCTTCAAGAGTATCAGCAGAGAAATTGTCCTGACAGGCTTGCAGTTTCCAAGAGGAAGAAGAAAACAAAAAAGGGAGATATCCCCAAGACGAACACCACAGGGGACTGTCAATCAACTGAGGGTGGAGCCAGAGATCACACTAACTCGGAGCCTTTGGACACAATGACAGCTGTCACAGTCCAGACTGTCCCGGGTCCCAATGACACCAAGGATCTAGAAAGGCGCTACCAACACCTGATGCTTGCCCTGGACT
Organism: Perognathus longimembris pacificus; assembly: GCF_023159225.1. Classification (NCBI taxonomy): domain Eukaryota; kingdom Metazoa; phylum Chordata; class Mammalia; order Rodentia; family Heteromyidae; genus Perognathus; species Perognathus longimembris. The sequence goes on along the minus strand of NC_063182.1, from coordinate 25,280,791 downwards.
CCAGCAGAATACGCAACCAGCAGCTGTGGAGTGTGATTGAACAACTAAAGCAGGAAAGGAAAGAGCTCCAGGATCAACAGGGCAAAGAGAATGAGAAGATGGCCTGTATTGTGGAAGCACAGAAGATAGATCTGGAGCTCCACAAATTATCAATTCAGATGTTGGTTTCAGAAAATTCTGATTTCCAATCTGCCCTGGCCCACGTGCAGCAGCTGGCCAATGAAAGAGAAGCGGAGCATGCCGATCGTGCCAGCCGCCTGCAAGCTTCGCAGCAACGCGTGGAGGAGCTAGAGAGGACACTGTCTGCAGCCTTCACCATGCAGAATGAGGCAGAGACGAGCAACCTCGAGCTCACCAACGCCCTGAATAACCTGAAGCTGCAGCTCCAGGACAAGATCAGAAGCTACGATAACCTGAAGGAAGAGAACACCAAGCTGCAGGAGAGGCTGCACGTGCTCCTGACGCAGAAGGCCGACACGGAGATCAAAAGTCCTGAGTTACAAGTACTGGAAGAGCGGGCAGAGTTGGAAAGACAACTAGACAGCATGAAAGCGTTGGTGGCAACATTAACGGTGGAGAGAGACACCTTTGCGGAGGACCTGAGGGTAGAGCGCTCCAGGTGGGATGAGAAGGCCCAGCAGCTGTTGGCGCAGAACAGCCAATTGACAGAGGAGAAAGAGCAAGGGGCGAGGCAGGTGTTGGAGCTGGAGAGCAACGTGATGGCGCTGAGAAAGCAGCTGGCAGAGCAGCAGGCCCAGGCCTTCCAGTTGCAGAAGGAGCTCAAGAACCTGGAAGAACAACATCACATCCAGATACAGGAAACCCAGAGCCTTCGTTTCCAGAACCTGGAGCAGCAGGAGAGGCTGAGGATATTGGAGAAGAAGGCCGAGGCATGGGAGCAGCAAGCTGAGGATCGACGCAAGGGCTTTGAGACCATGGAAAAGGAACGTGAGACCGTGCGATGCACACTGCTGCACAACCAAGAACTGAAACACCAGCTGGCCCAGCTGCGGGACGCCTTCCACAGGCTGAGTGAAGACAAGGAGGCGCTCGCCAGCATCCTGCACTCGGAGCAGCAGGACAAGAAACAGCTGCAGGAAAAGCTGGAGCAGCTGGAGAAGAAGTCAACACAATGGAAAGAGATCGCTGAAGCAAAGAGCCAAGCAGCTCAGAATTTGCAGGAGCTGCATGACCAGTACCTAGAGCAGCTGCGGGAGCTCAGAGCCGCCTGTGAGCGGCACGTGGCCTCCCATCAGCAGCTGACGTCCGAGAAGGAGGCCTTGCGGCAGCACCTGCTGAAGCAGACCCAGCTGCTGGAGCAGCTGCAGCAGGAGCAGGTGCAGACCAAGTCAGAGGACCAAATGGGACCTCAAAAGTTGCAGGACACATTGCATTGCCTAGAAGCACCAAGGCAGGAGAATGAGCAGCTTCGGGCCCAGCTGAGCGGCCTGGCTCTCCCGAGGGAAGGGGAAGGAATAAGCCTAAGAGAAGAAAAGGGTAAGAAGATGATACCCCCTGATGTGACAGTTCCAGAGTATGAAGCACTAGCAATTGCTCAATCAAAGGCAAACCACAGGCAGCAGCTGCAGGAGCAGCAGGCCCACTGCAGGTGCCTGGCCAACCTGGAAGCCCAGTGCCAGACCAAGCTGGAGCATCAGGCCATCTTCCCCAAGAGCTGGAGCCATGGCGTGTCTGGAGACAGGAAGCAGAATGCACACATACCCAAGATCAAGCTGAAACTCCATTTCACCCACAACCTGCCTGACAAGGTGGACTACCAGAGTCAAGTGGACGGCCTCCACCATCAGTGTGACCAGCTGTCCAAACACATCAGTGCCATCCAAGAGTCTATAGTTTTCTACAAAGAACAGATGGAAGTTCTTGATGAGATGTATCAGGAGAAAGACCAGTGTGTCATCCAGCTGTCCCAGGAGGTGAGTGAAAAGAAGAAGCAGCTGCAGGAGCTGCTACTGCACCTTGCAGGTGAAGGCACGGAGGGTCAGGACAAGATGCCGGCAGCCATCCACACCCTCGCTGCTGAGGGCCCCTCAGACCTGTTGCACCCTACAAAGGTGGAAGTTATGGAGGAGCAGGAGCAAGGTTTTGAAGACATTCCACTTGAAGACAGTCTGGCACCTGCCCCAGGAGAGGCTGGGGTGTTTTGCCCCATGCTGAAGCCCACCACAGAGCAGATCATGCCACTGTTGCCTGGTATCCAGCCCCACCAAGAGCCTGCAGGCCTGGGCAATGAGCCCTCCTTCCCATTCTTCTCGAGACTCATGCAAATGATGAGTTTGGGACAATGACTATCTAAAGACCTGGCAGCCACTCTGCTCTTACATTACTTTGGGAAATGGCAGCTGGTGGCACTCTCTGAGGCCTTGTTACAACGGGAGATGGGAAGGGGTAACTGCAGACCAGACAGGACAGACACTGCTAGGAGGTGGCCCAAACACAAGTTTGGAGAGCAACGGCATTGTTTTCGTTTATTGTACTAGTGACGTTATTTTATAACTCACTTCCAAATTAGCCTATTCATTATATTATTTTCTGATATAGTTTCATGTTCATTTATGAAGTCGTTTTCCTACTTCTTCAGATTTGTTGAAGGAAACATTAATAGTTTCCTCAAATGAGTCATTTCATTATTAAACATTAGATGTATGTGAATTCACCCATTTCTTAAAAACTGCAACACTGAATTTTCTCATTTCTAAGATACTACTATGATAGTACACTCAGGTAATAAGACAGCAGAAACTGTAAAAAAGTACAAGAGGTTATTAAACCTTACAGTTTGGAAAAAAGAAATAATTATTCCTAGAACAAACAGAGGTGTCCGGTAATGGAGAAACATACACTAAAGAAGTACGGAAATGTAATGTAGAGTAATATGCACACTATAAAACATCTATGGTGAGATTATCAAGCACCAAGTTTGCACTTATGAATTTTTCAAGTGATGAATGTGGCATACTGTTCATTGGACCTGTTGAAATAATAAAATTCAAAACTAAAAGGCTAGTAAGTTGTTTTCATTGCATCCACACCTTGGCTTTCTTGAGTAGGTCGACGATGTCGAGGCTCATGGAGGCGAGCTCCCGGCTGGGCGTACTCTGCAGCTGCGTGATGATGAACAGCTCACAGATGTGCTGCAGCCTGGACACTTGGTACATCTCAGCACAGATCAGGAGACACATGGCCTGGAAGATGCCAGCTGATGCGAGAAGGGAAATAAGAGACACAAACGTGATGAACGACTGCTCTGATGACCACAGAAAGCACATCCCCAACAAGAAAGGTGTTAGCCAGTGTAGACTACAGTTCCCAGGAAAGGTCTCGAGGCAGTCCCCACTCCAAACTATGACTCCACTGTACAAGAATCTAGGAAGCTTCCAGCTTGGAAGGAAGTCTTCTTTTTTCTTTCAATTCACCAGAAGGTGATTCTGTAACTACCCTTAATCAATGCACAGGTATAAACTCACTACACTCTTAGCTAAACCCAATCCCCGGGATTTTGCTTGGTTGGCTTTAGCCCCAGGCTTGTTTTGTTTTCACGGTGGTAGACTGTAACAGGAAACACACCTTTTCAATGATTTAAGCATACAATTCAGTGTGTGAAGTACAGTCACACTATTGGGAGTGTGTCAACAAGACAGCTCTAGAACATCATCTTCCCAACCCGAAACTGTACCCATGAAACAACTCCACCCCAATGCCCCCTTCCTCTAGCTTCTGGCATCCGCCAAGTTGGTTTCCTTGTTTGTTTTGTGCTGTCTGCACTGGGATTTGAACTCAGGACCTCTTGTGTATTACACAGGCACTCTACCATTCCTCCAGGCCTTTTTTTTTTTTTTTTAAATTTTCTGAGTAAGGTCTCACTGCACAGGCTGGCCTGGGCTGCAATCTACCTATTTATGCTTTCCCCCTAGCTGGGAACAGGTACCACTACACTCAGCTTTGAATTGGTTGATAGTAGCCAAGGCTAACGTTTGCCTTTCCTTGAGCCACAATCCAATTTCTGTCTCCTAAATAACTAGGATTAAAGGCAGGAGTCATTACCCCTGGCTTGTTTCTTTAATAAGTATAATTATATATATAATTTTCATGTAATTTTCTTCTATTCCTTGTTTACATTGTTTTCTAGCTTTGGAACTAAGAACATAGTAAATATTGAACACAAATAGAGCAACAGTCTATGAAGGAATACGGTAACATTGTAATTTTCTCAATGCATTTATTCTAATATTTGCCTTAAGTCTTCATTTTCACATATTCTCTGTATAGCTTTCACCAATTTCAAAAGTATTTTTTCCTAAATCCATGGTGCCTTCCTGAATAATTTTTCCTGATTAGCAAGATAAAATTTAAAATTAGCAACTTCAATTATTTTAATGAGATGATGATTAAGAAACCAAGTCTTACCAGGTGCTGATAGCTGACTCCTATAATTGAAGCTACTCAGGAGGCTGAGATCTGAGGATCATGGTTCAAAGTCTTTCCATGCAGGAAAGTCCATGTGACTCTTATCCCCAGTAAACTACTCTGAAAAAGCCAGACCTGGCGCAAATGGTAAACCACTAACCTTAAGTTCAGGGATAGTACCCAGCACCCTGAGATCAAACCCCAGGACAAAGCAAAATAAACAAACCAAAAAAACCCACACATTTATCTTTCACAAAAAAAATACTGCTTTCATTTTTATTAATCAAAACTGATGAGCTGGTTCTTAACATAGACAGTAACAACTGGTTCTAAAACAAGAGTAGTTAAAGGAAAGAAGGAATTTTCCTTATGGAACTACTAAAAATTTTTTTATTACAGGGCTGATGACTTGTTTGAAAGTCATTTCAGCAATTTTCAATGCATGAAAGCAGTGAACCTAAAGAGAGGTATGTGTTGATGGTTTCTGCTAGGGTGTCTGGCTGACACTTCAGTTGCACAACTCAGCTGCATAGGGCTTCTTCTAGCTGTGTTTGTGGTGGGAGCCACCTGGTGGTCAAAGGGCAAAGAATAATCAAAGGTGCTTCTATGCCTGCATGACAGGGCTCCATGCTTGTTGAAAGGATTTTGTTCTTTCTTTCTTTCTTTTCTTTCTTTTTTTTTTTTTTTTTGCCAGTCCTGGGCCTTGGCCTCAGGGTCTGAGCACTGTCCCTGGCTTCTTTTTGCTCAAGGCTAGCACTCTACCACTTGAGCCACAGCACCACTTCTGGCCGTTTTCTATATATGTGGTGCTGGGGAATTGAGCCCAGGGTCTCATGCATAAGAGGCAAGCACTCTTGCCACTAGGCCATATTCCCAGTGCAGATTTTGTTATTTCTCCAAGGTTCCTCCATTATGGGAAATTTTCAAAATTTATTCTAACCTTTAGGTGCCAGAAATGGTTGGTTCCTGGTCAAGGATAGTCTTTGGTTAGTGCATTTGGAAATAAAGCCTACAGTCCACTGGGTATCCCAAATATCTTCAGCTATGTTTTTATAAAAGTACATTTTAAGGTGGACTGACTTCACAAGTCAGAACACATACATCTTAGCTGGATGTCAGGAGCGTATGCATGTAATCCTGGCTACTTAGGAGTCTGAAATTGTGAGGACTATGGATAGAGGCAAGCTAGAGAATAAAATTTCACAAGACTCCTTCCCAAACAGTCAGTGATGCATAACTCCTAGATACATAGGAGGTTGAGATTGGGAGGGCTCAAGTTCTAGAGCCCAGGAAGAAGGTCTTTGAAACTCTGTCTCAGTAGAGGAAGCTAGGCATGGTGTATACCTGTCATCCTAGCTTTGACAGAAAGCATCAAATAGGGACTTTGGCAGGAAATGAGGCCCTAGCTCTAACAGGATCAGCACAAAAGAGGCCTGGAGGTGTGTTATTTAGCAGGGGTGAGGTCTGAGGTCAAAACAAATCCAACATCCTCCATGCCATAAAGAAGACCAAGAATTATCCAAAGTCTTTATCAATGTTCCAGTCAAATCAGAACAATAAAAATAGATGCCCAGGGCTGGGAATATGGCCCAGTAGTAGAGTGCTTGCTTTGCATACATGAAGCCTTGAGTTCAATTCTTCAGCATCACATATATAGAAAAAGCCAGAGGTGGCACTGTGGCCCAAGTGGTAGAGTGTTAGCCTTGAGCAAAAAGATGCCAGGTACAGTGCTGAGACCCTGAGTTCAAGCCCCAGGACTGGCAAAAATAAAGTAGTTTCCCAGCTTCCTTGTGAGGTGTCCTCTGCTCCAATCCACAGAACAGAACAGTCACAGACTATATTCCAGCCCCAACCACCTACATTCCTGGATTCCTGGTATGCCTACACTGATCACCAGGCTGCACCTGCTGGCTGAGACTTGTGAATTTATCCAGAATGGAAGAGCTCACACAAGTCTCTCAACCACTGCTCTTTCACATTTAAGTAACTGAAACTCCACTGTTGTCCAGTGACTACTTTCAACTGCTTAGCACATTCCTTGAGGTTAAATCTGTTCTGCCCAACCCAGAGTGGATTTCACAGCAATTTATCAACATTAGGGACAAGGGAAATAACTGTGAAATATCACCTAGCGTGTCTGCTGCTCACCTGGACAACAAGAGTCCGTGTATAGGTATTCTAAAAATGACAAGAAAGTCTCTTTAGAAACACCATAGACTGGAATCAAGACGCTCTTTGCTTCCATGTAATTCCCATTAAACATGGCTGCCATCACTTCACAACGGGCCACCAGGATGGCTCTGTGGGCTGGCACTGTGGTACCTGAAAGAAGGAAAATCAAGAAGATAAACTTGTGAAGAGTGACAATACTACCTATTTTCTTTCTAAGTAGAGTGGCATTGTATTAGCTATAGCTAAACTGACATACAGAACCCACATTTGGGGATGACAATCAGCATTACTCGGGAGATGCCTTAGTTTTAAGCTGAATATCAAAAAGAATACAAATGTTGACTCTGAAACCAACCGTGTGCAGGCTATTTGTTATTTAGTTCACATTTTCTGAAGAGAGAGAAACATGAAAATGACATATGTTGCTTTATGCTCCTATTAGGACTATCCTCTCTATCTGGCTTGAAACAACAGTACCCCACAATCCTCCCAAGAAAACAACCCCATTACCCTTCTCACCAAACTTGCACAATATGCTCAGCCAGGCTTCCTCCTCTCATTAGAAACAAGGAAACTGTAACAAGTAAACCACAAGCAGTCCACACCTCATGGAAGGTATGCTAAAATTATCTCTTGTGGAATCAGAGAAGGCACTTTAGATCTTATAAAAAATTGGAATGAGGCAACGTCTTCTATCTTTCCCCAGGAAGCCACTCTTCTCTACTCTTCTAGCGGAGCAATTACTTCTTCTTGTACCTGCCCATACCCCAGACTAAAGCCCATTAAACTTGAACTGCTAGAGCAAGCTGCTAAACTCTCCGGCTGTTGCTCTACCACACAAAGGCAGCACCAGATAGGGATACAGGTGGCCTCGGACTTACCAAGTAGTAGAACAATTTTCCCCATTACTGAAGAGATCAGGCGTCCACACTGCTAGCCTTCAATTTAGCCTACATTACCTTCATAAGTCATACAAGTAACCACCGTGTGCCAATCATTGTGTTTGGAATTGAAGACACCGAGTTTAGGAAGTCAAAGCTACTCTTTCTTTGGAGCAAGAATTTTAGTTAGTGAAGACCTCACAGCTGGTAGGAGCAACTAAGCTGCCTCCTTCCAGAAAGTAATGCTAAGAGCCAAACCACTCTGTCCTGCCCAAGAATTCACCTACATATACATAAAACTCTCATTTACCATAACATAAGCTCTTCTCTAAATATTTACAATTGGGTTCTTTATTCCCTTTAAATACAAGCAAAACACCTTTTGACTCAGGGAGGAATCAAAGAGCTCCAGGCAAGCACAATGGTGGTGCCGCAAGCCAGTCACTTCTCTCAGGAGCCACAGGCCACTCATGATGTGGCCAGCTGAGCCCTGTGATTGGCCCTGTGACTTGCACAGCCACACTTCCCCCAGGAGCATGAAAGCAGCTTCAGCAATGGCTTCACCCCTCCCCCTGCCCACTCCCAGCCTCCATTTGAGTTTTGCCCACCAAAGGACCGACTATGTTCCATAATTAAGCATGCTGGGTATATATGTAGCCAGCAATTGACAGGTAATGAAGTGTAGCTTGCTTGCAATTTTAAGGTCCAAGATGTTTTAAGATGAATAAGACATCATGTTTTTTAAATCCAGGAAAGTATAGAAGCATAGCTTAAACAAACGATGATCCATCATTTGAGTTAAGCAAGGGGATTTAAGTGACTAAAAATACAAGTGAACAGTAGATAGGAATGGAATTTCCTAAGTAAGCCTGGAAATTTTAACAGAACTTTCCGTTGATAAGGTTACAACAGAGTTGCAAAATCAGCAACAAAACATCTGAAACAGCCAAAGATTTTAAAAATCATTTTGAATTTGGAAATTAGTGTGAAAAACCACTAGACTGTCCATGAGGAAAACATCCATTTCTGTCACTTAGGTCTTTGAATAACTGTTTTGGAAATTGATGTCTGTGAAAGTGTAACATAATACTCACATATGGTCCCAATTTTAATAATGCATATAAAAAGATATCCTGAAGAACATAATTCAATGTTTATGCCTGATTGGCAATTAGATGCAAGTGAAGAATTACTTATGGGGAAAAAAATACCAATTTTCTACTCAAAAGATAAGCGTGGTCTTTGAAAATGTCATGGCCAAACTCTCTCTTCTTTTGTACTGTTCATGTGATATCACAGCTTAAGAAATTTTTTTTCTAAGGAAAAAGAACACTAAGCAACAAAACTTAAGCCAAGTATATTGGTTTAAGACTGGAATCCTAGCTATTTGTGAGGTAACTAGCCTCATGAAAGAGTTCAAAGCCAGCCTGGACACACAAAAAATCTGGCCAATTACATTTTACTCAGTGCCTGGACAACAAGGTGCACAACTGCCAACCCCAGTGATGCAGAGAAGCACAAACAAGGAGGATGGCCCAGAGCAGCCTGGGCATTTAGTGAGATATAATCAATCCGCCAAATGCCTGGAGGCATGGCGTAGGTGACAGAGTGCCTGTCTTACAAGTGCTAAGGCCTTGAGTTTGATCCCTAGTACTGCCAAACAAATTTAAAGGCTCAATTTTTCTAGTCACTTTATATAATCAAATATCTGTTTTCTTTACAAATGAAAATAAAATTGCACACTTTTCCTTTGCATACTGCTATCTAGGTTTTGAAACTCCAATATTTGGATTGTGTTTGGTTTCATTCTAAAAAAAAAGGAAAAAGGATTCTTGCTGGATTGGAGAGGTTTAGAATATATTCAACATAGGTTAACAGGAAAGGAATGTACATTTGTAAAAGAACTTTTCATATGACTCAGGTTTAAATGTTGAAAGGAAACCCCTATCTTTCTGCATCATGCCCAAGTATTTCCAAGACTAACTTTAGAAGAACTGTAATTTTCTTTTAAAGCAAACCTGAATATGTAGTGATGGTCACTATTGTGTGACAGTATCCATGTCAGAGCTTTACACTGCATGTCAACTCCAGTTAGTAACCGGTGACAGCTGGGACCATTCTAAAAGAAGAGCTCACTCTGGCGTCTGGGTTCACAAGAAAATGTACGACCATCTCATAGGCGAGACAGCAAAGATGTTCCAAATTATGGGTGCTAAAATTTCAAGGTCACTTTTCCACTGAATTTGAACAATTCAAGGTCACTTGTCAAATCCCACTGGTATTGTGAGATAAAGCTGAAAGGAGTACAGTGATAGAATCAAATCTGAGCAAAGATCCCAACTAGTCTTTCTGGCCTGTGGGGTACACTCCATCAGGCAGGGTGAAATACTGGCTCTCCTAAGATGTGACGGAGATTTTATTCTCACTTAGGTTTCCTAAGACTCTTAGGAGGCTAAGTGATGTGCATGCTCCAAACTGGAGTGAAGACAAACACTTACTGCATGTGTCTTCACATTTACTATTATTACATGAGGGGAACACACTGCATTTAAATCAATAATTTTTAATGTTCAGAGATATAAACTGCTGGCGGGGAGTGTGGCTAGTGACAGAGCATTGTCTCACAGCACAAGGCTATGAGTTCAAACTGTAAAACTCAAAAGAAAAAAAAGGTAGGGCTATCTAAGACTTCACTACAATATATATTTTTTAAAAAACTACCTATAATGAAGACTTGAGAATGCCCATATCTGGGGTGTAGAACATTTCAAATGGATCACAAGAAGATACATTCACACCAAACCCAGCTGATTCCCTTTACAAAAGGAAAGGACATTAGTTTTTCAAAGTGAAATTAGTATTTGGTTGTCTGTTCATAACTCAACTACAACCAGAAACCACAGGCGCAAAGATTGTTACACAGAGAAGCATTATTATGACCTATAAAGCAAATCTACAAAGCCTGGTATACATTTCCAGAGAATGACTAGAATATTAAACTATCTTAGAAAAAAGATCAATAGCCATGACTACGCCATACTAAAAATCAATCTAGTTTTCCTGGCTGCACTAACCGGATGTCTTACACATAGTCTTTGATACCCACTTTGGAGTTAGAAAGGTAGAAATCTCTGCCCCGCTATCACTGGGCAAGGAAGGGTGTGGGAAATAAACCAGAATGCCAGAAAACGGCTGCAATGGCAAGTGCAAGAACACAGCACAGTGTTGCTTCAGACTTGATCTTTATAGCTGTGATCTCTGGTACAGCTGCTGCCATCAGTCAGTACCACTGTATCATTCATGAGACGGTATCAATAATGTATATGAATTTCTCATTAACAAAACGTGTAATAAGAGGGAAGATGGCGCCGCCACAGTAGGGAGGCACCCCAACTAAATAGTGAACTGGGAACTCCAGCACCCAACACCCCATCAAGAATCCAGCAAACCCAACAACCAGAAGCAACAGAGGAGCTCAGGAAACAAAAAAGAGCAAAAAAAATAAAAATAAAGAGCCTATTATCTGCATGTAGCTGGAAAATCTCCGGGGTACCCCTCCCCTGCCCGCTGACCCTGGCCCAAACAGGGCCAGGCTGGGAAAGGGGACCCGCAAACCGACTGCTGAAAAGTCACGCCAGGAACGCAGAGTCCCGACGGCAGGACTCCACGGACCCCAGAACTGAGTGCAGACCGACAGAGACACCGGAGCTGCGGGACCCAACGGCTGGGATTGGACGTCGGCAGCAGGGGAACCAGGCGGCGCAGATGGGGAGAGCCGGGGACACCATCAGCAAATGACCCATCGCCGAACCCCAGCACCACAGCCCCGAGGAGCCCGCGGCAGCGAGGATGCTCACACAACCCGGGACCAGTAAGTTCCCCATTACCCCCCCCCCCATGGGAGACCAGCTCTAGCAGAGACCCAAGGCCTGCAGGGGGGCTAGAGCTCCTCCCTCCCCGCCCCGACCTCGAGGGAACAAAGGAGCCAGACACAAGGCAGGCGGCAGGGGCCCCGCAGTCTCTGGGAGGACACAGGAGCCAGCAGAGGAGCCAGAGCCGGGCCACACCGGCCCCGCCCCCTCCCCAACAGGGGCCCAGGGACCGGGGGCATCGGAAGCCCCGCCTGAGGAGCCTGGTTCCCTCGGACTTTTTGAACAGCAGTCACAGGCTCACTGAGCCCGAACACACGCCCCCCTCGCAGCTGAGGCACAGAGTCTGTGGGCACCAACCCGCGCCCGGACACTTGGCCCAGCGGGGGCTCGCACATACCGCCCCCCCCAGCAGACTTGCGAGAGGGCACAAGCACCCCCTGGCAGCTTGGGGCAGCACACCCCCGGAGGAAGCAACAGAGTGCACACGCACACGCCTCCCCCACCCCCCGAGGGCCAGCGTGGGCCAGCGTGCTAGTCCCCCAGCAAGAGGACCTCCTGCCCAAACCTCCGCAGGAGCTTCGCACAGGTGAGCACGGCCCCGAGTGGCAGCGCCCGCTCTGGTGGGCGCACTTCACACAGGTGGGCAGGGCCCCCCTGCAGCAGCACCCGCTCTATTAGGCGCATCTCTGCACAGGTGGGTGGGCCGCTCCTCAACAACACCGACCCCGGAGCAACAGCCAAACTCAAACCCAGAGCCAGGACACCAGGACACAAGGCTCCCACTGACCGACCAGCGGGAACCAGCACAAAGCCAAACCAGGCAAGCCACCCACAGATCTCCAGATGCGCAAATCACAAAGAAATATAACACAGTTCATGAAAGGGCAAGCCAACTCGCCAGCTCTAAAAAAGCACCACAACTGAAGAGGAGATGGAGAATAAAAAAACAACTGAGGCTTTGTTAGCAGAAATGATGGAAAGTGTCAGAAACGAAATCAGAAAACAATTGCAGGAGTTCAGAGTAGAAGTCTTGAAGGACATCCAGGAAGCCAAGAAAGAAATGGAAGCAAAAATGGATACAATGCAAACCTCTGTCAAAGAAGACCTTAACATCCTGAGAAGTGAAATGCATGAAAAAATAGATTTAAAATACAACTCTTTAAAGGAAGAAATTTCCACTATCAGAGCTGATCTGGCAATCATAAATAGCTCTCTGACATCCATAAACTCCGCAATTGAATCCACAGCACAAAGAATTGACCATATGGAAGCCAGAATCTCTCTCTTGGACGATGATGCAGCCGACAAGAACCAGAAAATTACCACACTCCAAGAAACAGTAAAGCTCCAGGGCAAAATAATCCAGGAGGTAGTGGACAAAGACAAGAGATATAATCTGCGCATAATTGGAATAAAAGAAGGAGCCGAATACCAGAGCAGAGGGCTTCAAATTATTCTCAATAAAGTGATTGAAGAAAACTTCCCCAATCTCACAAGGGACCCCATCCAGGTAACTGAAGCCTATAGGACACCTGGCAGACCAGACCCCAGAAAAGCCACGCCAAGGCACATAATATTCAAGACTTCAGATCTCAAGAATAAAGAGCAAATTTTGAACACAGCCTAAGTGAAGAAAGAAAATTACTACAATAGGAAGAGGATCCGAATAACAGCAGACCTCTCCACACAAACCTACCACGCGCGAAGAGAGTGGAAGAACACCATCCAAGTTCTACAGGCCAACAATTGTCAACCTCGAATAAAATATCCAGTGAAGTTGGAGTTCACATTCGAGGGGAAAACCAGATCTTTCCATAGCAAAGAGGAGCTAAAGGAGTATGTGAATAAAAAACCAGCCCTACAGCGAATTCTAAGAGGAGAATCCCACCCAACAGAAACCGTACAGGACACATAGACAGAAACAGAAAGAAACTACAATAGCCAGAACCCAACAGAAAGAGCAGCTCACTAAAGACAAGAAAAAAAAAAAAAAAAAAAAGAGGAAAAACAGCCCAGCAAGAAAATGGAAGGAGAAAAAACACTCTTATCCTTGAGCTCTTTGAATATAAATGGTTTAAACTCTCTGATAAAAAGGAGCAGACTGGCAGAATGGATCTGCAAACAAAAAGTTGACATCTGTTGTCTACAAGAGACCCACCTTACAGCAAGGGATAAAAACAGGCTCCAAATGAAAGGATGGAGCAAGATCTTCCAAGCAAACGCACCTACCAAAACGGCAGGAGTAGCCATCCTGATCTCAGACAAGCAACTCATTAAAAGCAACTCAAAAAGACAAAGAAGGCCACTATATTTTAATACAAAGATAAATCCAGAATCAAGACATCACGGTGATAAATGTATACTCACCGAACAAAAGAGGCCCTACATATGTCAAGCAAATTCTCTCAGAACTACAGAACAAGATAGACGCAAACACAATCATAGTAGGTGACTTTAATACCCCCTCTCTCCAAGAGACAGATCCAACACCCAGAGGATCAGCAAGTGAGCTGAGGACCTAAGTAACACCATATCCCAAATGGATCTGACAGATCTATACAGAATTTTCCACCCTACAGAGACCCAAAACATCTTCTTCTCAGCAGCCCATGGATCATACTCCAAAATAGACCATGTCATAGCCCACACAAAGAACCTCAGCAAATACAAAAGTATTGAGGTCATCCCATGTATTATATCTGACCACAGTGGAATAAAGGTAACCCTCAATAACAACGGTTACCACAGAGGCTATACACACTTCTGGAGGCTAAACCCCACACTGTTATCCAACACTTGGGCCACAGACAAAATTAAAGATGAAATTAACAAATTCATAAGCCACAATGACAATGAAAATACATCACAAAGAAACCTATGGGACACAGCTAAGGCAGTACTGAGGGGCAAGATCATCGCCCTCACCACTCACATTAAAAGAATGGAAGCAGAGCATGAAACTGAAACAACTGGAGAAACAAGAAATGATCGAACCTAAAATGACTAGGAGGAGAGAGATCACAAAAATTAAAGAAGAGATAAATCTGATTGAAAATAGAAAGACCATTCAACAAATAAATAAGACTAAAAGCTGGTTCTTTGAGAAAATAAATAAAATTGACAGACCTCTCGCAAGACTTATAAAAAAAAGAAGAGAAGAGACTCATATACGTAAAATCAGGGACTGCACTGGAAAAATAACAACAAGTACACACGATATTCAAACAATCATAAGGAACTATTTCCAGAACCTCTACTCACTAAAAAACAATAATTTTACAGAAATGGATCAATTCTTAGAGAAGTATAAACTGCCCAAACTGAACCAAGAAGAAATAAATCAACTAAATAAACCAATAATTTACAGTGAGATATAGGGGGTAATCAAGAACCTCCCAACAAAGAAAAGCCCAGGAACAGATGGATTCACCAACGAATTCTATAAAACCTTTAGTGAGGAGCTAATACCAATACTCCTCAAACTCTTCCGCGAAATAGAAATAGAGGGAGAAATCCCAAACTCATTCTATGAAGCTAATATCATACTCATTCCCAAACCAGGCAAAGACCCAACAAAAAAAGAGAACTACAGACCAATATCACTAATGAACACAGACGCAAAACTCCTCAATAAAATATTAGCTAACCGGATCCTGAAACTGATCAAGAAAATTATACATCATGACCAAGTAGGCTTCATCCCACAGTCACAAGGATGGTTCAATGTCCGTAAATCAATCAACGTAATTCACCACATAAACAGAACTAAAATCAAGAATCACATTATCTCAGTCGATGCCCAAAAAGCCTTTGACAAAATACAACATCCATACCTATTAAAAGCTCTGGAGAGAACAGGAATAGATGGAACATTCCTCAAAACAATAAAAGCCATATACAACAGACCAACTGCTAACATCATATTAAATGGAGAGAAACTTAAGTCATTCCCCCTAAACTCAGGAACAAGACAAGGATGCCTACTCTCCCCATTTCTTTTCAACATAGTGCTGGAATCCCTAGCCATAGCAATAAGGCAAGAGGAGGACATCAAAGGGATCCACATCAGCAAGGAAGACATTAAGCTATCCCTATTCACAGACGCATGATCTTATATCTGAAAGACCCAAAAAACTCAGTCCCCAAACTCCTACACCTAATAAACCTTTTTGGCAAAGTAGCAAGATACAAAATCAATCCACAAAAGTCAGCAGCTTTTCTGTACACCAGCAATGTACAAGCACAAAAAGGAAATTATGGAAACAATTCCATTTACAGTAGCCAAACAAATAAAATAAAGTACCTAGGGATCAACCTAACCAAGGACGTGATGGACCTATTTAATGAGAACTATAAAAATCTAATAAGGGAAATCAAAGAAGACACAAGGAGATGGAAAGACCTCCCATGCTCATGGGTAGGCAGAACCAATATAGTGAAAATGGCCATATTGCCCAAATTGTTATACAAATTCAATGCAATCCTTATCAAAATCCCAGTCACATTCTTCACTGAAATAGAGAAAGCAACCCATAAATTCATATGGAACAGCAAAAGACCTAGAATAGCCAAAGCAATTCTAGGCAAAAAAAAGCAATGCAGGAGGTATCACAATACCAGACTTCAAGCTCTACTATAGGGCCATCATAATAAAACAGCCTGGCATTGGTATAAAAACAGGCCGGAAGACCAATGGATCAGAATTGAAGACTCAGAAATAAAACGGCACTCTTACAGTCAGGTGACATTCGACAAAGGAGCTAAAGACATACAATGGAATAATCATAGCCTCTTCAACTACTGGTGCTGGGAGAACTGGGCAGCCATATGCAGAAAACTCAAAGTTGACCCAAGCCTATCACCATGCACCAAGATCAACTCAAAATGGATCATGGACCTCAATATCAGACCTGAATCCTTGAAACTACTGAAGGACAGAGTAGGAAAGACGCTAGAACTTTAGGCACAGGAAGGAACTTCCTGAATATAGTCCCAGGGGCACAACAAATAGGGGAGAGACTCGATAAATGGGACTACTACAAATTAAAAAGTTTCTGCACAGCTAAGGACACAGCCACCAAACTAGAAAGACAGCCAACCATATGGGAAAGGATCTTTACCAGCACAGCAACAGACAAAGGCCTAATATCTGTCATCTACAGAGAACTCAAAAAACTAAGCCCCTCCAAGCCCAATAAACCAATTAGGAAATGGGCAAAAGAGCTAAAGAGAGACTTCACAAGAGAAGAGATAAAAATGGCAAAGAAACATATGAGGAAATGTTCAACATCCCCAGTAGTAAAGGAAATGCAAATAAAAACAACCCTGAGATACCACCTCACTCCAGTTAGAATGGCCTATACTCTGAACTCAGGCAACAACAAATGCTGGAGGGGGTGCAGGGAAAGAGGAACCCTTCTCCATTGTTGGTGGGAGTGCAAATTAGTACAACCACTTTGGAGAACAGTATGGAGGTTTCTCAAAAAGCTCAATATAGACCTACCCTATGACCCAGCCATACCACTCCTAGGCATCTATCCTGGACAACAGGTCCCAAGATATCAAAAAGACATTTGGACTTCCATGTTTATTGCTGCACAATTCACAATAGCCAAAATATGGAAACAACCCAGATGCCCCTCCACAGATGAATGGATCCAAAAAATATGGTACCTATACACAATGGAATACTACATAGCGATTAGGAATGGTGAAATATTGTTATTCGCAGGGAAATGATCAGAACTTGAACAAATAATGTTGAGCGAGACAAGCCTAGAACACAGAAAACAAAGGGGCATGATCTCCCTGATATATGACTGTTAAGATGGGGTGACGGAGAGATAGTAGAGACCAGGTCTGTGAAACCAAAAACTGCTTGTCAAATGGTATTTCTCACAGGATTGGCTCAGCGACCCAACATTATGTAACTAAAACCAAACAACTACTCAACATATAAAGGTCAAAAATTGACCTCTCAGTGGAATACAACAGCTCAAAAGCTATGTATGTATGTTCTTATAAGACTACTGTCGACATATTGTCTAATGTCGACATTACATTTAAAGTCCTAGGCAAATTTTCTTTGGCGTAGGCCACGTGGCTACTGTATATTTTCTTGGTACATTAGGTATTGTATATATGTCTGACTGACCTAGGGAAGGGAAAGAAAAACAGGGTGTAAGATATCACAAGAAATGTACACACTGCCCTATTATGTAACTGTACCCTTTTTGCACAACACCTTATCAAACGTTTTTTGTTTAATTAATAAATAAATTTAAATAAAAAAGAAAACCACACAGAAAAAAAGTGTAATAAACCAGAACAGATTCACCTTTTGATTTGCACAATTTCAGCTTCATTTCTGTATTCAACTATTTTTTAAAGTTGTATTATCTTTGTAAGAAAAAATAAAATACAAACATACTGAATGCTATGGATAGGTTGAAACAAGCACTCCCCATACAGTCAACAGAAATGCAAATTGTTCACATAATCTTATGTTAGCATACAATAAGCACTGGACATTATAGATATTTATATTTTTTGACTAAGCTTCTAATATCTAAGCAAATAATCTTGATTTCAGAGTTACATATTTACACTGAATCTTTCAATGCAGCTGTTATTTTTCGTAGTGAAAATGTAGAAAATACCAGAGTTTTTATCTCTAGCAAAAAAAGATATAACAATATAAAGACATTTAAAATGTTGAGGTTTTTAAGACTATAAAATATGTATATGACACACATTTAATAAAGGGTATAAAATTTGATAAATCCTATTTATTTCCTGGCCTTTTGCTTTATGCAGAGAAAAATACGACGAAAATACCAAAATCAAATATTTAGGTGTCACTGGGGATTGGCTTATCAGTAGTTTTATTTTTTTGCATCTTTATTATGTGAGTATCCTACAATAAGAACCTATAACATTTTCCTAATTACCACTGATCTCACTCTAAAGACTGTTCACAATATGGTCTCTGTTTGCAGGCCCTTTTCTCAGGCATATTTTCTATCAATGAGACTATTCTGTGCATACTGGTCTATAACAATCATATGACTTTCATAATCAGAAAACAGATTTTCAGCTGTTTTTTTTCTCTGCCACTTTCATGGTTTAGAATGTCTCTGGGTCTTGTTGTTGCCCTTTGTTTTGCCTCTTTCTCTAAATTCTGGAAGGATTCCAGAAATATATTAGAGAACTGGCCATAGCAGGCTAAGCTTCTGCCATCAGGCACACTGTGGTAACTCCACACAGGACGTAGGTGCAATGATAGATACATACTTTAATTCGCTCAAATACTTCTAACTCAAAATTTCTTAGTATTCTCAAAGCTACCATCATGCAAGTGAAGCAAGAATTACAGGATAGCTATTAACAAGTTATGCAACTCTCAGTACTAACAAGGACCTTGTAGAATCTTGCTAGAATGTCAATGACTTACCCAAGGATACACAATGATGCAAAGTCAAGGAAGGAGCTAGGGGCTGGGAATATGACCTAGTGGTAGAGTGCTTGCTCTGCATACATGAAGCCCTCAGTTCGATTCCTCAGTACCACATATATATATATATATTTAAGCCAGAAGTGGTGCTGTGGCTCAAGTGTAGAGTGCTAGCCTTGAGCAAGAAGAAGCCAGGGACAGTGCTCAGGCTCTGAGTCCAAGCCCCAGGACTTGGGGGGGGGGGGGGGGGAGGAGCTAAGGCTCCAGATCCCAGCTCAGTCCTCTACTGAATGCCTTTACATTTCTTTTACATTTCATTTCATACGAATTTACATTTCATTTCTCCTTGCTTCCAAGGAGGCACAAAAGTGATTGCCAGACCCTGCCTGCATCCATTCCGCTCCTCTCTGCTCCTCACTCTCTGGAAGACTTTGTGTCTTAAACTACCTAGTCAACAAAAAGCGCAAAGCAATCACTGCATTTTACCAGCACAGGCAAACAACTCACTCTTCCTATCCCCAGCCCCTGGGAAGGACAGAGGTCGGTGCAGTAGTGCAAGCAGGTGTCAACAAAAAGGGCCAGTAGGTCAAATCAAGAAGAAAAGCAAGAGAGAACCCATGTAAAGAGTTCTTTGTTTTCTCTTAATGTAACAGGTATTTGCATGTGTTACATATTCCCTTTGAAAAACCTCTTCGGCAGATTAAACTGACATATTTGGTACCAATGCCTCCTCCTATACTAATTACACTCAGACATTCATTCTACTGTGCATATTTGATGGCTATGCTGTAGCATAGCAAAAGATAAAAGGTAGGGATAAGAGATAATCCATAATTCATTAATCTATGATAGGGCCATAAATTCATATTCAATTTACTTCAGAGATTGCTCTCACACTGTGCTACATAATTAACATTCTTGGCAGAAAGACAACCCTTTCTCCTGTGATAGATTCATTGCCATGCAAAGTCTTCTTGAAGAACATTTGTGCTCCGAGTGTTGATTACCAACTTCAGGATTATTAATCTTATTACCAATAGCCAATTACTAAAAGTAGGTCACTGTGCTGGGGACTGTATGGGACCCAGTGATGTAACAGCACAGATTGTTCCTTGCTAGTAACTGTACATGTGCTCTGAAACTCAAATTATGGCTTTTTTCTGAGCTAAACTTGTAAAACACATACATGAAGGATAAGATTACTCATTTGGATGGCGCTGTGGAGCCCCAGGACTGGCAAAAAAAAAAAAAAAGATTACTCATTTGGAGACTCCCCAAAGTCTGTCTCCAAGTAGATAAGTGAGAGGTTTGGATACATCCAATCAAGGCCAAGGTTACAAAAGATATAGAGGAAGAAAAGGAGGAATGCATAGAGGAAAAGGAGGAGAAGGAAGAAGGAAAAAGAAACAGACATAATTGCTGTTGCCAAAAAACTAGAACTTGACCATGAAGTAAGTGAACAGCTAGTCAACTACAGTCTCCCTGATTTGTATCAAACTGTGTGAGTAGCAGCCATAAGAACAGCAGCAGGGCAGCATCCAGACAAGTCAGAGATGCTAGATGTGGCTGATACGCATGCTCTGTTCCACAGCAGGGTAGCAGACGCTTATCAGAACTGACTGTGGCCTGGCTGGAACAGCACTGGAGACTACTTTTTCACATAACCTCAAGGTTACCACTCCTTTTCCCCTGATGTAAACATGCCCTCAGTTATCAAATGGCCCTGGAATGGCTGACCTCCTCCTCCTCCTCATCTGGAGTCTGCTCGTTTGAAGTTGGCTCACCGTGAGTCTGTTTTAACACAGGAGCTGCCATTTCTTCTCTTCAAAAAGTATTTAAAATTAATTTTTAAAAGATAAAAATACTTCTTTATTTATAAATTACACTTCTTCACATCAACGGTTGCAGTCATCTGCTTGAATGCCAAGCTTCTTAGATGAATTGTACCAAACCACCTCTCCAGTTTCCTTTGTGTGGACAGTACACACTAAGCATTTTTTTAAAATACCTTCTTTGACAAGAATACCTTCTTTAATGCCTTCTTTCCTCCTAGAAGCTAATAGGGGAATTCTGTAATCACCCAGGGCTATAGCTCTTTCATAATCTTTCTCTGCTGACAATGATTTATGAAAGTGAGCTTCAGACATACACGTTGAACTTTTGTTTTGGATTCTAACAAATCAAGGCACAATAATACTACAGGTTTAGTCAAGGTTGGTTTTAAGTTTCTCTAAAATGATCAAAAGTTATAGAAAGTCTGTGGGTATTCTTTGTCCCCCTTCCAATTTTTTAATATTTCTAAAGGTTATTTTTATTGTCCCATTTTTAGTGTCTCAGGCTTACATTGCATATAGTGCTACTGACATTTTTTTATGTGTGTTTGGTACTGAGATTGGAACTCAGGGCCTTGTACTTACTAGGCAAGTAGGAAGTGACTCAATGGTGGAGTTACATTATTCTCAACATTTTATTTTTTTGAGAGATCTCGCATATTTTACCCTAGCCAACCTCAGTTCATGATCCTCTTACCTATATCTCCAGCTCCTGTGTAGCTGGCATTATAGGCATGCGTTACCACACCCTGCCTGTAAAGCTTGGAACTTTACCTTGGAAAGTTTCCAATTCAATGTTTACTTTGGCAAATGATCAAAGATCAAAGTAAAGTGAATTTGAGGAAAGACATTTTAAAAGTAAGTGACTATTTTGTCTTTGCCAGTCCTGGGGCTTGAACCCCCGGCCTGGGTACTGCCCCTGAGCTATTTTGCTCGACTAGTGTTCTACCACTTCAGCAACAGCTCCAGTTCTGACTCTTTGATGGTTAATTGGATTGGACATAAGAACCCTAGACTTCCCTGTCCAGGATGGCTTTGAACCTTGATCCTTAGATCTCAACCTCCTGAGTAGGTAAGGTTACAGGCCTAAGCCACAGACATCCAATTAAATGACTATTTAAAAAAGTAAATAAATGCCACATGTTTCTATTACAAAAAATTACATCTTCCTCTTCATAGCAGTCTATTTAAGATTCTACTTTATTTGGAAGCAACTTCTATCTGCAAATAACTGAAGGTATCTGACAAATGACATATCGTTAAGATTATGCTTTTAATCCATTAAAGAGCTAAAGTTATCCATGTGAGTCATCAGTAGTGGGCATTAAAAGTGCTCATCTTTATTAAAATTAGGTAGCTTTTCTTTCCCATAGAGCTAGTTCCTCTAGTGATAACAGTTCTCAGAATTCTGGAAGATAAATAGCAGTATCTGTGGGTGCCTGACAGAGGCCAAGCAACAAAAAGAAAGCTGAATAAGATAGGGTAAAAGCAGCGTGATTTTAAGAGTTGGTTTCAGATAATGAAAATCTAGGATCTTAAAGAAGTACACAAATTTTAAAAATGTTATCTACTACAGATTATCCAGTTCTAAAAAGTTAATGGAGTAAAGAGTAAGGAATAAAGTAGAGAAGAAAACAAACTTTTTAATATTTAAAAAAAAGACTTCATTTCCTCAGAAGATTGTTAATAGTCATATGGCATTAATCTAAGTCTTTTAACTGAAAACAATCATTCCTTCATCCCAAATTATCTAAAGAGGAAGTAAAAAGTAAGGAATGCAAACAAGCAATTAAATACATAATGAACTTTGTAAAAGCTGAGCCATACCTTGTATTTCAAAGACAACATCGGCAAGCATTGGTTTATTAAGGAAAAACTTCAGGGAAGTGTTATAAAACCACAGAGGTTTCCTGGCTTGGTAGGTTTTACAGTTCCTTAGGCAATTGATCTGTAAGCAAAATAATTAAATATAAATAAAAAAGGGAAAGGTTTCTCAATGTACTTTGGTAACATACTTGTGGTAGTTTGAGAACTAGGCAACTGAATGGAGAAACAATGATGACCTACTCAAGGAAATCCATGATCACAGCACTGTATCTGCTGTCTCAGCAACACGAGACTCAGCCATTACAGCGGTGCAGGAGCTGACTGTGTGAAAACTCAACTCTGTGGCCAAGAAAAGACAGGATCCCGATTTCTTGAGAGTCATGGACAGGAAATGGAGTACTAGTTCATACTGATATGAAGACCAACTAAAATATATTTGTACATACAATTTAATGTGGTCATTAAGAAGGGACACATAGCCGGGCAGGGGTGGTTCACACTTATAATCCTAGCTACTCAGAAAGCTCAGATCTGAGGATTTCGATTCAAAGCCAGCCCAGGCAGCAAAGTTCATGAGACTCTTATCTCCAATAAACCACTCAAAAAACTGGAAGTGGTGCTATGGCTCAAGTGGTGGAGAGCTAGCCTTGAGCTGAAGAGCTCACGGAAAGTACCGAGGCCCAGAGTTCAAGTCCCATGAGTGGCAAAAAAAAAGGATAAATGATACCTACCCCTTACTCTGAATTAATCTACCATGGAGGGAAATTTTTAATCTTTGGTAAGGGGAAAAATGATAATATCCTTCCTCAGAAGGAAGTAGAAAACTGACTCCAGGATGATATCTATGAGCAAGACAGAGGCAAAATAGTACCATACAAATCGTGGTCCCATAGGCTCTCCTATTGCATTATCTACTGAAAACACTGGCAACAGGATGCAAAGAAGTGTCATACATAAAGGACAGCCAAACTGCATCTCAGCAGTGGAGAGCTAGCAGGGGCTTTAGAACTCATCTAGTTTACTCTTATTGTCAAGAAATCCATAACCTGCTCAAAGCACAATAACCTGTGGCAGACTCACAATTTAAATCCACACTTCCTGAAGCCCAACTCTGGGTTACATTCCTACACTGTGTTCAGTGAATGGGAGCAACCTTAAGCCTAGGAGGACACAGAGGAGGGGATCATATCAATATCACAGAATCACATGCCTAATTCCTAATGGGAATTCATGCTACTTTCAATACACAAAGGCCTGTGTGCAGAATCGCACTCAAGGGCAGATTCAGAAAAGCAGTACTGTGCCCTTGCCAATTATATGAAGGTGATGAATTTGCATAATGTGAATATTATGTAGAAGTACACTATGTATAAATAAATGTAAATATGTGTTCTAACTCTATATATAGGGAAGAGAGAGAGAATGAACATGAACTTGGTAAACAGATTCCCTCATTTTTATATGAAAACAAAATAGGGGGAGAAGTTTGGTGAGAACAGAGGGGCATGATAAGCATTTCACTGGTCTATAAATGAGAAATGAACTTTGCAACTTGAGGGAGATGAGTGTGGGGAGGAAGGGAACAGGTGACAATGAGGAAGGGAATAACACTGTTCATAAAGAAATGTACTCCTGACCTTACCTATGTATCTGTAACCCTCTGTACATTACCTTCACAATAAAACTTCTTAGAAAAACACAGATGTAGATATATGGACACACTTTTGATAAGAGGATCATTTACTTGAATTATGTTGCAAGAAGCTACCATCCACCAGACATCTTTAAGTCTGCACAGCTTCTCTATGCCCTATACTGCTGTTGTTTAATTTAAAAACAGACCTTGCCCCTTAATTCTATATTAGTTGGTCTTTTTTTTTCTCAATCATTTACTTTCAGTGGTCAAGAATATCCATTAAAAGTGAGTGCAGTTTTACTGTTTTGGTGCCAGTACTAGAGCTTGAACTCAGGGCTTTTTCCATGCTTGGCTAGTGCTCTACCACTTGAGCCACACCTTCATTTCTAACTTCTTGCTGCAGAGTGGGAGGTAAGAGAGTCTGGTGGTGGATTTATCTGCCCAAGGTAGATACAAACTGTTATCCTCAGATCTCAGCCTCCTGGGTAGGTAGGCTAGATTTTTTAATACTTAATACAGTGTGTCACTCAGACTGTAGAAATGTCAAAGTCATGGTATTAAAAGAATAAAAAGAAAACATCTTTTTCTTATACTTAATGCAAACTTACACACTGCTCATAATTTATCCTTTGATTTACTGCAATTTGCTTACCACAGCACCTGAAATAAGAATATGCTGGCTTCACGGTATAATGTAGTTGTCTTAAAATTTAGTAAATCTACTTTTAAAGCCCTGCCTGGTACTAGAGTTTTAGTATGCATACAATCCTGGCCATATAAAGTCCATAGTTTTATAACCTTAAACCCAGTTTATATTAGTGAACCTATATTGAGAAAATCCTCTTGCTTAAGACAGATTGCACAGAACTTGAAAAAGGTACACCGAGAAACTGTCTTGCTTCTCAAAACTGTGAGGGAACAGAAACTTAACAATACAGAATGAAAAAGCATCCCCTCCAAGAAGCTGAACTACAACTGGACAAATGGGCCTTTCAGGCCTGGCGTGATGTGTCCTGAGCTTCCCAGAGCTCCAAGGGAGTGTTCCAAACTATGGAGTTAACCAAATGAACATTTGAAAGACATGACTCATACTTATTTTAGTTCTTACATAAATTCAAATCTAAGTGAAAAGTAGCATATGTTTTTGTTTAACATATTGAAATGGAAATAAAAACTTAGGGAAAATATCCATATTTATACGTTAGTTAACTTTTCTAACGACTCCATATTATATCCATCATAGTATATCAGTTATAACTCAGGGGTATGCATTAATTTACCTTTCCTGGTGTTTTTAAAATGCATTTAACTTTTTCAATTACATTAGAAACATCCCCCGAATCTTTCAGTTTCTTCCTGATGTCTTCTTCCAGTTCTTCCCACTGAAAAGCACCTGTAATAAATGAGCACACATTAAATACTTCTTAATAACAGAAAATATGAAAAACCAATCTTGTGCCCGTCATGGGGCTTGAACTCAAGGCCTGAGCACTGTCTCGGAGGTTCTCAGCTCAAGACTAGCACACTAACATTTGAGTCTCAGTTCCACATCCAACTTTTTTTTTTTTTTTGAGTAGTTTATTGGAGATAAGAGTCTCATGGACTTTCCTGCCCAGGCTGACTTTGAACATCGATCCTCAGATCTTAGCTTGCTGAGTAGCTAGGATTACAGGCATGAGCCACCAGCACCTGGCAAGGTTCCTTTTTAAAGTATCAATTTAATTTTTCTTAATGAAACATATATCCTTATAGTTAAGGGATAGTCTTAACAGGTCTAGCATTTTATTTATAGAATTATTTCTCAAAACCAGAAGTCTCCCTCCCTGCATAGATGCCACTTCTCTGTGATAGGCAATCAGATGGTGGTTAACAGCATTGCTAAGAGTGTCTGGGACAAGTGGTCCAACACCCAAGTTATTATTATTCATCTTGAGAAGAAGTAGATGTGATCTTTTCTAAAGCTGAATTAAATCATGCTGCTCATAGAGGACAGGGCCTGCCATCTTGTAGAGGAATATAAGCACAATGTATTCAGAAGGTCGCATGCATTGTTAGGGTCAAAAAGGAATGCCTGCTAAGCAACTCTCCAAAACCCACCTCAGGGAGGCAGCTTGATAATTTCCTGCAAGCTTCGTGGCCACGCTACTGCAGCAAAATCACCCCACTGGGACCATCACTGCCCTTATTTTCACCCCAGCCCACATCAAAACTACTTCATCCTTAGGTCCCTTCACATTTGTCCCCACTGTCAACCCCCTTCTCTCTATTTATTATGATATTCCTATTCTATGACCAGTTAAAAGTTTACCTTTGCCCCACGTTCTCCTGTCATGTGGTCTGTGGCTGCTATCGTGCTCCCTAAATGACCTTCCTCAGCTGAATATGTCCTATTACTCCTCCCCTGTAAGGTTCCAAAAGCATGATTTTTCCAAGGGATCAGCCTCACCCATCTCCGTGGCTTATAGAAAGTCTAAATTCTACAACCAGTATTCAAAATATGCAGACGTGCAGGCATAGGTCGGCCTGAGTGCTAGGCCCAGGATCTAGTTCTAGCTCTGTATTACTGGTATGAGTACAGGCAAGACACTTCACCTCTCCAGGTGTTTGGAGACCTTTTCTATGTCCTCCCAACTTGCTGTTTCTGATGCCTCTTTCCTTATACATAGTATTTTGCTAGATGCCTGTATGGGTACAGAAGAATAAAGACACCTAATTCACATGTTTTGAGCCAATGAGCTCAGGCAATTGAACCCGACTTCCAAACCCAACCTAATCTAGACTTCAGAACCCAGAGGCCCTGGAAACCCAGTAGCTGAGCCTGGCAGCACTTGGCATTTCTGTATATTCTTTAAGTTCACCCTCAGCTACAATTGCTACTATGTATCCGGATACATACCATTTGCCTTTTCTGTGGTAAAACTACTCCTATCATGGCCAAATTCAAGCTAGCAATGTGAGCGTCCAGAACATGGAACTGTCAATGCTACAGATAATGCCAGTAGCAGCGGGCTCCAGAACACCATTCATTCTTCCCACCAATGGTAGCTTTTATTCTGACATCAATAATAGCTCCTCTTTTGGCTCATAGCTAAATAAATGTGTACTCTTAAAACAAAACAAACTATCTGCTTACCTCTTTATACCAATGACTTTTAACACTGGGGGGTCACAATCTGACATATTATTTGAATTATCACCCCAGAATATCTCCCAGTAATACCCAACCCTTGCTGTGTGCTATATTTACCTGGAGATAGAGCTCTCATAAAATACCATCCAAGGAGGTCTCATTCCACTTAAATTAGAATATCAGAATTTCTGAGCAAGGGTTCCTGACATTTACATACTTTAAAATCCTTTTAGGGCTGGGTGCCAGTGGCTCTTGCCTGTAATCCTAGTTTCTCGGGAGGCTGAGATGTGAGGATTTCAGTTTGACACTATCCCAGGCAGCAGTCTGTGCGTCCCTTATCTTCAATCAACTACCAAAAAGCTGAAAGTGGAACTTTGGCTCAAGTGGTAGAGCACCAGAGTCCAAGCCCTGAGTTCAAGCCCCACAGGCCAAAAGAAGTCTCCTCAGAAATTATAAACATTATCAAAGGTAAAGATATAGGTATCTCTGATTGGCTACACTTATCCAAGCTGAAGAAGAGCACAGATATTTTCTCTGTATTTGCCTTCAACATCATAACTCTGCTAAGCTAATACACAAGCGAAACATCATTATTAAAGAACATCTGCATAGTATCTCCATTCCAAGGATTATGTGAAAGCAAGTAAGCATCAAATCAGCTACATATATGGGATTAGTAGCTGGTAAACTCCAAGGGCCGCTGCTCTGTCTGATCTGTTTGAGAATAGGTTTACAAAGAACCAGTAACTAAAAATGGAAGGAAGAGTATTTCTGAGAGCACACTAATGAGTGGGCTGTTTTCGTCACTAGAAGTACTAATTGAAATCACACATTTAGGTTCTAATCAAAAAATAATCTGAAGGCTGGAAGTTTCTGTAGTAAAATGCTCAACATTAGATCTACCCTTTTAAAAAATACCAAGTGTATATGATACAGTATTATTAACAGTAAGCATGATGTCATATGGCAAAATTTCTAGAGCTTATTCATCTTGCCTTATCCATTGGGATGTATTTAGGATAACTTCACAAAGCACTTCATGTACTTAAGTCTCTTAGACATCATAATATACTCGATATGCGATGCTACATTTTTATGAAGTGCAGAAAAAAGAAGTGCTGCAGAATAGTTCTGAGAATGTGAGAAGAATGCAAACGAATGAAGAAAATTGGTTTGCATCTACACTGGTGGCATACCAGTATGAAATGCTAAAGGATGTCCCTTGTTTCTTTCTTGTGACAGGAAGAGCTTAAAGTACATTCCGAAGAGCTTACAAAGAGTTCCATTTCTAACCTTGGGAGATCAGGTGACCCTGCCTTTGCAAGCTCAAGGGTATCAAGTATTGTAAGAATGTTACAATTGAAGCCATTTAAGGATTCTCCTGGAAGGCCAGAATTGCAGGCCTCCTTGCCATCAGCCCTCTCCTTTAAACTTTGGTCAGTAAAACTTTCACAGCATACAAGGTTCCTTGTTATACAGCAGAAAGTTAACATATGCAAAACAAGCATACCTGAGCTGACTCTGATTTTTATAACACTAAGTAGTAAAGTACACTAAGGGCTTATATACAAGTGTAAAATGTTAACCAGACCATGAAATGGCTGCTCTGAAATATAGGACTATTTGTTCATAGTGACACAATTTCAAATTCCTAAAGGTTAAAAAAAAAGTGTTATTTAAAAAGAGTTAGGATGTTGTTTAACCTGCCATGTTTTCTATAACAGGCCAAGAAGTAGGTTTTGAAATGAAATAAATGCAAATAATTGACCATCTACTGGAATTAGCTCCTAAAAACTATGATTGGTATTGTTGAATGTAACCTGGCCTAAGCTGTACTTACCAAACTTTTTTTTTAGCCCTGCTTACACTCGAACCCCCCAGGGAAGCCATGATCTGTTTTTGTCACTAAATGGTTTCTGCTGTGTCCGGACCCCGTAAGAGTTTACTGTCATTTTTCAGTCTGTGTTTGTCAGTCCAGCTCTGCCTGACAGGTAGACTGATGTACCGAGCCACTGACGGCTCCGGTCCAGCATTTCCCTCATAAGACTCTGGGCAGGTGACTTGCTCCTACAAGGGAACCATGGTACGAATGTCTGAAAAACTTGTCCTCTGTTCAGAGGTTTACAAATCCTTTTTTCAGTCTCTGTTTGAAGATGTAAGTATTTTTTTGTCCTCTCTTCAATTTTTTTCCTAATTTTTCTTCACTGTGCAATTATACATTTATTTACTTATTTTTTGGTGGCAGTACTGAGGCTTGAACTCAGGGCCTAGGCACTGTCTCTGAGCTTTTACTCTGAATGCTAGCATTCTACCACTTGAGCCACAGCTCTACTTCCAGTTTTTTTTGGTGGTTAATGAAGATGAAGAGTCTCATGAATATTCCAGCCTGGGTTGGTTTTGAACCACAATTCTTAGATCTCAGCCTCTTGAGTAGCTAGGATGCTAATGTGAGGCACCAATTCCTGGCACCTTTAATATTTTTACGTATAAATTAAACATTACTTTTGCTGGCCATCAGAGGTATATCAGCGTACTTGTGTATACCCAATACCATTTCCTACTTCAGCTGAGACACAGGAAAGAGAACAGAGCTGATATGTGTAAGTTCAATATCAGGTGAAGAAGCAGAGTTCTGAAGGCTGGGCATGGTGTCCTTTACAAATGTATTCCCCGTTACTAAGGCGATAGAGATTATGAAATCTACCTCGGCAGAAAGCTAGCAAAACCCGATCTCAACCAAAAAACTGGACATAATTTCCATGCCTGTAACTCTAGTTATGTAGATGAGGCTGGACCTAGGCAAAAAATGTGAGACATTATTTGAAAAATGGTAAGTAAAAATGACTTAATGGTATGGCACAAGTGGGAAAGTGACAGCCTAGCAAGCATGACACTCTAAGTTCAAAGCAAGCACCAACGCCCCCCAAAACATGGTTGAGCTCTCAAGTGGCTAGGCTACTAAAAAGCTCTCTATACTCTCCATATCCCCTGAGTCCCTATTTCCTGACTCAGTTTCCATCCATCAGCTAAGTACTCATATTCTTCCATTTTGGACAGGAGACACAATAACACTGGAACCCAGGTGTGACTATCTCAGCTTCAGTTAGCCTTGTACTCAACCCCATTTTGACTTCCTGACTTAAGCTGATAACAGACTTCCCTTCCCAGCTCCTGTACTGAGTTCCAAGCCCCAATTCACTGTCTGTGACTGGGATCCAGTTCTTCCAAGAGCATCAAGCATCTCCTGGAGAAGGTTTTAAAGGCAAGAATTAGTGCTCCATCCCATGCTATCAACACAATCAGAATCTGCACAGAATCACTAACAAGATCCTCTGAGGACACTCAGTCCACATGACAAAGGGCAACATCCAAGAGAGGTTGGCAGATGGAGTAATGGGGCCCCTGACTGGGTTCTTTCTTGCCTGCTTCATTTCAACCTTCTACCAGCACCAGAGACAAGCATTCTGGGGCCCATTCTGCTCATGCTTTAGACTCCAGCACAGCATCCAGGATCAGCAGGAATGGGTCAGCCTTGCTGGCCTCGTCTCCCAACAATCACCACGCTCCAGTCCTGTGGTTCCCAGAAAGCAGGACTCACCAACGCCTGCCCTTTTATTAAGGCAAGTCTGACTAGTATAATAATATATTTCAAATAGTATCTGAGAGAATACCAAAAATCAACACTGAAAAGCTTAAAGTATGACAGGTAAATTGTTCTGGGAAATAGGTCTAGGGAACAAAGAGGATGTTTTATTTTCTTTTCTCACTTTTCTCTCTGCATTCATTTCCCCCCACTTCTCCATGTATTGATTTTGCAATTGAGGAGAAAGCTAGGCAGGTTTAGACACTGGAGAGACACGCAGTTGGTTTCAACTGCTACCATATTTAAAAAGATATAACTGGTTTCAGAGTATGTTCATGTATCTTTGAAAAGATTAAATTGATATTGTGGGAAACTTGCTGAATAATTCATATGGTTTCAACAGTAAAATCTTTGAAAAGTCAAACACATCCCTCACAGCTCCTTAAACATGTCATTAAACCATTTTTTCCTTTTAACATGCAATCGTTTTCATTTTTTCAAAATTAGTCTTAGATTCTGAACTGGGAGATTCTAAGTTTAAACTAAATTTGTAGTTCTAAATCAAGTCCTTAACTAGTGTGGCTCTCTAGTGATGTCCTTACTTAGTATAGAATCATAATGCGATGACTCACTGTTAGGAGCTGCTCTTAACTAGTATGTAATCATCTTGTGATGACTCTTACCTAGGGTGTAATCATCATACAATGATGGTTAGCTTCTAGGACCTGCTCTACCTAGTAATTATCATATGATGACTTTTAGTTACTAGGACCTGCATCACAGGCAACTGAAGTCTATATGAACCTGCCAAGCTCAAGGCAGTGTACTGGCCCTGTTTAGGCCTCTTCAAGTGAGCATTTACTGACCTACCATTGCATTCTATGCACACACACACACACACACACACACATACACACACACACACACACACACACACACACACACATGAGTTTGCTATAATTGAACAGCCCCAAACTACAATTTAAATTTAACTTGCAAAATTATATAACCGCAACTCAAATGACAAGTAGTATCTATTTTTTAAATATAAACTCGTTAAATAATGGCTATTCCAAATTCATGATTCCATGTTGAAAAACAAAATTATTAACAAAAAAACTTACATGTAAAAGCCTGCTCATTTTATACTCATTATTTTCTATTCTATCTGAACAATTAGCCAAATGACTTGAAGCTTCTATTATTTATAACACAGTTGCTCCCAAGTTTTTTTTTAAGGACAAAAAGAGCAATAATTTATAAGAAGTGAAATTTTTAAATGATTAGGGCACTGTCAGGGGTATTTTTTTTTTTTTAAGTATGACCAGGGCTGGGACTGTGGCTTAGTGATAGAGTGCTTGCCTAGCATGCATGAAGCCTTGGGTTCAATTCCTCAGCACCACATAAACAGAAAAGGCCAGAAGTGGTGCTGTGGCTCAAGTAATAGAGTGCTAGCCTTGAGCAAAAGAAGCTCAGGGACAGTGCCCAGGAGCTGAGTTGAAGCTCAAGGGAAGGGAAGGGAAAGGGAGAGGAGAGGAGGGGAGGGGAGGGGAGGGAAGCAGAGGGGAGGGAAAAATGTGAAGAAATTGGCACACTTCTGTGTACTACTAGCTTGAATTTTAAAATGGTATAGCCAGGCTGGGAATATGGCCTAGTGGTAGAGTGCTTGCCTCATATACATGAAGCCCTGGGCGCTGTGGCTCAAGTGGTAGAGTGCTAGTAAGAAAAAAAAAGTCAGGGACAGTGCTCAAGGCCCTGAGTTCAAGCCCCAGGACTGCAAAAAAAAAAAAAAAAAAAAAAAAAAAAAAAGGTATAGCCATCACAACAAACAGTATAGTAGTTTCTTAAAAATGTTTAAATAAACCGCAGGTTCATGCCTGTAATCATAGTTATTCATCAGACTAAAACAGGATAATCGTAGTTTCACGCCAACTTGGGCACAGAGTTCTTGAGGCCTCATCTCAAGAGCAAAAGAACTGGGCATGGAAATACAAGCCTCTTCTCCTAGCTACAACAGGAAGATGTGGTCCAGGCCAGCCAGGGCAAAAAGCAAGCCTGTATCTCAAAAACAATAGGCTCAAAATGATTGAAGATGTGGCTAGAGCTGTAGAATGCCTGCCTAAGCAAGCATGAAGCCCTGAGTTCAAACCCCAGTAACATAAAAATGAAAAAAAAAATTTTTTTTTCAGAGAATTACCAAATGATCTAACAATTCTACTTCTGGGATTATATCCAAATGAATTAAAAGTAGAGTCTCATTCTAAACAAGTATTTGACAACCATGTTTATAGCAGCATAATACACAATAACTAAAATGATAGAGGCAATAAATATGTCCATCAGGGAATGAATGGGTAATGGAATATATTTTTCAGTCTTAGAAAGGAATGCAATTTGGTATACACTATTCCAAAAACACCACTCCAAAAAATAATAATAACATATGACTGCACTTAAATGAGATACAATGTGGTCAAATAACAGAGACAGAAAGTAGAAGAGAGGTTTCTAGGGGCTTAATGGACAGGTAGGTGATGTTTAATGAGCCTAGAGTTTCAAATTTACAGTTTATTTTCGATTTCTATATTCAATTTTAGAGGTATGAGTGCATGTTTAAAAATCCGAAACTCAGGAGACAGAGGTAGGCGGATTTGGAGTCGGAGGCCACCCTGGATTACCTAGTGAGTTCAAGACTAGCCTGGGCTACAAAGCAAGAACCTGTCAAACCTGTCTCAAACAATCACAATGAAGCATAAATAGTTACTGAGATGGACGGCGGTGATGATTGTACAGTCATTACAGATGCCATTACTATAACTAAGACTGCACACTTACAATGGCTAGGACAGTAAATTTTGTTAGGTTTTTCCACAAGTAGATAAGTTAATGAAAAAATAAGAAGGCAAATACTTTTGTAAGGAACATGGAAAACCCAAACTGATTCCTACATATAAAGCAAAACTATTTCATGTATAATGCCCACCTCAGACAGTAGGTAGAAGATAAAACTAATACAACTAATCAATAATGCTGGTGGCTCAAGCCTGTAATCCTAGCTACTCAGGAGGCTGAGATCTGAGGATCACAATTCAAAGCCAGCCCAGGCAGGAAAATCCACGAGAATCTTAATCTCCAACTAACCACCAGAAAACTGGAAGTGGTGCTTTGGCTCAAGTGGTAGAGCACTAGCCTTGAGCTGAAGAGCTCAGGGACAGTGTCCAGGCCCAGAGTTCAAGCTCCATGACCAACAGAAAAAACAACAAAAAAAAAACTAATCAATATTCTTGAAGACTACAGGCATACTTCATTTCAAAACGTCAAGCGTATGAGTAACCAGAACCATTAGACAAGGTACCTGAATAAATGAAGCGCAGAATGTCTGATAAACAAGAACAGAAGAGGACGTCTTTAACAATGACTCGTAATGGTGGGTTGCCTGAAGACTCCTGGCTAGCACCTGCAAATGTGGTATCTCTGTTTATAGCAAAGAGATCTTGGGTAGTTCGGACGATACTGGAGTCCTGAATCTCAGTGGGACTCTTCACATTGAAAAGCAGCATGAAAACATGGCTTACAGCGCAGAGAACAATCTTGTGGGCCTCTATGACTTCCTTTACATCTGGGTGGTAAAATACCACGTCCACACACTGGCAGCAGAACAGCAGGTTATGTAAGTCAGAGTTATAATGTGATGCTTCAGCCTTTAAGACAGGCATTTTTTCTGTTTCAGAAAAGAAAATAAAAAGAATAAGCTACAAATGCAATCATTGCAGCTTTAAATGTAACATGATTTTTTTTAATAGTATTAGGTCAAGGTATAAGAAAATGCCAATATTACCTCATTATTTTTAACCTACAAAACCAGCAACTTGTAGAGTTTAACCTAACAAGATGGAAACATCTAAAGTCCTTTCCCTTCTGGGACTGAAAGTGCAGGTCAAGGGCTAGGCTGATAATAGTGACTTCTCAATGTCAGAGAAGTAACATTTCTTCACCTTTCTACTTCTTTATAAATTGTAACTATTCAAGACACCTCTAGCTACCTACCCAAACTTTTGAAGCCACATTCTACAGTTTCTTTGGGACCTAGTCTTTTGTCATCCAATTAAAAAGTCTACTTCACACGGCAGCAATTTCAAGTCAGCACATCTCATCAATAGTGTTGACTAAGAAGTTTACTGGTTTGTCACCAACAAAGAAATGAGTCCTCCATCAATTCAGAATATCCACTTCACCCCACCCCACCCACACTTCCTCATAAGAGACCCCTACTATGTATGCAAAGCCCAGCTGTGTGAAGTCTACCTGTGAAGGCTTGCTGAAAAGATAGGCAGTGGTCTAAATCAATGGAATTCAAGCTATTTCTGTTTTTCAAGTGTAAAAATCCTTTACTCTCAAGCAGAGTAAAAAAGTTACCAAGGTATTTTGGGGTCTGACCTCTTTCTGCACTATACCCCTCTCACCCACCGTTAAATTCCCCGTAGCTCCTTCACAGTACCTAAGTGCTGGCACAAGCCTGAAAATCGCGAACCCTGGAGCCCAGAGTTTGTCTTTAGGGCAACTGAGCCCCAGAGCCATACTCGGACTGTGTCGTGTGTCTCCTCAGTGATGTTTATTGCCATATGCATGCCTCTCTTTAACTGAAGTGAGCAGAAACAGCCTTGGGAAGGTGGAGACTGCATTTATAACTTCATAATGTATGTTTACCTGACAACCTACAAAAATCAAAAGAGCAACTAAACATGCAACTACCATAGAAGGATACATTTTGTACTTGCTAAAGGGACGCTTTTGAGGGCCCTGTTTACTGTACCGGTGAGTGCTCCCAGACAAGAGTCACATGAGAAATGTCTTTTAGTGCTCAAGGATACAAGATGCATTTCACTTTCTCTTAGGAACTAGTATATGTTCTTTCCTCGATCAATAAGAACTAACAACCAGTAGTTATCTACATTATCGATCTGGCTTTTCCCTCCCATCTTCTAATCCTGGAAGCATTTAAAGCCCCAGGGTTTACTATTAAATCCCACTTTGTACTCTGCAATGTGAAAGCTCAAAATCAAATGTGGGTCATTTATGGATTACTTTTCTTACACTTTTTTTTAAACTTGGAAATGATCTTCCATCTTAACCTGTATTTTCCTGGTTTTTATCTCTATTCATTTCACAAATATTTTTCAAGTACCACTTTAAATTTTTCTCTCTTTAATTAGCACTAAGAATTTTACATATCAATGAGGGTACAGTATGATTATCTAAAACATGCATACAGTGTTTAATGATTAAACTAGGGGACTTAGCATTTCTGTCTACTTGTTTCTTTATATTTGAGGCCTTCTAAGTGCTTTATATGCATTTCTTCATAAAACGTGTAATACATTCTTCCAATAAGCTACCAAGTGCCAAATTCTTAAAACGATACCAAATTCAAGAGACATTTTATTTAACCATAAGATTACATAAAAGTTCTAATAACAGTTAAAGTAGTTGATTTTTGTTTTTTCCTTTGAGCAGTACTGAATTTGAATTCAGGGTCTGGCACTTGCCCAACATTTGAGCCACCACCCACCAACCCAAATAACTTAATTTTTTAAAAAGTTTTTATTATAAAACTTAATTTTTTAAACCTCCCTTTTTTATCTGTATTAAGAACATTGCCAAACAGCAAAAACAGTTAAAAGAATGACATAATGAACACATTTAAGATTCAGTAATTATTAACTTTTGTATTTTTTTTTGCCTTATCTCTAGATAGAAAGTCAAACATGCACAAAGTTGAACCACTTACAAGTAAGGTGTAGCCACTGGGACACTTTAGCTCTAAAATGTTTCTCATTCATCTCCCCAAAATTAGAACCTTTTTCTTCTAATCGCAGTACCATCACCATAGGAAAATGAACAATAATTCTGCCTAAGTGAATTGTCTTTTTAGTGTTTTTATTGAACTAGCATCTGATTTAAGGTTCATACAGAGCATTTGGTAGTTATTTCATCTTCGTCTATAACTAAAACAGCTCCCCCTTACCATTTGCTATTTTTTAAAATCTACACGATCAAATTTTAACACATCCTTCTTTAAATTGTGGTTTGCATATCACCTATGTTAGCATCACCTGAGGAGTTTGTAAGCTCGGTCCTGAGTTCTTTGAACCAGACAGTCATACAAAAGCCCAAACACGTTCAGATTTGAGAAACATTGCTCTAAGATCTTGAGGGATTATTTATAATTTATATGATTTATAACTACTAATTATATATATTATATGTTAAACATTTACTTTTTATATTCAATATTTTATATACAATTATTATAATTATCTATTAAACATCTGCATACCTGGTTGCTCAAGCTGCGGTGGTCTAATTCCATGAAATGAGCCATTCATCTTCCTTTTCTTCATTTTTTCACTGGTCTTCTGGTTTAAGGCTTGAATCATAAAATACTCCAACTAAAACATGAATCAAATTGGAATTAAAAATCCAAAAAAAACATTCCTCTGATATAATTGTTTGTATCCCAAATTTCATTTGCTAAATTGTTTGTATAGTCAGTACCATGTATTAACATTTTTAATTTAAAAAATCTAGTGCAACAGATGGTGTTTTGCTACACATTAATAAACTTCCCTATTTAAGAAAGTTTTCTTTTCTTTTCTTTTCTTTTTAGGTGGTGCTGAGGTTTTAAACTCAAGGTCTTGATGATTGCTAGGTAAATAAGTCTCATGCTTTGTCTGGGCCATACTCAAACAACAGTCTCCACCTTTAAAAGTGGCTGAAATTACAGTCATGTACCACTAGGTACAGGATTTTTTTTGGGGGGAGGGGAGGATTTGTTTTGTTTTAAGACACACTTTCGTTCTCTTTGCCTAGGCTTATTCCAAAGTATTCTGTATCTCTACCTCCTGAGTAGCACTGATAATAAGCATGAGCCATCACACCTTTCTAATTCTAATTTTCTTGAATAATCAAGAGGCCTTGCACTACATTTATGTCTACTGATTCTGTCAGTGGGCCATCACTGCAGTTTATACTAGTAAAATACAATGCAAGAAAAAAATCTCTATGTCTACAGATCATCCTGCCATCTAGGCAACTTCAATTATTTTCCCCTTCTACAAATTCCTTTGAGGCCCACATGCATTTTTAATAGATCCAGGCCTATAATCTACCTATCTTAGAAGGCCAAGAGCAAAGGCACAAATAGATGTCCACTCACACAGACCTGAGTGTTACAAATCAAGAAAACAAAGCATTACATAAAGGATATTGTATATTCCTGTTCTGACAAATGTGTCATCCTCCAGTCCTAGCCAGCCAGATGTGGATTTAAATTCTCAGATTACGCAGAAGTTCATGCAGGTAAGTCATCCCCAGCTCTCAGGCACGAAGAGCACCTCTCATTTTCTCTCCTCTGCTCCATCCCAGCATAGAACTGTCCCCACAAGTAGACAACCAAGTTCTAGCTTCTCTTCATTCCTCCTTCCTCCATAAGCAGTCAGCCTTCCTCCCCCTCAGACCGTCAGGTATACATACCAGCAATGCAGTCCACCATCAGGACAGATGAAGAA
Organism: Perognathus longimembris pacificus; assembly: GCF_023159225.1. Classification (NCBI taxonomy): domain Eukaryota; kingdom Metazoa; phylum Chordata; class Mammalia; order Rodentia; family Heteromyidae; genus Perognathus; species Perognathus longimembris. The sequence continues at coordinate 25,242,412 of NC_063182.1, read as the reverse complement.
GAAGGGGTCTGCACATACCCTGGGAATAGACTCTGGGCCAGTGAGCACAAAATTTTGGCGGCCTATGTTTTGGAGCACAGTCATAGCCCTGTCCAAGAGAACATTCTATATTGATAGACATGTTCTATAATATCTGTGCTGTCCAATAGCAGATGATGCTTAATGCAGATACGTAGCTACAGAACACTGGACCTCCAAAGCTTAAGTAATTATTTCATTTCTTTCAATTAGCTTAAATAGAAACAAGCATATGTAGAAATTACATACTCGACAATGCAGTCATAGAGGATGGGTAGGCATATGCCCTTGTTAGAGGGACACAACTGGACAAGAGCCAAATGATGATCTTCAAGGCTCACAGGAGGTGTTCCACTTTCCCAAGACAGAAGGGAGCACAGCACGGCTCTTCATTTCTGACTATTAAAAGTAAGTTTTCAAGCCATTTCACTCTAATATCATCTCCATCCATACTCTTTCAAATGTCATGATTTATGACCCTCAAGATCTCAATTAGTGATCAAGCGTCTAGAAAGATATCACTCCTACCTAATTCTCATTGTCTCGGATTAAACAAGCCAATAAAAACACTCTTTCTCCCAACCTTGACCACATCTTCAATTCTCATCATGTCTCCAACCCCAATGCAGGCTTAAGCTTTAGAAAGAAGGAGAAGCAAGGAGAGACAAGAAAAAAAAAAAGTCACACACAAGTGTGAGGGGGAACATGGGAAGAGTGATCTTGAGTTCTCAAGCTCTAGATCTTTGAATGGGGATCCTGAATTCTAAGGCTCACAACATAAGCCAACATCTTCTGCACAAAGGAAACCAAATCCAACCAATAAAACAGTCAATAACTGAAACATCTACTCCCTTCCCTTGCTCATTCCATGGGTATTTTATAGACATGTATAATTCTTAACTGAATTAAATATCTTAAAGCCACTAAATATAATTGCTGGTTGAATAATAGCCACTTATATCTGATAGGAATCAGTCCTGCTGATACTTGCTTCTTAATTTTAGACAGGTTAGTCAGATCCAAAACAAATTATAATTCTAGTACCATCAACATTTCTATATGAATCTCCATAGTGAAGTATTCTGGAATACTGGGTAAAGTGGTCAAACATAAGCTAGGAAAGTGACAAGCAATTCCAGAGTGCTCATGTTTAATATAGAATTTTCTTTGGTATGTCACCTATCGTGGATGATTAATGAGATTTGCCTGCTAAAATACAGTCCCTCTTGGATTGCCAGAAAGAGTTCAAAGTTAGTCAGTTCTTAAATGATACAACTCCACAGCACTCTCCAAGGACCACATAGTCCTAACATTATAGTCTTGGAATATGTGTTAAGATGAGCCTCAAAATGGACAAGACACACTAAACACCACTGTCACTGAGCAAGCAATCCCTGGCTCGCACATATCCAACAATAAGCTATTTATAGAAGCACTTTCCAGAATATGTTTGAACTACAACAACTTTAGTGTGTGTAAAGTTGGATTTTTAGTATGTGTAAATTTTAATATGTATATACTTGCTGAAGCAAACAGAAAGAAGAAAAACATTCTTTTTGAGTAATAGAAAAAAAACCAATAACTTTCAGGACCAATTGTCTCAGGCTGTCATGTTCACTCAGCTGCATCATGATTACTATCAGCTCACACAAGAGTGTGTAAGGAAATATGCTCTGGTTATATACAATGAACAAGTAAAAAAATCTGAAAAATATCTTATAAGATAAATAGAAAATGTTTAATTAAAAAAGAAAAAATTGTAAATCTCCTCCATTAAGCCATTGCTATTGGCTTTCATTTGATTTCTCAAAGTTAAGACTAGTCATGCTTTAAAAGTAAAGCTCTCAGAAAACAACCAAAGAATCAATCTGACAAATGACTTAATATGTAACAGAAACTTCCACATACCACTCCTCCAAAATATTTTCCTATGTAGAAGTCATCAAGGCTGTGTAATTCAAGATAAGTAGCTCCCAGTTCTTTAGCAAGTTGGATTCCTTCTGTTGTACTAACACAGCTCCCACGGTCCGAGGTACACAGTGGGCATGTACAAGGTAATTCTTCTGAGAAAATGAATTCAAAAACAAAGAGCTTTGAAATTAAACAGGAAACAAGTATACGTAGGTCATCTGAACATTGAACAAAGATTAAGAACTTAAATCTGTGTCACTATTCACTATACTCTCAACAAAGTATCAAGAATAGAAAAGTCTCTAAATAAACAAGCATTAACTACAAGGGAAATAAACAGAATTTTAGAAAACATAAGAATGCAAAAACAGGCAGTGGGTATTGTAAGGTCCACCCTGGAGGGCTCCATGCAGATGCACCGGCCTGTCTAAAGTTTCCGCCCAGTATTACTAAAGCTATTATAATAATAGACGAATCCTGCTAGGAACAGCAGACATGCTGCTTTTATACAACCTTGACAATCTGAACCTCAATGTTCTAGGCCAGTAGAAAAGAATTCAAAGATGAATTCCCCATAAAACCACAAAAAGCAGTGGGCTGGATTTTCTTTGCAATAAACTTTAAGTATATAACTCTATTCACCAAATATGAATAAGCTGCATACTTTTTTATTGAAATCTTCAATCTGACCTCATTTGCAAGGCCAAAAACCCCTACTTTGTAGATTTCCTATAAAGTACATTTTTATTAGTTCATCTATGTCAATCATTTGACTCTAAAACATTCCAACTTTAGAGACCAAATTATTCACTTTTTCTTTGTCCTTTAAGAGTAAAGATTACAGAAGGAATAAGAAGTATTTACCCCAAAATTAAACTGTCCCAAGATTGATGTTGGTACTATATACCTATTTATAGCTGGGAAGGTTAGTAGATTGACTTGTGTATAAGAACACACCCTACTAAAGCTAAAAATATATGTTCAATTCCATATTCAACACTTAGCTGTTTCACCACCAACACACCAGATGTGCCACATTCAAAAGGGCAGGAAGTCAAAGAGGGTTAAGTTATCTCTAGAAATGCATGTCCTTACAGGGTGACTTCCCTGAGCAACACAGCTCTGAGTTGGAGAGTAGTGTACATTAACCTTAAATGTGGGATGAATGATCTTGAAAAGAAATCTTCTAGGCAATGAGAAATACATGAGTCTGGGTAGAAGAAAAAACTTGAACTGCGACGTAGCTGATCATAGACTGCAGCTCACCCTACAAAACTTAGCAGCTATTTCAGAGTTGCTCTTCTCATGAAAGAAGGAAGCAAGGCCTCTGTACCTTCTTCCTATATGGCTAGAAATTAGATGAGCACATAATCTTGAGCAACTCCCATCCATGGAGGACAATGAATAAAAGGCACTGAAAGGCACTCAGCTAAGCACCATCAATTGACAGTCCTGGTTAACAAAGGGGTTAAATAGTGTCTCTGAAAGAGCATTGGAGCAACTACCCACAGGTGTGCAAAACTTGTTATCTACTCCATATTGGTAGAGCACTTATTTGTACATATCGGGGTTTATAGTAAGGATGTTTATCATACGTGCATACTATGTGTGTAATCACATATTATGTATGTGCACACACATGACTCCTGGGATGCATTTTAGAGCTCAGAAACTATGTATTCACACCCCTCATTTTTACAGAGATGAAAACTGCTTTTCAGAGTGGTCACATGGCTTATTCAAGTCTTCTAAATTATGCAAGACAGAAACAATAATAAAACTTGTTCTATCTGATAAACAAAAGTAGCATCAAAGGAGAGAACAAAAATGTGAGTGAAGAATCAGTTCCAAAGATACAATAATTTAAAATTTAAATTTGGCTTCTTTAATTATGCCATAAATTCTAATCTGAGTCTTTGCTTTTTACTTTTTCCCAGATCATTTTAGGTTTGGAGCAAAGTTTTCATGAAGAAATTAGTGTATCATGAAAAAACCTCACGTCAGAATTTCTCATTCCTTACAAAACCTTCTTTACAAAGCTTTGATTTTTCTGAAGACAGAAGCCTTGTTAAGTCTACAAAAGTCTTCTTATATTGAAGGAATGGGGTGAGTGGGCAGATCATCTTATTAAGCTTGATTTCTGGACAAAAATTAAGCCAAGTCAGTGTTCCAAGTGAAAAATCAAATGACCATAATATAAAATAATTGTCAACAGACCATTGTGATTTTAGGACCAAGTAAAACTAGCTTTAGGTTAAAACGAATTGAGTAGGGTTTTTTCCCATGGTGCGTCTATTTATTGATGTTATTAAAGACATTTAATTTTTATAGCGGTACTGAGGTTTAAACTTATTACCTCATATTTTGCTAGGCTGGCCCTCAACTACTTGAGATATAATTCAATCTCACAGAAACTTATCTTTCTGTTTACACACATGTATAGTCCTAATAGATTCTGTTAGTTGTGTCTCCATTATCTGCTTTTTATCTAAATTGTAAAACATTTTTTCAAAACTTCTTCAGAGACTTTTATTTTAATATCTCGTAAGTCTCTTCAGAACCACCTTACATCCTTGTGCACATCAAAAAGCTACATAATCAAAGGTTCTAAGTTAAAATCTGCCTTGACTTGGTTATAGCAGAAGAACCAACAAAATGGTTTTGTATTAAATAAATTTACCCTAAGCATTTTATCAACAAAGATCTGAGGGAGCAAAATCACTTTAAGCGGATTCCTCCAGGTCATAGTGGGTCATGGCTATATTTCTAGTTAACATTGTAGTCCTTTTTCCTTAACAAAGCAGGAAACAAAATTGACTCTGGCATTCAAATAAAGGGCATAAGTTTTCAAAGGAGAGGCTTTGGGACATTGAACAGTGATTCTTAGAATGTTGCCACTGCACAAAAGTTTTAGAAATTCTTTTCAAAACTTCTAGCTTAGTAATATGCCAAGCTCTATTAAGAATTAAGAAAAAACAAAAACCTTACAGGTAGAAAGCCCATCTTCCGAAGTTTAAGTATATGAAAACATCCTTGAAACATTTTGCAAATAATTTTCCTTTAAAAATAGATTCACTGTTTCGTAAAAGCTGAAAATCTCTTTAGAGCTAACTACGATAAGGATATTCACATATTCAAGCTTGTCAAAAATATATGAGACAAGGCTGAACTATATGAAATAGCCCTGGAATCCCAGCATTTGGAGGCTGAGGGAGGAAGACTGCAGGAGGCCAACCTCAGAAGTGCTGGGTATTTACAAAGTTTGTACAGCCAGCTTGGTTACACAGATAGACTCTGCCTTAAAAACAACACTACATATAGACAGATATAGATAAATAATAATACACATACATACAGACTCAACTGAAGAAAGAAATGAAACTGATTACATTTGCTGAATAATTTCTAGAAAGAGTTACAAGTTTACAAGAAATAGGGCAGGGAGGAAGGATACAATAATGAAGATCCTCAAGTTAAATGGCCAGATTTACATCTGTAATTACCTTTTAATCACATCTTATATGGTAAATAAAATTTAACTTGTTAGTGAAATTGATTCTTTCCACTTAGATTATTCGTAAAGCCATTCATTCCCTCATTAAACAAATGTTTAGAGGCCCTACCACACATCAAGCAACAGGGACATAAAGATGTAAAGATAAAAGGGACACACAGGCAACTGAACCAAGACAGACATGACTGCCCACATGAGCAACATAATATAATAAGTACTTAAATAAAGGTACACATAGTTACTATGGCAATAGAGGCAAGAAAATTAACTGCCTGTAGGGATTATGGATGGCATCACAGAAAAGGTAATAACAACGAATAACTATGAGTTTGCTAGGCAGATATGATAGCAGCTGTATACGAAGCACTCCTGTCATAGGAAATGGCACAGGTAGAGACCTGGATGTGAAAAAAAAGAAAGAGAGAGAGAAAGGGAGGGAGGGAGCGAAGGAGGAAAGAAGGAAAAAAGGAAGGAAGGGAGGGAGGGAGGGAGGGAGGGAGGGAGGGAGGAAAGAAGGAAGGGAGGGAGGGAAGGAAGGAAGGAAGGAAGGAAGGAAGGAAGGAAGGAAGGAAGGAAGGAAGGAAGGAAGGAAGGAAGGAAGGAAAAGAAACACCTTCATTTCCATTTTCAACATGGCAAACTAAACTCACAAGGCTGTCTTTCATCCTGGCCACACCATAGAAAGGGTAAAGTGAGGAGGTGGGAGGTAGGAAGGATTGAATGGACTACAACATTAAAAGTAGAGAGGAGATCTAATCAACCCAGAAACATGGAGTTCCTGACGGAATGAAGGCAGGCAGTGCAGGACTCAAGCAGAATGAGAAGTCCTAAGACGGGGGAGCCCCACACTTTGCTTAACACAGCGGATATCAAGAAGCAGGAGGCCCAAAAGCAACTGACTGAAGACTGGTTGAACAACAAAGGAAGCACTGAGGCCAATCATGGCTTCATCTGCTTCTACTATATTCCCCAGAGAATAGCTGAGCAGAAGGAAAAGAAAAGGAAGGTACCAACTGTCCCATCAGGGTAAAAAGGTTGCACAAGAATGCAAATTAAGAATGTCTGAGAAACACCATCAAATGGAAAGATTCAGAATACCTACACGGAGTCAGAGTTAATATTCATCAACATAGAATGATCAAGTAGAATTAATTATTCTCAGTTAAAAAATATTGTATTCTTAAGACAGGAACAAGAAGTTATGAAAGATCCAATTAGAAATCTTAAGTATGAAAAGATGTTGAAATTAAAATTTTAATCAAGCAGAGTGACAGAACAGATCCAGCAGAACTAATATATGAGCTGTTAAAAAAAAAAAAAAGAGGCCAAGGACAAAGCAACAAAAAGAAATAAAGAGATCTCTGTAATCCCAGCACTAGGAAGGCTGAGGCAGAAGGTTACAAAGTTCCTAGCTGGTGTGGACTACACTGTAACACTGTCTCAACAACAAAGTGGAAAGAAGGGAAAGAGAGAAGAAAAAAGGAAAGGTCAGAAATAGAAAAGAAAGATATGAACATCAGAGGAGTTATCCAGAAGCCTCTCTATAAGTCTAGATGATTTCTGAAGTCAGGAGGCAGCGACTTTCACAGATGGAGTTACTGTGTCAGGTAGGTAATGATGGGAATCTGCTTTGTTCTCCTAACTCCATGTTTCTCCCCTCTCAGCACTTTTTTTTTATGTATCCAAAGATCCTATATGAAGGACTTGCCTCTCCCTTCTAGGCCCATTCTTTCTATGTATATAAGATGGAATATGAAGGATTGACTCCAGCCTTATTCCCCAAGATCAAGCAAGACAAGCTTGACCACATGCCTGTCCTCAGGCAGTTCCTATCTGGGCTGGGCCAAAGATACCACCCTTGGTCCCCAAGGGACAATAGCCCCTCACCCCAGGTGGAGCATTCCACTGTGGGGCTGGTCAAGGACGTCACCCCAGGACCATAACCCATTTTGTTTGCTATTTCTTTGTTAAACCCTATATAAGCCCACCCCAAAACCCAGTCAGAAGCACAACCTCCAATCCCAAGGGAAGGTCTGTGCCCCTCACTGTTCCTCAATTAACAGTCCTGGCCAGTTGAGGATCGAGTCCAGCCTATTCCTTTTCCATTCTCCTCCATTTTCCCAACAGGTAAGACATAGGGAAATGTGCCTGGTAAGTGTCTAGAAGGAGCTACAGATCCTTAGTGAAGTGAGAGACTAATACTGTATTTGAGTAATGGGCTCAAAAGGAACCTCTGAATACACGTTTCCCCCCTCTCCCTCCCTCCCCCTCCCCCTTTCCTACCCTTCTCTCTTTCTTTCCTTTTTCTTTCGTTCCTCCCTCCCTCCCTCCTTCTCTCCCTTGGCTCAATTCTTTTCCTTAAAAGGATGAGTAAGCAGTGGAACAAACAGTAAGTAGTGAGACCCGGACAGCCTGGATGGTGGTTCCCAGGCGTCCATCTTGGTGAAGAGGAACTGAGCAAAGGGCAGGGATGGGCAAAATTCTCAGGTGAGCTCTGAACATTTTATACGGAAAAATAAGAAAGGACTTAAAAACTGACTGGAGCTAGTCTCTAAAGATTCCTTCTAGAGCAAACACTAGTATTATCTGAGAGAATAATCAGAAAAATAGATAATAACATGTTGAGCTTAGAAAATAAATTTTGAGCCATATGATTCTAAAAGAAAGTTCTGGGAGTGAAAAGAAAGAAAATTATTTCCAGAAGGAAACTGTTTATGGTGTAGACAGAAAGAAAATCACTGGAGTTTTCAGGTTTTTTTATTCATCCTGCTTAGGTTTGAAATTAAAAGTCAGCAAAAGAAAAGTTAGTGAGAAGGAAGCCCCTAAGGAACTCAAGCATTTAGTGTCATGATCTGACTTGTATTCATGTTTATTCTGAGAATTTATTTGAGAAAGAGGCAAGCCAATAATAGGAGGCCAGAGGCCAGTTTATCATGAAGCTGACACATCTCAAGTTTCAAGACCCTTTCCTTTCACCTTCTTCCCAAAGCCCTGGGGAACAGGGACAATAAATTCTCTCAGGTGGTCATATGCTTCTGTAAAAGTTGCAAAATAGGCTTTTTTCAAACAAGTGAAAAATTTACTACTATGATATATTCACTATGCAGCGTGTGCAACAAAAATGGTCTTATTCAATATTGAAACAACACCAACTACTATTAAGTAATAGTTCTTTTAATTAATAGTGGAAGAAAGGAATTTAGTAGTAAGACGTGATTTGCAAATGTCAAAATAGCTTGTGTTCGTCACTGTTATTTATTTAAGAATATTTTTTCAAAATAAGGTGTTTTCAGGGCTGGGGATATGGCCTAGTGGCAAGAGTGCTTGCCTCGTATACATGAGGCCCTGGGTTCAATTCCCCAGCACCACATATACAGAAAATGGCCAGAAGTGGCGCTGTGGCTCAAGTGGCAGAGTGCTAGCCTTGAGCAAGAAGAAGCCAGGCACAGTGCTCAGGCCCTGAGTCCAAGCCCCAGGACTGGCCCAAATAAATAAATAAATAAAATGTTTTCGTTATAATCGGTTAAGATCACTGCCTCTTTCTACTCTAGCTCCATTTGCCTTGTATCAGGCAGGCGGCTCTGAAGTTGCCAGAAGCCACTAAGGGAAAATTGCACTTTCGGTTTTAAAAGCTGTTACTCATGGCTTGCCCTTGTGCAGGTAAGTGCTGATAACTGTGTTCCTACAGGAATGACTTTCAGAAATGCTTCCGCCTCCTGCAGTGCAGACTGCCTGGGCCTCAGAGATGCTGAGCTGAAACACTAACAACGCCAGCCAACGGAGAGCGAAGGGACTGAAAGCAAAACAGACTATTATTCTCTTCTCTGCACAGGAACGATCACAAAGTGGCAGGTATGATGAAGAGGTGGTCACAAGACTTCACAGCCAAAAGGGAAATGCAGAAAAAAGTGCTAATTTGCAGCTTTTGGTTGCTTGAATAAAAATTAAACAAAATAATATTTATTGAAATGAGCTCCAGGAAATGGAAATAACAGGTTTTCTTTGTTGTTTTCTTTTTGCCTTGTTTGTTCATTTATCTGTCTTTCAGAGGGTAAAGGGAGGGGCACAGAAATGGGAGGTCAAAGGGTAACCAGTGCAGTAGTAGTACTCAGTGATATTCACTAGACACTATGTTGAAAATGAACTGTACAACTTGTGGGTGGGGATGGGAGGGGGAAAACTGGAAGCAAGTGAGGAAAATAGGTGACACTGTCCAAAAAGAAATGTACATCACCCTTATAATAACTATAAAAATAAAAATGATAATTTGTGGTACTTTCTCTTCTCATTACAAGTATTTTCTTTTTATGTATAAATGATTAGCATTATTTTTGTGATCTGAGTTAAATGCGTCAAGAGATAAAGCCAAAGGATGGAACACTGGAAACAACACATAACACACTGGTACTTGTGAAAGGACCAGTAGATCAGACAGACAATTGGAAAAAAAACACCCAAGAAAGAGTAGTTTTTTAAACAGAAGGTTTGAATAATTCTAAAGAGAGAATAATTTCTAAAGTATTTTAAATTTGACAAATAAGGATATAACTAACAACTCTAAGTAAAAACTTAGTGCAATGTGAAAGTTGAAGTGAGACTATAGTAGGCTAAAGATCAATAGGAAGTAGACTCAGAAAGTGTGGATAGCTCTCAAGAATCATAGCCAGGAACAGGAAGTAGTCAAAATACTAGGTCACAGCAGGGCTAGCTTCCTTTATTTGTACCAACTGAACAAATATCTATGATCCAGCTATTCCACTCCTATGAAAGGATCTACATATCATCAAAAGGAGAATGGCTCATTCATACAATGAAATAATTAGAAACATTAAAAAGAGGAAACTACATATACATGACACAAATTGCTTAATTCTGCTTGTATGAAGTTCAAGAATAGTTAAAACTGATCTGTTATTAAGAGGTCAGAGTAGTGGTTATCTCTAAGAAATGTGTTATTACCCGGAAAAGAGGCCTAAGAGAGCCTTCTGGACTGCTGGGATAGATATTCTACTTTTATCTGCGTGACAGATATATTGATATGTGGATAAGTTTAAAAAAAAAAAAAAAAAACACCTGTCCTTGAGATAACTGAATTCAGCCAGGTTACCATTGTAATCCTAGCTAGTCAGGAAGCAGAGATCTGAGGTTCCAAGTTGGAAGCCAGGTGGGCAGGAAAGTCTGTGAGACTCTTATCTCCAATTAACTACCAACAGAGCTGAAGTGGAGCTGTGGCCCAAGTGGCAGAGTGCTAGTCTTCAGCTAAAAAGCTCAGGGATATTGCCCAGGCCCTCAGTTTAAGGCCCAGTACTGGCAAACAAACAAACAAAAAAATTGTAAACTCTACATCTCTAACTTTCCTATGTCTCAATAAAAGTTAAAACAAAAATAAATGAATAATAATGAAATTTTAAAGACCACTTTACTAATAAAATATCACTAAGAATATCTCTGAAATACCCCAAATCTCTGTAAGCCTGACTTGCTTACTTAACATACTTTTTCCAGGTCCATCTATTTCCCTATAATATATCTCACTACCACATTTTCTTGATTCATTCAGCCCTTGTAGAGTACCTCACCTATTACCATAGCTTGGCTATGGTGAATAGTGCAGTAATGAACATGAGTGTACAGGTGTCTTTGCTATATCCTGACTTATAATCTTCTGGACAAATGTCCAAGATTGATATCACTGGATCATAGGGTAGTTTTGTTTTGTTTTGTTTTCAGTCTTAGGGCTTGAACTCAGAGTCTGGGCACTGTCCCTGAGCTCTTTAGGATGGGTTTGAACCATGATCCTCAGATCTTAGTGTCCTGAGTAGCTAGGATTAGAGGTGTAAGCCATAAGCGCCTGGCACAGGGTAGTTCTATGCTTAGTTTTTGGAGGAGTCTCCAAACTACCTTCTACAGTGGTTGCACTACTTTACATTCCTACCAACAGTATAATAGGGTTCCTTTAAGTCAGTGTCAAAGAGACAAAGAAAACATTGGCACATGTTTGTCTCATATGAAAAAGTTAGGACAATATGTTGTAAACAAACTATATAATCTGGAGGTGAGGACTGGGGAGGAGGGAAGGTTGGAGAAAAATGAGGGAGGAGGTAACAAGTTTAACAAGACATGTACTCACTACCTTATATATGTAACTGTAACCCCTCTGTACATCACCTTCACAATAAAATTAAATTTAAAAAAGATCTAAATAATACACATATATGAAAACCTATACAAAGCCACATGCATATATCCACAAACAAATTGACCAAATTACAGTGTATTCAGGGGAGGAGTTTAATGATGTAACTTATCTAAACAACTAACTTAAATTTTCACAAAATGAATAGCAGGAAGCTAAAACATGTTCTATTAGGGTTCAAAAGGGTGAATAATGTAATAGAGAATGAAAGGGCCTGTGAATACAATCATAATATTGAACGGACATGTGAAATAACAGAACCAGGTAACTGGAAGAGAAGGATGAGGTTGGGATACATGGGGACAGGAGGGATGATAAAAGGTGGAACACTGATCAGGATGCACTATACTCATAATTGACATGTTGAATTGAAACCCCTCAGTATAACTACTTAAAGATGATTTTAAAAAATCATAAAATAAAACACAGTGAAATCCAAGTGAATCCTGCCTTGGCCTCAAGCTATTTGGCATTAATATGCACAGCACCAGAACTGGAACTGCCTGAACCAAATGAATCCATCTGCCTGAGAATCAACACTCCCTCCCTCTCCCTCCCTCAGTCTCCTCAGTGCTGTCGGCTCATTTGTTATCATTCTAAAAAACCTGCCTCCTCTGCCTACTTCTGTCTCTGTCCTTCTCAACTGTGCAACCTTTAGAGTGTCAAACAGAGCTTTCTAAGGCTCGACATCACTCTAGTATCTTTCATGTGTGAAAAGAGCAGAGTTCCTGATTTCTTTCACTACTGTAGAAGAGCACTTTAAAAGACAGCTTTGTACCCATCAGATTTCCAGCAGTTTAGGATCCTCTCCTTTGATGTCTTACTCAGATCAAATGAAGAAATAAGAGCAGGCACTTGTACCCATAGCCATTTGGAGTATTAATCATTAATATAGTCAGCTTTTGTTAGATTTAGCATGGTGCTTGCATGTTTATTACACAAAAGAAAAATATGTACTCACCATTTTGTCTAGTTCCAACAGCAGCAATGATTACTGGAACTGAATTTAATGCTCTTTTGATCACTGGAATATAATTGTCTTTTACTTCATGGAATGAAAACTTGTCATTTACATTGTATTTGATCACAATGATGTCAGCGCCCCCAATTAGATTTCGTGATGTGTACCAATCACTGTCAAAAATGTCCTAGACCAAAATGCAAATAGCAAACATTAGTGATCTTCAATCATAAAACCAATTAGGACATATTAATGTAGTAATTTTAAATATTTTGTTCTATTTTAATTATTTGGATAAGATTTTCTCATTTAGCTTTTTCTGCTCATGGATGGTGCTCTACCACTTGAGCCACACTTCCACTTCTGACTTTTTTTGATTAGTTGGGAAATAAGACTCTTGGAGATTTGATTGCCCAGGCTGGCTCCAAGCTGCAGTTCTCAAATCTCAGCCTCTTGAGAAGCTAAGATTGTGGACATAAAACACCAGCATCTAGCTATAAATTTATTTTTAATTAGGTAACTATTTAAAATGTATTAACATCCAATGCTAGTAATACTATTTTTTAAATTTGTTATTCATTTAGCTTATATAAGACTGTACTAGCTAAACAATATATTTGAGGAATTCTTCAGATATCCGTACTTCAATGAGCACTTTGTTTTAAAGTTGCATTGTTTTCACCTCAAAACCTCAAAAACCTAATATTATAGAATTAGACACAGAGCTCTGGTATGAGTAATGGTACTTCAGAGAAATTCAGTGACCCACTTAGAGCCTGTAGGGTATTTTAGTGCTTTGAATTGCCATACACTGTGAATTTTGTGGTGTTCCATATATTTTATTCATACTTGAAAAATTCACATGTACTTTTCAGCTTTATACTGTGTATATGTAGTACATTTAGCAGGGTGGGGAGAATATCCCTCTATAAAACCTCTATGGTTTACAACATGTTAACATGAGAAGCAGTATATTTACAATTCATGTATTTTGTTTCTACATTAACAACTCAATATAAGCTTTCCAGTTGTATAATTTTTCTTTTGAAGTTGATAACAGTTGTATTTAGAATTGGGTTATAGAACCTGCTCCATAAAGTTTGGTGCTTTGATGCTTTAAAAATAATTTTAAAGCCAAGTGCTAGTGGCTCATGCCTACAATCCTAGTTACTCAGGAGGCTGAGATCTAAGGATTGGAATTTGAAGCTAGTCTAGGCAGGCTTTTATCTCCAATTAAGCAGCAAAAAGCCAGAAATGGAGCTGTGGCTTGAGTGGCAGAGTAAGAATTTTTTACTTAGGACTGCACTCATGGCCTTAATTCAAGTACAAGGACTAACACACACACACACATATATTTACACATATATGTATTTATGTATATTTGTATGTATATATACTTGTACACGTATATTTGTATATGTATGATTATTTGTGTGTGTATATTTTGCATATATATTTGTACACATATGTCTATATGTTGCATGTATTTGTATACAGTGTGTGTATAATTCATATCCAAATACTAGTGTGCAAAAAAAAATTCTTATCTCAATTTCATCGTCAAATATGCTCAAGTAGCTACTAGTTAACTACTGATCATTCTTTGTCCTTCGTTCAACCTTTGGTATACACTTCAAAGAATGTAATAAAGCTGAATTATGGAAACAGGACAAAACTATTGCACTGTGCAAGTTTGCACATTGACACATGAGTTCAAAATAGGGTTAATAGTGTTTTAAGAAGTCAATCAAGATCTAGGTGACAGAGCTCTTATCCTGTGATGGAAACTTCAGAAACAGTGTTACACAACAATGCTCTCTTGCTGAGCTTCTTCTCACCAATATCTCCCTATTCTCTATTCCTCCTCACCTGTCCATCTCTCAACAAGCACACTGCAGAATTTTAGACATGATTATTCCACAGGAAGTAAAAAGTAGAACACTCTTGAAGAAATTTTAAAGAGCCAGAAGAAAGGCAAAGTGAACTATCAACACCAAAGAGCAAAGGACTGAACTTGACGGAGTACATGGGGTTGGGTAGAGATGAAACATGGACACAGTTCAAGGACAAGTAAACACTTCCCACTACATACTCTACCCTAATTTCCAAATCCTAAAGCATAAAACTTCACTTTCAACTGTATAGTACAGCATTCAAATCCAAAGTCTACAAGTAGAACAGACTATGTAAGGATAACAACAAAAAGGTAAAGTCACATATACAGAATTCAAAACTCTAAATGGGATCAATAGGAAGGAGTCACCACCTCTGAGACAATAAATATAACTGTTTTCCACATTCCAAATAAATCAAGACTCTAGTTACTGGAAAGGCATAAAGGAAAGAGGGAACTTTAAGGAGAAATGTCTTAGGAAAGGGATGGGTTTAGATATCATCAACTCTATGGTACTGAGGATATAAAGACTTTAAATGCTTTTATGCATAATACAAATCGGGGCTTTGAATTTTGTATACAAAAAAAATTGTGAACATTCACCTCACTGCTTTTAATCAATTATTTTTGGTAGAAAGGAAAATATCTAGAAATGTGAAATGAATAAATAACATGATTGCACATGCAAAAAAAGGAGTAGGTAAAAAAAAGAAGTACTTAATAATGAGCTACATCTAATGAATTTGAAGCACATTTCTTAAAAAGTGCCAAGTTCTAAGGCAAAGAGCCAGAATAAGGCTATGGATCCATAGAAAATAACTTGGGAAGGGAAGTACAACTTTCTTATTCCAACTCCAAGGCAGCAACAGTTATGTCAAAGAGAAAATGTTCCATTGGTTTCTAGAATTATGAAGAAAATAAAAATTCTCCCACCCTCTGTAAATCAGTTCCCAGATTTCCTCTAGGGGATTACACAACACAATGCTTGGAGCCATATTTGGAGAACTGAACTCATCTTAAAAAAAAATCTGAACGTCTACAACATACCAATTTTATTCTACTTGATTATAGAGCTACAGATACAGCATCAACCAGCATTTACATTTTGCAGCTGTATTATATTGGTATAAATTGTAATGGGCATGTGAGGAAATTACCTTTGTTAAGTGTTAAGTGATACATGACTCTACTAAAGTGTTATAATAAACACTTTATTATAGTAACTACCACTTTTGGAGCATCTACTTCATGCCAGCATCTACGCTTTAGAACTTGTGCATGTACTATCTCATTTACTTCTCAGAACAGCTCTAGTAGGCTGAGATAATGATGATTATTCTAAAGAGGGAAAATAAGGCTGAGAGAAGGTGAAAGATTTACCAAAGACTTAGAAGCACTAAATGAAAAGGTGAGAATGCAAAATCACACCCTTTTGGTAACAAAATCCTTTGCTTTATTTACTCTGTTAATTAATTTGATACTGATATATGGAGTGTATGCCACTAATATACTCAACTTTACTATCTCCTTTGGCATTACTATTACTTAGAGAATCAAAGCACTTGTAAATGTAATCTTACTATGTCTGAAGAGATGTGTTAAACCTAGAAAATTATACTTGATTTAAAAAAAATTAGACTCAGATACCACCAGCGTCAAGCTATACAGTATAATTACTAGCTTAATAAATCAAACAACCACTGTATGGGCAAATTCCAGTCTACAAAGGTTTGTCTGATCCATTTGGAAGATTTCATTTCACTATACACAACACAAAGGAGCATAAGCATGATTTTTTGCTAACTTAAACAGAAAAATACTAATTAAAAACAGGAAAAGCAACCCTAACCTTTCAATTTGGCTTACTTGCTTTCCTCTACATTTATTTACCCTATTCACTACACATTTTGTTCAACAGTGTGTAGAACAAGTTGGTTTTCTGGCTTTTATAATGAAGACCCAGAGTAAAAGGAGTGTGGTCTTTGTTAGGCACAGACTCCTGATAGCTAGCAAGTTCTCCATGAATAATACTTCTGGCTCAATACTACTTCAGGCTCAAGGGCTCAACTGCATCCCTGACACTGAATGGTTTTAATTTAGTTTAGCACACGAACACAACCTTTCTTTAGCTGAAAATTTGTATGCTCCAATTGTTACATAAGAAACTCTTCTAGGTACGTTCTATATGTTTTGTTTGAAACATGTTATCTCCTGATAGTGATGATCCATTTTTTAAAATCCATTTTGAAAGTAAACAAAACAGGCAGGTGCTGGTGGCTCATGCCTGCGATCAGCCCTACTCAGGAGGCTGAGATCTGAGGCTAGTAGTTTGAAGACAGCTAGGGCAGAAAAGGCCGTGGGACTCTTATCTCCACTAAATTATTAGTAGAGCTGTGGCTCAAGTAACAGAGTGCTAGCCCTGAGCAAAAGAAATACATGAACAGTGCCCCGGCCCAGAGTTCAAGACCTATAAGGAGCACTAAAAGATAAAAAAAAAAAAAAGTTAACAAAACAACCACAAAGTAAAACCTACCAGAGAGAGAGAGGGGAGGGGGAAAAGAGCAAAATCTCACATCCCAATGACAACTTGTATTTTTTTCACACAGTTTTTTCTTGAAAAAGAAAAATCAGTCTTCTGCCAAAATATAAGTAACTCCAATACCAATAAACAGGAGGATGCTTTCAAGTTAGGTTAAGTAAAAACATTTGAAATAGAATAACAAGGCCTACTGAAAATACTTTTGTGTGTTAAAGAACAGACTCCTTCGTCCTTTGACCAGACACTCCAGAATCAATCTAAGACTTGTCAACTTTTCTATCATTTCAATTACCACAAATCTTAAGAGATTTTTTAAATTCTCAACATTAGTAAAATTTCTCATTTCAGATCACTACAAATAAACAGCTAATATCTGAGAAGCGTTTGTGTTATTGAAAAACAAAACAAAACAAAACCAAACCACTACTGAAAATTTTTTCAGAGGTTTAACAGTGTTACAAATGTGTATTTAAACATTAATCTTGGTCCCTGTCTTTTTCTCTCCCTTCCTTCCATTGCTGCAGTGTCCCGGTGAAAAGTATTTTTGTGTTGAGCTATAAGAGAGCTTTATTTATAGAACACAGGAGAGGCACTGGGTGTGGGGCGAGGGGGGGCCAAAAACAAACAGAACACAACGCTCTCCGCAAGTGGAACTCGGTGAGCCCGTCCCCTGGGGGTGACACACACAGCAATCGGCTCTTTACCTAGGGACAACCTACAGTCGGGAAGGTGTAAAGGCTCTGTATTCTCACGGGGACTTCCTAACCTTACCGTTCTCACTCTTCCCAAACCCTCGCCCGAAGAAACAAAGGACCAGATAAATAGTACTTAAAAAAAAAAGTTTAAAAACTCGACTTAACGCCGAGGGTCCCCGGGGATGGAAGCGGGGGGCCGGGGGACGCGTTCCCAGCCCCGGGCCGCGGGCCGCCGCCGCTTACCCAGACGGGACAGTCGTGAACCACGAGCTTGACGTTCCCAAACGCACTGGCCTGGTACTCGGTGAACACCGGCCGCGCCACCGTGCCGGTCGCGTTCAGCAACAAGCTGCTTTCGTCCCCGGAGACCAGAGGGCTTCTCCCCAGGTAGGTGCGGATGAGCCCCGACGGCCGATTGTCCTGGTGGAACGCGTCGCCCTCGTTCCCCAGCGCCACGATGTGAATGGACCTGCAGGGACAGAGAAGGGGGCCGCGGGGGCGAGGAGGAGAGCCGCGGCGAGCGCGCCCATCACTTTGCACGGAACAGGAAGTGCGGGGGGCCGCGCGCCGCCCGGGTGGGCACCCCGTCCCCTCGCCCCGGGGCGCACGGCGCGCGCTCGGGCTGGAGACAATGGCCGGACGGCGGTACCTACATGATCTCCAAGGCGAGGGTGAGGCGGCGACCCGGCGAATAGCAGCCACTCGCTCCCTCACCGTGTCGCGGAGCCCGGCGGCGGCGGCGGCGAGGGCGGCGTATTTACCCGCAATGTGCTCATCCCCCTCGCGCGCCTCCACCGCGGCGCGGCCGACGCAGAGCCCGAGCCCGGAGAGCCAGCGAGCGAGCGGGCCGGGGACCGGGGGGAGCCCGGGCGGGGGTGGTGGGGGGAGCGCACGGACGAGCGATCAAGGAGTGCCCGGGGACAGGGCGGGCGGCCCCCTTCCGAGGGCGGCCGGGCGCGGGGCAGGACTTCAAGCCCGAGTGGATTCGGATGACCGCTGCCCCTCGGCGCCGCGCCTCCTCGGCGGGGCAGCTGTCGCCTCCCACAGCTGCCGCTGCCCCTCCTCCTACTCCTTTCTCCTCCTCCTGCCACACTCGGTGGGAGGGGAAAAAAAGAAAAAGAAAAAAGGCCGCGCCCCCGCCCCTCGGCGGGCCCGGCCCCACACGTGCCGGCTCCCCGAGTCCGGCGGACGTGGGGGACGCGCTGCCTGCCCAGGTCCCCAAGTCCGAGTGGCCGCAGCCGGATACAAAGGAGCGGCCGGCGCCCGCGCCGCGGAATCGCAATCGTTCAATAGCAGGCAGAGCCCGCGAGCGGCCGCCCCCCCCCCCACCCGCCCGCCCGCCCGCCCGCAGCAAGTTTGCTCAACTCCAAGGGCTGTAACCGGAGCCCGGAAAGCGGGGTGGGGCCCGAGGCCCCCGCGCGCACCCTGGAACACGAGAGGGAAAAAAAGGGGCCTGAGCCAAACGGGGGATTCTGTCTAGCCCGTGTGCGGCTTCAGCAATTCCGTTTTGCTCCCTCCTGGCCTTGAGCGAAAGTGTTTACCCTGTCATCTGTCACCGTGCGCCACAGCTGCTTTCTAAAATCGTATTTGAGAGAGGAAAATCACAATCACACTTTTTTTTTTTCACGAAAGACTGAAGGCAACATTTATGGGCCTGCAGAGGGGAAAATAGGCGCTTTGTTCACAAACCAATTAATTGGCTAATGTCTCTTTGTTTTTTGGAGGGATTATTTACTTCTCCAAGCTATATGTGGCCTGTTTGCCTTACGCGGAAAGGTTGGTGAAAAACTGAAACAAACTGTGCTAGTTTACTTGGAGATTTGAAAGTATATATTATGGCTACATATTTAGTAGTGGTCGCCAGACCAACTGCAACAATATCATGTTGATGCGAGGATACTTTAGATTCCTTCACGATGACACACTGAAGTCCAAGATATTGATGTCTCCCCCTAAAGGACCCCAACAGCTTCAGTGCAAATCACGGGGGCGGGGGGGGGGGGGGAAGGGGGTGTTGAAAGCATGATTTCTAGTCCCAAAACAGGTCAGGGATTTCTCTGGGGCTCCTCCATAAACATTAAAATTCTCACCAACACCCTGTGCTAAAGTACTTCTTGTTTTTATTCGTTTATTTGTTTATTTTGCCCTACTTTAAAATTGGACTGTGTCTTTTCTCAGCAGATCTATTTTGAGTGTGTGAAACAGTAGTTGGGGCCCCCAGAGAAGGCTAAGATAAGCGGCCTTGGGGATGTCAATAGCTCTTTATTATGGGCCCCTTATTGCTCTGTTGGAAATACTTGAATAGTTTCCCCTGCTTCAGATCGAAGGCAACAATGGAAGCCTTTCTCTACGGGGGCCACTGTGGTCCCGGCTCCCTGCTGTCTTTTCCCTTTGAGATGGGATCTTGCTCAGGTTGACCACCAAATCCTGGCCCTCCTACCTCATCCTCTGAAATAGCTGGGATTCACAAGTTTGCACAAGTTTGCCCGGCAGGTCACTGATTTAAAATAAATAGACAAATAAATTACCCTTTACACCTATGTGTAAGTTCTTTTTGTTTCTAGAGAGGAGTGGGGGAGCCTTTCTTTTTTCTTCTTCAAGGGCCACTTGAATATTTATAACATCATTTGAAATTAACATTACAGGCAAATGGATTAGGGCAGCCTACAAAAGCATATGTGTTTGCCTTGTCTTGTACCAAATGATTTCCTAGGACCTAATACAAGGTAGACAAGACTACTCCATTTCTGTTAGTGCCTTAATTAGCTAGTCTGAAAAATTAAACGTGACATCACCTTTTTTCTCTCAGGCCCACAGGAAATATATTTTCATATCAGTTTCCTCCAGTAGCATGCAAGGCAAACACAAAGACACAAGAATGGTTGAATAAAACATGGTTTGAAAATATAATGAAGTTACAAAACAAAAACACCAAGGTCTCACTATGATACCCAGGATGATATGAAACTTCTGGGCCTAAGTGATCCCCTGCTTGAAGCTTCCAGAGTAGCTGGGGCTATAGCCACTCACTATTACACACATTCTCAGTAAACTGGTAATCAGCATTTTAACATGTAGGAAATCCTCCAAGATGGATGATCAGGCAGGACAAGGTGCGAAATGAAATAAGCCAGTCACTAAAAGATTAGGAGAGTCATTCTACTTTCATGTGGTATCTAAAATAGTGGAACTCAGGAACAGAAAATAACAGTATTCAACTAGGGGCTGAGGGTGAGGAGGGGAAAGAAGTTGTTTAAGGTTATAGAGTTTATACTTTTCAAGATGAAAAAGTTACAGAGATTTGTTGGGCAATAAGTTGTATGTTGTAATACTACTATACTGGATGCTAAAACATAATTATAAAAAAAAGCACAAATTTAATGTTGTGTTGTAATGGGGTCCCTCCAAGGGAGGGGACCACAATGTAATGGGGTCCAAGGGTGGAGGGATTTTTATCACAATAGGAAGCATACAAGAATAAACAAAAAGGTATCAGATTCATTCCAATTATTAAGTGTCAGGATGGGAGAAATCATCTACTTTTTTCCCTTCAATTATTAAGTATATGAGCCAGGCCGGTGCTTTGTAGTGATGAAATATATTGAAATACACAAACTCCATTCTTCCCTTCACAAAGCTAAGTCTATTAATGGTCACTAGGCTATGAATATTAAGGCAGCCTTTCCTTTTGAAAATATAAGGGTTCCTTAATAATCATCTAATGCATCCCATAATAGAAAAACATACAAAGTGTAAGGATAAACTGTTCAGTGAATGTTTGGAAGAGATCTGTGGTCTGTGTCATCAGAGAAGTTCATAGAGTAAGTAAACATTGTCATGTGTTTTAAAAAGATGAGGAAGAGTTTGCTAGAGTTGAGGTTAGGGGAACCTGAATATTGAAAAGCAGTAGACATACATGCAGATTAGATACTTTGGTGAGAAATGCATGATTTTTGCAATTCAAAGAAAGACTAGATGGATTCATGCTGGTTTGCACATTCCTTTATTATGGCAAGCAGGAAAAAAAAAAGTAGTGTAGCTTCCCCAAGATAAATCAGACATGGTTGAAACACACATGCATGCTTGTGCACACACACACACATACACACACACACACACACCACTAGATGCTCACCAAACCCATTTTCTCTTCCAAGATACATAAATGCACTTCCTAAACTTTTTATATATAGTAAGGCCATGTAATTAATAATCACGTTTTATTCCCCCAAATAGGTAAAAGAAGGTATTTCTTCTCCATTTTGTTTATCCTTCCTCCTAGCAGCCAGATGAAGCAAGATCAACCTTGAAGTGTGTTTTGGAAGACATTGGCACTGCAGTGTGGACTGAGTTCCTAAGTGGCTGGTTACAGCAGAGCCTCTTCACAATATGTCTTGTGCTGTGGCATGAGTGAGAAAGAGGTCTTGATTGAGTGAAGCCAGGCATGTTGACGTCAATTATTACAGCAGCTCATGTTGCTTATGTTGGCTAATAGAATATCACAGATGGTCCATTTCCTGACATCTTAAAGATACTTTTCAAGATCACTTTTTAAGATCACTTTTTAGGAGTTATTTCCATTTCATTTAAAATTTTTATTTGGTTTATGTCTTTGTTGTTTTCCTTAGTAGCATTTAAAAATAATACTCTTACTAAAACAAATGGTAGGAAATTAGATTATCATTTATCCCCAACTTCGTGGTTACTAGGGACTACACAGGAAAGGCTCCCACTCCAAATGATGCTTTTCCCTCTTTTAATGATTGAATTGCCACTATTCCTTATTCCCTCTGTTAGATATTTTTATCCCAGAATGAGATGTAGTATATGGTACGTGTGAAGCAACTCAGTGAATGATTGCTATTCCCCATATTGTGACTACACCAACTTTTGAAAAGCATGAGTAGAGTTGAAGCAAGTATTGTTGAGGGCACGTGTGGAGAATGGAGCTGAACTGGAGAACTAAGCTTTGCACATCTGTATTTCATAGTACCATGGTTTCCACAGTGGAATCTCAGGGGAGGCAGAGGTCTGAGCTCCCATGCCCTCCGTTTATGAACTTTAGTCTGAGCAGTCTTATTGCTATGCTTTCCTTTTGATACTAGAGTTTCATGTTCATTTTTAATTTTAAAAAGTTTCTAGTGGGCTGGGAATATGGCCTACTGGTAAAGTGCTTGCCTCATATACATGAAGCCCTGGGTTTGATTCCTCAGCACCACATATATAGAAGGAAGCCGGAAGTGGTGTTGTGGCTCAAGTGGTAGAGTGCTAGCCTTGCACAAAAAGAATCCAGGGACAGTGCTCAGGCCCTGAGTTCAAGCAAGCCCCAGGACTGGCAAAAAACAAAACAAAACAAAAGTTTCTAATGTTAAAAACAAACAAGAATTTAAGACTCCTTATCTAGAGAAGGGACCTTGATCTCGGGTACAGAAGATGCCCACTGAAAGTCCAAAATTAAATATTTATACTTATCTTCACAAATACTTGAAATTTTTTAACCAAAATAAGAGAGAAGAAATTAAGTTTTCCTAATCTTTTGTGAGGGGATTAGCACTGGTACCCTCACATGGAGGAATCTTCAGTTGTTTCAACAGAAGGCCGCATGTTCTCCCTTCTGTGTCTGGCTAAAAGGATTGTGGATGAACTTTAAGTAAACTCACATCATGGCCCAATGGAGACAGTGTTAAAAATGCAAGAACAGACAAACATCATTAGCCAGGCTGACATTTCTGACACTTTGGGCACCACATTAAGGTAGAAAATGGATGAACAACCAGCCCTGAAATGATCCAGCCCTGATTGTTATTAAAGGACACTGTCCTTTAATGCAGGTAAATATTGAGCTATTCAAAACAATAGTTTGAAGGTACCAGTAATAAATGCTAAAAAGCCTCTTCTAAGCTTTCTTAAAAATGAAAGTCAAAAAGGAACACACTATTCAGGAAATAGTTTTCTTCTTGCCAAGATAAAAAATGTTTGAAATAACACATAGAACACAAATGGGGGGAGGGGGGGTGTTACTCAAAACAACTGCATTCCTTTGTCAGCAAATACCTTGAGAATAAAGCTTGAATAAACATGGGAAGGCCCAAGTATAAAACAAGTTATGCAGTGTGGAAAGTTTACTATAATGTTAAACTGTAAGCACAGATGTTTTTAATATGTTCCACTGTATGGTATGTGATAGAATCTGTTTCATGTAACTGTGTTTCAATAATGAAATCCAATTTTGAAGTGATTATTTTTCATGAACCACTAAAGGACTGCTAAAAAGAAGATAAGCATTCTCGTTTACATCTTTCAACAAGACTGTAAACAATAGTTGGCTTTTTAAAAATGAGAATTATGTTCTGTGTACAGTTTTTGTAAGTGTAACTACTAATGGACTAGCAGTTTTGACTAAAACAATTTTTTTTTCAAAGAAGAATAATTCCAAGCTGAGGTTACAGTGAGAGTAGCCACATTCTTTTACAGTATATTTCCTAAGTACTTATTCTAATCAAGAAGCTGGACCCAGAACACACAGTACTATAAGATGTGACAAATGTGACTTATTTTGTGAAAACAAATTCTACAGCTGTTTAAAATTTCACATTTCTTCATTCTGAAATATCACACACATGCAAGTAACCTACGTAAAACCTGTGCATATTGTTAAGTAAATTATTATAAAACAAACATTCCTAAAATCTTACAGGTAAAAATTTGCAAGACTATTTGTGCATGCACCCACCCACACCAGACCCACATACACACACTCTATGGAGTTCCTCTCCTCGGTCATAGCCCTCTCCTTTCCTCAGACAGAATAATGAGTCTGGCTTTTATGATCATTTATTTTTCCATGGAGTTTTACTGTGTGTGCATATATATACGCACACATATGCATATGTGTGCGTATATATATGTGTGTGTGTGTGTGTGTATGTGTATGTGTGTTCCTAAACAAATGTTTTGGCTTAGATTCCTCTTGGATTTCCTGTAAGTGATATCACATAGTACATCTTCTTTTGTGCTTTGATTCTTTTGCTTGTCATGATTTGTAAGATTCAACTGTATTCACATAATTGTAGTCTGACCTTTTTATTATAGAATAGTGCCCAAAAGACATATATTTATGTATTTTGCTACAGATGTACATGTGAGTTGTTTCTAGATTTTTTTTAAATTTTTTTTTGGCCAGTCTTGGTGCTTGGACTCAGGGCCTGAGCACTGTCCCTGGCTTCTTTTTGCTCAAGGCTAGCACTCTACCACTTGAGCCACAGCACCACCTCTGGCCATTTTCTGTATATGTGGTGCTGGGGAATTGAACCCAGGGCCTCATGTATACGAGGCAAGCACTCTTGCCACTAGGCCATATCTCCAGCCCTGTTTCTAGATTTTTTTTGCCTATTATAAACAAAGCTGCTAGGACTGTCTTGCTTTAAAATGAACATATGTGAATATTGATAGGGCCCAGGCTATGTTTATGTCCATCTTTGGCAGGTAATGAGTTGTCCATTGCACTCTGGATAGCTAGGCACTAGCATTCCATCACCCTTTATATACATATTTGTTATGCAACAGGCATTGTATTAAAAACTTTACAAATACCAGTTTGTTGATTCTCATAATAATCCCATTGAGTGCGTTCTACTACTATCCTAATTTACTAGAGACAAAACCAAAGCACAGAGAAGCAGAGTAATTTACCCATAGCTGCCAGGCAAGGAGTAGAGGAACTGAGATTTTGGAGTGATTGGCTCAGGGACTATATCCTTACTAATTGTGGTATGTGAAAGTTTGAAAATATTTTATACATGTATTATGTTTTTATTATCTAATTTATGTATAGCCTATGAAATTTCCTATCTTACAGAATTTTCCAACTCCCTTGAAGATTTTCCAAATATAATGTCAGTGGATTTTGTAGCCATGTGTTAAAAATGTTAAAATGTACATACAACATCTTCTAATTAGTTTGCTGGAACAAATGAGCAACATTAATCAAAATGGTAATGTATTCATCAGATTTTAAGCAAAACCTTCGCATAATTTGTGATGGAAATGAAAAATAAGAGTCATGATTTAGTAACTTAGCTAATGAAACTGAGTTTCTACATTTAAAGACACATTTCATATCTTTAAGAGCTCTTTTCATAAAATCTTTAAATGAATTGAAAGCAGTATTAGACATTTGCTTACTGTATTACAGAGTATAAGCCAAGATTTAAAACATAATGAGGCCTATTCAACTATTGCTCTCCCTAAAAATCTTTATTAATAATCACATTTCAGAGAAAACAATGTTTTATGGTAATACATTGAATTATTTAAAATTTGATTTACTCGATAATGATTTGTCTATTGAAAACTTTCTATTTCAGAATATTTATTGCATTCGTATTGTATTAACAGTAACATATGATGCATGTTGTTTATAAAGCTCATAGGAGCATGCTTTAAATTCTTTCTGGTAGAGTGCTCAGTCAAAAATGTTTGGCGCCTACAGGCTGAGGCCTCAAGCTATACTGTGGAGGGCAAGCTTACAAGGACATCAGCATGAAAACAGTGCTGGCAGGAAACAGACCGGGTGCTGGGGCTGGCTATGCAGTGAAGGAGGCTGGGAAACAGGAAGTAGGGAGAGGGGGAAGGCCACACAGACATACTTCGGATCTACTTACCTAGATAACATTCTGGTGAAAAAAAGGTGGGGTTTTCTGGTTATTTTTTTAAACAAATCTAATACGATAAAGTTTTCACACAAAAAACCTTAACATTCATGGTTATTTTCCTTTTGTTTTAAACAAGAGTTCACATTTACTATGGATAATAGTAAAATAATCTACCAGAGTCACTAACCATTTGGTCAGTCCTAAGGAAAGTTGACTTCACTCATTTTATTACTTGGGTGATATTTTCCAGGGAAGTAGACCTACAGTTTTTGCCTAAATTGTGTAATTTTCTTTTTCTAAATTGCAAGACTAAAAAATAAACTAACTGTGAAGAAGCCAGAGGGTAATCCAGCATGTTTTATACATGCAAATCCAACTCCCTAAGCTTGTTCAGAAAAGCTCTAGCATTTTTGTTTGTTTGTTTTTTAAATTTCTACTAGCTACCCGCATATGTCACAGTGGCCAGAGGTGTTCAGAGGTGTTCTGTTTTTTCATTTAGAAATATTACATAAATACCAGTACATATGCTCCTTTCAATCAGTGCTAACAGCACTTTTTCAAAGATTTGAACTTCAAAGAACTATGATTGTTTGGCATCACAATGACTTCTATGTTATTTAGACCTTGAAAATTTGTTAAGACTACTGAAATGTAAAATACATCTCCCAGGAATGTATATAAATTAAATCATCATTACTATTAAGTACCATACTGTATCATTTATGCATAATATCTCTGTGAAATCTTTCATTTGGGGCCAGGTAGAAATGTTGGACATTCAATTTAAGTGATAAAAAATTTTTGCTGGTAAGTCTTCTTGAGAACTCCAATACGCTAACACTCAGTTTTAAAAATGTGGTTCTTATTTTAACTAAACTGAAAGTCTAATCTTTGGCCCCCTGTAACTGGATGGGTTGGTGTACCAGCATCTTTGCTATGACCATCCATTGGGCACCATCCCAACTGGAACATTTCACAAGCATGCTTTGAAGTATTCTCTTGATTCATCCAAAGGCCGTTACAGCCCACTTCACCTGACCTCTTCTGCCCTCAAACACTATTTATGAACCTTATGTGTCACACTTTTGTTTCTTACTTTTTACTTCCACATCGACAATCCTATCTGCGATTAAAAACTGCATTTTACAGTGAATAGCAATTGAAACTTCCTCCAATCTTGCTTTCTGACAATGGCATAAAATTTGGCAGCTTGTATCCTTGGTGACTAGACTTTTGAGTATTCAATAGATCACCTCATAAGAGAAATCTAAAATGTCTGGCTTATCCTAAGGACATTGAAATTGTTTTGTCTCAGTTTTACCCTGCCTGCCAATTTCTCTACAGAACCCTTTCCACACATTTTTAATAATAGTAGTTTTCATGGCCCAGAACTTCAGAACTCCATTAAAATTTCCAAATACTAGGCTGGAACATCATTCCTATCTTTCATCTTTTCTCCTTTTTTTTATTTTCAAATGAAAGCAACTAGATTGGGTAATCATGATCATTTCTCCAACTATACACCTTGCTTTCTTTCCCCTAATGTAACCAGAATCAACCACAGTCCCTCAATAAGTAACTGTAAGTTCCTTGTGGGCCAATGCAGTTTTTGCTAATGAAGGGGCTTGTTCTGTGTCTTCAAGATGTGGTAGTGTTATAAGCTCCAGCCTGTTTATGATGAGGTTAAGACAAAGGCAATCTCAATCTGTGTTAATATATTTAACCCTTTCTCAAGGATGTGATAGATACAGATAGAAATGCAAGGATGCTTCTAGACTAATTCCAGGGACAAGCAGAGCCTTTTTCAAAATTGATCTATCTATTTTATTATTATTATTTCACTTGTAGAGCTAGAACTTTTCTGTTGTGGGGCCTGGGCGCTGTCCCCGAGCTTTTTGTGCTCAAGGCTAGCATTCTGTCACTTTGAGCCCCAGCACCCCTTCCAGTTTTCTGGTGCTTAATTGGAGATAAGAGTCTCGATTTTTCTGCCTGGCCTAGCTTTGAACCATGATCCTCAGATCTCAGCCTCCTAAGTAACTAGAATTACAGCCACCTGCACCTAGCTTTAATTTTTTTAAAATTGTTATTATGAAGGTGATATACACAAGGGTTATAGTTGCATAAGTCAGGTGAAGCATAGCGTTACAAACTTGTACTCTGATATCTCCCAAAGATACCTGAACAAAGTCACTATATATACACCAACAGAGCACTTTTTTTTTTTTAATCAGCACCCAGGTTTCAGTGTGAGTAGCATGCTGCAAGCACAAATTTCTTCGAAGTCACAATTTTTGCCCTTCAATCACAGTACATCCTCATTGATAAAAATAGGCATTAAATTACCAATAGATACAAGTAAAGGCTGTGTCATGCCTACTATGTTTTTTCCTTCATATACTTTGATTTACTGCTATGGAAGTAGTCAAGTTATAAGGAAAACTTACTACATTCTGAGGAGTCAGAACACCTCCTCACATTAACTCTAGTAAGAGTTCACTTTTGCTGAACTCTTTAGCAAGAAGCCTTTTGTTGTTGCTGTTGTTTCGTGTTTTTTTCCAGGTGGGCAGAAATAAAATAATCCAGCAACCATTATTAGAATATTTATCATATGGGGAAAATCTGTTTTTATAGATCATTATGCCTAACTGTTCAGTGTTGCAGAAAAAAATCTCTTAAGTCTAAATTGCTTAATTTGTTTCAGTATGGACATTTTAATCTTTAATAGCTATAGCCTTAAAAAAATGGGACAATCTGTTCGTGGGCCACGACCCATGAACAGCCACAAATTGTACACTATTAGTAACTCTCCATGTTAGACTCTAGAATTAGAAGGCAATTTCAGCCAGTGTATTTCATTAACTCACTATGATCTAATAAATTACTCAATCCTCTTACATTAATTCTGATTAGAGCAATGTTTTTCTAACAATTCCTATCATCTTCTCCAAGATTTTTATTGCAGAAAGTCAAGTTGATCTAAATAGAGTTGCTGTTCTAAACAATCAAGCCAGAAATACCATGGGGAGAGGCCAGCTGGACTGTTCGGGCTGGCCTCAGTTTGACATTGCTTCAGTCAAGTCACATTTTCCAAGCTCACTCCTCAGTTTTTCAAGTCAGTCCAGAGACTTTATTTTGTCAGTGTGCCCAGAGTTGGTCACAGTCAAGAGAGTAGGCTTGTGCTAACCCACTGCACTGAGGCCAGTGTGTAAACTAGAACACTAACTTTCTGGTTGTTGATGACAAGGGAAACTATCTGCTAGACTGAAAACCTAGCATATGTGGCTCACGCTTTTTCCTATAAAAAAAGTCTACAGAGGAAGTTTATTATGATCTTCTAATTCAACAAACTTCCTAACTACTTAGTGTGCAGGTCATTTTGACCCCAAGGAAGCTTTGCAATGGCCACATTGACTTGTCATAGAAAGTTTGATTTAACTGAATGAAAAGGGCACAGATGTGGTACAAATGGTGCTTAAAGCAAATTTTGAAGAAATACATGAAGTAGACACAATATCTAGAGGCAAAGGGCTACAAGCTTCTCAGTAAATGGTCTGCTACATTTACATAAAGCTATGAATAATGTATACACAAAATATTTCTAAAATTGGGTCAATTTTTGAGTCTGAGTGTCTTGGTCCACATCTCTATTGTGGATGACGGGATAGGGTAGGCCAGTGGGTGCCTCTGAGTATCATTCTATAGAAGATCTCCGGCCTCTCTCCCAGAATGAAGGCCTGGGTGTGCTCAGCAGTCTCTACACTACATCTAACCCTTGACAGCTGCTAAAAGCCAGTGGCTCACACAGGTAACCTTAATTATTCAAGAGGCTGAGCTCTGAGGATTACAGTTAGAAGCCAGTCCAGGCAATAAAGTCCATGAGTCTCTTATCTTCTCCAATAAACTGGAAATGTGGCTTAAGTGGTAAGGCACCCAGCTTTGAGTAACAAAACTAAGGGATAGTGCCCAGGCCCTGAGTTCAAACCCCAGTACCAGGACAAAAGCAAAATAAAATGCATAAAGTAGAACTACTGAAAATGAGTATACTCCTTTAATTTCAGTTCAGTAGAAGTATTATGATGAAGTGTTTTAACCTACTGTTGATTTTTTTCAAGAGCATCACTGATTTAGAAATCTAACTTTAGTATGATTGTTTTCAGCAATATGTAAAATGCAGGAAGTCTGTTTTAATGCTTTCCAATAGAACTCTTGTCCAAAGTCCACATCTCAAAGCAGCCTTCACAAAGTAGGATTTTCTCTGCCTGAAAATATTTGCTATCACACTCATCTGACTCACAGGCTCCTCTAACATTTTGTCTATGCATAAAAGTCTCTACTATTTTCATGGAATTAACTACAGACTTTTGGGGAGAATCCAGTCTATAAATAATTTTTTTGGCAACTGGCCTAATATTTTTCTCCCTAAATAGAGAATGCTTCTTCTTTGCAGCAAATCAGAGTACCACAAATTTTTATTTGATTAAATAGGGATGAAGCTCAGGGATGAAGTGTAGAAATAATTCATGATTCTTTGGTTAAAATGTCATTTCAAATAACTGGATAAAAATATCTTCATTAAAAAAGTTGAAGTTAGGGGCTGGGAAGGTGGCTTAGTGGTAGAGTGCTTGCCTAGCATGCACAAAGCCCTGAGTTCGATTCCTCAGCACCACATAAACAGAAAAAGCCAAAAGTGGCACTGTGGCTCAAGAGGTAGAGTGCTAGCCTTGAGCAAAAAAGAAGCCAGGGGCAGTGTTCAGGCCCTGAGATCAAGCCCCAGGACTGGTAAAAAAAAAAAAAAAGTTGAAGTTGTTTTTGCTAACACAATTAATAACAGATTTATTCTCCTGTTACTTAAGGTATGCATGTCCTTCTGACGAAGCAGCTCCCTTGGTAGCTAGTTAATCTCCTTCAGTTAGCAGGCTGCTATTTGTTACAATATGACAGTGATTTACTATGTCTTGCTGAACACTGGCCTGATAAGGTATGAGACTGACTCTTAACACAAAAGAGCTATTGCAGTTGCACAAGGTTCTGCTTTATATCAAGAAACCAAGCTGTCAGGCACCAGTGGCTCTGCCTGTAATCTTAGCTATTCAGGAGGCTGAGATCTGAGATCACAGTTTGAGGCCAGCAGGGGCAAGGAAGTCCATGATATTCCTAGCTCCAATTAACCACCAAATAGCCAGAAGTGGAGCTATGGCTCAAAGGGTAGAGCACTAGCTTTAGGTGACACAGCTAAAGGACAATGCCTAGACCCTGACACCCTGAGTTTAACTTTCAGTACTGCTGCACACGCGTGCGTGCATGCATGCACACACGCATACATGTGCACACACACACACACACACACACACACACACACACCAAGAAAATCACAAGTCCCATTTTCTGATAAAGAACATTGGAAAAAATCAACAAATGGTAAAGGTCTCTGAAGAATCTGGCTTAATATTTAATTGTGTAAAATATGTAGAAGTTTCTTGTTAATTTTTTTTTAATCTTCAAGTCCTTTGCTATAATTGTCTGTGAATATTAGGGAGTATCAGTGAACTACAAAAACCTTTTTGTTTGTGTACTCATCCTTGTACATGAACTCAGGGCCTGAGCTTGGTTCTTGAGGTTTTTGTCCAGGCTAGCACTCTAGCATTTGTTCTACAATTGCACTTCCAGCTTTCTGGTTACTATTTGGAAATAAGAATCTCACAGACTCTCCTCCCCAGACTGCCTTCAAACTGTGATCTTCAGCCTACGGAGTAGCTGGAACTAGGTGTGAACCATTGTGTCCAGCCAAAAGCTACTCTTTGTAAATCCTGGGTTGAGATGCAGCTCAGTGGCAAAGTGCTTGCCTAGCAAGTGCAATGCCCTCGGTTCAATTCCCAGTACTAAAAAGAAAAGACAAGAAAGAATCCTGGATTATTACAATGTAATAATGGAAATAAAATGATTTTAACAAATAAAGATGGTATATTACATGTGATAACATGGATTAGACACACATACATGCAAATAAAGGCACACAAAGCTGGTAAAATCTGAATGCATAAAATGCTAGTAAAATCTGAATAAAATTAATAGATTATACCAACGTTAAGTTCCTGGTCTTGCAATTGTACTGGTTTGTAAGTTAGTAGGGTTATAAGTAGTTATTGGGAAAAACAGCATGAAAAATGATTAGGATTACTCTATTATTTCTGCAAATTTATATAAATGTAATTATAAATCAAAAACTTAAAAATATGAATAGCTGGGCTGGGAACATGGCCTAGTGGCAAGAGTGCTTGCCTCCTACACATGAAGCTCTCGGTTCGATAACCCAGCACCACATATATGGAAAACGGCCAGAAGGGGCGCTGTGGCTCAGGTGGCAGAGTGCTAGCCTTGAGCGGGAAGAAACCAGGGACAGTGCTCAGGGACAGTGCTGAGTCCAAGGCCCAGGACTGGCCAAAAAAAATAGATGAATAAAAATAAAAATTAAAAAAAAATATATATATGAATAGCTACTATGATAAAGTTTTATTTATCTAATTATATAATATATACAGAATATATATACATGTATATAAGCTGCTGGTGATTAGAATTTAATATAAAAATTATTACACAGTGTGTTCCCACTTTTCACCACTTTAGCCCTTACTTATGACTCCCTAACTGTGAATATTCCAAGTTTTTGCGTCTCAGTCTTCTCTGTAGAAAACTGATATTTATGGTTTCAGGGGCCAGCTCTATGGTCTTTCTTTCTGACCACAGTGTTTCATCTCTTTACCAGATCATTCTTACTAGGGCCCGGCATGGTATCTAGCCCCAAGTAGACTGATGAGAAGTATCAGTGAATGAATACACAAATAAACAATATTCCAAATATCTGTATGGTACTTGAATATTCTTCAAAGGTCTTTAGTTATCTCAATTCCAAATATAGGAAAACAAAAATGATACTTCCTCTCACTCCTTTCACCTGCCAATTTCTCCCACTCCTACTATTTTACCTGCCTTTTGACACCTTCTTTTCCATTTCTTGTCACATATTTGTCCCTTCTATTTTGTTTCCATAGCTATCACTTTAGCGCCATTCTGTTCCTTAGTTTCCAGTTTTCTTTCTACTCATATTTTTGATACAACTTTATCATGCATGCTACATTGCAGGAAAATTTTTCTGGAGGATTACTTTTGTCTGATCACCACAGTAAGCTCATCATGTCCACTGTTGTCATTTATGGCATACATTTTATGTATTTTTTGTTTCTTCATTCTCTCCATTGAATTTTGCTCCAATTTAGGAACTCTCCAGTGGAGAAAGGAGGCTTAGTTAGCTGCTTGTCCTCCTCCCTGTTCTCATTCTCCCTCCTCAATTGCTGCTTTTGGTCTTTTCAGAGTCATACGAGAAAGGAGGAAAGGCAGGATGGAAAAGCTGTTTAATTGTGGGATTATCGTTGGCATTAGCAGTACAGGTAAATTTCCTGCTGAGTACCTTGGACTACATTTCTAGCTGGATAATAATCTAGCAGCAGCCCCCCGAGTGTCTTAGTTGTGAGGATCTCAGGCTGGTTGTTGTCACAGAGGCCCACAGGAGTTCAGAGCTTGCTCCCTACTAAGCCTTCCTCTCTTTAGATAGGACATTGTGTGCTTGTTTCATTCCACCTCATTGGCTTTTGTTTATTTTCTTTCTTACCTTCCCTCCTCACTCCCAGCCTGAGTGCAATTCCCAGCTAACCTCAGTACACACATTCTCCCATGAAGCTTTATTCCTTCTCTCAATGATTTCTCTACTTTGAGGTCCCAAACAGTCTAGTCTATATGCCAGAAGTACTGTCTCCCACAATATATAATCATATAGTATAATATATATTATATATTATATATAATATTGACCCCTGAGTATATATCATTTTAATATTCCATGTAATTAAATATAGCATCTTCATGACTGGCTCAAAGAAAAGCATTTGTGAATTGAGACTAGAAGCTGCTTTAGTCTCATAGAACACCATTTACATTTGAAAGAGTGACTGACAGAAAAAATATGGTTATACAGATTTGAGTATTGGTAGATATTTTCTCAAACATAAGGGAGTCTGTCATATCCATGAAAGTAAGTGACAGTGTTCATTACCAATGGTAAATATGAACTTTAAAGCAGAAACTAGAAAATGGAGAAAGCTTATAGCTTATATTCAGGACTATGAGCTTGACAATTTGTAGTTGTGTAGATATAGCTGATCATTTTTTGATACAGGTCTTCTCAGAAAGTAGATAGTACTCTTTCTCTCCTTATGGTCTTTGACTGCTTCTAGTAACTAGACTGTGACAGAAGATATGTACTGGCATGTTGAAATTAGGTTGTAAAATGACTGTGGCTCCTGTCTTCAGTGCATTTGTTTGCCCTCTTTCTCCTTCCTCTCTCCTACTCCCTTTTCTTCTCCTTCTTCCTCCCCCTCTCCACCTGCTCTTTTCCTCCCTCATTCATCCCTCTCTCCTTCCCTTGTTTGTTCTGAGAGAGGAATTATATGATCCTGTCAAGGGAAGATCTGCATAAAACAGAGAACCAATATTATTCATATAATCAGTGCATGATATTTCAAAATCATGCATTAGTAAAAGAGCTCTTCAGTAAGCAAGGTGAACCAACAAATTTTTAATATAACTGAATGTAAAATATGTATTGATATGGTTTACAAATTGCAACTGCCCTTTAAGAAACTACCACTTGTTAAATTCTGATGTAAGATCAAAGATTATTCAGAATTATCTAGAAAAGACTATTAAAATACTCCTTTGAAACTACTTATATACACACTACTTTAAAACTACTTATCTGTGTTAGGCAGAATTTTCTTTTTGTATTTCAATCAAAGCAATGCACTGCAACAGATTAAATTCAGAAGCACATATGACAAACCAGATGGCTCCAATGAAATTAGATATTAAAGAGATTTGCAAAAAAATGAAATTATCATTCAGCTTAATTTATTTTTTGTTTTGGAAAAGAAGAATTTCTTCTGATAGCAAATGCTATAGCTGTTTCGAAATAATTATTGCCCTATTGATATGTCAAGAATTACCCCACTATTTAGCAGGTTAATATAGCAAAAATTATCTTACTCTTTTGGTAGGTCAGGAATTCCAGTACAGCTTAGTTAGAAATCTTTAACTCAGGGCCACAAAATGAGTAACCAAAATATCAGCAGAACAGCAGTCATCTAGGGCTGTCTAAGGGAGGCAAAGAGTGAGCCTCTAAGCTCACTTAGGTGGCTTTTGACAAGAAGCCGGTTCCTATTTGCTACTGGCAGACACAGTGGTTCTTGCTACACAAAGAATAACATGTAACATAGAAGCTGGCTTCAATGAGAGAGAACAGAAAGACAAATGGAAGCACAGACTCAGAGAGACAGGGACATATTCTCTTTGAAGACTTGATCTCAAAAGTAATATGTCATCATTTCTGCTACAGCCCAGTTTTTGAATGGAGTCAATAATACTGCCCATATTTAAGGAAAAGGGGTTACTCAGAGCAAGAATTACAGATGGCTGGAAAAGTAAGGGCTACTCTAGAGGCTGCCTACATATGAATTATTAAATGCTTAATAAATTTCTTATTTTAATTTCTAATATGGTAATTATCAATAAACATATTCACATAAGCATAAACTATATGTGTCTTAGTAATATGTAAGAATGTAAATAGGTTGTTTTTAAATTTTTTTATTATTATTACAAAGGTGATATACAGAGGGTTATGATATAAAGACTGTAAGCAGGTTTTAAAGGCTGAAAAGTTTGAAAACTACTGTTTAAGAAATACAAATGTTGGCTTTCTACATGGTAAAGGTGCAGAACTTTATCAGGAGTTGATAATGTGTGTGGTTTTTCTTTCCTTTTTTTGGGGGGGGGGGTCCTATCTTGAAGCTTGAACTCAGTGTCTAACCACTGTCCCCAAGTTTTTTTTGCTCAAGGTAATTCTCTACCACTTGAGCCACAGCTCCACATCCAGTTGTTCTGATACTCTACTGAAGATAAGACTCTCACAGACTTTCATGCCCAAGCTGGCTTTGAACTGTGATGTTCAGATCTCAGCCACTTGAGTAGCCCGGATTATAGGTGTTAGCCACTGCATTTCTTATATCTTAATCTCTTTTCTCCCAAACAACGGTATTTATGATAGTATTATAAAATACAGAAACATAGTAGCTTTTGTCAGATGTATGTATAAAGTAAGTACATCAAAACTTTTAAGTACTACATATAGTATATATTTATTATGTATTTGAGAATACTTCATTTAAAAATTTAATAATGCTTATCCAACATGTTAAATGCTTAGCTTGTCAGTGTTCAGTGACTAGTGGCTCATTATCATTTGATAGATTGGCTTGTTAATGCTCTAGTGCTGTCTCCAAAATTGTTTCTGATGATTTAGGAATTGTTTTTCTAGCTCTCCCAGGAGGAAGGAAGAAAGGATTTCTTATCTGTTTTCTTCTAGTTGCCTTCTGCTCACAGTCAATCTTCTGTCAAAGTGATATATTTAGTATTTAGGGGGTAGTATCTTCAACTTCCCTATACATGGAACAAGTATTTATATACAAAGAAACTTAGACTTATTTAAGAGAATTGGTGGCCAATGACTAAAAGTAAATGTAGTTGAAACAGGAGAGATAAATTTACACATGAGGATCTAAATCTTGTCTAGGCTTAGTTCTAAAGAGATGGCTCTTACAATGGCCAATGTTAGATCAAAAGAAAGGGTGATATGCATTCTCTAGCATTCGTGTATAGCACTATGGAATGGATGAAGAAAGCAGGTTTTAAATCATTATGTGGAGTTACTTGGAACAATCAGGTTTCTTTTAGGTTATATTTGAGAATTATTGGTTTGACAGGAAGATTTGTTTGCATATCTAGGTAATGAAGATACATACCATATGACCATAAGTGAGGGAAGCAAAATACAAAATCAACATTTTTAGTCTTTTTCTGTAAAGATGACAGTTTAAGTAAGAAAAAAATCTAAGATTTCCAAAGGTCATAGAAACATACAGACTTTAAATAATATCTAAATATATTTCATATGCATTTATTCACTTATCTGGAATTGCTTTAATTATACATTGCTTGTTTCCACCATGAAAGATTCTTTCTGGAGATAGTTGCTTAAAACCCTGTATTGAATAGTGATGACTAATATTTGATGAGTGGGGTGCTTAAAAATATGTTTAAAACATATATTTTATAGCACAAAAATATCTAAAGCTAAAATAAGATCTACTTGTCAATCAGGCAAATGCTTAATCATTTTAGGTGCTATGCAGATGGGAAGTTTTCACCTCAATATATGAGCAAGATGCTAATGAAAGAAGCCATTTTTCTAGGCTCACAAGGAATAGCAAATAAGTAGTTTGACTACTGTTTCAGTCTACATGTAAGTTCTGTAGTACACAAGCAAGCTTTTCTGTGCTTTCTTTACTGCTCTTTACTGCTCTTTCTCCAGTGCTGAAAACATAGTAGTGCTCAATAAATACTGAATCAAAAGTCCCCTTACCATATTAAAGGAAAAAGTATTCAGTGGCACTTTTAAAATTACAGTAACATGCATGTATTCAGGATCTTTTAGCTAGTGGTGGTGGGTAGTTCTTGCTAAACTGACTTAGCAGTGCTCTTGCTACAGCCACTTTCCAAGGAATGAGCATAGAAAAAGGTTTAAGAGCCTGATCCAGGTTTGTTCATGCAAAGAACCTTTGCCTACCATCATTACTGATGATAATGTTTCACAAAAGTTGTGGCAAAATTTGTTCTTCAGGTAGTTCCATCATTTTTCTTGTAGTCAGTAGATATAAATTATTGAAGCTCATGCTGGGGCTCACCTTTATAATCCTAGCTACTCAAGAGACTGAGTTCTGAGGGTGTGAGGTTCAGATACAGCCAAGAGAAGAGCAATCCATGAGATTCTTATCTCCAATTAATCAGCAATAAAGTTGGAAGTGGAGGTATGACTCAATGGTAGAATATCAGCCACCAGTGTAAAAACAGGGAGAATGGGAAGCTCTGAGACCTAGTACTGGAAAGGCATAAAGAATTGTAGTTCACTGGTGTGTGTGTGTGTGTGTGTGTGTGTGTGTGTGTGTGTGTGTGTGTGTTAGAAAAATACATTACTATTCCTTTACTGTACTTTTGTCTATACCCATTCCTCCATGACTTCTTCAGAAGTAGTCACCACTGTTCTGTTTTGTTTTATGCTGTTCTGTTTTATGCTTATTATTCTCTTAGGTTTTTTGTTTTTCGTTTTTGCCAGTCCTCGGCTTGAACTCAGGGCCTGAGCACTGTCCCTGGCTTCTTTTTGCTCAAGGCTCACACTCTGCCACTTGAGCCACAGCGCCACTTCCAGCTTTTTTTGTTTATGTAGTGCTGAGGAATTGAACCCAGAGCTTCATACACGTTAGGCAAGCACTCTACCACTAAGCCACATTCCCAGCCCCTATTCTCCTAGGTTTTAAAGAAATTGTTTAGTCATATATGTGTATAAACTTTTGTTCAGTTTTAAATGGTTTTGATATTGTGCTATGCTTCATCTCTCCTACATTTACTTTGCCTCATTTAAAGTGATCACATTCCTGACGTTAATTCATGTTATTGCATGTAATTATTTACTTTTACTGCTGTATACTAACTTTTATGAACACACTACAATCACTTTTTAATGACAGTTTGTGGGTATTTGCATAGCTCACAATTCATTGCTGTTGTAATTAGTGAAGCAGTGAACATGTATATTTCTACTGTACTCCTGATTTCAGTAGGTATTGAGGATTGAAGGGCCTTGCGTTTGCTAGGCAGGTTCTATGAGTCCTGCCTCTAATCTTTTTAATCTTTTTGCTGTAGTTATTTTTTAGGATAAGTTAGTGGTGTGCTTTTGCCCAGGGGCTATCATCAGATGCCAATTCTCTGAGGCATCCTGTATTCCTGGGATTATATACATGAAATCTCCATGCCCGGCTTGTTTATGAGAATGAGACCTTGCTAACTTGCTAGGGATGTACCACCACAACCAGCCCTTCCAAATAGTGCTAACGTGTTTCCTGCCTCAGCCTTCCAAGTAGCTGGGACTACAGATGTCTGCCACCATCCCCAGCCTGATTTAGGTCTTTATGACAAACATTGAGACTCCTCCTATAATTAAATTGACTTCTATGAAACTTCACACAAGACTCTAAGTAAAGAGGTACTCAACAGGGCTTTCAGTTATAACACAGCCTCATAGTTCATCTGTTGGACACAAATAATATGGAAACAATATCTAATTTCTTTTTTCAATTTAGGAGGGGTATTTTCCCTTTTCAGTTACATACAATATTTCTACATGAGTAAAGAACTTAAAGAACATTACTTAAAGAACTTAGTGAACATTAATTATTCTCACCAGACTCCCTGCTAAGTCTCATTGTATGTATAACTTGGGCTCCATACACTATATTGTTCTAAATTTTCTAAATTTTATTCTTTATTAGATGTAAAGAGTTCACATGGTTATAAATGTAAGAAATAGACATTTTCTATAGTCTGAGGTAACAATCATTTGATGGATATTGGGTCTTGAATTATTTTCAGTTTATGCTACCCACAAAAGAGCTCTCAACTCAGTCTTTTTATATGTTACTATTGAGACTGTCGGCACTGGTTATTACTAACATTTCCCATTAACTTAGACCTGCACAGGCTCAAAGCATACTGGGAGTTGGAGGAATATAGTCCGGAGTCCACCAGAAATGATCTTGTCATGCGGTGAGCACCTGAAGGGAGTAGCTTCCAATTCAAATCCTTGATCTGGGCCAAAGACAAGTCTGAAAGGACAAGTCTGAAAAGTCACATGATGATTTTTCTTTCTCAAATAATTACCATAAATAGGCCTCTAGCTACTGAAGCTTGTTTAGCAGATCATGAAGTTAGAAAAACCACTCTGTATCAGTGGAGTTTGGAATAGGTTTTATGGAAAGATCCAGTCAGGAACGTTGTTGCACTCCAGCCACTTGAGTGCAAACTGAAACAGGCTGAAACCTAGGTGAACAAGGCCAGCCCACTGCTGACTTGTACCCAGGCTTTGTAAACTTTCCAAAAGCAAGATAGTGTTATATAACACTACTTTCCATTTATTAAGCATTTCAGGTACATTGGTATTGCCATCTTTTTTTTTTTTTTTTTTGCTAGTCCTGGGGCTTGGACTCAGGGCCTGAGCACTGTCCCTGGCTTCTCTTTTCTCAAGGCTAGCACTCTGCCACTTGAGCCACAGCGCCACTTCTGGCCGTTTTCTATACATGTGGTGCTGGGGAATCGAACCCAGGGCTTCATGTATAGAGGCAAGCACTCTTGCCACTAGGCCATATTCCCAGCCCATGTATTGCCATCTTTTAAACGTATGTAATTTTCTTAAGTTGGTACAGTATGATAGACAACAGAGTTGAAGTCTCACAGAACCCCAAACCTCTTTATTTCTGTCATTAGTTTTATTTTCTGTCACTGTTACTACTTTCATTTGAGCTTCAATTTCTTCAAAACGATGCAAATCTGAAGTTCTATTTTTCTATAGTAGACCCTTCTAAATACAGATAAACCTACAGGATTGTTGTAAATTAACCTGAAAGTACTTATAATTGTCCTCTAATTTATTTTGTAATTATCCAGCTCTCTAAGGCATAAAGGAGGATAGCCATGGACATTGTTATTTTGTCTAATTTTATTCAGATAAAATGCCTAAGATACAGGTATGAAAATACAATTAAATGCCAACCAAAGTATCATAAGATCCCAAGTGGAAAATAAATGTGACAGGGTAGGATTTTTCTCCCTTCATGGAAATTGCTGGCTCTTTGTAAAAGCCACACTTTTACACTTCTTTCAGGGAGAAGATCATTAAATAAGAAAGCCAAGGATCCAGTAAGCTTTACCTATTAGAGAAATCATCATTTCTCCTTCTCAGACAAATCCCATGAATAGGCCTGCAGCACTGCAGCTTTCTACTTATAGAAAATGGCCAAGCTACACACAAGTATAAATTAACTTAAAATTAAAATATGATTTGAGTTCACCATCTCTTAACTCTTCCATACTAATGTATAACTAGATAGGGATCGACCAAATCTCGCTGATACAACCCTTCCCAGGGAGAGTGAGGTGAAAGCAATGATCATCTACACTGGGAGAGTCTTGGGTAGATAAATGTTGAAGGAAAATTGTGATTGTAAAGCAGGTAAACCAAAAATTTACCATTTTCTCATGATTCTTATTTGGTGAAGGACATACACCCCATTCAGAGAAGTCTTTCTGAATTACATGCTTGTGTTTCCTTCCATGTGAAACATTTTTTTTAAGCACATGCTAATTCTTCAAAAGGACCTTTGTTCTCAGAAGATCCACTAATGGAAGTATCTCTGCAGAATGTGGGACAAAATTCAGTTTCTACTGGAGATTGTCTTAGTGTGACTCATTTTTTAATCCTCTCCCTCCTTCCCTCATCCCTTCAAATACATTCTTCTCACTCCCACTCTCAGAATGACTTCAGAAGATTCTGTAACATGTTCTCAGAGGCCCATTGTGCAGTAACAAAGAGTCCCAGCAGTTAGCTGCAGAGTCTGGCCTTGCTGCTTTCCTGAGTTTCCTCAAGGCTGCTCTCATCCCAGACCTACACGCTTGCTAAGCACTAGGAATCCACCATGCCAATCAAACCTGTTGGGTGGATATGTGGGCAGGTGTTGAAGAACTTTTCTGGAAGAAGTATATACAATTTTTTTTGTAAAGGGGTTGTAGTCTGGGAAGAGCTGGGAATAAAATCCCCCAGGAGTCCCTAACTTTCCCATACACTTAGGAAGTAGACTGTGTGTTCCATATTCTTTTTAATGTCTTATAGGGAGTTTTAAATTTTTTATTTTTCCTAACTTTTTCTTGTCTTTCTTCTTTTTGTAGTTGAGGGGTTCCAGAAAGCCATCATGGACCTCATAGATGAGTTTAAAGATGAATTTCCTGCCATCCTAAGATTATCGAAGTCTAACCAGGTAATTGGATATTCTGTTTCAAAAGGAACACAGTAAGCATTTTGTTAATTGTACTATATGGGTTATTTTGAGATCAGTGCTTAAAGTTTCAGAAAATGTAACTTTTGCTTCAGAAAAACACTTTTCAAAGATGGAAGTCTGAAAGTCTTCAGAGGCACAGGAACAATGTAGTTTATTAAGATATAGTAAAAATGAATGTCAAATTAGAAAAAAAGCTTTGATATACTCTAAGTAATAGCTAAGGCAGTTAAATTGGCACAAACACTTAATTGACATAAATTGTTAACAATAGAAAGATAAATGCTGTGTGTTTGTGTCTTAATCTAGAAAGAAAATATTGATATCTGCCAATTTAAACAAAATATACATGTTTAATATTTTAAATCTCTGTTTGGAAAAGGATTTGAAACATAAAAATATTGAGAGTAGACGAGGACAATAGAAAATTTTGAGTAAATTAAGTATTATATATCATCTTTAGGGAACATAATTAACCTAACCTATTCAAAGGTATATATCAGTTAATGAAAAATATCTCAGCCATTTTGACCACAATTGTAATATAGTATTGTTAAAGTTATATTACAAAAAATAATCCATTTAACCAAAAGAAATACCAAGCAACACTGTGACTAACATGGTAGTCACGAAATGTATGCATATATTTAATCCAAAAGATAGGTATTAGAGATACCTTAAGCCAATCATAAGGATATCCAGCTCTCAGATATTTACTGGGAAGAGGAATATAAGATGTGATCCTTTCAAAAATTAGCCTAATTTAATAAAGACGGAATTGTAAACAGACAATTGCACTAGACTGTGATAAGCATTTTATAGCTACATTGAATTTAGAGAAGTGGCTGGCTTAACTTACTCAAGAGATAAGCTTCATGGACAAAGGACATTTGCATTGATTTTAAAGGATGAATAGGCATTTTCATGGTAAAGAAAAGAATAAGTGGGTAAGGGTGAAGGAAGCAGAGGGAGTTAGGAAAAAATGTATGCAACCATATGTTATATTTCCAAAATGTAACTAAATATGAATAATTAGCTGTGGGGCAATTAACTGAAGCAAGAAATAGAAAAATAGAAAACACTACTGGAGTCATTATATAGAGTGTTTTGTTTGCCCTATAAAAAAGACTATACTTTCTCCTAATTATAATCCAGATATATGTCAGTAAGTACTTTAAGAAAAGGACATCCAACTTATACTTTGCAGAAAGTGGTAATTCTGAATGGAGGCAAAGTTTCTAGTAAGATTATTATGAATGACAGCCAGGAGCAGGGCACTGACATTGGGAATAGAAAGAACAGGTTGGGTACAAGAAGTACTTAGTTTATCTTGCAACTGACAACGTGGTTGAGTGGAATACGAAGAGATTGAGGGAGACTTTGGATTCCTCAAGTGGCTGGAAGAATAGTGATTCTGTTAACCAGGATATAGGACTATATAAGAAAAGAGGATTGGGAGGTGATAGGATTAGCTTAATGGGATCACAGTTTTAGGGTATGCTATACCCTTCCTGAGTCCTAGAGTGGAACTATACATTTTAGGAGCTACTATAGCTGAAAATCCTGGTCTTGGGCTGTCAGGGAAGTAATCTTTTTGGCTCTCTTTCTTGGTCCCAAATTTTGGGGAGAGGTTACATCAAGGTGTGGGTCGCATATACATAGTGGTAAGATAGCATCCAAGTGGGTTGAGCCGGACATGATAACTCTTAAAAAGCTCTAAAGGCCAAATCTGATTTTGAAATTCCATAGACTTGGAATCTAGTCATTTCTTATTTTTGCATGCTCCTAGCCTCGTGTAACATATTTTTGAAACACTGGAGTCTTTTGGGCAATGATGTGGAGTAGTAAGGACGAGATGTACAGGTGTCCACGGTTGGTCTTCAACTTTAGATCATTAATGTAGCACTGTTGTACTACAGATTATTGAGGACTTAATGTGAGTGTTAGAAGCCAAAAGCAGGCCAGAAAAAGCCCTGATCTCCCTTCCTATAGCCAGTATTAGAAAAGTAGGATTTTATTTACTCAAAGAAGTTGTTGCCT
Source organism: Perognathus longimembris pacificus (assembly GCF_023159225.1). Classification (NCBI taxonomy): domain Eukaryota; kingdom Metazoa; phylum Chordata; class Mammalia; order Rodentia; family Heteromyidae; genus Perognathus; species Perognathus longimembris. The sequence continues at coordinate 25,197,938 of NC_063182.1, read as the reverse complement.
TTTTCTAGAACGCCCTTTGTTCTTCTTTCTCAAAGTACCCTCAAAGTAGCCTAGAGCTAAATCACTAGAGCTGAAAGTATAGCTGATGGCAATATAGATGGATAGTTTGGCCCCCAAAGAAAGAACTCTTCATTCCCATTTCCAACTTCTTGAAATCCCCTCCTTAAAAGAACTGTACTCCACTTAGAGAACAAAGCCAAAGTTTGTTATTTTCTCCTTCGTGGACACACAGTTATTTTTCTCCTTCTTATTTTGAAGAATATTACAGAGATTGGCAAGAAGCCCATGGAGTTGAGATGTTATAACACATTTGAATCTATTTGCTCTTCACTTATCCATTAGCAATTAATAAATTGCTAAGGGATTAATTAGCAATTCATGGTTAAGCCAAATAGGGTTTTAAAAGGTCACATTGTGAGAGATATGCTTTTTGTTTTGTTTGTGAAAAGAATACTTTTAAGAATGCTTTATTAACTGGGGTTGAACTCAATTTTGTGATTCATATACAAAACCCACCCATCTCCAGTCATTTATTTATTTAGGAAAAAGCCTGGTACCTCACTGAAAGCAAAATAGATGTTGGGATGGTGGTAAAACTTTTGTAGAGGACTATACCCAGAATAATGTTTGTTATTACATAATTCTAAATGAATTTTTCCTGGGTCTTGGAAAGTTAATATTATAATCCTGACTTAAGGCAACAACTTTTGAGGTTCTGCCCTGTACTCTTCACACCTTGTATCCCAATCATTTCAAACTCTAATAACCTACAGTACTATTTTTTTTAATAAAGAGTAATACTCAAAGGTGTACATTGGAAAACTGAAAATTACTTTTAAATGAGGACTTAATTTTGTATGTGTGTGTGCTGATACCGGGTCTTGAACTCAGGGCCTCACAATCACTTGAGCCACACCTCTACTTCCAATTGTATACTAATTACTTGGAAATAAAAAAACTCAGAGATTTATTTCTGATTGTTTCTGAGTCTCAATCCTCAGATCGCAGCCTACAGAATAACTAGGATTATAGATGTGAGACATTGAAGCCTGGATAAGGAATTTTAAAATAGCAGCTTTTAAACTTGAACACAGAAAATTCACTATAACTGGGGAACTTAAAAAAAAAAATCTAATTCAGATTATCCTTACTGGAATGAGAGAACTCTTTTGTGGCAAACAGGTCAGTTTTTTTTGAGCTTTTTTCCCCCTTCTTTTTTATTATAAGAGGTGACCGTGTGGGTTGCTTTACATGAGGAATTATAAAATACTGGCACAGGCCACAATGTCATGCCCATGTCAGATGTTTGATTTTTGTATCTGTTAATGTGCTTTCCTGAGTTTTCTGTTTCTTTTAAGCATGGGACAAAATCTGCTAACCATATATTAATATCTGGAAATTACTTTGTGGTGGCATTAGACTTTGAAATATACCAGAATAAGACTGTATTAAAGATACACTTTCTTACACAGATCATACACAGATGATAAGGCATGGCTTTGTGTGTAGAGTGAGAACTCTTTTCTGAGCCTTTTATTAGTTTTTTTTATTTTTTGAAAATGCTTGACATAAAGCCAGAAAAACCTTCCTTCTTCTGAGAGGAGGGCTTTTTCTTTTCTTTTTTTTTCTTTTCTTTTCTCTTCTCTTCTTTTCTTTCTTTCTCTTTTTTTTTGTCAGTTGTGAGTCTTGAACTCAGGGTCTGGGCACTTTCCCTAAGTTCTTTTGCTCAAAACTAGAACTGTACCATTTTGAGCCACCTTGCCTCATCTGGTTTCCTAGTGGTAACTTGGAGATAAGGGCCTCATGTACTTTCCTGCCCAGACTGGCTTTGAACCTCGATCTTCAGATCTCAGTCTCCTGAGTACTAGGATTACAGGTGTGAGCCACCAGTGCCCAGCTTTTTTTTTTTTTTTTAATTTCATTTTGGTCTGGATCTAAGATTGCAACTTGGTATCCAAAACTTTGATAGAGTACCTAATAAGTTCAACAAATCCATAAGGATTGAAAGGCCAAAGAGGTAAAAAAGCTGAAGTTGCTATATGGCCTATGTGTACTTTGCTTTTCCACTTAGTAAAGAAGTCACTAAAGCAATTGAGCAGATACAAGATGTGATCTGACATGAGTTTCAGTGGAGTCTCTCTGGCTGGTGTATTATTGAAACAGTAATGTGCTATTGAAATCAAACAAGGGTGGAAGCAAGAAAACAGGTGGCTAGCTCACTAATATGAAAAGATAATGGTGTTATCTAGGTACAGTGAACTGGGAGTTGTAATACTGGGGGCGGTGGGGAGTGGCCAAATTCTGGGACTATTCAGAGAAAGAATTGAAAAAGATTTGCTGACAAGCTGGTTTCATAGATAGAGGCTAGTAAAATGCTGAGGTAATAGAAAATAGAGTTCAGCATTAAAACTGCTGATGACAAAGAAATAGGTCTGGCTCTAGAAAAAACAAAATGAGAAGGCAGGAGATATGTTGAGTGGGAGGAGGTCAAATGGAGAAATCTAGAGCACAGTTGGAGAACCTGCATAATTAACTGATGATGTTTCTTTTTGCTAGTGACTTTTCTAAGTGCCTTTGGGCATTTCTGAGGAGGGAGTGATAAGAGTTGGAATTTCTATTCGTATCACACTGATGATCAAAGTGATGAACAGGATTACATACTTTGCCACCAATTCCAGGCTGCTTAGGCTGTGTCCAAGTAAAAAAGATGTGAGGATTGAGGATGTCCTAAATTTAGGTGGTCAACATTTAAATCCACATATATAGTTCATCAAGAGAAGATATAGTATAGGTAGAAGACAAAAAGAAAAAAAAACTAGTATCTCAAGAAATTTTATTTTTTAACATTTCTTGTTACAATCAGTTGAGTAAGTAAGCAACTGAAGGAATGAATGAAGTCATCATCACAAATGGGTGATGTAAGATCCACCCTGGGAGAGCTCCATGCAGATGCCCCCACCTGTCTAAAATCTCTGCTCAGCACCTGTGTTACCTAGGTAACTGCCATACCTAGCGGCAGCCAACTACCCTCCCCTGGCCACACCTCCCCGCCCCTGCCCTAGATAAGGCAGGGCGGGGTGGGGGTCGCCCCTTCTCTCCCGCTGTGCATCATCCCAGACACAGGCCAGCAGTTCGGGAAGAAATTCTTCTCTCCAGCCTGAATACCACGTGGCATTCTCCTTTACCAGCTACCTACTTTAATAAACCTTCTAAGTGACTGTTATATGTAAAGGAATTTTCATTCTGCATCTAAGAATGTAACTAGCTTCTTCTCTGTTAGCAGTTTTTTTTTTTTTTTTTGGCAGTACTAGGATTCAAACTTAGGGCTTTGTACTTGCTAGGCAGGTACTCTACTGCTTGAGCCATGCCTCTAGCCTTTTTTGCTGTTGTTATTTTTTAGATAGGCCTTACTTTTTGTTCTCTTTTGATATTATGTGCTTCCTATATATGTTTTCCCTCTGTAGCTGCGGTGACAAGTGCATACTTTTTTTTTTTTTTTCCTGAGCTGGTCTCTGAGATCATCTCCTCATTTTCAACATCCCAAGCTTCTGGGATAGCAAATGTGTACCACCTCATGCAGCAATTGGTTGAAAATGAGGTATGATGAGTCTTTTTTGCCCTGACTAGCTTTGAACCACAATCTTCTTGATCTCTGCCTTGCTAGGATTGCAGGCCTGAACACTGTGGTCTAATTCTATTGTTACTTTCACGTCCTCTGAATCAGAAAGAACCACCACCATACATGTCCACCGGTGCCTCAATTAGCTTTCTTATAATATTTTCAAAACCAGTGAGGTAGTCTTGGGAAAGAATTTTGAGTGGATGTTTTGTGGTGGGGAAGATAAAGATGGTCAGTAACATTCTGTTGTCAGAATTAACCATTCTTTCAAAGCATACATAAGAATCATGAAAGTAAGCAGGGTGGTCAAGTTGTAACAATTGAGTGGTAAAGGCAAACAAGGGTGTTTGTCATTAGGGAATGGGTTTAGCAGCCTTGAGTTTATGATGACACTAGCATGGTGACAAAGTGACAAAGTCTGTCAGTACTGTTATGCATATTTTCATGAAAAAACATTGTTTATAAAAATCATTGCTTATAATATTTTGGTCAGCCCAAATTTTATGATCTCTACATGAGTTAATAAATTGCAATTGACAGCCTTAAAAATGAAAAACCAGAGAGCAACTACAAACAAGAAATAACATTGAGGGGATTGACTTCTGAACTCTTTTGGAGATTGAATAAAAATTGGTTAATACAAATAGATGTATACAACTTCTCACTCTGAGCCATTCTGTAAAAATCATCAAGAATTTGTCAAGATGGTCAGCGTGGTGGCACCTGCCTTTGATTGGGAGGGAGGCAGAGGCAGGAGGATTTGCGTTTGAGTTCAGTGTGGGCTGATATAGCAAGTTCCAGGACACCCTAAACTACACAGCACAATCCTGTCTCAAAATAAATAAAAGAAAACCTAAACAAAAGGAGCCTGCAGAATATCAGCATTTTATAACTTCACAAATGGGAGTGCCTCAAAATAGCAAACACTTCAAAGTTTTGGTAATGGTAGACCTGCACACACCCACTTCCATTCTTCAGGTTAATAAATGCTAATGAGGGAAGTCATAATCACAGTATAATCAGAATTAAAATCAATGATCTCCAGTTGTTCCACATTGAGGTTGAGTTGGGAGAGAATTGTGCAAAGAAGCATGTAGTCACAAGGAAACTAGAATCTGTATGCACTACAGTTTTGGACACTGTAGACAACAGGTTCTCTCCCAGGTTTACTCACAACTAAAAATGGTAGAAAATAATACCAGAAGATTGTACCTGCCTGTTATTTTGCTTGTTCTACTTCCATATAACTTCTTTCATGATTGTTTTTCTGTAAATGGCTTGGGATTGTAGCAATTTCAGCAGCCCACAATTTAGATGACACTTTCTTGAGACCACAGGTGGCTAATTGATGACTTTTCAGTACAAGAGCACATCAATTGCTACTAAAACACACATTCAGTGACTGGCAAGAACAGCTAATATTACCATCAACAACAAATGCTAAATAGGAAAAGAAGTATTGAATCTTGATGAGAAATAATGGTAATAAAATTTTAGGATAAAAGTTAAGGAACTCAAAATAAATATATAACATGTTAGCTCTTTTTTTCTTCTTCTTGCCATCCTGGGGCTTGAACTCAAGGCCTAGGCACTAAGCTGATTTTTAACTCAAGATTAGCACTCTACCACTTGATTCACAGTACCACTTCTGGCTTTTTCTGTTTATGTGGTACTAAGGAATCAAAATTAGGGCATCATGCATGCTAGGCAGGCACTCTACCACTAAGCCACGTTCCCAGACAGCATATTAGCTCTTAAACAAACATATGACATTTGTTAGAGCCAACAAATCCATTTAAAAGTATGTTGCATTTATATATTTAAGGTGAACAAATATTTAAGGATTCAAAGTTGATTATTTGCAATCAGTATTTATTAGCCAGTACTTTGTGCTAAATTATAACAAAAAAGCCAAAATAGCTCACAAAATTATGTAAATTCTTCATGAAAACATGTTAAATTGTTAATGAAAACTATAATGTTGCCTAGAGTACAATTAAACCACATTGTAAAAAACCTCTCTGGAACGTGTTTTTTATGGTAAAGCTGAGAAAGAATGATGTACCATGTGTTTTGGATAATGTCACAGTTTTTTTCTTCTGAAAATATTGATAGACTTTCTGAATTTTTAGAAGTAAAGTTTTCTTAAACTTATTGAATAGCATATAGGATATTAGTGTTTTTGTCTTTACATTATAAACATAGTTATGTGTATATATTCTTTATTTCATCATTTAAATATTTTAATGAGAACTAGGAAAATATTTGTAACATTTCTAATAAATAGTTATTTTAATAATTCAAATGACTAATGCTTAAATAAGAATTATTGTTTACTTTGGACAGGACTCTTTTTTTTTTGTGCCAGTCCTAGGGCTTGAATTTAGGGATTAGGCTCTGTCCCTGAGCCTCTTTGTGCTCAAGGCTAGCGCTCTACCCCTTGAGCCACAGCACCACTTCTCGCTTTTTTGAGGAGTTTATTGGAGATCATGGGGACTTTTCTGCCCAGGCTGGCTTCAAACCACAATCCTCAAATCTCAGCCTCCTGAGTAGCTAGTAGTGAACCACAGGCACCCGGCTTGACAGGACTCTTTTAAACAGTGAGTGAAAGAAAGTATAAACCCTGAAAGAAAAAATTTAAAACTCTAAGTTTTGGCTAGTTACTTCAGTTATAGATATTAATTCAAAGTGAATAAAAACAAACATGTTCCTATAAAATCTTAAGTAGATGAGTGAGTCATATAGAATTATGTAATCATTGCACAGGGAGTGTATATAGGATATGGAGCTCAATGTAGTTGTATACTCAGCTCTACTAGAAGTAGCTTTTAGCTATTCATTGACAAGTCATACAGCAGATGCTTTTCGAAGGATTCTATTTCAGACGAAAGAAACTACACAGAAATCATCCCAAGTCAACATGGCTCTCGCATTAGCCAAGATCAACCGGGGAACGCTGATTCAAGGATTAAACAGGATATCGCGATCCTCCAAATCAGTGGCCAGACTTCTGCAGCCTCAGCTTAAGCACAGGCTTTTAGAACTAAGGGGCATATCTCACCGTCTGCTGCGAGAGGTCAATGCACCAACGCAACCCCTGTACAACAACGTGCAGGTAAGCCTTCCTACCAGTTGGGGATCCTTCTTAGAGGATCTGTTTTAAGCATGCAAAATTTGAAAACTGATACACAATGGAATTTTATGCCTCTATCAGAAAGAATGACATTGTCCCATTTGTAAGGAAATGGAAGGACTTGGAAAAAATTATACTAAGTGAAGTGAGCCAGACCCAAAGAAACATGGACTCTATGGTCTCCCTTATTGGGAATAATTAGTACAGGTTTAGGCAACTCATAGCAGAGCATCACAAGGCCCAATAGCTATACCCTATGATCACATAAGATGATGCTAAGTGAAATGAACTCCATGTTATGGAAACAATTCTTACATCACAGTTGTAACTACTTTCAACATCCTATGTGTATCTGTAGCTTCTATTATTGATGATGTTCTTGTATCACCTTCCTATGGTTGTACCTAAACTATCTCTGTAATCTTATCTGAGTATACTGGAAACCGTGTATACTGGTATTGGAAGTAGGAAATTGAAAGGGAATACCAAATTTGAGAGACACTGGGTAAAAACAGACAAACAACTACAAAAGCAATACTTGCAAAACTGTTTGGTGTAAGTGAACTGAACACCTGGGGGGGGGAGGGAAAGGGGGAGGAGGCAGGGGGGGTATGAGGGACAAGGTAACAAACAGTACAAGAAATGTATCCAATGCCTAACGTATGAAACTGTAACCTCTCTGTACATCAGTTTGATAATAAAAATTTGGAGAAAAAAAAAGATTTGAAAACTGAAAATGTAGTGCACTTGATTGTCTTTCATGTGAAAAGGATATACTTGGAAAAGAGGAAGATTGGGCCTTTTCAAAATACATAGTATGCTTTCTCATTTAAATAAGTACAGAAAGGGAACTCATGATGATTTTTTTTCCTGATTAAACTATTTGAAACTGTCAATTTCAAATAATTTAGACACAATATACACAGGCAAAGTATAACTTGTGTCAAACTTAAGAGAAATATCTCAATGGGTTTCTTAAATGGTTGTGTTTTAGCTGGGTACCTGTGGCTCCTGCCAGTGACCCTAGCCATTCAGGAGGCTGAGATCTAGAGAGGATCATAGTACAGGGCCACCCAAGGCAGTAAAGTTCAGGAGACTCCCATCTTCAAATAGTCTTTAACATCATGTATTGAAGATCTTTAACTCTAAACTCACTTGGATAGACATTTAAATACATTTCAAATTTCATTTTCTACATTGTTTCCTAAAAGTTTTATTACATTTTTGTTAGGGAAACAGTTAAAATGTTTTCAGGATGAATTTTTCTAAACCTTACAGCACAGAACTCTAGTTATTTGTATCTGAATCTTGTTTAAAGTAGCCTAAATTTCACTACAGATCTAGAATCTCATAAGTCTGGCATCTAAGCCTAGAGCAAATAATTTCTCTCTCCCTTTAGCAACTTTTGTTCTCTTTTCCCTTTAACAACTTTTCAATAACTTTTCTCTCCCTGTAACATAAAGGGAGAGAAAAATCAGGCTTAACCTGATTTTCAAACCCTTAAAGGAGAAAGTTGTATTAGTTCATGTACACAACCCAGCATTGTTAAGATTCCAGACATAGCTGGGTATAGGTACTCAAACCTTGCCTTAGGAACTATTCTCCAATTCTCTCATGCCTGAGTTCTTTCTGTTTGCTGACTCAGTTCTTAGACTGACTTTCCCCTTTCAGTTACAAGATTAGTGGGACTCAACCCATCCAGGTTCAATAAACACAAAAGAGATGTCTGTGACCCATTGTTCCTGGAGAAGTCCTCAGGTTTGTTTGGGGGAATGGCTTACTTCTCAGCGCTTGCCTCTAACTCAGGGAAATGGGATGGGCTGACACACCTAGATCTCAATGCCCTCCTTTATCTCTGGGGTTGAAGTTGGAGACCTGTCTAGACCACATAGACAGAAAGTGTTATCAAAGGAGCAAGGCGCAAATTAAAATCTCTATTGTTTCAAGAGGACAATTAAGTGGCTGCTAGATGGCCAAAATCAACAAGCAGCCAACAAATGGTGCATTATATAGAAATCTCTCCTTAGTCAAAGACTTGAGACTTCCAAAAGCTTCAGGTAGTTCAACAATGAATTACCAGAGAACGGCATTTTTAAAAGGTTCCTTTACAATATCTGATAGCTATGAAAACAGAAAAGGTTTTGTGTTTTCTAATGACTGGATTCTCTAGGAACATCATGCCTCATTCTTAGATCATTATATCATCAAAAAGAAGCGTGTCTAAACTCTATTATCTTAAATTCCCACTGAAATATTCTTCTATATGTAATTCTTATCTTGCTACTTCTTACCTTGCACTTTGTCAAGCCCATAGTTCCAACAGGAGGAGGAGAGTGCGAATGAGGTGTCTTTTGAATAGTATTTCTGTATTTAGTATGAGATCATATCCATTATGTTATTTCTTTTTGCTTCTCTGCTAAATCAGAGATGTAAAGGGTCTGAAATTTTACACTACTTGCAGGCCAACAAGTTAGCCTGCAGTGAGGACACACACACACACACACACACACACACACACACAGAGAGAGAGAGAGAGAGAGAGAGAGAGAGAGAGAGAGAGAGAGAGAGATCCTTTGGTGAGAGACATTGATTGTTACAGTAAAACTGTTAGCCAGTGTCTTTTGTTTCCTTCCTCCCTTCCTTCCTTCCTTCCTTCCTTCCTTCCTTCCTTCCTTCCTTCCTTCCTTCCTTCCTTCCTTCCTTCCTTCCTTCCTTCCTTCCTTCCTTTCTTTCTTTCTTGATTTGTACAGGACAATGTGATGAAGGTCATTTAATATCTATGAGTGGGTAGCAGGTTGCATCACATAGGAGGAAAGGAACCTTGAAATGAACAGACTGAGCTTTTTATAGTGACACTGACTCATCTGCCCTGCTAATGTGTGTGTGTGTGTGTGTGTGTGTGTGTGTGTGTGTGTGTGTATGTGTGAAGAGTGGATTAGTCATACCTTGGAATGTAAGGAAATATGGAAGAGATATTTTACCTGTCATGGGGCAGTTTGTTTTCAGTGACCATGAAATGTCTAGTTTGGCACATCTCTAGATCTTTCCAGAAGTTACACTCTTTCAAGCTACCAAGGCTGTTTGATAGTCAAACATGGCCTTTGCTCAGAAGCCTCAGTTTGTACAGGATGAGGGAAAATCCATTGAGAATTGTCTTCTAACACTTATGATAATGCAATGCAGTGGTACTGTAAAAATTTGTATCTTTCTATCGTCAGTTGAACTTGTTATCAACTTGTTTCTTTTTATTCAGTAATGAGAAACTAAAAATTACAAAAGTTTGCCTTTACTGACCGGATGATGAGTTTCTAAGCTAAACTTAGAGATAAGTTGTGTTAACTTTTATTGATATATGTAGCTAAAGTTTCACTTCCAGTGGTACTCCATGGAAAGAAAAATAATTCAGTATATTTCTGAGCAGATAGACACTTCTGTTTCTCTCTCTCTCTCTCTCTCTCTCTCTCTCTCTCTCCGCTCTTCTATAACAAGCAGTGCCTTAATGAACCAGCTTAACCATACATGAGATTCTCTCTAAGAATATATGGAGACCTTGCTTACTTTATTAGCTGTCATGCAACTGTGAAAGGGCACTTTTGTGAAAATCATTCTGGTTCCTGAATCAGAGGACAAATTCTTTAAGTCATTCCTTCAAATATTACTTGTCTTTATTTTCTCTAAATCTCATCCGTTGATGCTTAATTAAACATATTTGAACCTTCCCTTTTTATCCTTTATAGGAATTTATCTTCATGGTGTTTTCTATTTCATTTTGATGAATCTTGTATAATTAGTAATTTAAAATATTATATTAAGCTGGGCACCAGTGCCTTGTACCTATAATCCTAGCTACTCAGGAAGCTGAGATCTGAGGACAGCTGTTCAGAGATACCCAGAGCAGGAAAGTCTGTGAGAATCTTTTTGTTGTTGTTGTTGGTTGTGGGGCTTGAACTCAGGGCCTGGGCACTGTCCCTTAGTTAGGTGCTTTGTGCTCAAGGCTAGCATTCTACCAATTGAGCCACAGCTCCACTTTTTTTTTTTTCTTTTTTGCCAGTTCTGGGGCTTGGGACTGAGGGCCTGAGCTCTGTCTCTGGCTTCTTTTTGCTCAAGGCTAGCACTCTACCACTTCAGCCACAGTGCCATTCTGGCTTTTTCTATATATGTGGTGCTAGGAATTGAACCTAGGGCCTCATGCACTCTACTACTAGGCCATATTCCTAGCCCTCCACCTTTTATTTTTCCAGTTGTTTTTTGAGTGGTTGATTGGAGAGGAGTCTCATGAGGACTTTTGTGTCTGGGCAGGCTTTGAACCACAATCCTTAGATCTCAGCTTCCTGAGTAGCTAGGATTATAGACATGAGCCACTGGTGCCCAGCTCGTAAGAATCTTCTCTCTTAATTACTCACCAAAAAGCTAGACGTAGAGCTATGGCTCAAGTGATAGAGCACTAGCCTAGATAGTCTAGTATCCTGTTTAAATCATGCTCCAAAGATCTTCTTTAAGTGTTCTGTCTGGTCCCTGGTCTGAGAGTAATGAATGATTGAAAGATAAATTGGTAACTGGAACAACTTAAATAGCTCTGCCCCAAACCCTCTCATATCATATTCTCTTATATTATGTGTTTGGGAATACCAGTAAAACAGATGACTTCCTTAAAACATGTGGAAATAGAGGAACATTTTCATTGACAATTTGCAGCATAGTCTTTCATCCCTTTTTTTTGTGGCTGTCTAAAGGGAAGCATACAGTAATGAACCTTAGGTTATGCAAAGACTAAATGCTGGTTTAGGAGCTGCCTGGACAATATACCTGTGGGCCTTTCTGGTTGGATGTTCAGATCTAGATAAAACATGTCCCATGTATCGTGGAAATTCTCCAGCATTTATGTAGTAAGTCACAGTGTAAGCCTATTATTTGATGTTATTACAGATCTCACTAACTAAATGAAAACATGGCCTAATAAACCAAAGCATGGGACAAAAAAACCCCAAATATGTCCCATGTTTCTTAACATATTGAAATATGTACCAAATATAAGCTGCTCCAAAACACACTCCATAGAAGTGATTTAAAGAGATTCTGGTAGCCACTTGTGATATGAGCATAGAGAGGTAGGGTCAAGCTTCTTCTAGGGCTACCTCATTAGAAAAGGTTTCCTTTGCACCTTACTATACATACTGTGATGGGTTGTTCCTCAGCTTTTGCAGGGCTGAGGCTGTAAGGACAAGGTATTGGCTACTTCTGGGAGGCCTTGGGAATGGGAAAAGCCTGAGCAGAGAATTCTCTGGAGGTTTCTGACTTCCCCATGCAATGATAGGGCATCTATCCAGCCAGCCTTGTGAGCTGCTGGGCTGAGTGAAGCCTGCAGCTGATCTCACTGCAGTGACCTAGATAACCAGCGTAGGTGCTGACTTCAGCCAAGACATATCAGCTCCTAGACAGAGTTGTTGATTCTGGTAGGCAAGGGTAGGGCCATGGGAGCAGGAACTCTTCCTGTGACTGTCGCATCCCTAATTGAGGCATTTGAAATGACCATTTCTACTTTGCATAGATCCTGTGGAATAGACAAAAGTGAGGTGAACCCTGGGCCCCATACCTGGCATTTCAGCCCATCCCAGTGAGCTTGTACTCAGGATGGAAATGGGAAGTTTGTATGTTGAAGTCAAGATGTCTCCTCACCTTCACCCTCCAGGTAGATTCCAGTTTGGACTTTAAATAGTAAATCTTGAAAATATCACGTCCTGCTATGGGTTCTTCATGGGCCTTGCACAAGGCAAACTTGGCAGGTATGAGTCAGACCTAGGAAAATAAGGTATTTTCCAGAAAACAGAACCTCTCAAAAAACAAACCTTCCCAAATTGGCCAAGAGGTGGACCTTAGAGACCTTCTCAGGACTGTCTGATTAAAAGCTTGCTTAGGAAAATGTTCTACCATATGTGAACATGGATAAACAAAGTTAGACCACTTTAAAAATTCATTTAAATTTCATTATCTTTAGTTGTACAAAGCAGTTGTCATTTAAGATAGCAGTTTATGAATACAGTGCATCTTGATCAATGTCACCTTTTCAAATTCTCACATCCCTCCCAACTCACCCATTCCCTCCCTTCTTCTTTTTTTTTTTTTTTTTTGGCCAGTCCTGGGCCTTGGACTCAGGGCCTGAGCACTGTCCCTGGCTTCTTCCCGCTCAAGGCTAGCACTCTGCCACTTGAGCCACAGCGCCGCTTCTGGCCGTTTTCTGTATATGTGGTGCTGGGGAATCGAACCTAGGGCCTCGTGTATCCGAGGCAGGCACTCTTGCCGCTAGGCTATATCCCCAGCCCATAAGCAGACTTTTTGACAGCTTTCTCTACTGTAAATTATTAGTAACTTTCCCCTTCCCTTCCCTTCCTTTCCATTCCCATTTTTCTCCTCTTCTCTCCCATTCTCACTCTTCCTCTCTCCCATTATTTTTCCTTCCCCTCTTTGCTATGAAAATACATGGTCATATAGATTTTGTAAACCTAAAGAAACACCCCCCCCCAGCTTGTCTATTAACAGAAGTCATTGTTTCTTACAACATTTGTTACTGAATTCTTGAGTTAGAGTTTCCTCTTTGACTCTCCTTGTATTGTTGAGGTGGTTTTATGTAACGTAAATTGGTCAGCATGGTACTTCTCCAACGTTTAGGCCATGTATAAGTGGTTCTTTATTTTCTCAATTGCTCATACTTGGATTTTATGTGATTTATGACACAATTTGTGAAAATTTGAACTTACTTCTATAAGATGAGGCAATCAGAATTATGTAGAACATGCTTAAATAGTAAGACATTTTAAATGTTCAATTATCTATATTATAAATATTAATATTATAAACAAATAATTATAAAAGACTTATGTGAACATAACATTGATTCCAAAATGCCTTTAATTCAAATATGCAAATAAAATGAAATTAATGTAACGAAGTAAGAGGATTTTCTTAAGTGAAGAGAATCTAAATAAAGACTCCTATTTCCCAAACTTCTGTTTATTTCTCTCATTTTCTACCATACACAATTCCTGCTAAAAGCAAACCAAAAGTGAAATGGAGTGGTTTATAATATGAAAAATATGTATTGTAAATAAGTCAAAATTAAAAATGGCTATTTCCCAGTAGCAACATAAATTTTGGAGAAAAACTTTTCTACAGGATGATTCTTTTTGCAGAAAAAGAAGTTATTTATTCAAACCATTAAAATAGTGAAAAAATCTCCTTTAGACAATATACACTTTAATTATTCACAAGCACAATATGTATCATCTACATAAAATTCATCTGGGAACTAATCAGTTTTCGTTACTTTTAAGGGAAGGACTGAATGTGAGAAAGATGAAGTGAACTAATTTCTCATGAAGACACCACTTTTATGTTTTTTAATGGCTTACTTAATACTTAGGAATATAGAGCTCCCATTATGCACTCATGTATTCACAGACTCATGAACCTTTCCACTCTGCTAGGAAGCATTTTGCTGGAATGTATCTACTTTTCTTTCTCCCAAAGGGTCTGGTCTCCTTTTATGCTTGTCTAGTTAATAGTTGGATTCAAAGCCATGCTGTCATTTTGATGCTTCCAACAACACAAGAAAAATAAAAACAGCCTCTGCTTCATTTCCTGGAAATTCTTTTTGAAAGCCAGGAACTCTTGAGAAATTTTCCAGGTTGACTTATGGAGGGAATGAACTAAAACTTCCCTACCATGTGCCTCTACATCTGGGAATTGGTATGGCCTGAAGAGAAAGTAAGAATGGACTCTCTTCACACTTTTTAGCTAGTAGCTGGACAGTATTCATGGTTTCTCCACTTCATAAATCATGTAAAAGGTGGGCAGGGAATTTTTTTAAATTAAATTTTATTGACAAGGTGATGTACAGATACATAATAAGGTAGTACGTACATTTCTTGTCTTATTTGTTACACCGTCCCTCATTTTTCTTTCCCTTCCCTAGTTCAGATAAGTATATATACAATATCCAGTGTACCAAAATCATATACAGAGACCACAGGGGTTTAGGCAGGGAATTGTGATTAAACCCTTTGCTTTTTATTCACCTAATGACAGCAGTAAACAAAAACAAAACATACTTCAACAGGATTCTGTGCATGCTTTTACGTAACAATTTCACTTAAATTGCTATGTGCCATTTCAACTTAGAAAATAAGGGAAACCAGAATTTAATATCTCTCAATTTTGTATACATACTTAATAGATTTGTTAGAGAATAAAATGAAACATTGAATAAATGAATCCATTACAGAAGAACTTGGAATATAATGGGTGTTCTATATATATAAATCCTTTTCATTCTGGGCTCTGATGGCTCACACCTGTAATCCTAGCTACTCAGGAGACTGAGATCTGAGGATCATGGTTCAAAACCAACCGAGGCAGAAAAGTCCATGAGACTTTTATCTCCAATGATCTACTTTGAAAAGGCTGGAAGTGGCGCTGTGGCTCAAGTGGTAGAGGGCTAGGCTTGAGCAAAAAGACTAGCAATAAAATTCAGGGACAGCATCCAGGCTCTGTGTTCAAGCCCCAGGAAAGGCAAAAAAAAAAAAAAAAAAAAAAAAAAAAACCGAACAACTTTTTCTTTTCTTTTTGGCCAGTAGCAGAGCTCATCACTTTCTACTTGCTCAGCTTGTTCACTCGCCTGGTACTCCTCTACTCAAGCCACACCTCCAGCCCAGCTTTGTGCTGGTTATGCTAGAGATGATTCCCATAGGCCATTCTGTCTGAGCTTGTCTCGAATCTCAATCCTTCAGATCTCAGCATCCTGAGTAGCTAGAGATATAGATAGGAGCTACTATGAAAAAAACCCCTGTATTTCTAATTCTTATCCTAGCTAGAACAGCCATTTTCTAGACTTCTAACCACATAGGTCAACGTGGTCTGTTTTTGTTTGAATGGAATCGTTGGTTGTGCTTACAATTTTGAACCTTACTCTTGTTCATATCACATAAGACATTAATAATGTCTACCATGTCCTTTCTTCCTAGCCATGTGCAGGCCTTCTGCTAAGTATGTTACTAGCATTTTATTATCTTCACACCAAACTTGTGAGGCAAATCTCAATTTCAAAGTACCTTCCTTTAGCACTCTTCATAAGCCATATTCCTAGCAGCACCGGTATGTTAGCAACACATCTTACTGATCCTATTAGCGTTTAGGCCCTGCAACAGGATCCTTGCTTTAACTCTAGCTTTCCCACTTACTACTCCTTCATTTTTCTTTATTTATGCAATATGGATAAAATATCAATTTCACAGGATTTTTTTAAAAAAAGAAATGAATAGAACATTTGCAAAACACATAGTTCATGTTTGTTTGTTGTTGTTTCTTTAAGATGAGAATCTTTTTGTGCTACCCAGGGTAGTCTTGAACTGGTGGAGTTGAACTCTGGGCCTCCTCTTCCCACAGCCTCCCAAGAATCTGGGACTGTGGTAATGTGTCACTGTGGGTTTTTGGCTTATAAAACATATAGAACAGGACTATTTACACAATGCCACATAAGTGTTTGTTCAATAAGATGTTATCATATGTTCTTCAGAAGTACTTTTTTGAACATGCTAGTCCTGGGGCTTGAACTCATGGCCTGGGTGCTCACTCTGAGCTTTTTTGCTCAAGCGTTAGTGCTCTACTGCTAGCCCCACAGCTCCACTTCTGGCTTTTTGGTGGCTAAGAGTCTCACAGACTTTCCTGCCTGGTCTGGCTTGGAGCCTCAGTCCTCAAATCTCAGCCTCCCGAGTAGCTAGATTGTAGGCATGAGTCCCTGGCACTCAGCTGTAGCAACATACATTTAACACATACAGTATAATTTCCTAGCCATTCTTCCATTGTTTATTATTTCAATTTCTATGATGCACTAAATGATGTTTTTAATTCGAAACAATGTCTTGCTATGGTGACTAGATTGGCCTTAAACTCCTGGGCTCCAGCCATCTGCCTTGCCTCATTGCCTTAGTTTCCCAAACAGCTAGGGTTACACCCACATGCCTTTTTCTTTTCTTACTACTTCACTGGGGATCAAACTGTGGCACATGCAAGGCAAGCATTGAGCTTTATCTTAGCTCCTCAAGGCTATAAATAACGTTTTAATGACCATGTACATACTGTTCTTTCTAGTGTTTGCACATTTTCTATGGTGCATTTGCATGATTTTATTAGTTACAGCCTGGACCATTTGGAAGTTCTGGAAGCTGTGGACAGAGCGGCTTGGCTCTTTGGAGGAGCATAGCTAACTTCCATTTCACTGCCGAAAGGGAAGGACTGTTTTTCCTAATGGGCAACAGAGGTGGCCTATAAGACCAAATGCTTCTCTTAAACGGACTATATTATATGGGGAGGTTTAAGGCAAGCACTCCGATTACCACAAACGAGAAACATCTGGGAGGCAAATTCATGCTTGGCATAAACTTTTCCTCCATGCTTAATGATCATCTAAGGTCAGTGCTGGCTTCACCAGTGTCATAGTTAACATTTCCAAGCAGCTCATTAATCTCCAGGAAGTGCTGAGTATTTTCATTGCTGTTTGTTTAATTGAGGTTGTGAATAATTTAGTAAAGAATGATTGCATGAATCTGAACAAAGAAAGGACTGTATTTTTCTAATATACACAAGGAGCACCTCCTAGTGAGCATAGTTCATAACCACCAAAAAAATTTAGATTTCAGAAATGCAAGAATTTTATAGCTTCGTCCTAGTTTTTTTTATTAGCAAAAGGAAATATCTTCTTGTTGAAGGTAAAGAATAAACTAATATATTTTCAAATTTGCAAAAAGCCCAAAGAGTTGTAACCTTGATGTCATTTTTCAGAAAAAAATGTTTCTCATTTTGTAACAACATTGTAAAGTATAATAATGATATTTTTAAATAAATTATTTTCTGTTTTTACAGGTCGGAAGGGGTTCTTTGTTTGAAATCATTTCATTTCCTGCCAAAGCTGCTTTAACTAGTATAATCTATGCTTCCTATGCAACACTAGTCTATTTGGTAAGTCAAGAAAATCATTTAAATCTAGTGATAAATATACCTTTTTATATAATTGTTATATAATTTTTATGTAATTGTTTTATACATTTGTTTATATAATTTATATAATTGTTAATGAGACTATTTATAAGCTGACTTTTTGTATAACTGTAACTGTTGTGTACCTTGTTATCCAATATAGTTTCATATTAGACGTTTACTTTTCTGAGAGTTGAATCAGTCCAGAAATTTGCTTAAATAACTCAAATTACTTTGTTTGTATCAAAAATTGATTAAAATATTTGAAGATGGTGTGAGGACATTTTTAGTTTTTGCTTTAATGTAGTTACATTGGTTTTATTTGGGCCAGTAACCCCTGCTGCCTTTAATTCACTATTCTACCACTGTGGGTCTCTGACTTCAGAGGAAACAAGTATTAGTGAACAGTGTATTGTTATCAAGTGCCCTGTAGGACAAAAGTATGAAATACTTTAAAATCAATTATAAGGGCTTTATTTCCTGTTAATAGACAATTGTGCTTTAAAAATTAATATACACAACGCTCACAGCTTGATAAATAGCACAATTCATCGTGGTGTGTGTACGTGCATGCGTGTGCCCATGCCAGTGCTGGTGCTGGAACTCAGGAGCTCATGATTTTGCTCAGCTTTCTCAATCCTGAATGGCGTTCTACCACTTAAACCACACCTCCTCACCACATTCTTGCTGGCTAGCTAAAGATGAAGTTTTACGGGCTTTTCTGCCCTGGCTGGCCTTGAAATGTGATCCTAAATAGCTAAGATTACAGGTGTGAGCTACTCGTGCCTAGCTCATCTCTTAATCAAGGCTAGGATAAGGCAAGAATAAGAATCCTGGTTGTTCTATATCACCACTGATATTTAATATTGTCAATAATTTGCATTTTAAGTTTTTTAATTGGTGAAACAGGTTTGAACTCAGGTCTTCATGCTTGGCTAGGCAGGCACTCTGCCACTGGAGCCGTGACTCCAGCCTCATTTTAGTCATTTCCGGGGAAGGTGGTATTGTATAATGGAGTTTTAATTTGCATCTCCTTGGAGATTGAGTACCTTTGCATGCATTAGTTGGCTATTTTGATACCGTCTATGAATTTCTGTTAAAGTCCCTTTCATTTTTCTATTGAGAGATATTGAGCTTTTAAAATTATTGCTTGTATTTTAAAATATAATCAGAAACATGTCTTTCTTTGATTTTTGTGGGCACTTCTTTTCTAATCCTATGACTTACTTTTTTATTCCCTTTTTATTCATTAAAAGCAGAGGCTATTCATTTTAATGCAGTTTAATTTAATATATTCTTATATGGTGTGCTGGAAATTGTGTGTGTGTGTGTGTGTGTGTGTGTGTGTGTGTGTGTGTGTGTAATTAAAAGAAATCCTGCCCCATACCCAGGGTCATGAAAACAGTTTCACCTGTCTATTCTAGCAGGTGTATTATTTTTTATCTTTACTTTTAGATTCATAATGCTTGTAAAATTGGTAAGTAAAGGGTACATATTTTCTCCCTGGATAAATTAGGAAATACTCAGTTTATCTGGAACAAGTCTTTTTTTATTGTCCTAGAATACCACCAACACCCTTTTATTTAACAAATGAGGCTTTCTCTTTATGTAGATCTGTTTATAGACTCTATTCTGTTTGGCTCATCTAACCTTACACCCGTATAGCACTGTGTTAATCACAGGAGCTTTGTAAGGTATCTTTTTTTTTTTTTTTTTTTTGGCCAGTCCTGGGCCTTGGACTCAGGGCCTAAGCACTGTCCCTGGCTTCTTCCCGCTCAAGGCTAGCACTCTGCCACTTGAGCCACAGCGCCACTTCTAGCCATTTTCTGTATATGTGGTGCTGGGGAATCGAACCTAGGGCCTCGTGTATCCGAGGCAGGCGCTCTTGCCACTAGGCTATATCCCCAGCCCGTAAGGTATCTTAATAACTGATAGAATAAATCTTTTCTCTAATCCATGAATATGGCACATCTGGGAATTCATTTGGGATTTTAAAAATTTCTGTCAATAACTTTTATCTTCTTGTCAAAGGTATTACACATTTTTGTTACTTTTGGACAAAAGTACTGAGACACAAAACAATATTAAAAGTTCCCAAAATTTATAGATCGAGTGCAATTAAAATCCAATCAAGTGTGTATGTCTGTGTGAAAGTTAACCAGTTGATTCTGAAATGTATTGGGAAGTATAAAAGGACAACACCCACAATATCCTTGAAAAAATAAAAGTAGAACTTATTTTTAAACAATTCAGTTAAAACATTTATCAAATACTTTGTAAGTTGATGTTAAACATAAATGCAAAATTGATATGTTAAATATAAATACAAAATAGACAAAATTGAACTCTGTTACAAATAGATTATAAAGGAATGGATAGGAAGAAATGGCTGTGACAAAAACAAAAACTAAACTAAGATCCAAATTAAACTTTCATTTCTCAAATACTATTGAAATTATCCCACACTATTCTAGACAAACACCACACCACTAAGCCACATTCCCAACCCTACCCACACTATTCTAGATCCTAGAAATGTGTTGGGTTTTTTTTTAATGTTGTGTTTTTGTTTTGTTTTTTGCTAGTCCTGGCCCTTGGACTCAGGGCCTGAGCACTGTCCCTGGCTTCTTTTTGCTCAAGGCTAGCACTCTACCTCTTGAGCCACAGCGTCACTTCTGGCCATTTTCTATATATGTGGTGCTGGGGAATCGAACCCAAGGCTTCATGTATATGAGGCGAGTACTCCACCACTAGGCCATATTCCCAGCCCCCCTAGAAATGTTTTAAGTAGACAACAGAACCTTTTTGGTGACCTGACAATTGGTCTTAAATACACCTATGGCCAAAGAGAGGTTACGGTTGGAATTATGGTTTTGGAAACAGGTAATATATTATGTTGTGTGTTAATGCTCTATGATCGGAACCATGCCAAGCAAAGGGGGCTAAGTCAACAGGAAGGTAAAGAACAGAGACATTAAAACTGAGCAAAGGAGCTGGGAATGTGGTTTAGTGGTAGAGTGCTTCCCTAGCATGCATGAAGCCCTGGGTTCCATTCTTCAGTACCACATAAACAGGAAATGACACTGTGGCTCAAGTGGTAGAGTGCTAGCCTTCAGCAAAAGCAGCTCAGGGATAGTGCCCAGGCCTGAGTTCAAGCCCAGGACTGGCAAGTAAGTAAATAAATAAACCAATAAACCAATAAATAAATAAATACTGAGCAAAGAAGAGATTCATCCATAAATGAGAAAAGAAGTAAAAATCATAAAAGCATAAAATAGATCAGAGGAAACAGTGTAGAGTAAACACAGATATGGGAAGTTATGAGTGGTTTCAAACAAATTACAAAAAGTCAAGCACAACAAAAATTTGAAAAGTTTTCTAGACCTAATAGTAAAGGTTTGGGAGTGAATCATCTTGAGAACGATGACATAGTGGCGTGATGGGCTAAAGAAGACAGAAATAAGCAAGTTTCATAGTGAACAGATGATAACATGGCAACTAAGAATATTAACTGTGATTGGCCAAAGAAACAAAGGGTGTTCTCACAGTCTAGGGGAAGCAAGGTCTAACCGATTTTAAATTTTAGCATGAAAGACACTCACCTTATTACTAGTTAAGACCAAGGATGGAGAGACACAGAATAATCAGTAGAGAAGATGATAGGATAGAAGTTACAGATAAAGTTAAAGATACATGGATATTGACTTTCCAGACACTTCATCTTTGAAGGCCAAGGAATAGCTTATCAGAATGGGCACAGATATAATTTTATATGTGAGGAAGAAGGACTCTTCAAATAAGTCAGTTTTCTAACATTTTCCCCCTAACACAGCATAGAGAAATCCTATTAGGGTTAAATGAATGGGACTATTTGTACCAAAAAGTGATGGACTGAGAGTTTATAGCTATGGGCTTGGATATATTCAGGTGTAATCAAGAGAAAAATAAAACTTGACATTTAGAAGTCTGATGTTCAGCAGTTCTTAGATTTATATAGTAGATCTACAATGCTGTCAGGAATTCAGGTGGTACGTTCTGGGATTACATCAAATTAAAACGCTTCTGAATAGCTAAGGAATCTGTCAAGAGTGAAGAGACAAGCTATAGAATGGGAGAAAGTCTTTGCCAGATACTCATCTGTCCAATGAGTGTCATCTATCATATAGCAAGAACTAAAACAAAAGCAACAGAACCAATATTTAGTACTACAACCAACAAATAGGCAAATGATGCGAACACACATTTCTAAAAAGTAGTGCAAATGCTTAATAAAATACCATTTTAAGCTATCTGTTGGGGAA
Organism: Perognathus longimembris pacificus; assembly: GCF_023159225.1. Classification (NCBI taxonomy): domain Eukaryota; kingdom Metazoa; phylum Chordata; class Mammalia; order Rodentia; family Heteromyidae; genus Perognathus; species Perognathus longimembris. Next base: position 25,175,857 of record NC_063182.1, on the reverse strand, counting down.
ATGCAAATGAGAACCAAATGAGAAATTCTACCTTATCCTAATGAAATAGGTAATATTAAAAAATAATAAGAGTAAAAACCAAAAATCAAAACCCTTTCTATGATGTGGGGGCAAGAATGAATGTTTGTTGCTATCATTGGTGGAAATGTAAAGTAGTGGAAGAGTGCTTTGAAGAGTGCTGAAAATTAGAAGTAGAGCTACCATATGAACCAGAGATTCCCCTCCCATGTATATTTGCAAAGGAAACAAAGTCAACACACACAGGAGATACTTGTATGGGGTTTTTTTGGTAGTGCTGCTCATAATAGCCACATTATAGAGTCAGTCTAGGCACCTCAAAACCGATGGATTTTTTAAAATAGGGTAAAAATATATTCAACAAAGAGTTAATCAAAGAGTGAACTCACGTCATGTGCAAGCATATTAGAGGTCATTATGTTAAGCAAAAATCAGACACAAAAATTTTGCATGTGTTCTCTCATATGTAGAAATTAGATTTTTTTCAAGTAGATGGGAAAGTATAGAGGGACTAGTTAGAGACACGAGTGCTCAAAGGGAGGAGATGTGTACATAAAGAGGAGCATATGAAGATAATTGGAAGGGTAGATCTACATGATATATGCAGGTATAGAAATGAAACCATTAATATGCATTAATTATATATTAACATATAAAATTTATATGCATTACTATTCATATAATTTTCCTGTGAAAGCATGATTTCAGAACTGGAAGAAAGAGGGGAAGGAAGGAAGAGGAGAGAAGAAAATAGAAGCCTTGTGTTTATAGGCTATATTATGTCATCTTGAGGCATTTCTTTTGTAAAAATAAACTAGTTTAGTTCTCTTATGCTTCATTGAATTTTCTATTCTCCTTGCTTGCCTTAACTCCTTGGATCAATCTCCATTATTAGCAAACTTATAGACAAGTTTAATGAATATAGTTTGTGATTCTGTGTTTTGAAGTTGTGTTTCTCTGTTGAATTTTGATTAGTCTTCTCTTTAAAGCACTGGATGGCATTTTTGTTCCCAAACAGGAAAAGTAGATCAAATGTTTTTTAGAAATCATTTGTCTAGGGCCTGGGAATATGGCCTACTGGTAGGCCCTGCTTGCCCTATATACATGAAGCTCTGGGTTTGATTCCTCAGCACCACATTTATAGAAAAATCAGAAGTGATGCTGTGGCTCAAGTGGTAGAGTGTTAGCCTTGAACACCAAGAAGCCAGAGACAGTGCTCAGGCGCTGAGTTCAAGCCCCAAGACTGGCGAAAGAAAGGAAGGAAGGAAGGAAGGAAGGAAGGAGTCATTTGTCTACCAGTTGATACTCCTTTCTCACCAAACTATTTTTGTCCTCCTATTTTATAAGCAGGCATAAACCAAGTCTGGAAAGAAGAAAACCAAAACCAAAAAACCTACTTGGAGGTAGAAATATGTTTGGGGAAATGACTTTGTCTTAAAGAAAAGTTTCATTTAATTAAATCAGGAGAGTAAAGATGTGAAATAATGCATGAAAAAGATGCAAAGCATATTTTTATTGAAGCATATTGCTGCCTAAATTGTAGCATAATATATGTAGAACAAGAAATCAGTCTTTGAATACTTGTTGTGTTTCTGGAGTTCCTGAAAGTTCCTGAAGTGCTTTTTTTTTTATTATGTGTATTAATATGCATATTAATGAGTTTATGTTAAGCACTATATTAACTTTTTATTTGTGGTTGTTCGTAACTTAAAAAAACCTTTCAAAATGTTTTAATCTCATAGGCAGTCTGTGTTAATGCTGTGCTGGAGAAAGCAAAGAACATTTTCAAAGAAGAAGAATCTATAAGGCGAAACCAAGAAAATGAACTTTGTAGAAAAGCCTTTTCTGAACCTGTGCTTCCAGAGCCGGTGTTTCCTGCAGCCGAAATCAAAGCGAAACCTTACAGGTCACTGCCAGAGAAGCCAGACAAGGTTTCAAATCAACCCACACTTCCTGACAAGGGAAGCAATAAGATCCAGGTTTTACATTCAGTGTTTGACCGATCCGCCGAAATGAATGAATAAGCAAATCTTGAACCCAAGTATCACTGTAGAGCACCTGTGTTACCTACTGGCACATTTCATCTGGCAACACCAGGAGACTAGTTTCTAGTGCTCTGCTTTAGCCAAAGGAGAGGGCAGAACTTCTACTGTTTACATGGCAGAAAAAGTAAAATGAATCTTGATGTAAAAATGTTCTATATGGTTACACAGTGTTCTTACTTATTTTTGTGCCAGGACTGGGGCTTGAACTCGGGGCCTTGTGACCTTCCTTGGCATTTATTTCCACTCAAATCTTGGTACTCTACTGATGGAGCCACACTTGCATGTCTGGTTTTTTTGCTGGTTAAATGGAGATAAGAGTTTCATTCATAGACTTTTCTGCCCAGGCTTAGTTTTGAACTACATCCTTAGATCTCAACCTCCTGAGTCACTAGGATTACAGAGATCAACCAATATTTTTAATTTTTATTTTTATATATTTTTGGTGGTACTGGAGCTTGAACTCAGGGCTTGTTGGGCTACTATTTCACCACTTGAGCCAAAACCCCAGCTTGCTTTTCACTGGCTACTTTTGAGACAGATTCTGGCTCCCAGTGTGCTTGAGCTGTGGCCTGCTAACTTCAGGCTTCTCTTTTTCAATGGGATCAAAGCTATGAAACACTGTGTACTACATCGCTCCATGGAACGCTTAAGTCCCATTGACTTTTCTGCCCAAGGTGGTCTGGATCCATGATCCTCCCAGTCCCAGCCTCCCAGGTAGCTTGGATGATGGGTACATGCCACTGCACCCAGTTGACTTGAGAAGGGTGTCTCACAACTTTTCTGCCTTGCCTGTCCTTGAACCAAGATCCTCCTGTTCTTAGCTACCCAAATAGCTATAGTATAGACTTAAGTCATCAGGGTTCAGTTCTATCTATATACAATACTTTTGTGTGTGTGTCAGTTGTGGGGCTTGAACTCAGGGCCTGGATGCTGTCCCTGAGCTCTTTTGCTCAAGGGCAGTGCTCTACCACTTTGAGTCATAATTCTACTTCTGGTTTTTAGGTGGTATTTGGAGATAAGAGTCTCAAGGGGCCTTTTCTGCCTGGGCTGCCTTGGAACCCCAATTCTCAGATCTCAGCCTCCTAAGAAGCAGGATTACAGGCATGAGCCATGAGCTCCTGGCCAAAAATGTTTAATGACCAAGTACATCTACTCCTTGTTGGGTTAGAATATTTTTGTGAGTGTATGATGATCCTGGGGCTTGAACTCTGGGCCTGATGCTGTCCCTGTGTTTGTTTTTGTTCAAGACACAAGTGCCCTACTACTTTGAGCCACAGTGCCAATTTCTAGGTTTGGAGTAGTTAATTGGAGATTAGAGACTTTTGAACCTCCATCCTTAGAGCTTAGCTTCCTGAGTAGATAGAATCACAGGCATGAGCCACTGACACCCGCATCGAATTTTTTGCTATGTTTTCTTTTGCTTTAGGCATCCTTATAATACATTTATGTCTCTATGACTTATTTTTACTTATTTAGGAAAGAGAAAACCCTATAAAAATGCTCCATATTGGGGCTAGGAGTATGGCCTAGTGGTAGAGTACTTGCTTAGCATACACAAAGCCTTGGGCTCTATTCTTTGGTACCATGTACACAGAAAAAGCCAGAAGTGGGGCTGGGAATATGTCCTAGTGGTAAAGTGCTCACCTGGTATACATGAAGCCCTGGGTTCGATTTCTCAGCACAACATATATAGAAAAAGCCAGAAGTGGCGCTGTGGCTCAAGTGGTAGAGTGCTAGCCTTGAGCAGAAAGAAGCCAGGGACAGTGCTCAGGCCCTGAGTTCAAGCCCCAGGACTGGAAAAAAAAATAGCTGGAAGTAGTGTTGTGGCTTAAGTGGTAGAGCACTAGCTTTGAGGAAAAGAAGCTTAGAGACAGTGCCCAGGCCCTTAATTCAAGCCCCACGACTGGGGGCGGGGGGGAGTTACATATCAACCAACCACCAGGGGCTTATGCCTGGAATCCTAGCTACTCAGGAGGCAGAGATCTGAGGATTATGGTTCAAAGCCAACCCTGAGCAGACAAATCTTTAATGCTTTTATTAACCAATAAAAAGCCAGAACTGAAGGCATGGCTCAAGTGATAGACTACTAATGTGAGTTTAAGTCCCAGAACCAGCACCAAAAACAAAACAACAAAAAACAAACAAACAACTCTGTTCCTTTCATGCTTTTTTCAGTGATATTTATTTTTCTGTTTGCAGGCTATTCTAATTGAATCTACCTATTTATAATTCCCTTGTAAAGTTATGAAGGACTTGGAATTCACAGATGCTATCAGTTCATCAAACAAAATATTTAAAAACTTGATAAGAAGATTTCTATATGTAAGAACAGGACATGATGAGGTTATCTGTTTTATCATTAAAATATAGGGTCAGGGCTGGGAATATGGCCTACTGGTAGAGTGCTTGGCTTGCATACATGAATCCCTGGGTTCGATTCCTCAGCACTACATATATAAAAAAAGTCAGCTGTGGTTCAAGTGGTAGAGTGCTAGCCTTGAGCAAAAAGAAGCCAGGGACAGCTTCTATAATTTGCTCCACAAACTAATTATTTTTGTCTTTAGGAGGTGCTTTGGTTTCTTCTAGGCACTCTCAGTTCTGGACATGTGAGAAGATGTTAGTAGTCATTCATGGATTAGCATCTGATATGTATAAAATATAATATTAATAAAATTAATATAACAATATACAATATATGACACACATATGTATGTGTATGTATATATATAGAATGCTAAATATATATGACATTAATATAATGATATATAACATTATATATATATATACACACACATATATATCAAATGCTGATCTCAGCTTGTTTTATGTAAAACAAGCTGAATTATCTACCCCAGAGTTGGCAGTTTCCGTATTTGGCAAATACCTTCTGCTATAAACAATGCATGCTAAAAAGTGAAGCCTGGCTTGCTAATAATCTGAGAAATGAGTAACAAAGGTATTATACTTTCTTGCTATCCAACAGAACTGGACATGTCTGTAAGCATAATCTTTGTTGCCTGTTCACTTACTGATTTATTCAGTCAAGGTAGAAGGTCCAGGTGGGTCCCTTAGAATGTTAAGTACTAGGTTAGGACTCTTAGTTCAGTCATAAATCATGAAGATTACTATGCTTTGTATATGGTTCTATTCTTAACAATCCTCCTGGTGAATTCACAAGGCACTCAGTCTTTTTGGTCCTAATTACTCCTAGCTTCTACTATGTACCGCTCAGTTTCGCAATGAAAGGCCCCCTCACTGTGTTATTCCAAATGTAACAATAGTAACTGGCCATAAATGAATGGCCTGGTAAAACCAGAGTGAACATCAACCCCACCTGTGAACACTGAAGAACAAAATCTACATCAGGCAACACGTGTGCACACAAGCACAAAGTTCTCTCAAAATTATTTTTAGAAACTTCATTTGAAAATTTCATATAAGCAAAGTACTTTGGCTCACTAGATGAGGAATAAATCTCTTATGCCTTTCTTACCTCGAGAATCTTTCTTGGCTGGAAACAAACCAGGGCTTATTTTTTAGATATGCAGCCATTTGGGAAGTTTAATTTTCAACTGAAAATTCATCCCACTTTTGTAGCCATTTGTAAAGTTTAAAATGCTTGCTATATATTTGGAAAAACTATACATTTAAAATATGATGATTTTTGTTTTGTCAGTCCTGGGGCTTGAACTCAGGGACTGGGCACTGTTCCTGAGCTCTTCAGCTCAAGGCTAGGGCTCTACCACTTGAGCCACAGCTCCACTTCTGGCCTTTTCTGTGTTTGTGTACTGAGGAATTGAGCCCAGGGCTTTATGCACACTAGGTAAGCACTCTACCACTAAGCCACATCTCCAGCAACCAAATGCAATGATTTTTGTGCAATTAAAATGTAAAACTAATAATATGAAAGGTAGAAAATCATTGGATGTATCAGTGAAAGGAGTGGAAGAATGAAGCTGCATGCCAAAGCTCTGTTTTGTGTTTTTTTTTTTTTTCTCAAGGAGTTTTCAGTTTAATGTAACAAGTGACATCTCCAAACCGTCTAAGTTTTAAGGCACGGGGTAAACCAGCGCTGGTGGTGTGCGTCGGGACCTGAGGAGACATTTCTCCTTTCCACTGGGGACAGTTTGGCAGAAGGAAGGACACTGCAGGAGAATCTGTGATGGTTAAGAGCTATCTATGCATAAGAAAGGTCTTTAAAGTAAACTCGATAGCAAGACAAAGGCCTGCGTGCAAGCGTCATTGTTCATGTGGGGCCCACATGTGTCTGACATGAGAGTCACACTAGCTGATGCATGTCCATTCTTCTAGGTTCCGTTCTTCTAAGATTCCTAGGATGTTCAGAATATACAAGACAGTATGCTAGCTCTGTTGGGATGTGCCAGCTCTGCCCTCGAGATATGTGTCTTCTACTGACATGGTGTTGTTTGATTTCCTCCACTTGCCAATCGACAGCAGCGCTTGCGTGTCGTGCTGAGGGCGATACCATCACAGTTAGTTTGACCATAATAGAACAAACTAACTGTTTTAGTGGTTAGAAAGAATTGGAGATGTGTACATCATATAGTTTCTATACGTGTGTGTGTGTGTGTGAGTGTGTATCAAAGCTCTGTTTTAACTTTGTACATATTAAAACCTTGCCCCAGGACAAAGTCAGCTATAGTAAATGTGGATTTTTTTCTCCTATTTAACTTCTTTAAACCCATGCTGGAAAAAAATTACCTTTGGTGGTAAAGTAGTTATCCTAAAAATATCTCAAGCATATACATTTTTCATAGCCATCTATTTTTATCAGGAAGAACTTTTAATTACTTTGAAGTCTCCAGTGGCATAAAAGTCAGAGTCACACTTAAAGGGTTCCTTAGAAAGAGTCACATAAATATTCCCATTGTCCACTGTCACTGTGTGAATCCTTTGCTTTATCCCTTTGGAGCACCATTTGGGTTTTGATGATGGATCTTTAGGGTTTATAGATTGGTATAATCCTTCTCCTGTTGCCAATGTAATTTTGTAATTATGCCAGGGGCAAACTATACATGGTCGTCCATCAAAATCCTGAGGAGGAAAAATAACTGATTTAACAGACTTGAAATTTTAAGTATGCATGATAAATCTTAGACTTTGCATGCAATCCAATATAGAAGAATGGGTCAGAAGGCAGGGTGTGGTGGTATTCACCTATAATCCCAGACTTTGAGGATTACACAATTATAATCTCAGTACCACTGATGCAGGAAGATTATGAGTTTAGGGCCAAGTAAGACCCAGTCTCAAAAAAAGAAAAGAAAAGAGAAAAAGGCTATCTTTAATTTCTTACTCCCATTTACACATTGTTTATTATAAAGCATAACCTAATCTGAGGACAGCCATAAATCCTTTTTGCAGGTGACTAAAATCCAGTGAGATGGAGCTCTGTCAGAATATGACTTGCTCAGGCAAACCACCTTTCCACTGCTGCCTTGCTCTTATCTGTCTTGACAGAAATGGGGCAAGGGCTCCTAAAGGAATTCTCAGTAGCTGCTGTAACAACTGTAAGCTCCACATGTAAGTTCAAGAAGAGTTAAAAGTTGTGAGTGCGGATATGAAGTGATAAGCAATTTTTTTTTCTGCCTTAATGAAGTACTTCTCAAATGTTTAGGAGCATTGAGTTTTCTAGCTCATGTTTAAATCAGGTCTGTTTAAATCCAGTAAGCTGGGGTGGGAGGCACAACATTCTGAGTGTGTAAGAAGCCCACCACCATGTCTGTGCATTCTCTGAGCACCAGTATTCCTATACTACAGAACTGATTTGTGCCCCATACTGTTGTTAGCGCTCACATTTGCGTGATTTGAACACAGGAGCCAATATGGAACCAGGTATATGTCAAGTGTAGAGAGAGTGAAAATCAAGTTTAGGTTTGTACTTCACATCAGTTAGAGATAAGAGAGAAATAAAAAATTAGGCAGTTAGTGTTGGCATATAAACAAGAAAAAGGGCAATTCCCCTATTCTTCCTCGGTTAAGAAATCAAAGTGTAGTTTGTTTACAAATGTTAAAAAATACCTATTACATTGTTGTATACTAATAATAAAATTTAAATTATAAAGTAGAAGCCGAATATTATTTTTAATTAAAAAATTAGATCTTGGAATGATAACCATATCTTTTCATCAACAACCACAAACAAATTAGATTTAGAAGCCAGAAAGAATGGCTCATGCTTTTGGCCACAAAGTGACCTCATAAGATCAGGTGTATCAAGGTTCAAAGACCATGTAGGTAAAAATTCCCGCTACTCTATCATCTTAACCATAGCTGGGCTTTTAGACACAGACCTTTAAGTCATCCCAGCTACGACAGAAGCATAACCAGAAGGACTGAGGGGTAAGCCAGCCCGGGCATAATATCATGAGACCCTGACTAAAGCAATCAAGGATTTTGCCCCAAGTTGTAGAGTACTTGCCTATTAAGCACAAAGCACTGAGTTCAAGCCCCAGTATTGCTCCCCACCCAAAGGGATCTACCAGAACTACTGTTGTATTATGTACTTTTTTTTTATACCAACACTTGACAATTTTACTTTGTAGAACTAGATTTTTAAACTTAATGCTTTATACTTGGCATTCTGCACCACTTGGGCCATATCTCCAGTCCTTTTTCTATCAGCATTTTTCAGTACTTTGTGCCCAGACTGGCCTCAGATCTATACTTTCTACCTAGCTGAGATCAGACATGGGCCCAGATGCCTGAGGTGAAGATGAGGTCTTGCTACCTTTTTGCCTTGATATAAATACATTGTTAACATCTCTCCATAACAACACAGATAAATCTACTAGCCTACATTCATGGTTGCCTAGTATACCGCAGTGTGGCTATATTATAGTATATTTAGCTTCCTAATGTTAAAACATTTGGATTGCCTTCAGTTTTTTTAATTATAAAAAATAATGCTGATAAACTTTCCCTTTATATAGACTAGCATTTGTGCAATTATGTCCATAGAGGGTAGACATCCCACAGTGTAACACCTAAGTCAAAAGGCATGTGTAGTTCTCATATTTATCTGTGAAATGGTTGACTTTACATTGTAGGGTTGTGAATACTTACAACATTGGCCATTATAATCAATGCTCTAAGAAGTAACATAACCTAAATATAAATGATCTCTGAATAATGAAATAAAAACATCATAAGAATGTAAATAGGAAGCATATGAGTTTTTTGAGAATAAATTTAATTGTACATACCTCTATTTCTCCCAAATGTAGTGGCCCTCCTGCATCTGTAAAGGAATTGAATATGGCATCAATTCACTGAAAGCAAAAGCAAAACCAACCAAACAAAAACCAATCCCCACCCCCAGAATTTCCATTGTTTTCAGATCAATGCAAGCTGTACAAATGAGAAGTAAAGTCTCACGGTAGCAGCGGATATCCATTGCGTGGTATTCTCCTTTGTGGTAGAAAATGACTACTTCTCTATCATGGACAACAGCTGTCATTCTCTTAGATCTCTTAATGTCATCTTCTCTGCCAACACAGACAGAAGAATACTTCTCTTCAGGATCTTGTTCAGAGTCTTCAAGGTCCATGCTAGTTAAAAAATAGAAAAAAAATTCAAGTCATTTTTCACTAGCTTAACTTACAGAGCTATAAGAATAGTCTTCGTGACTGATATTTTTCCTATAGTTATATAACACAAAACATAATACTAGATTATAATTAGACATCACTGTGTGTTAGCAACTCTTCATGCCTGCCAAAACTAGGAACAATTCCTTACTCTTAAGGTGAGACAGATTTCAATGTTCATGATTAAACTTTAGGCATGGAGACTAAAACTGTACTACCTCTTTATTCTCTATTTCATACTAAATATCTGACTTAAATCTGCATTGCCGGGCTGGGGATATGGCCTAGTGGCAAGAGTGCTTGCCTTGTATACATGAGGCCCTGGGTTCGATTCCCCAGCACCACATATACAGAAAATGGCCAGAAGTGGTGCTGTGGCTCAAGTGGCAGAGTGCTAGCTAGCCTTGAGCAAAAAGAAGCCAGGGGCAGTGCTCAGGCCCTGAGTTCAAGGCCCAGGACTGGCCAAAAAAAAAAAAAAAATCTGCATTGCCTTCAGACTTCTGTTGACCATAGGCTGAGTTGGGTTGGTTCCCTTGCTAGAGTTGTTCATTTGATTTTATCCAGAACGCACAATCAAATTACCCCTTCCCATCTCTCTCCCATTTGGTGGTACCAGGAGTTGAATTCAGGGCCTCACTCTTGGTAGACAGGTAATCTGCCATTTCAGCCACTCTACAAGCCCATTTTGCACTGATTATTTTGAGATAAGGTCTTGCTTTATATGCCTGGGTCATCTGGCCCTGCGCACCGTTGCACCTAGCTTCCCATGCAGCTGTGATGACTGGCATTGGTGCCTGCACCAGCCACTGGTTAGCATAGAACTCTCCCCCGACCCCACCAGGCTGGCCTCAAACAGTGATCCTCCAGATCTCTGCTTCCCAAGTAGCTGGGATTACAGGCTTGAGCATTCTAGCTAGAGAGGACAGGTATGAGTGAAGGCCTTTCATTTTCTTACCACAGAAATTGTTGCTCTTTTGCCCTTTTTGGAGCATTTGAGCAGATGACTTTCTCCTCAACAAGTAGAAAAGAACTTTGAGGTATTTCTTTTCCCCTCAGCACAGATATATGAAAACTTCTTTGAAAGTGACCCAGAGACCTTCAGTATATTTTCAGAATAGAGAAGTTACCTCCATGTGAGGAACAAAGGCCAAGATCTGTCAGTGGTTAGCGTTTCAGGCATCTTTGCAACTGTTGTAGTTGGAGCTCCCTCTACAGTGTGGAGGCTGGGAGATGGGCAGCCAGTGAGCTAGAGTCCAGTGTATCACAGTGAGGGATGCCCGAAGAAAACCTGGGCTTCTTAAGTAACTCTGAGAGTCCCAAGATTTTGGTGGTTCTGCTCAGAGCTAAGTCATCCTGTGCCTTTTGTTCTTTGTAAATTCACTTAGTCCCTATACCTCCATTCTCTTAGAATCAAATATTGGTTAGTAAGGATGCTTAGAATAGAATTATTTCAACTCTTTTCCATATAATTCTAAAGTCTGTATCCTGTTTTCCTCTTTAAGATCCCTTTGGCCAAATGTAGAAATTAAAAGGCAAAGAGGGAAATTCCTCAGAATTGATCCATTCCTTAATTCATATCCAGTCCTTAAATCAAAGACTTACAACCATTCTTCCAAATGCAAAGTTAGGAAACTACCACTCTTAAAAATGGCATATGTGCTTGTTTTCAACCCCTGAATTACTTTTTGTTATTTTTTTTTTCCGGTTGTGGGGCTTCAACTCAGGGCCTGAATGCTGTGTTCAAGGCTAGTCCTCTACTACTTGAGCCACGGCACCACTTCTAGTTTTTGAGTGGTTAACTGGAGGTAAGACTCTTACCTCAGCTGGACTTTTTTGCCTGGGCTGGCTTCAAACCACGATCCTCAGATCTTAGCATCCTGAGTAGCTAGGACTTAGGTGTGAGCCACTGGCACCCAGCTCTTTGTTATCTTGAGACTTTGGTAAGTATATCAAACATAAGCCTTCCAGAACAAAAGCTAACAGCCATTTTAAAAGCTGGAAAGCCTAGGTTTTATTCAATATTTCCCTTTTCAGTTTAATTTGAACAATTTCATAATTTTATGGACTTATATAATCAGAATGGGAATCTACAGAACAACCCAAACTTGGAAGATATCCAATTCAGCTTTATGCAAAATAGGGACTTGCATATGGAAAAGGAAGTGAGCAAAAATGATGTCTGTGGAGACTCAATTGCTGTTGAAGCTAACACATTTTCTGTGAAATGCTCATGATAGATACTATATGAAATATGGCTATAATTGCTTATAATGAACATATTTATCAAAATTATAAATGACATGTCTACTTCAAATAATATTCCAATTTTGAGAAGACAATCCTTTGTAATCCAAAAGTCATCATACTGTCTATATTTCATAGGAAATTACATGATACACCTTTCCTTTACTAATAGAAACCAGACATTGTAATTCCATTTAAGTCTTAGGTTAACATTTTAAATATAAACACACATATTCAATTTATTGCTGTGAACCCAATTACCTACGGATAAAGGGAAATTTGTTGTTGATGGTATCAAGAGGCTTCAGGACTTTTGTAGAGAAATTTCCTCATGACTTTAAAAAATATTTATTTAATCCTGTATGACTGATTGGAAACTTTTTAATGCTAGGAGGGAAAAGAACAAGGTTCTTTTTAAAAGCAAGAATCTAAAACAGAGAAACTATTGTCTAAAAATAAAAATTTGTGTTGTTCATGGCAGTGAACAATAGAAAAAGACAATTTATAGGCCACTGTTTTGAAAGGGTGGTTGCTCTGAGAAAATTGGAAGGCAGGTATGACGTCAACATAGCCTGAACTCCAAAACTGGGGTTCAGGGATCAGGGTCAGAGAGAGGAAAAGGCAGATAAGCATGCGCACTGTTAGAGAGAGGAGGAAGTTTTATTCACTGTGTAAGGGAAAAACCACACAAATGCAGCTCAGGAAGTTATGAGGACGTCAAATTCATACTCTGGAGTGCAGGGCTAATCCCTACTCTAAGAAACCTAGTTTTTGGACTGAGAGTATATAGCTCAGTTGTACAGTATGTATTTATTTTGTGCCAGATCCTAGGATCAATACCCAGCACTAAAATTTTTAAAAAGTATGAGCTATTTGAAGGGAAAAAAGGCATAGAACAATAATACTTGTTCTGTATTTAAAATTATTCACAATAAAAAAGCTATAATAAGAAAAGGCAAAGAGGACCATGGGTATGGTTTTCTGAGTTAGTTATGGCTGTCAGGAAGCTGGAATACTCCATCTCTCTAAATAGTCATCTGGTTTTGGCAGGCACCCAAAGTACAGAAATAGCTAGGTGGTTTTTATTTACCTCTAAAGTTGGGAGTGCAGCCTTTACCAGACTTTGTGACCAAACATACAACAACCAGCAAAAATGCTTATATGAAGAGACATGTGACCTGAATTAAAGGAAAATAGTTGGAGTTGGGTAATAGGTTATGGAGTTGGACTATGGGTTGCAACACATAATCCACAAAGGATTGAGTTATATAATATATAAAGAACTTTAATATAAAAACCAGTAAAAAAAAATGTAAAAAAAATGCTGTAGAAAAATGGAGAAAAATCCAGAGCAAACATTTTGCAGAAGAAATATAATAGCCAGTAATCACATGTACAGATGTTCACAAATGCAAAGCAAAACAACAAATAGAATACTACTTTGTGTCTACCAGATTAGCAAAAAGTTATAACAAGTATTGATGAAAAAAGAGAACAACTGCTAGTAATGACATAAATCAATGCTATTACTACAGTTTGGCATTACCAAACATAGTAAACATGGTCATGACCCAATAATCCACATGTGGTATACAAAGAGTTACACAAGGAAACATGCACAAGAATGATTATAAAAGCAAAGAGAGCAAACACGTCAAAATCCATCATAGTAGTATATGCAATTTGTATGTTTATTCAATGGAATGCTATATATAAGACATATATTACATAATATAGTCATATAATATATATATCAATGAAAATGCATTTGTATTTCAAGAACTAATTTTTGAAATGTACGTTAGATTTTTAAAATATAACAAGTCCAGCATGTTGGCTTCTGTCTGTAATCCCAGCTCTTTAGAAGGCAGTGAGGACCTGTTATCCCAGCTACATGGGAAACATAAATAGGACGGTAGTCCATGCTAGTTTGGGCAAAAACTGGAGATACTATTCTAAAACTAACTAAAGAAAAGAGATCTGGGGGTTTGGCTCAAGTGGTAGAGTGCCCAAGCGCAAGGCCCTGAGTTCAAATCCCAACACCACTACCACTAAAAAAAGTACAAGTGAAAACATTTGAAGATAATTCAGAGTATGTTAATACTTTTTATTCAGTGCAAAAGTAGGCAAAACAAAACAATATATTGTTCATAAATAGATGTTTACAGGGTATATTTATAAATAACATTTCTTGGATATCTCAAAATAGTTCTTCCATTTAAAATGGGTCTTCACTATTTAAGATGTATCCTATGTTTTTCCTCCTGAACTTCAAAGGTGGCTGAGGGTTACAAGTTAATGTGCCCATTTAAGTGTCCAGTAGGCCTTATCATATCCTGCTTTATATTCAGGTGACCCCCACATCGGAGACAAAAAGAGGATAAAGTTGCATTTTGCATCCTCAGAGAATGAACCTTCATGTGAATCATGAATTATTTGAGAATATGTACAGCTTATGTCAAAACTTTCTCCACAAACTATTAAATACTAGAATCAAGCACTAACAAAAGGGAAGAGATATAGCTTAACTTCAAAAGTTAGGTAAGCTCTCCTGACAACCAAATAAATGAAAAGCAAATACAGTCCTTTCTCAAATTTCATTCTCTTTGAGCAGTCTTTACAAAGTTTGCTTCCAAGAAAAACTGCAGTGAACTTTGAAGAGACTGATAAGAAATGAGCAGAAAAAGCTGGGGTTAAGTGATAAAGCTTGCAGGGAATTATGACTACAACCTTGCAGTGTGCTTAGGAACATATCTCATCCATTCCTGTATGCATCATAAATGCTAGTATTCATGATATCTGAAGACTAATGATAATTAACACCTGTATTATTCTTAATTAAATACTGTGAATGTTACCATCCTTTCAGACAACAAGGAGTTTATGTGGTCACCTTAATTATTGTTACTTTGATGAGCTAGTCATACTTCTACACAGTTCCTCTATCTCAAATTTATGATTGAATCTTTACAAATTTTGCTTTTCTTTAAATTAACAGATAAAATTGTATTTACCATGCACACCATGTTTTGAAATATATATACTGTAGAATAAATTTAGCTAATTAATACATTACCTCATGCAGTTATCATTTTGTAGTGAGAACACTTTATATTCACTCTTAGCATAAAGAATATATTATTAACTCTAGTCACCATGTTGTACAAAAGATGCAAAATAGCAGAATCTTAACTGAATAAGAGAAAATAGAAAATCGGGCAACTTACCAAGTTTGGAAGCTAGATGAAAACTTTCCTTAGAAAAATTTAGCTATTCTAGTCCATAACTGTCCCCCCCCCCCAAAAAAAAATCCTATAGTTACATTTCTAAAGGTGCTAAAAATATATAAAAAGATTAATGAGATAAATGGGTTCTCAGTCACTATTAGGTAGATAGATGCGTTACCAATACAGATACACTTTAGGGTTGGATTGAAAAAATAACTAACTCAACTTCCCATAAGACATTGAAATTAACAGACGTGAGATTGAGGGTACTTACTTCTTACTACTCCTCTTGAACAATGACTAAGGGGCTTTTACTAAGTCTGGGGCTTGGCTCACATACTATCCAAATGCTTATCTCCAGAGTGACACACTGCTTTTAGGTTCAGGAAACAGAAATGCCATAGTAGTTTTTGTAACTCTTTGGATAACAGATTAAGTAAGAGATAAAACTAGCTGTGATAAGGGAATAAACCAAAGATAAAAGGGAAAAAAAAAGAAAACCACAAACTGTACAAAAAAGAAAACTTCCATTTCTTGGAGTTCATTTTAATAAGCATCATTTTATATGAGCATTTGCAAATAGCTATTGAGCACTTGTGATCCTCTCCTAAGAATATCCTCCTTTGTTCTCACTGTGTAAATGTTTAGACTTCTCTAGTGATGTTTAATTAATCATGTCCAAGTGTAATTATTTGTGTGTGTGTGTGTGTGTGTGTGTGTGTGTGTTCCAGTCTTGGGGCTTGAACTCAGGGCCTGGGCACTGTCCTTGTGCTTCCTTTTGCTCAGGGCTAGCACTCTACCACTTGAGCCACAGATCCACTTTCGGTCTTTTCTGTTTATGTGGTACTGAGGAATCAAACCAGGGGCTTCATGCATGCTAGGCAAGCACTCTACCACTAAGCCACATTCCCAGGTCAATTATTTCTTTTACTACCCATTGGCTTTACATTATAGGCACCTTCTAATATAAATGAGGGAAGCACAGAAAAGGGAGACAAAGGGTGAACAATTCAGCAACAAAACTCCCTAGACATTGTGTTGGAAATGAATTATACGACTTAGGGGTGGAGGGTGGGAAGGAAGTCAGGCGGGGATGAACTGAAAATGAGGTAGGGGGTAACAGTGTTTAAAAGGAAATGTACTCATTACCTGACTTATGTAACTTTAACCCCTCTGTACATCACCCTTACAATAAACTTAAATTTTTTTAAAAGTAAAATACAGTTCATTAAAAAATTAGCTGTATGTCAGTGACTACTACTTGGGCCTTTTGCATGTGTTAGCTTATTTTCATTAAAAAAAAGCTAATATGAGGGGCTGGGAATATAGCCTAGTGGCAAGAGTGCCTGCCTCGGATACACGAGGCCCTAGGTTCGATTCCCCAGCACCACATATACAGAAAACGGCCAGAAGCGGCGCTGTGGCTCAAGTGGCAGAGTGCTAGCCTTGAGCGGGAAGAAGCCAGGGACAGTGCTCAGGCCCTGAGTCCAAGGCCCAGGACTGGCCAAAAAAAAAAAAGCTAATATGAGGTAATGTGTAGGTAGCTATAACTCTCATTTAGGTAACATCTATAGAGTTATCTTAAAACATCCATGAGATCTGCAAGTAAGCCATCTTGAAGTAAAACCTTTAACGAAGTGAAAATTTACTCTATTTGTATTGATGGGACATACAAGTATACGAAAAGAGAGTTCTGGATTTAAATGTAGGAATGCGAATGGGCCAAGAGTTGTGTACCCAAATGTTGGAAAATGGGTCCTTGCCTCGTTAGTCATGTGGTCCTTCTGGACAGTGGCAGTTCGTCTGGTTTGGAGGTGTGTGATCATAGGTGAGCTCCACCTGGCTCTGCGTGACTTGGTGCTGCGCGGGTGAGAGGGGCCGGCTGCCTGCGGGGCGAGGGCGGAGGAGGCCCCGGCAGGCTCTCCTCACGTCCGGGGCCCGGCCTGAGCACGGGCTGTCAGCCGCCTCTAGGTCTTCCTAGCAGATGGTTCTCCTCTCGTGACCTCCAGCGGCACTGAGCACTTCAGAAACAACGATCTGCACCGGTGAGACGGGGCGTGGCAACCCCCATGCGGCCCCCACTGCAGAGCCCAGGACCGCGGGGGCTGCCGGGGCTGCAGACATCGTGGGGCACTGTTCTATTGTAGGGGGGTACGAATGTCCGGAAAGCAGGTTTTTTAAAGCCCCGCCTGCTGCCCTGGGCCTGCAGCCGCATTGCCGAGGTACACACGGTCAGCCAGTCCGGACGCGGTCACCTCCCAGAGTTAACGGGGCCGGGAAAGCGAGAGGCCGCGTACAGTGGAGACCGCCACGGCCTTCAGAAGCCCAGGCCTGCGGCTGCGCGGGCGGAAGCAGCTCCGTGAGCCCCGCCCCACGACTAGAGGCCCGCCCCTCAACCATAGCCACGCCCCCGGTCGTCTCCCCGCCCCGAGCCCCGCCCCACACACTTCAGTCCAACCACCAGACGCGGATAGGAACTTACAGAGCTCAAGTCCTCCCGGGCCTCCGTGTGGCCTTGAACCGCTACTGGGATTTGCGACTGCGCGAGCTGAAGAGCCGCAGCCGACGCAGCAGCACCGCTGGGCGGGGCAACGCAGTCACGTGACCCCAGAGTCCCCGCCTCCGTGGGGCCTGTGGCTGGTGACCCCACCTGACGGTGACTTATAGCCACTGCACTCTGCCAGCATCTCCACGTGTGCAGTCTCGGTCGTCCGTAGGACAAGTGTGAGTCGCATTTTTTCTTTCTAGGTGATTCTTGATCTCACGTTTTACCCTATAAAAACATTTCAGGAGTTCATCCACCACGCGTGCAGTCCATGTATATGACAGCGAAAGAATAAGAATAGCAGGAGAGCTCATCAGCCCAAGGGAATGACTGAATTAAAATACAGTGTGGGGATATGAATAATTTGGTAGCCGTATACTGTGTACTCAAGGGACCAATAAAAATCACAACACTGATTCCCAAGCACAGGTACTGTCCTTAGTTTAAATATGTTGTTTCGAGACGTAAAAATATATATAAATGTATATGTAAATATTTTCATAAAACTAAAACTTAACAGTGGTGGTTTGGGGGGAGATGGAGTTCTTTTACTTTCATATTTCCAACTGGTCCCCTCCCTCCTCCCCCCCCCCCGCCCCCATTATTACAAGTACCCCATGCTAAACCATTGCTCCACTGGAGCTCCTTCCCCCCATTATATGCATGTATTAAAGGTGAAAACCCCACCACAACCCAGAGTCCTCACATTTGTGTTTGGAGATGAAACGTACATGTGTCTGACAGATTCATTAAGCTTTTCTTGAAGCTCATATGGTGATGCATACCTGTAGTCCAACCTACTTTGGAGGATGAGGTAAGACCCTTTTTATGTTTTTTAAAATTTTATTTACTTTTTTATTTTGCCAGACCTGGGCCTTGGACTCAGGGCCTGAGCACTGTCCCTAGCTTCTTTTTGCTCAAGGCTAGCAGTGTACCACTTGGGCCACAGTGCCACCTCTGGCTTTTTCTATATATGGGATGCTGAGGAATTGAACTCAAGGCTTCATGTATGTGAGGCAAGCACTCTACTATTGGGCCATATTCCCAGCCCTGGGCATCTATTTTTTATTGTTCTAATTTGATTGGAACATTGATAAAGACTTTGGATAATTCTTGGTCTTCTTTATGCCTGGAGGATGTTGGATTTGTTTTGAACTCAGACCTCACCCCTGCTAAGTAACACACCTCCAAGCCTCTTTTGTGCTGATCCTGTTTGAGTTAGGGCCTCATTTCCTGCTAAAGTCCCTATTTTATGCTTTCTGTCAAAGCTAGGATGACAGGTATACACCATGCCTAGCTTCCTCTACTGAGACAGAGTTTCAAAGACATTCTTCCTGGGCTGCTCTAGAACTTGAGTCCTCCCAATCTCAACCTCCTATATATCTAGGAGTTATGCATCACTGACTGTTTGGGAAGGAGTCTTGTGAAATTTTCTTCTCTAGCTTGCCTCTATCCATAGTCCTCACAATTTCAGACTCGTAAGTAGCCAGGATTATAAGCATAAGCTCCTGACATCCAGCTAAGATGTATGTGTTCTCTGACTTGTGTAGTCAGTCCACCTTAAAATGTACTTTTCTAAAAACATAGCTGAAAATATTTTGGATACCCAGTGGACTGTAGGCTTTATTTCCAAATGCACTAACCAAAGACTATCCTTGACCAGGAACCAACCATTTCTGGCACCTAAGGTTTAGAACAAATTTTGAAAATTTCCCATAATGGAGGCACCTTGGAGAAATAACAAAATCTGCACTAGGAATATGGCCTAGTGGCAAGAGGGCTTGCCTCCTATACCTGAGGCCATGGGCTCAATTCCCCAGCACCACATATATAGAAAATGGCCAGGGGCTGGAGATATGGCCTAGTGGCAAGAGTGCCTGCCTCATATACATGAGGCCCTGGGTTCGATTCCCCAGTACCACATATACAGAAAATGGCCAGAACTGGCGCTGTGGCTCAAGTGGCAGAGTGCTAGCCTTGAGCGGGAAGAAGCCAGGGACAGTGCTCAGGCCCTGAGGCCAAGGCCCAGGATTGGCAAAAAAAAAAAAAAAAAAGAAAGAAAGAAAGAAGAAAGAAAGAACAAAATCCTTTCTACAAGCATGGAGCCCTGTCATGCAGGCATAGAAGCGCCTTTGATTATTCTTTGCCCTTTGACCACCAGGAGGCTCCCACCACAAACACAGCTAGAAGAAGCCCTATGCAGCTGAGTTGTGCAACTGAAGTGTCAGCCAGACACCCTAGCAGAAACCATCAACACATACCTCTCTTTAGGTTCACTGCTTTCATGCATTTAAAATTGCTGAAATGAGTTTCAAACCTGTAATAAAATTTTTTTTAGTAGTTCCAAAAGGAAAATTCCTTCTTTCCTTTAACTACTCTTGTTTTAGAACCAGTTGTTACTGCCTGTGTTAAGAACTAGCTTATCAGTTTGCTTAATAAAAATGAAAGCAGTATTTTTTTGTGTGAAAGATAAATGTGTGGGTTTTTTTGGTTTGTTTTGCTTTGTCCTGGGGTTTGATCTCAGGGCGCTGGATACTATCTCTGAACGTAAGTTTAGTGCTCTACCACTTGAGCCAGGTCTGGCTTTTTCCGAGTAGTTTACTGGGGATAAGAGTCACATGGACTTTCCTGCATGGACAGACTTTGAACCATGATCCTCAGATCTCAGCCTCCTGAGTAGCTTCAATTATAGGAGTAAAACTTGGCTTCTTAATCATCATCTCATTAAAATAATTGAAGTTGCTAAATTTAAATTTTATCATGCTAATCAGGAAACATTATTCAGGAAGGCAACATGGCTTTAGGAAAAAAATACTTTTGAAATTGGTGAAAGCTATTCAGAGAATATGTAAAAATGAAGACTTAAGGCAAATATTAGAATAAATGCATTGAGAAAATTACAGTGTTACCATATTCCTTCATAGACAGTTGCTCTATTATGTTCAATATTTACTATGTTCTTAGCTCCACAGCTAGGAAAGAATGTAAAGAAGGAATAGTAGAAAAATTACATGAAAATTATATAAACAATTATACTTATTAAAGAAACAAGCCAGATGTAATGACTCCTGCCTTTAATCCTAGTTACTTAGGAGACAGAAATTGGATTGTAGTTCAAGGAAAGGCAAATGTTAGCAAGGGCTACTATCAACCCATTCAAAGCTGAGTATGGTGGTACCTGTTTCTAATCCCAGCTATGGGGAAAGCATAAATAGGTAGATTGCAGCCCAGGCCAGCCTGTGCAGAGAGACCTTATTCAGAAAATAAAATAAAAATGACTGGAGGAATGGTAGAGTGCCTGTGTAATACACAAGAGGTCCTGAGTTCAAATCCCAGTGCAGACAGCACAAAACCAAACAAGGAAAACAACTAGGCGGATGCCAGAAGCTAGAGGAAGGGGGCATTGGGGTGGAGTTGTTTCATGGGTACAGTTTCGGGTTGGGAAGATGATGTTCTGGAGCTGTCTTGTTGATACACTCTTAACAGTGTGACTGTACTTGACAACCCTGAATTGTATGCTTAAATCATTGAAAAGGTGTGTTTCCTGTTATAGTCTACCACCTTGAAAACAAAACAAGCCTGGGGACTAAAGCCAAGAAAAGCAAAATCGCAGGGATTGGGTTTAGCTAAGAGTGTAGTGAGTTTATACCTGTGCATTGATTAAGGGTAGTTACAGAATCACCTTCTGGTGAATTTAAAGAAAAAAGAAGACTTCCTTCCAGGCTGGAAGCTTCCTGGATTCTTGTACAGTGGAGTCATAGTTTGGAGTGTGGACTGCCTCGAGACCTTTCCTGGGAACTGTAGTCTACACTGGCTAACACCTTTCTTGTTGGGGATGTGCTTTCTGTGGTCATCAGAGCAGTCGTTCATCACGTTTGTGTCTCTTATTTACCTTCTCCCATCAGCTGGCATCTTCCAGGCCATGTGTCTCCTGATCTGTGCTGAGATGTACCAAGTGTCCAGGCTGCGGCACATCTGTGAGCTGTTCATCATCACGCAGCTGCAGAGTACGCCCAGCCGGGAGCTCGCCTCCATGAGCCTCGACATCGTCGACCTACTCAAGAAAGCCAAGGTGTGGATGCAATGAAAACAACTTACTAGCCTTTTAGTTTTGAATTTTATTATTTCAACAGGTCCAATGAACAGTATGCCACATTCATCACTTGAAAAATTCATAAGTGCAAACTTGGTGCTTGATAATCTCACCATAGATGTTCTATAGTGTGCATATTACTCTACATTACATTTCCGTACTTCTTTTGTGTATGTTTTTCCACTACTGGACACGTCTGTTTGTTCTAGGAATAATTATTTCTTTTTTCCAAACTGTAAGGTTTAATAACCTCTTCTACTTTTTTACAGTTTGTGCTGTCTTATTACCTCAGTGTACTATCATAGTAGTATCTTAGAAATGAGAAAATTCAGTGTTGCAGTTTTTAAGAAATGTGTGAATTCACATACATCTAATGTTTAATAATGAAATGACTCATTTGAGGAAACTATTAAGGTTTCCTTCAACAAATCTGAAGAAGTAGGAAAATGACTTCATAAATAAACATGAAACTATATCAGAAAATAATATAATGAATAGGCTAATATGGAAGTGAGTTATAAAATAACGTCACTAGTACAATAAATGAAAACAATGCCGTTGCTCTCCAAACTTGTGTTTGGACCACCTCCTAGCAGTGTCTGTCCTGTCTGGTCTGCAGTTACCCCTTCCCATCTCCCGTTGTAACAAGGCCTCAGAGAGTGCCACCAGTAGCCATTTCCCAAAGTAATGTAAGAGCAGAGTGGCTGCCAGGTGTTTAGATAGTCATTGTCCCAAACTCATCATTTGCATGAGTCTCGAGAAGAATGGGAAGGAGGGCTCATTGCCCAGGCCTGCAGGCTCTTGGTGGGGCTGGATAACAGGCAACAGTGGCATGATCTGCTCTGTGGTGGGCTTCAGCATGGGGCAAGACACCCCAGGCTCTCCTGGGGCAGGTGCCAGACTGTCTTCAAGTGGAATGTCTTCAAAACCTTGCTCCTGCTCCTCCATAACTTCCAGCTTTGTGGGGCCCAACAGGTCTGAGGGGCCCTCAGCAGCGAGGGTGTGGATGGCTGCCGGCATCTTGTCCTGACCCTCCGTGCCTTCCCCTGCAAGGTGCAGTAGCAGCTCCTGCAGCTGCTTCTTCTTTTCACTCACCTCCTGGGACAGCTGGATGACACACTGGTCTTTCTCCTGATACATCTCATCAAGAACGTCCATCTGTTCTTTGTAGAAAACGATAGACTCTTGGATGGCACTGATGTGTTTGGACAGCTGGTCACACTGATGGTGGAGGCCGTCCACTTGACTCTGGTAGTCCACCTTGTCAGGCAGGTTGTGGGTGAAATGGAGTTTCAGCTTGATCTTGGGTATGTGTGCATGCTGCTTCCTGTCTCCAGACACGCCATGGCTCCAGCTCTTGGGGAAGATGGCCTGATGCTCCAGCTTGGTCTGGCACTGGGCTTCCAGGTTGGCCAGGCACCTGCAGTGGGCCTGCTGCTCCTGCAGCTGCTGCCTGAGGTTTGCCTTTGATTGAGCAATTGCTAGTGCTTCATACTCTGGAACTGTCACATCAGGGGGTATCATCTTCTTACCCTTGTCTTCTCTTAGGCTTATTCCTTCCCCTTCCCTCGGGAGAGCCAGGCCGCTCAGCTGGGCCCGAAGCTGCTCATTCTCCTGCCTTTGTGCTTCAAGGCACTTCAATGTGTCCTGCAACTTTTGAGGTCCCATTTGGTCCTCTGCCTTGGTCTGCACCTGCTCCTGCTGCAGCTGCTCCAGCAGCTGGGTCTGCTTCAGCAGGTGCTGCCGCAAGGCCTCCTTCTCGTACGTCAGCTGCTGATGGGAGGCCACGTGCCGCTCACAGGCGGCTCTGAGCTCCCGCAGCTGCTCTAGGTACTGGTCATGCAGCTCCTGCAAATTCTGAGCTGCTTGGCTCTTTGCTTCAGCGATCTCTTTCCATTCTGTTGACTTCTTCTCCAGCTGGTCCAGCTTTTCCTGCAGCTTTTTCTTGTCCTGCTGCTCCGAGTGCAGGATGCTGGCGAGCGCCTCCTTGTCTTCACTCAGCCTGTGGAAGGCGTCCCGCAGCTGGGCCAGCTGGTGTTTCAGTTCTTCGTTGTGCAGCAGTGTGCATCGCACGGTCTC
The DNA here is from genome assembly GCF_023159225.1 of Perognathus longimembris pacificus. Classification (NCBI taxonomy): domain Eukaryota; kingdom Metazoa; phylum Chordata; class Mammalia; order Rodentia; family Heteromyidae; genus Perognathus; species Perognathus longimembris. The sequence continues at coordinate 25,151,996 of NC_063182.1, read as the reverse complement.
ACGTTCCTTTTCCATGGTCTCAAAGCTCTTGCGTCGATCCTCAGCTTGCTGCTCCCATGCCTCGGCCTTCTTCTCCAATATCCTCAGCCTCTCCTGCTGCTCCAGGTTCTGGAAACGAAGGCTCTGGGTTTCCTGTATCTGGATGTGATGTTGTTCTTCCAGGTTCTTGAGCTCCTTCTGCAACTGGAAGGCCTGGGCCTGTTGCTCTGCCAGCTGCTTTCTCAGCGCCATCACGTTGCTCTCCAGCTCCAACACCTGCCTCGCCCCTTGCTCTTTCTCCTCTGTCAATTGGCTGTTCTTCGCCAACAGCTGCTGGGCCTTCTCATCCCACCTGGAGCGCTCTACCCTCAGGTCCTCCGCAAAGGTGTCTCTCTCCACCGTTAATGTTGCCACCAACGCTTTCATGCTGTCTAGTTGTCTTTCCAACTCTGCCCGCTCTTCCAGTACTTGTAACTCAGGACTTTTGATCTCCGTGTCGGCCTTCTGCGTCAGGAGCACGTCCAGCCTCTCCTGCAGCTTGGTGTTCTCTTCCTCCAGGTTATCATAGCTTCCGATCTTGTCCTGGAGCTGCAGCTTCAGGTTATTCAGGGCGTTGGTGAGCTCGAGGTTGCTGGTCTCTGCCTCATTCTGCATGGTGAAGGCTGCAGACAGTGTCCTCTCTAGCTCCTCCACGCGTTGCTGCGAAGCTTGCAGGCGGCTGGCACGATCGGCATGCTCCGCTTCTCTTTCATTGGCCAGCTGCTGCACGTGGGCCAGGGCAGATTGTAAATCAGAATTTTCTGAAACCAACATCTGAATTGATAATTTGTGGAGCTCCAGATCTATCTTCTGTGCTTCCACAATACAGGCCATCTTCTCATTCTCTTTGCCCTGTTGATCCTGGAGCTCTTTCCTTTCCTGCTTTAGTTGTTCAATCACACTCCACAGCTGCTGGTTGCGTATTCTGCTGGAGTCCAGGGCAAGCATCAGGTGTTGGTAGCGCCTTTCTAGATCCTTGGTGTCATTGGGACCAGGGACAGTCTGGACTGTGACAGCTGTCATTGTGTCCAAAGGCTCCGAGTTAGTGTGATCTCTGGCTACACCCTCAGTTGAATGACAGTCCCCTGTCGTGTTCGTTTTGGGGACATCTCCCTTTTTTGTTTTCTTCTTCCTCTTGGAAACTGCAAGCCTGTCAGGACAATTTCTCTGCTGATACTCTTGAAGGAGTTTCTTTCCTGAAGCTATTTTCTTTTCTCTTGTTTTTTCAGACATCTCAGCACTGGGATGGGAAAGATGAGGGGGCCCCATTCCCAGGCTCTTTGAAATCACTTTTGTTCTCAGAGTCACTAAAAACGATTCTCTGTTTCCTACTCTATTTCCAAAAATCACCTCAGTTCTCTCACTCACCACTTAGCACCTCTACCCTCTTCAATGGCTGGTAGTGGTGTAAGTCACCAAAAGGAATACCAGTGTAACTAGGTAACGTAGAATGTGGGTGTGGCCCCAGTTCTTGTATCTCATTGGTCAGAGAGAAACATGAAAAAATGGGGGCGGGGTTAGAATCTTGTAATCCAGGTAGAATGGGTGGACTCATGATGAGAACTGCTCCCACAGCTCCTCCCCTGTACAACAGTGTCTAGTTTGTTTGGGGGACCTGCTCTTACCAGATACATGCAAAGTTTTACAAGTCCACTTTCCTGGCTTCCATCATACAGCTGTGGTCACCAGAGTTTCCACTAGGCTTCCAACTGCTCTTCAGGAAGTGGCACCAAGAAACATAGCTATCTGCCCCTATCCTCTTGTTCTGCACATATTTACTGTCACTTGTATTCTGATCAGGTCTTGATTAGAACGTACTCATGAGCTGCTGGCTGCTGGCCATGAGCACTAGACATGCTGCACACCTAGACCATGCACAATGAGCACATGTTGCACACACTTTGGTGGTGAGCTCAGAGGATTCAGAAACACAGTCATGGGAGGAATGACAGTGTTTGAGAATTATGAGTTGCTTCCATCCAGGTGGTATGTGAAATCCACACGGGTACGGAAGGAAGAATGATAACTGCAGATGACTAAAACAAATCTGCTAGCCAAGCAGTCAGCTAACCATCCACATCCAAATGATGCTCCAATATGTGCAGAATCCAGATTCTGGGGCCAGTCCTCTCTCGCTGCAGAGCCCTTGGACATGTGCTTCAGCACTGGAGTGCTTGCTTTTCCTACAGTGATGGGCTGAAGTGGTTGGGGAATCCATTTTGTGTGGCCAGCTTGTCCTTCCAGTGAAGAATTCATGCTGGTCATGGTGGTACACACCTGAAGTTCTCTGTGCTCAAGTCGCTTCTGTGGACTCAGGCATTGTCTCCAGAAGGCCACTGTGAAATGCATGGTACCAGACTAGGGGTGGCGGTGAACTCCTCCATCTCTAGACTAAGGTGGCAGCTAGTCCTGAGCCCCCACAGTGACCGGCCCTTTAAATACTTTTATAAGATATCTTAAAAATATTTTTACGAGACACAGTGGTGTCTGTGACTACGTAGTGTTGCAGCAGAATTAATGAATGTGGAATTTTTCTTTCGTCAGTGGTCCTTAGCCAGAATCATTTGGGTGTAGTGCTCTGCTGAGTCACACAGGCATGATAGGAAATTGAATTTCCATTGAGTCGCCCTTCCCCCACAAAAAAAGATGACTTCTCAGAGCTTCTAAAAGAAAATGACAAGTTGAGCCCCTGTATAGTGATAGGGGTGATTAGATGAAATTAGTTTATGTCTTCATTCATTTCCTGTGTATGTCAGAAAGTGAAACTTTTATACAGGAGAAACTAGTGTACTTTGCTAATCCTTGCAGTTTCCCTTTCTTTGAATGTTTTACCAGCTATGTGAGGAATTTAGCGAAACACAGTTTGAGACAGACTGAGCATCCATGTCTTTGAGAGATGGGCAGTTTGGGTATTTTTCACTTTTCTTTCCATTCTCTCCTACCTTCTCTCAGTTGTCTACCATGATTCTAGCTTTGGTTCATATTTCTGTCAAAGAACTTCTTTCCTTCTTCCTTTTTTTTTTTTTTTTTTGGATGATGTTGTGGTCTTGAACTCAGGGCCTGGGTGCTGTCCCTGAGCTCTTTTGCTCAAGGCTAGAACTCTCGCACTTTGAGCTGCCACATGTCCACTTCCAGGTCTTTTTTTGTTTTTTGTTTTTTTCCTGATGATTAATTTTACATAAGAGTCTCATGGACTTACTTGCCTTGACTAGCTTCAACCATGACCCTCAGATCTCAGCCTCCCAAGTAGCTAGGAGTGCAGTCATGAGCCACCAGTGCTTGGCTATGTTCCATCTGTTAATACACCAGAGATCCTTGTTTGTTTGTTTGTTTGTTTTTCTCTAACAAATCAATTTCTGACCAAAATGACGATTCCTTCTCTTCTTCCATGGAAGCAATAGCTATGTAAAATTTGTTGAATACTGTAAAGTTGTATGTACTATCATATTAAAATTTAGTATGTGTTCTTAGAATGTGTATCTAATATTTGGCTACCTGGGTCCATATAATTCTGGCTCTTTTCTGTGGCTCTTAGGTAATACTGCCATATTCTTTATATAGCTCTGAGGTTGTATCGCATTTAGTTTATGGACTTTTTAATACCTTTCCCTTTTATTCTACTTCAGTTTAAACTTACTATGACAGTATATACTTTCCTGAAAACCTAGTTTTAACAAAGAGATGCTTTCTATCTCATGTCAAGAGCTTACAATGGTGGTATCTTAAATCTTAGTCACAAGTAAGATTCCAGCTAGGGCACCAATGATATGTATCTATAATCCTACCTTTTAATAAGGAAGCCGCTATCTGAGGATCATAGTTCAAAGCCAGCACAGGTAGAAAAGTCCATGAGACTTTAATCTCCATTTAACCAGCAAAAAACTGGAAGTAGAAGTATGGATCGAGTAATAGAATAGCAGCCTTGCACAACCAAGCTAAGGGACATGCTCTAGCCTTGAGTTCAAGCCCAAGACCTACACACACACACACACACACACACACACACACACACACTCATCAGAAAGTATAAGATTGTGCATTTGAAGCATATTTTTATAGCCAGCTTTTATCTCTGATTTCTTTTCTCTTTCCAAGTCATAACCCTTAGGCCATGTCCTGATGTCCTGACCTTCTGGTGGTAGGTTATCTACTCTGAGTCAGTCTTCTCATGGCTTCATTGCTTTTGTTAAAATAACTACATGTCATACTCCATTACCTTTAGCTCATATTTATGTGCTTAAAGAGGGGGAAAAAGTTAAAATGTGATAGGACATAAAACTGTAAAGTTCCTTCCAGCTCAGAAATTCTGTGTAGTGATAAAAAAGATATGTGTTTGTTTGTACAATATGCTTTGAACCTATATTGAAATATTTTCATACTATATAGCTTATTGAAAGTTCTTGTTTTTGTTTATTCCTTAAGATATGAAATAATAATGTTAATTTAATGCTATTTACTATGCTTGCATAATATTACTACTTACCCACCACTTTTATAATATTTGTGAGTATTCTGAAAAGCACCATCCACAACCAAAAGCTGGATACATCCTAATGTCTATCTGAGGATGAACAGTGTGCCATGCACATGTAATATAATACCGTTGGTCTTTATAAATGAATGGCATTGATATATGCTACACTGTGAATGAGCCTTGGAGAACATGAGGCTAAGAGACGGGGCTAAACATTTCACTCATATGAGACACTGAGATTAGTCAGGTTTATAATGACAGAAAGTAAAGTAGAGATAACCAGGGCCCAAGGATGGGAGGATAAGAGTAGTTATTATGTAACGGATGTGGACTTTCAGTTTGGAGTGATAAAATAGTTCTGGAACTCCATAGGGGTACTAGTGGCATAAGTACGTGAGTATACTTAGTGCACTGTGCTGTACACTTAGGTGTGGATAATATGGGAAGCCACCTGCTACACATATTGTATCACAAGGATGATGATAACAGCAATAAACTGTACTTACTCAGCACGTTCTTTGAGTCAGTGATTGGCTGGACTAGTGAGTGTCAGTGTTTTGACCCCAAGGTTTTGATGTCAGTGGCCATACTGCTCTCAGTTTCCTTCAGCATGCAGCTTTTTGAACTCACCATGGGGAGAATTGTGCAGGAAGTCATGCTCAGTGTAACCGCAGGTCCACTCAAAGCAGCTGTTCAAACCTTACCTGCTCATAGCAATATTTGCACGTGAAAACTCACACCCTTGGCCGATGGTGTTTCCTCCTCAAAATAGTTCTGGGTTTGCTCCTCAGATGGACTCGTCTGGCTGGTGCTCTCTATAATATTTTTCTGTGATGGAAGTACAAGTGCAGCTAGGGAATTCTATGACGGTGAATTAAAAGCTTCAATTCAGTCTCTAAGAGCAACAGTTTTGTGTTAATCACTTCAGCGGCAGCATCTTAGTGTTGTTTCTCCTTCATTGAATGAAGTGTTTATTATTACTTATAAATAACACTACTCTCTCTGCAGTGACAGTCCTGTGAAGGCCGCATTACGGAGACAAACGTGGAAGGAAGCTTCTCCTTGATTTCTCTCAGGCCGTTGTCTGGCTGCAATTTCATAATGGTGATTCTTATGTGCAATGTTTTTTCCTTCTCATTGTCTTGCAGTTTCACCACTCTGATTGCCTCTCCACCTGGCTACTTCATTTCATTGCCACTAACTACCTCATCTTCAGTCAAAAGCCTGAATTTCAGGACCTTTCAGGTAGATCACCAATTTCACTTTGAGAAGAAAGCTTCTGGGGGGAGGGGCAGGGCAGTGCCCAGCTCAAGTGGTAGAGCAGAAGCCTGAATTCCATTTCTAATAGCAAAAAGTAAATATGTGTAGTCTTTGTTCTTGAGATATAATTGCAAAAACTGTAGTTTTGGTAAGTTAAGAAAATTTAATATAGTCCCTTTAAGTGATTCAACAACTGCATGACACTTTTATTTATTGTTACTTGCGTTACATAAGCAGTTTGACTTCTGTTACACAACAGATTTTCTGATGATTATTTTATAGTTGGAATGGCATTCATTTTTAAGTGCGGTACATTTTTGTCTGAGAGATAGAGTAGTCAAACTGCCTTAGGTTAGCATTTACTTGTGGTAAATGAGATTTTAGGTTTTGTTTCATTTTGTGTTTTCTTTTTGCTTCTTTGGTCAGTCATGGGGCTTGAACTCAGGGCCTGGGCACTATCCCTGAGCTTTACTGCTTAAGGTTAGCACCTTAGCACTTAGAGCCACAGCACCACTTCTGAGATCTTAGTTTTAACTACCTAAATAAGTCAGAAGCAAAATTTAAATAGTACTTTAATAATTTCTTATAAAGGATCTCAAGTACTGTTATACACATGTTAAAATACATGGTCTTTGGGCTGGGAATATGGCCTAGTGGCAAGAGTGCTTGCCCCATATACATGAAGCCCTGGGTTCGATTCCCCAGCACCACATATATAGCAAATGGCCAGAAGTGGTGCTGTGGCTCAAGAGTTAGAGTGCTAGTCTTGAGCACAAAGAAGGCAGGGACAGTGCTCAGGCCCTGAGTCCAAGGCCCAGGACTGGCAAAAAAATAAATAAAAATAAAAATAAATAAACTACATGGTCTTTTAAAGTTAGATATTTGTATCTCTTAAGTACATTTATGTAGGCACTCCTTATATTACTTTGGAATAACAATTTTTAATTGATGAAGTATTGTGAATTTGCTGTGTATATGTAATACAATTTCGAAGATAAACTGTAAGACAGAAACCAGTCAAAGGGTGAGATTCCTAATACTACATAAAAGGAAAGAAATGAAAATGGAATAGCTTTCAGAGTAGACAGTCAGATTCATCTGCAATTAATTACAGTGTGCTTATGCTATTATCCAGCATAGATGCAAGGGGGAAACTTGAACTGGAAAGACAAGGAAATTACCAGGTGCTGGTGGCTCATTCCTATAATCCTAGCTACACAAGAGGCTGAGATCTGAGGATTACAGTTCAAAGCCAGCCCAGGCAGGAAAGTCTTTGACACTCCTATCTCCACTTAGCCACCAGAAAACGGGAAGTGGCTCTGTGGCTCCTCAAGTGATAGAGCACTATCCTTAAGCTGAAGAGCTCTTTAGCTCAAGGACAGCACTCAGGCCCAGAGTTCAAGCCCCACGACCAACAACAACAGAAAATGACAAGGTAATTAAGGAATACTTGGTCAAGTACTTTCAAACTCTGGACAGAAGCTCTTCACAGAAATGCCTGAAGGTTGTCTTCAGTTGGGGACAGAAAGGGGTGGGTAGGAAAGAAAGAGAAAGGGAAAGAGGAGGGCAAAAATTATCTCTCTTGAATTTTCCTTTCAGTGTAGTTTGCTTTTATCTGTTTTATAGCTGAGAGTTCTATATAAAGTTTTACTCAGTAAACATGATTCCACTGGCAGGCTAGGGCAGGGTATGTTTCACCAAGACTAGGGAAACTAGCAGAGTGAAAGACCTGGAGTTTCAGAATGGTGGGATCCAACATGAAAGCCTAGAAACCAAAGAATGAACTTTAGGAGAAGTCAGTCCTCTGGAGCAGTAGCAATCACAAGAGAATGGATAGATTATTTGATAACGAGGACCGAGTTGAAGGTAGGACAAGAGTACAGAGTTTAGAAGGTTCACTTCAAAGAGACTAAGTGAAAATAAGTGAATTACCCTCCAGGACAGACAAAGGTTTTACTGAAAAAGAAAAGGGAAATAATAAATACTACTTGGTGAATGTATGGACAAGCCACTTATAATTGGAAATCATTTAACAAACACAACAAAAAGCCTGGTGTTGGCTAAAGTAGTATTAAATGATTCTGGAAAGCTTCAGGGAAGAGGGAAGGGTATATAACAGAATGAATCTCATCTACTGTGTAGGAAATTTAATAGTTATACCTTAACAGATTCAAAACAAATATGTTCAATTAACATTCTTTTCTCTTAAAATTTTAGTGGAAGAACGCAGTTTTGTTGAAAAGCACAGATGGCCGTCAAATATGTACTTGAAACAGCTTGCAGAATACAGGAAGTATATTCACTCCAGTAAGTGTCGTTGTTTAGTCATGTAACCTGGAGTTTTTATATGGGTACATTTCTTTTTTATTTTTATAACTGTGAAGATTGGGATGCCTCTGAATTCCAGTAAAATTCTTATAACAGACTGTATATGGGTGATTAAAAATACATCACCGTACAGCTTAATATATTAGTTCTCTTTGCAAAAACACTACTGTGGGTCTTAAAAGGGAACATAATACACTTCAGACCAAAAAACTAAAGCTTCTTTCTAGAATATAAAGCTGTTCTTTAAAATATACTGTTCCTTTAGTGACATTAAAACTCTGTCCAGCTTAAAAAAAAAGTTCATTAACAGAACCATATAGGATTAATACAGAAATTTAATCATGTCTAAGTGCTCTATTAAAATAAGGAGCCTTTAAATACCCAGTGTAACTATTGGTACAGTCAGAAATTTAGGGGAAGAACTAATCATTCAAACAAGATTATGGTGGTGGCCACCATATGCCACTTGGTTCTGAGTCAGTGACCGTGTTTGGATGAATAGCATGAAGAAAAGTCCGTGTTTCTTCCAGACAATCTTGCCAGCTTGTCTTGTCCCCTCTCTAAGATTCTGGTTAAGCAGGAAACCTAATCAGGCTTTAGTGTCTAACCTGTTTCCTGGGTTCATCTTTAGTGCAGTTGTCAGATCTTTAATTCTTAACCACATTTAGAGAAGGGCTTTGTTCTTTCACTTTGCACTGTGCCAGGTGCAGACATACCAATTATGTATATTTCCTGAAAAGAAAACTACTGTTGTTTTCATGCTCAGACACCATACTCTGATAGCAGAAAAGAAACTGATCTCAAGAGAAGAGGGTGTGGCTTGTTGGAGGGAAGAATGCACAGTTTGGACTGCTGAAATTTGTAGTACCCAAGACAAATACTGCCACTTCCAGTGGTATGTGAGAAATGCCTTGTGCTAGCTTTGAAACACTTGATTGTGGCTCAGTTCCAAATGAAGAAGTATCTTCTTACTCATTCTGAAAGATGAGAATGTTGGTAAGAATGACTCTTTTGCCTGATTTTCATACTACATGTGTATAAAGACACAGGAAAAAGATGCTTGTCATGATAACTCAAGAAGTGTTCTCTCCTTAGTGTATTTGGTAAGATTTGGATGTCAGTGGTTTGAATTGCTTGAATACTTTCCTGTAGATTTCAAAGCTATATGGTGTGGAGTGATGTTAGTTTTGTACTTCAATTACCTTACCCAGTAAGGTAAAAGGAAGGATATAAATCAGACTGTCATGTGCAGAAAGAATGCTAGTAGAGAACAGAATTAGAATTTCTGTCCTATTGCATGTAATGATGCCAGGTTATGGAAACGATTGTTCTATCACTGTTGTAACTACTTTCAACGTGCTACGTGTAACCGTAGCTTCTATTATTGATGATCTTTTTGTATCCGCTTCCTGTGCTTGTACTATCTCAATATCTTATCTGAGTACATTGGAAACCGTGTATACTGGTACTAGAACTAGGAAACTGAAAGGGAATATCAAAATCGAGAGACACAGGGTAAAAAAGACAAACGAGGGGCTGGGGATATGGCCTAGTGGCAAGAGTGCCTGCCTCATATACGTGAGGCCCTGGGTTCGATTCCCCAGCACCACATATACCAAAAATGGCCAGAAGTGGCGCTGTGGCTTAAGTGGGAGAGTGCTAGCCTTGAGCAAAAAGAAGCCAGGGACAGTGCTCAGGCCCTGAGTCCAAGCCACAGGACTGGCCAAAAAAAAAAAAAATAATAATAAATAAATACAAAAGACAAATGACTACAAAAGCAATACTTGTAAATATGGTGTAAATGAACTGAACAACTCATGGGAGGGAAGGGCAATGGGGAGGGGGAAGGGAGGAATGAGGGACAAGGTAACAAACAGTACAAGAAATGTATCCAATGCCTAACGTATGAAAATGTAACCTCTCTGTACATCAGTTTGACAATAAAAATTTTAAAAAAGTTATGTCTGTACTTCAGACCAGTGGAAAAGATCTTGGGAGCCAGAATTCATTGTTTTAATTCCCAAGTGAGTTCACTGTGAACCTAGGTGGAACACCTCTATCTGTGTTTAATATGAGGATATAGTGATTTCAAACCCTCGCTTTCCCAATGGCCCTGGGATACTGGGGACTCAGGAGTCTTGTCCATTTGGCCCCATGTGCTTTCCTCAATGTCCCAAGGATTTGGGATTAGACGTATACTGTCACCTCTGGCTTATAAATAGTACTTTATTTATTTGTCAGTCATTGGGCTTGAACTGAGGGCCTGGGTGCTGAGCTTTTGTGCTCCAGACTGAAATTCTACCACTTTGAGCACAAGCATCACTTGCAAATTTTTGGTGGTTAATTGGAGATAAGAGTCTCACGGACTTTCCAGCCAAGGCTGGCTTTGAACATCAATCCTCAGATCTTGGCCTCCAGAGTAGCTAGGATTACGTGTGAGCCACCAGGGCCTGGCCACATAAATACTATTTTAATAATGAGCCTTAACCTGCAAAAAGCTGAGAAATGCAGAATAATGGATTTTAGTTTCTTCTGGTTCTATAGTATTCAGGATAAGTTTAGGCAGATCAGTGATATTTTATGGCATAATTTTCCATTGACTATTTGCTATATTGGACAGAAAACAAGTTAACGATCTAGTTGCTACCGTCATTTGCTAAAGTGATAATAAAATATTTTTAGTTATCGTAATTTCTTTTTCCTGCTGGATATCCAGAAGTATTTTCTTGGTACATGGAATATATTAGCAGGACTTAGTGTCTACCAAAGTGTCTACCAAAGGACTAAATAAGCATTGTTATTTCAAAAGAAAGTTCTGTTTTACCTTGGCCTAAAGGTTACATTTGTGCTGGCTTTGGTAGCACATATACTAAAATTGAACTATACAGGATTAGCACGGCACCTCCATGAGAATGACATGCAAATTTATGAATTTTTCTGTATTTTAAAAGGGAAAGATGGCAGGTGAACAATACTAAAATACGTTGTGTCTATGTATGAAGATGGTATAGAGAGCTATTTAAAATTTGCAAAGTAGGAGCTAGGGGCAGGGAAAAGAGAAATGGAGGGGATTAATCTGATCAAAGTATAATATGGGAAAGCTTGAAATACCATGGTGAAACATTTTTGTATAATTAATATACGTTAATAAAAATATGACAAAGGATATATTTTAAATCCATAGGCCTTACATCTTATTTTGAATAAATGTATCACTACACTTCAGGAACACACAGACACACACACACACACACATACACACACACACACACACACACACACACACACACACACACACGAGAACTGCCTAAAACTATACCTGCTCAGTCCTGCACATTAGGTAGTAGCAAGAACTCATGAAGACTACTTTAAAGTCATTACAGTTTAGGAATCCTACTTCTGTTTCATCATCTCTCCCACCTTCTCTCCCTCCCTTCCTCCTTCCCTCCCCCTCCTTCCTTCCCTTTTATTTCTGCATTAGGATGGTTGTAGCCAGTGCAGGCACTGGGTCCACTAGCTACTACCTGTGGCCATCTTGGGGAACTTTTTCCTTCTCCACTTAGGCCTCATTTGTTCTTTCTTTTCTCCAGGGTTTCTAACATTGGCCTCCTAGTGACATCTAGTGGTATCTGTGGCATAGAGCTGCCAGCTTTTTCTCTGATTTTTGACTCTGGTTTTGAGTTCTCTGATTTTGATTTCATGTATTAAGAGGGACAGTTCCAGTTATTGCTTTCCACATAAGAGACCCCAGGCCCTGTGCTCTGAGGCTCCGGCTCTTTCTGGGTAGGTTTCTCAGGTATCATGTCCTTCCTCTTAGAGATGTTAACACATTACTTTCACTAGTTTTGTGAGGTTTCACTACAGAGAAGTTTGAAGGGACTTTACTAATCTGGATTTCTTACTTCTCCTAATCAGTAAAAAGTTTGGTAGTATTGCTCTTCTTAGGCTACTGTGATTCAGGTAATAAGAAAAGATGGCTTTAAATGCCTCCTAGATGCTATGGTTTTTAAATCATTGTCTCAACCTACACTTGACATGGATGCCTGATTGACTTTTCACTGGGATATCGTGGCAGAGACACTAGGGCTCACTAACATCCCATCCGCTTCCACTTCCACTTTACAGTTGATTGAGGTCATGAGTTTTAAGCAATAGGTATTGAATGATAGGAGACATCTGCAGATGCCTCCTTAACTGTCATGAGTGTTAATAATATGGTGGCATCTCTATCAGCCTGAGTCTGTTAAGTGACTGTGTGAAACAAAGATCACATGCTTCTTGCCACATATAGCTTTTGACTTCCACTAAGCTCTAAAAGATAGAACTTAATGGTGGAAATGTAAATTAGTATAACCACTCTGGACAGTAGTCCGGAGGTGCCTCAAGAAACTAAACATAGAACTCCTCTACTTGACCCAGACAGACCCATCCTGGGCATCTGCCGTGAACATCATGAGCCAAGATAGGATAAAGACATCTATACATCCATATTCACTACTGCACCATTCACAATAGCCACAATATGGAAACAGCCCAGATGTTCCCACAGTAGATGAATGGATTGAAGAAATTGGAAAGAGTGGGGCTGGGGATATGGCCTAGTGGCAAGATTTCTTGCCTTGTATACATGAGGCTCTGGGCTTGAATCCCCAGCATCACATATACAGAAAACGGCCAGAAAGTGGCGCTGTGGCTCAAGTGGCAGAATGCTAGCCTTGAGCAAAAATAAGCCAGGGACAGTGCTCAGGCCCTGAGTTCAAGGCCCAGGACTGACCAAAAAAAAAAAAAAAAGAAATTGGAAAGAATAAAATTATGTCATTTGTAGGGAAATGGATGGAACTAGAACAAGTCATGTTAAGTGAGGTAAGTCAAGCTCAGAAAGACAAACAACACATGTTCTCTCTGATATGCAGAAATTAGATCTAGAATAGATTGGGATATGATAAGTTATACAGCATTCTAGATATACACAATGAGATTTTCTTCTTAGGAAGGAAACATAGAGAAGTAATGCCTATGTGAATTTATATATAAAATAATACATATACATATATCTTTATTTATATAAAATAATATATATAAAAATGAACTCCAAGATATGGAAACAAGAAATTGCTCTTTTTAACAAAAATATTTATTTATATATATATTATATATATAATATATATATATATTATAAAAAATATTTATTGTCTTTTTTTTTTTTGTTTGCCATTCCTGGGGCTTGGACTCAGGGCTTGACACCGTCCCTGAGCTTCTTTTAGCTCAAGGCTAGCACTCTACCTCTTGAGCCACAGTGCCACTTAGGGCTTCTTCTGTTTATGTGGTGCTGAGGAATCAAACCCAGAGCTTTATGCATGCAAGGCAAGTACTCTACTAATAAGCGACATTCCCAGCCTCTTTGTCTACTTTTTTGTCTGGTGTATTCACATGTATATCTTTGGGAAGGGAGGGGGAAGGATACAGAACTTGAGGGAATACGGGTAAAAAATGTACAGCAGTGGAGCTCACTGGACATTGTTGCAAGTTAAATATACAACTCGTGGTTAGAGATGGGAGAGAGGGACTGGGAGAGAGTGAGAGAACACAAGACGTTGTATGAAAGGAAATATACTCATTACCTGACTCATATCGTTGTAATTCTTATGTGCATCACCTTAATAATAACAATAATGTAAATTTAATAAAAGGGAGAACTTAAGTAAAAATTGCCCTTTGGTTGTGGTAAGGCACTAAACTCTTTGGGGGTGGGAGAGTAGTGAGATTTAAATTCAGGGCTTTGTGCTTTCTAGGCAGGTATTTCATTACTTGAGCCATGCCTCTAGCAAGGCATTGAAAATTTGAGGCTGTTTATTATCACAATTTAGCATAGTTTCAATGTATTTCTTATAATTATATCCAATTTAATTGTGTTCAAAATTAAAACATCCATTTTCACTGTAGGAAGTGTTTACTAGCCAAGTTCCAAGATGCCAGCCCCCAAAGGTCAACCTTGCAAGTAATTGTGTGTGTGTGTGTGTGTGTGTGTGTGTGTGTGTGTGTGTGTTGGTCCTTGGGCTTGAAGCCAGGGACATGGGCACTGTCACTGAGCTTCTTTTGCTCAAGGCTAGCACTCTATCACTCAGGCCATAGCTCCACTTCTAGCTTTTTGCTAATTTAGTAGAAATAAGAGTTTCACAGACTTTCCGGCTCAGGCTGGGTTTGGATCATGCTCTTCAGATCTCTGCCTCCCTAAAAAGCTAGGAATATATGCATGAGCCAACAGTTCCCAGTGCAAGCAGACCTTTTCAGGATAACAGTTTCAGGCAGCTCTGTAAGCTTTTCTTCACAGGGGAACTGAGGTTCTCTACTCAAGTCCGAAGAAGGTCAGCATCATCACCTATGGAGATGGAGAAAGAAGTGGAAATTTATGAATACCAGTAAAAACTTTGAGTGTCATGTCTCTAGTGCCTCAACAGAGACATTGCATGCAGGTTTCTGCATTGTCATTACTGCAAGAAGAGCACACGCTGCGTGACACTCAGCAACTTCAAAGGATTTCTTTTTCCTTGCGATTTAGCTGGCTATCTTCACTACAATCAAAATAATTATTTTTCCAGTCCTGGGTCTTGAACTCTGGGCCAGGATCCTGTCCTTGAGGCCCCTTTTGATCAAGGCCTGCGCTCTACCACATGAGCCACAGCACCACTTCTGGCTTTTTAAAATTTAATTTTATTGTCAAGGTGATGTACAGAGGGGTTACAGTTACATACATAAGGTAGTGAGTATATTTTTTGTCAAACTTGTTACCACCTCCCTCATTTTTCTCCCACCTTCCCTCCATCCCTATTTTGTCCCCCCCCCCCAAGTTGTACAGTTTGGTTATAGCATATTGCCTTCTAAGTATTGCTGTTGCATTGGTTCACTTTTATCCTTTATCTCACTGTTTTGTTGTTCCCCTTCCCTTCCCTAATTCAGACAAAAGTATATACAATACCCAGGGTACCAAAATCACGCACAGTGACAACAGGGGATAAACCATAGGGAAAAAAAATGCAAGAAAAGATAAATAATTTCACATAGTACATTAAAAATAGCAACAACAGGGCTGGGGATATAGCCTAGTGGTAAGAGTGCCTGCCTTGGATACGCGAGGCCCTAGGTTCTATTCCCCAGCACCACATATACAGAAAACGGCCAGAAGTGGCGCTGTGGCTCAAGTGGCAGAGTGCTAGCCAGGGACAGTGCTCAGGCCCTGAGTCCAAGGACCAGGACTGGCCAAAAAGAAATAAAATAAAATAAAAATAACAACAACAAAAATCTCTTGTTTCCATATCTTGGAGTTCATTTCTCTTAGCATCATCTTATATGTTCATGTATACATAGTCATTGAGCTATTGTGATCATCTGCTAGGGCTGTCCTACACATATACTATTTATTCCCAATGAGGTAAAACAGAGTTTATATTTCTTTGGGTCTTGCTCGTTTCAGTTAGTATGGTTTCTCCCAAGTCTTCCATTTCCTTATAAATGGAGCAATGCCATTCTTTCTGATAGAAGTGTAGAATTCCATTGTGTCTATATACACCACAATTTCTTGATCCATTCATCTATTGAAGGGTATCTGGGTTGGTTCCATATTTTAGCTGTGGTAAGTACCACTGCAGTGAACATGGTTGTGCTGGTAGCTTTAGTGTGACTGTGCTTATGATCATTTGGGTAAATGCCCAGAGGTGAGGTTGCTGAGTGATAGGGGAGCCCTATATTTAGCCTTTTGAGGAACATCCATACTGCTTTCCAGAGTGGTTGAACAAGTTTACACTCCTGCCAACAGTGTAGTAGTGTTACTTCTGCCTTTTTCTGAGTAGTTTGCTGGAGACAAGAGTCTCATAGACTTTCCTGTTCTGGCTGGCTTTGAACGACGATCCTCAGATCTTAGCCTCCTGATGATTATAGGTATGAGCCACCTGCACCCAGCTTGCAATAATCTTTTTTTTGTTTTGTTTTGTTTTCCAGTCCTGGGCCTTGGCCTCAGGGCCTGAGCACTGTCCTTGGTTTCTTTTTGCTCAAGGCTAGCACTTTGCCTCTTGAGCCACAGTGCCACTTCTGGCTGTTTTCTATGTATGTGGTTCTGGGGAATGGAACCAAGGGCTTCATGTATGCGAGTCAAGCACTCTTGCCACTAGGCCATGTTCCCAGCCCCTTGCAATAATCTTAACATGGCAACTATTATAAGGTGTCTCTTGAGTCACTCTCATCAATTTTCAAATGTGTGGTTTTTAGGAATTCTCTGACATCTTCTCCAAATTGTATCCAGCACTAACTCTTGTGATTTCTACTTCTTAATTTTTCTTCAAATCACATTTTTTCTATTGTTACTGCTTTTTTTTCTTGCAGCCCAGACTCGGGATCCGAAACTGCCAACCATGTGTGCAGGATCAGGGTTGGGACCACGTGTCCGTGTGGCCTTCCAGCCTGTTTATATCGAAAACATCACAGTCAAACTTGCCACACGCAGGCGGCCAATGAGGATACAGCGCTTACAGAGCATGCTAGGCCGCATGCAGGTGGCCAATAGTGTTACTGCTTAATTGATACCATTCTCTTTTTTTTTGTGATAGAAATTTTTTCCTGGAATTTGCAACCAATTGAGAGATAGAAAAAGTGATACAAATGTAAGTTCTGGGGTCTGGACACTGTCTCTGAGCCACAACTCTATTTCCAATTGTTTTATGCTGGTTAATTGAACGGAAGAGTCTAATAGACTTCCATTTAGAATCTCGCTTCAAATCATGATCCTCAGCCCTGAGCCTCGTCAGGAGCTGGGATTACAGGTATGAGCTACAGAGTCACTGGCGCTCGGTGCCACTCAGGCATTTTTGAGTTCTGGCTAAGTGGCAGTAGAGTCGACAAGAAATTTAATTGGAGTTCAGTGGGATGCATTTATATGCTTTGTAGTTTCCAAGAAGATTCTCAGATGACTTCCCTTGTACAATCACACCAAGGTGAAAGCCAGGGTTTTACCCAAATATAAATATGGACTAGAGAGTCTACTCTGAGAGGTACATGTTGTGAAGGAAAAATCAGGTCTATACCCAGAAACTAGCTTGCAGGAAGTTCTATCATGAGATATTTGACAGAATATATGGCTCTCTCCTCACTAAACCATACATGGGATATGCTCAGTAATATACCATAGAACTATGACTCTGCTATACATTGATGGGAATTGCATGAAATTGAATTTATCAGAATTCCTGTCTAAAGTATATAAACCTGTACCAGCATTATACACTGTTATAATTATTAACTTATAAAAAGGCTATGCAATAGGAAAATTGAACTACTTTCTTATTGTCTTTACATAAAATATAAAGCACCTGAGCTACCATGAATTATTGAGTGTCTAGCTCAAAATCACTCATGAGACTTGTGGGTTGGCAGCATTTTCTGACTCCTTCAAATTCCATTTGCATCCTAGGCCAGAGGACATGATGGAGGGATAAACTTTGGATCCATCTAGTATGTCTACAGGGACCTCATGCCATCCTGTAGTGTCAAGATAGCACCAGGGCATGTGTGCTTCAAAGCAGACTGTAGACTGCCTAACCAAAGCTCACTAGAAACAGCCACTGAAGCACCGCCTCAGAAATACATTCTCCTAAGGAGCCTCTCATAGAGTCCTTGCCCAATGAAGCACACGACTCACAACCAAAAGGTCAATGAAAAGATTTTTAACTGAGAAGAAGAGATGGACACCAGGAGACTAGAGCTTTTTGCTTTTTGCAAATTTTTAAATTTGTAAAAATGCAGAATGATTTAATTGCCTCTGTCTGAAATAAATAGATGGGTCATTCTTTCTATGTCATCCGGGTTCTCTGCTTCAGATAGAGTGCAACTTGGGCAGGTGAAAGAAGATGGGAGACACAGTGGGACAAAGAAACAAAGCCCGAGCTTTACTCACAGGCCCCTGTTCACCAGCATCCTGTCCTGCAGCGTTGTGCATTTATGTTTCCCTAGCCCAAAGTGGCACCTGGTCATATATGCTTTAAGACTCCCTGTGGTAGCACATCTGTACATGGTTTCAAAGTTTTATGAATATGCTGAACCACAGTCTCTGGGGCACATCACCTGAGCTCTCTGGAAGTTTCAACGAGGAAGCTTGACTTCATCCTTTCCCGCTTCTCATGGCTTTGTTAAATCCACAGTCCAAATTTCTCTTATGAAAAGATTCTTCCCAAATGAGTTGTCGATTTGGGCCGTCTGCTGTGATAGCCAACCTAAAGAGGTTGGCACTCAGATGATGTCTTTCTCTCCAATCTGAAACCTATGCTAGAATCTTTGACAACACGAAATACTGGGTTCTTGGAAAGGATTCCTTCTTAGCTCTCCTTCCTGGGACAAGGACTGTTTGTTTCCTCACATAAGTAAGGCAAGAGCTGTAAAAACATTGTTTCTTGCTAACACACCGAGCTCAGATGAGTTACATCAGAAGCAACATCTCAAAGGGCCTCCTGGGGCGACTGCTTCCGGCAGACAGGCTGCAGCTTTGGCTACTGAGGGACCCACAACTCTGCCTCCTGAAGCCCTACAGCAGACACTACTCACACTCCGACATTGGGAAGGCTTTCACCTTTATTCTCTAGATCTCTAAGGTTTTTTTTTTTTTTTTTTTTTTTCTAGACTGTTTTACAATCCAGATGGAAAGACGTTTGGGGGTCCTGATTGTTTGTTATGTTGTGGTTGATATTTTGTTTTGTTTCTAAAGAGGCCCTCCTCATCCTCAGAGGTGAAAGTCCAGGAGTATTATTAATATTAGCCTTAGGAGTCCCTTCACATCATGGTCGCGGGGCAAGGGGCGTTTCTTCCTGTCTACCACTTGGCAGAGGCTGGTGTTTCTGGTATGTGCATGGCATAGTGAGCATCGCTCCCATAGCATGCTGAAGTCCTGAGCTCAGTGAATGACTGTCCTGTTTAGGAAGTTGGGTCCACACACCTAGCTTCCTAGGGATAGGATGGGTCATTCTTTCATTTCTAGGATCACCCGACTCTGTCATTGAAGTTTCTGAGTCTGGTTTCCTCTTTTTTTTTTTTTTTTTTTTGGCCAGTCCTGGGCCTTGGACTCAGGGCCTGAGCACTGTCCCTGGCTTCTTCCCGCTCAAGGCTAGCACTCCGCCACTTGAGCCACAGCGCCGCTTCTGGCCGTTTTCTGTATATGTGGTGCTGGGGAATCGAACCTAGGGCCTCGTGTATCCGAGGCAGGCACTCTTGCCACTAGGCTATATCCCCAGCCCACTGGTTTCCTCTTTTATAGGAAACAACAATATGTCAACCACATATTGTTCATGACAGGTCATAAAATGTCCAAGGATTTTTATAGTAGGATATTTCTTCACTGATTCAGTATCTGCTATTGAAGTAAGGATGCTGAATCTAATGCCATTTTGGCCACGTGGTGGATGGTAGGGTATTGGGTTTAATGGGCACCATTTTGTCTTCATGGTGGAGACTGGGAAGTCCCACCTCCCAGGTGATGGGCATGCCTGAATTCCTAGAGGCAAAGGTGGGACTTTAACCTGCCAGTCTTTGGTCCTGAACTCTCAAGATGTCTGTGATCCTGTGTCCTGACCTGACCCTCTTTAGGCCTAGACCTGCTCAGATGCCATTACTCTATGCCATGTATCTCCTGTCTGCTTGTGTCCTGTCTCCTGGCTTCCCTCCTGGTCAACATAGCATCTCATTTCAGCTCTCCATTGGAGCTGATCTGGTTTGTTGGTGTTGTTTTCTGCTCTTTCTTTTCTCTCCTGCTTTCATGACTCAGTTTTCTAACAGAGTTAAGTCAATATTCTGTGGGCTGCAGGTCTTTGTAACAATAGTCCACCTGCAGATGCCAGCTTTTTATTAAAGACTCCCAGTTCGACCTCTCAAAATGTGGCTTCTCTGTATCTTGCTGACTTGATTCACTTTACAACACTATACCCCTCTTCCTTTGGGGGAAGCCCAGACTAGTTTCTAAACATTAAATGTACTGTCTTTATTTGCTTTTTATTTTCTAATATTTAATTTGATAAATTTATTTATTTTGGTTGGTTGGTTGCCTTTTTTTTTTTTTTTTTTTTTTTTTGCCAGTCCTGGGCCTTGGACTCAGGGCCTGAGCACTGTCCCTGGCTTCTTTTTGCTCAAGGCTAGCACTCTACCACTTGAGCCACAGCACCACTTCTGGCCATTTTCTGTATATGTGGTGCTGGGGAATCGAACCCAGGGCCGCATGTATACAAGGCAAGCTCTCTTGCCACTAGGCCATATCCCCAGCCCCGGTTGGTTGCCTTTTTGAAATGGAGTTCCACTGTGTTGGTCAAGCTGGTCTTGAATAACTCATACTCCCAAGTAGCTGGAACTACAGACGTGTGACACTTTTGCCTGGCTTAATTTACCTCTTCAGTTGGTCTTTTTCTCTGTTAAAACCCTGCTTGTCAAACTGAGTGCCTTCTTTCCTTTTTAGTTTCTCCTTGTTTTTTACTTTTTAGATCTTCCCTCAAAACGTCCTGTATAAACAAAATTCTTCTTAGGTAGGTGATTCCAACAGGAGATAGACTCCCATTAGATCAGTGTCTAAGCCAGGACTGAACTTGCTCTGTTGTTTTCCAACTGGATCTACTTTAAATGCATGTCTTCCTGTTTGCGCCTCAAAGGTCCAGACTCCAGTGACATATGTGATAACTGTATCCCTGCACTGATTTCCCTGGTCTTCCTCTATGTATATGACCAAATTTAAAATCACTTGTAATTTCTGCATCAATGTTTAAGAGGATGATTCTAGTAACATAGCCAGGAAGATTGGTTATGAAGTTGATATATGACTTCTGGTGGAGGTGGTGGTGGTGGTGGTGGTGGTGGTGTGTGTGTGTGTGTGTGTGTGTGTGTGTGTGTGTGTGTGTGTAGTTATGCATGTGTATTGGAGGTGGGAACAATTCTTTTTTATTAATTAAATTTAGGGTTGACAGGTGTTGTACAAAAGAGGTACAGTTACATAATGAGGCAGTGAGTGAATACATACCTTGTGATATCTTACACCCTCGATCAGGTAGGCATATATACAATACCCAGTGTACCAGAATCATATACAGTAAGCACGTGGCATACACCTAAGGAAATTTACCTAGAACTTTAAATGTAACGTCAACAATAGAGTCCTCCTGTGTCCTTCTCTTGGAGTTATTTTTGCTTATCCCTGTTTTATATGATCATATGTACATAGCTGTTGAGCTATTGTGATCCACTGATAGGTCTATTTTAGACCTTTTTATGTTTAGTAGTTGTTTGGTTTTAGATACATAATGTAAGGTCGCTGACCCAAACCTGTGGAAATACCATTTGATAAGAAGTTTTGTGTTTTGCACACCTGGTCTCTACTTCCCTCCCCCACACTCCCTAACAGTCATATATCAAGGAGACCATGCCCCTTCGTTCTCTGTGTTCTAGGCTTGTCTTGCTCAACATTATTTGTTCAAGTTCTGACCATTTCCTTATGATACCAATATTTTATCATTTCTAATCGCTATGTAGTATTCCACTGTGTATAGGTACCACATTTTTTTGATCCATTCATCTGTAGAGGGGTATCTGGGTTGTTTCTGGCTATTGTGAGTTGTTCAAGGGAAAACATGGATGTGCAGATGTCTTTTTGATATCCTGAGACCTGTTGTTCAGGATAGATCCCTAGGATTGGTATGGCTGGGCCATAGGGTATGTCGATGCTGAGCTTTTTGAGGAATCTCCATACCGTTCTCCAAAGTGGTTGTGTTAATTTGCACTCAGTGGGAACAATTCTAGAAGAAAAACATGTTGTGAAATTGGCAGAGGCTCCTAAAAGTTGTCCACTTAGAAAGGAATTTTCCATATTGCCATATGAAAAGGGATTTCTATGAAGAAAACCTGGTTGAGAAGAGAGGAATTAGAAGATTCCATGGTGAGACATTTAGAAAAAAACAGACTATGATCTACAAGACAACTGGCTTAGTCCCTTGAAAATGATGTCAAAAGACTGCCTTACAACAAAAGAGTTTCAAGACAAAACTAAATACAATGGGTGAATTATAATTAGATTAGAATTCAAAAGAAAAATGTCTATCCAAACGAAAACATTTAAATGTAGCCTCAGTATGTCAGGATATTAGGGAAATTTTATTGTTAA
The DNA here is from genome assembly GCF_023159225.1 of Perognathus longimembris pacificus. NCBI lineage: Eukaryota > Metazoa > Chordata > Mammalia > Rodentia > Heteromyidae > Perognathus > Perognathus longimembris. The sequence continues at coordinate 25,129,743 of NC_063182.1, read as the reverse complement.
GTTTTATGTGATAACGCTTTGTAGTTATATAAAACTGTCTTAGGAGATGCATGTTCTAAGATTCAGAGGTGATATGTACTCAAAGATCTTTATTCTGCAGCTAATATTCAGTTTGCAACCATTACCAACACATATATAAAAGCAAATATGACAAAATGTTAACATCTATTGAATTATAGTGATGAGTATGTGGGAGTTCTTTTGTATTTTCCTTTTAGTGTTTCTGTATATGTTATAATACAAATATTAAAAGGGAGAACAGTCTTTTTAACCTAATGTTCCAAATACTTCACTATAAACTCCCTTCCTCCCCCCACCCCATAATAATAGTCATACCAAGGCATCTGCTGCTTCATGGAGCATAGTCTGGAACATTCTTATTTACAGCAAAAATTCTTAGCAACTGCATTTTAAAAGAACACAATAATGATAAACATACAGCAATGATGTGATCAGTAAAATATAAAAATCTTTTAAGATTTCAAAACTCACTTTAAGGGTTGGTCTGGGAGACACGTGGGAGAATGATGAAAGGGGTAACTTCAATCTAGGTGTGTTGTACTCATAAACTGACACGTCACACTAAAACCCCTTTGTACAAACACATACTAGTAATAAGATCAATAATAAAAACCTCATATTAACACTCCATCTCAATATCAGAGAAAGAGCCAGGTTAGTACTCAGTTATCAGGATCATGAAGGCTGTAGCTTGCTTAATGATTCCTGAAGGTCTTATTATGTGTTACTCAAATCTTATTTCTTCCTGTAACTTCAGCATGATGATTCAGGCCATGTTTTCACTCCTCTGTGCGTTTCTGTGCTTAGAAACTAGGTGAAATAAAAAAATAAACCACTTTTATCGCTTTCAGGAAAAGTACCAACAACAATGTACACTTCATGAAAGGGACAAGTGATTAAGGTGAATAAATTTGCCTATAACCTGAATCCACAACATACATGAATACATATTATGTATAATAAATTCCTTAATTGGAGATTTGGAGGCATGGAGTTGACTTTGGTGTCAAACATTTTCTCTTCTGGGAAAAGAAAGCAAACTTCCTTTCTCCAGTTCTCCTTCTATGTGGCCCAGAAAGGCCATGTAAGCTTCCCAGCTTATCAGAAAACAAACAAACAAACAAACAACAAACAAAAATGTGCACATAACCCAGCTCTGACAAAGCACCCAATTCTGCATGTTTGGTCCTGGGGTTTTTGCTAAAGTTATTATTTCCTT